>NC_064617.1:675402493-676027493 GCF_023898315.1 Schistocerca nitens | reverse complement strand
ATAGCTCAAAGAGGGTATGGCTATGTTCCTGTGGACAATCATCCACTTGTCTGAATTCGAGTTCATAAAATTCCACACAAAATCGGTGGAGTATCAAGTTTCTAACCAAACACGTCCGATATATATTCCTTGACGACATATGATGCAAAAATCAGGCCATGGAAACATGGTACCGTCATTCTTCGTCAAATGTACACTCCTGGAAATGGAAAAAAGAACACATTGACACCGGTGTGTCAGACCCACCATACTTGCTCCGGACACTGCGAGAGGGCTGTACAAGCAATGATCACACGCACGGCACAGCGGACACACCAGGAACCGCGGTGTTGGCCGTCGAATGGCGTTCTTATTTCAATTTCCAGGAGTGTATTTCAATAATGCCCATATCATGACGTACTACCGATACGTGGACAGTGCTCTTGCCATTTTTCAGCTGGACAATGTCATACCACATTTGGCGTGGAATACACTGACAAGTGACACGATTGCGATATTCACATGTACAGATGGCGGTAGTATCGCGTGCAGAAGATATTAAATGGAGGTGCATTTGCGGAGATACTTTGTAGGCAAAACCACCCCTTCCTTCCGTCTCCTCGACTTCTATCTCACCATTCATGGCCGTCATATCGCTCTCAGCCCCACCCTTAAGTACCTTGGCGTCACCCTTGACCGTCGCCTCTCCTGGACGCCCCATCTCTGGACAATCCAAGCCAAGGCACGCTCCCGACTCCGTCTCCTCAAGCTCCCTTTCTGGCCGCACATGGGGTCTGGATCCCTCCACCGTCCACCACACCTACAAATCCCTTATCCGCCGTATCCTCTGCTATGCTCATCCCGCCTGTATCTCCACCTCTCCTACAAATCCCTTCAAATCCTAGAACGCCATGCGCTCTGCCTCGCCTATCGCATTCGTCTCCCCTCCCCCACGCGGATCCTCTATGACCTTATTCCGTTCCCGCACCTCCTTCTTTTCCTTGAATGGATAAGGATCCTCTACACCTCCCACAAACTTGATCCCCATCACCTGCTTGTCTCTCCCATCCTCTCCCACCCCCATCCAGTGCCGCACGTGCATTCCCACATCCCACCTGCTCCCCATCTCTCCACTCTCCATACCCTCGCCCAAGGTGGCTTCCACCAACTCCCCCTCCCTGATGATACCCTGATGATACGCACGTGCATTCCCACATCCCACATCCCCTCCATCTACTCCTCCTACCAACTTTGATCCTCCTCTACTGCACCCTGTGTTTTTCTCCCGAGGGCACCCTCTCTCCCTTCTCTTCCTTCTCTTCCTCCCTCCCTCCTCCCCCGGGATTCCTGTACCCCCCTACCTTCTTTCCTCCCCCTCCGATCTCGTCTGCCACTGGCATCTACACACTCCCTTCTCTGTCCCCCCCCCCTCCCTTTTTTTCCGCTTTTGGCAGGTCCCCGGACTCGCACACGTATACTGAACTTTCGCGCGCCGGAGATCATCGTCTAGTGTTTGTGTGTGTCGTCACGTTCGTGTTCAAGTGTTCCAGTGTTACTCGTTTGTGCTCCAACGTTCGCGTGTGCCATCTGTCATCTCTGTGCGTGTCCACATGTCTCAACATTTTTATTTTGGACTCTGCACCCGTGAACGGCTGCGTGTGTTTTAATTTTGTATGTCTACGTTTGTATATCCACCCTGCCTGTTCTGCGATTGTCTTCTTTTGTATCATTAGTTTTATCTGTGGCTGAAGAGCGACAAAATGTGCCGCTGCTGGCCTACCTGTATCAGGTGTGAAATTAACAATATAGGGAAAAAAAGCAGAGATGCCATTTCTACTCACGTGATTCATATCAAATGTTTCCGACGTGATTGTGGCCGCACGACGGGAATTAACGGATTTTGAACGCGGAATGGCAGTTGGAGCCAGAAGTGTGGAACATTCCATTTCGGAAATCGTTAGAGAATGCATACTCCAAAATCCGCAATGTCATGAGTGTGCCGAGAATAACAAGTTTCGGGCATTACGTCTCACCACGGGTGACGCAGTGGCCTACAACCTTCACGCGTTTGCGTGGAGTCGTCATTACTAACAGACAAGCAATATTGCGTGAAATAACCGCAGGAATAAATGTGCGACGTACGACTAACGTATCCGTTTGGAGAGCGCAGCGAGATTTGGCATTAATGGCCTATGGCAGCAGACGACCGACACGAGTGCTTTTGCTAACAGCACGACGTCACCTGCAGCGTCATTCTGGGCTCGTGACCACATAGGTTGGAACCTAAACGACTGGAAAACCGTGGCCTGCTCAGATTGGCCGGCCGAAGTGGCCGTGCGGTTAAAGGCGCTGCAGTCTGGAACCGCAAGACCGCTACGGTCGCAGGTTCGAATCCTGCCTCGGGCATGGATGTTTGTGATGTCCTTAGGTTAGTTAGGTTTAACTAGTTCTAAGTTCTAGGGGACTAATGACCTCAGCAGTTGAGTCCCATAGTGCTCAGAGCCATTTTTGAACCTGCTCAGATTATGTAATTTTTCCTCCTATCTATGTAATTATGTAGTTATGTAGTTCTCAATTCGTTCGAGCAATCAATCATTCATAATAGGAAACACAGTCATAACTCAGTCACTCAAAATGATTCAGAAATTTCACTTCTTAGAATGAAATCAGGCGATGATTCTTCTTCTCTGCAGGCTCGTGCTTTGCGGCAGTCTGCTAAACTGTACAAATAAAATGCCTCGTATTTTTGCGAGTGTTGTATAATCAGTCGGGAAACCTCAGATCAAGCGGATATTTGGCTTTGATGAAGTTTAACCTTCCGAAGAAGTAATGGAGCTCTTGGATTATTAAATGCAGGTTCGTATCCAGTCTTTCGGAAGTTCCCTTCTGATTAACAACTACGCAATATATCGATGAATATCATTAATTCTCAAATGTCAAATAATGTAATGTTACACACCTTTTGTATGAAGGAGCAATATACAGGGTGTTTCAAAAATGACCGGTATATTTGAAACGGCAATAAAAACTAAACGAGCAGCGATAGAAATACACCGTTTGTTGCAATATGCTTGGGACAACAGTACATTTTCAGGCAGTCAAACTTTCAAAATTACAGTAGTTACAATTTTTAACAACAGATGGCGCTGCGGTCTGGGAAACTCTGTAGTACGCCGGCCGAAGTGGCCGTGCGGTTAAAGGCGCTGCAGTCTGGAACCGCAAGACCGCTACGGTCGCAGGTTCGAATCCTTCCTCGGGCATGGATGTTTGTGATGTCCTTAGGTTAGTTAGGTTTAACTAGTTCTAAGTTCTAGGGGACTAATGACCTCAGCAGTTGAGTCCCATAGTGCTCAGAGCCATTTTTTTCTATAGTACGATATTTTCCACATATCCACCATGCGTAGCAATAATATGGCGTAGTCTCTGAATGAAATTACCCGAAACCTTTGACAACGTGTCTGGCGGAATGGCTTCACATGCAGATGAGATGTACTGCTTCAGCTGTTCAATTGTTTCTGGATTCTGGCGGTACACCTGGTCTTTCAAGTGTCCCCACAGAAAGATGTCACAGGGGTTCATGTCTGGCGAATAGGGAGGCCAATCCACGCCGCCTCCTGTATGTTTCGGATAGCCCAAAGCAATCACACAATCATCGAAATATTCATTCAGGAAATTAAAGACGTCGGCCGTGCGATGTGGCCGGGCACCATCTTGCATAAACCACGAGGTGTTCGCAGTGTCGTCTAAGGCAGTTTGTACCGCCACAAATTCACGAAGAATGTCCAGATAGCGTGATGCAGTAATCGTTTCGGATCTGAAAAATGGGCCAATGATTCCTTTGGAAGAAATGGCGGCCCAGACCAGTACTTTTTGAGGATGCAGGGACGTTGGGACTGCAACATGGGGCTTTTCGGTTCCCCATATGCGCCAGTTCTGTTTATTGACGAAGCCGTCCAGGTAAAAATAAGCTTCGTCAGTAAACCAAATGCTGCCCACATGCATATCGCCGTCATCAATCCTGTGCACTATATCGTTAGCGAATGTCTCTCGTGCAGCAATGGTAGCGGCGCTGAGGGGTTGCCGCGTTTGAATTTTGTATGGATAGAGGTGTAAACTCTGGCGCATGAGACGATACGTGGACGTTGGCGTCATTTGGACCGCAGCTGCAACACGGCGAACGGAAACCCGAGGCCGCTGTTGGATCACCTGCTGCACTAGCTGCGCGTTGCCCTCTGTGGTTGCCGTACGCGGTCGCCCTACCTTTCCAGCACATTCATCCGTCACGTTCCCAGTCCGTTGAAATTTTTCAAACAGATCCTTTATTGTATCGCTTTTCGGTCCTTTGGTTACATTAAACCTCCGTTGAAAACTTCGTCTTGTTGCAACAACACTGTGTTCTAGGCGGTGGAATTCCAACACCAGAAAAATCCTCTGTTCTAAGGAATAAACCATGTTGTCTTCAGCACACGTGCACGTTGTGAACAGCACACGCTTACAGCAGAAAGACGACGTGCAGAATGGCCCACCCACAGACTGCGTTGTCTTCTATATCTTTCACATCACTTGCAGCGCCATCTGTTGTTGAAAATTGTAACTACTGTAATTTCGAAAGTTTGTCCGCCTGAAAATGTACTGTTGTCCCAAGCATATTGCAACAAACGGTGTTTTTCTATCGCTGCGCGTTTAGTTTTTATTGCCGTTTCAAATATACCGGTCATTTTTGATACACCCTGTATATACAGGGCACGGCCAAACTTTCAGGAAACATTCCTCACACACAAATAAAGAAAAGATGTTATGTGGACATGTGTCCGGAAACGCTTAATTTCCATGTTAGAGCTCATTTTAGTTTCGTCAGTATGTACTGTACTTCCTCGACTCACCGCCAGTTGGCCCAATTGAAGGAAGGTAATGTTGACTTCGGTGCTTCTGTTGACATGCGACTCATTGCTCTACAGTACTAGCATCAAGCACATCAGTACGTAGCATCAACAGGTTAGTGTTCATCACGAACGTGGTTTTGCAGTCAGTACAATGTTTACAAATGCGGAGTTGGCAGATGCCCATTTGATGTATGGATTAGCACGGGGAAATAGCTGTGGCGCGGTACGTTTGTATCGAGACAGATTTCCAGAACGAAGGTGTCCCGACAGGAAGACGTTCGAAGCAATTGACCGGCGTCTTAGGGAGCACGGAACATTCCAGCCTATGACTCGCGAATGGGGAAGACCTAGAACGACGAGGACACCTGCAATGGACGAGGCAATTCTTCGTACAGTTGACGATAACCCTAATGTCAGCGTCAGAGAACTTGTTGCTGTACAAGATAACGTTGACCACGTGACTGTATAGAGAGTGCTACGGGAGAACCAGTTGTTTCCGTACCATGTACAGCGTGTGCAGGCACTATCATCAGCTGATTGACCTCCATGAGTACACTTCTGCGAATGGTTCATCCAACAATGTGTCAATCCTCATTTCAGTGTAAATGTTCTCTTTACGGACGAGGCTTCATTCCAATGTGATCAAATTGTAAATTTTCACAATCAACATGTGTGGGCTGACGAGAATCCGCACGCAATTGTGCCATCACGTCATCAACACAGATTTTCTGTGAACGTTTGGGCAGGCATTGTTGGTGATGTCTTGATTGGGCCCCATGTTCCTCCACCTACGCTCAATGGAGCACGTTATCATGATTTCATACGGGATACTCTACCTGTGCTGCTAGAACATGTGCCTTTACAAGTACGACACAACATATGGTTCATGCACGATGGAGCTCCTGCACATTTCAGTCGAAGTGTTCGTACCCTTCTCAACAACAGATTCGGTGACCGATGGATTGGTAGAGGCGGACCAATTCCATGGCTTCCACGCTCTCCTGACCTCAACCCTCTTGACTTTCATTTATGGGGGCATTTGAAAGCTCTTGTCTACGCAACCCCGGTACCAAATGTAGAGACTCTTCGTGCTCGTATTGTGGACGGCTGTGATACAATAGGCCATTCTCCAGGGCTGCATCAGCGCATCAGGGATTCCATGCGACGGAGGGTGGATGCATGTATCCTCGCTAACGGAGGACATGTTGAACACTTCCTGTAACAAAGTGTTTGAAGTCACGCTGGTACGTTCTGTTGCTGTGTGTTTCCATTTCATGATTAATGTTATTTGAAGAGAAGTAATAAAATGAGCTCTAACATGGAAAGTAAGCTTTTCCGGACACATGTCCACATAACATATTTTCTTTCTTTGTGTGTGAGGAATGTTTCCTGAAAGTTTGGCCGTACCTTTTTGTAACACCCTATATATATATATATATATATATATATATATATATATATATATATATATATATATATACCCTTTTAATCGTACAATTTCGTATCAGTTACCTTTTGTCATAAATGTCAATATTCAGATTACAATTCTTCAAATAATGCTCAGGCTAATCGGTACGAAGACAATCTCGGAAGCTTTTTTCTAACAACCACCAGAGAGAGTACTAAAAAGAATAATTATGCGCTCATGGCATAGCTATTGTCTGAAACTACTTTGCGCATGGATTCTGCAATTATGAAGATAGGAAATTAGTAAACGTCATTCAAGGGTACAATTGTATCAGAATAATTCATCGAATATAAAGAGATATTACAATGAGTCCCGATTTCAGTTGGTAAGAGCTGATGGTTGAGTTCGAGTGTGGTGCAGGCACTACGAGGCCCTGGACCCAAATTGTCGACAAGGTACCGCGCGAGCTGGCGGTGTCTCCATAATGGTGTGGGCTGTGTTTACATGGCATAGACTGGGTCCTCTGGCCCACCCTAACCGATCACTGACTGTAAATAGTTATGTTCGGCTACCCATACGACATAATCGAGAGGTGAGTCCCTGCACAAAATCCTATACCGGCAACACTTTCGCAATTATGGACGGCTACAGAGGCAGCATGTCCCTTTATTTCTGCAGGTGACTTCCAACGTCTTACTGAAACCATGCCGCCTAGAGTTGCTGCACTATGCCCGCCAAAAGTAGGTCCGGCACTATATTAGGAGGTATCCCACCGCTTTAGTCACCGGAGTATGAATACACTCCTGGAAATTGAAATAAGAACACCGTGAATTCATTGTCCCAGGAAGGGGAAACTTTATTGGCACATTCCTGGGGTCAGATACATCACATGATCACACTGACAGAACCACAGGCACATAGACACAGGCAACAGAGCATGCACAATGTCGGCACTAGTACAGTGTATATCCACCTTTCGCAGCAATGCAGGCTGCTATTCTCCCATGGAGACGATCGTAGAGATGCTGGATGTAGTCCTGTGGAACGGCTTGCCATGCCATTTCCACCTGGCGCCTCAGTTGGACCAGCGTTCGTGCTGGACGTGCAGACCGCGTGAGACGACGCTTCATCCAGTCCCAAACATGCTCAATGGGGGACAGATCCGGAGATCTTGCTGGCCAGGGTAGTTGACTTACACCTTCTAGAGCACGTTGGGTGGCACGGGATACATGCGGACGTGCATTGTCCTGTTGGAACAGCAAGTTCCCTTGCCGGTCTAGGAATGGTAGAACGATGGGTTCGATTACGGTTTGGATGTACCGTGCACTATTCAGTGTCCCCTCGACGATCACCAGTGGTGTACGGCCAGTGTAGGAGATCGCTCCCCACACCATGATGCCGGGTGTTGGCCCTGTGTGCCTCGGTCGTATGCAGTCCTGATTGTGGCGCTCACCTGCACGGCGCCAAACCGCATACGACCATCATTGGCACCAAGGCAGAAGCGACTCTCATCGCTGAAGACGACACGTCTCCATTCGTCCCTCCATTCATGCCTGTCGCGACACCACTGGAGGCGGGCTGCACGATGTTGGGGCGTGAGCGGAAGACGGCCTAACGGTGTGCGGGACCGTGGCCCAGCTTCATGGAGACGGTTGCGAATGGTCCTCGCCGATACCCCTGGAGCAACAGTGTCCCTAATTTGCTGGGAAGTGGCGGTGCGGTCCCCTACGGCACTGCGTAGGATCCTACGGTCTTGGCGTGCATCCGTGCGTCGCTGCGGTCCGGTGCCAGGTCGACGGGCACGTGCACCTTCCGCCGACCACTGGCGACAACATCGATGTACTGTGGAGACCTCACGCCCCACGTGTTGAGCAATTCGGCGGTACGTCCACCCGGCCTCCCGCATGCCCACTATACGCCCTCGCTCAAAGTCCGTCAACTGCACATACGGTTCACGTCCACGCTGTCGCGGCATGCTACCAGTGTTAAAGACTGCGATGGAGCTCCGTATGCCACGGCAAACTGGCTGACACTGACGGCGGCGGTGCACAAATGCTGCGCAGCTAGCGCCATTCGACGGCCAACACCGCGGCTCCTGGTGTGTCCTCTGTGCCGTGCGTGTGATCATTGCTTGTACAGCCCTCTCGCAGTGTCCGGAGCAAGTATGGTGGGTCTGACACACCGGTGTCAATGTGTTCTTTTTTCCATTTCCAGCTTAGCTTAGCTTACTCGTACAGTAATCAAATGAGGGAAATTAGTCTTGGACACACAAGTGCGATTAACAGCTAATAAATCTAAAGCGTAACAAGTAACTTTCAATGAAGTATTTTTCAGAACATATGCGACTGTGTTAACGAGTTTGTGGTATATTTCCCGGAACTCGCCTTGCTACCTGCAGAGTCAATAGTTTCACGTAAGGTACACTACTGGCCATTAAAATTGCTACACCACGAAGATGACGTGTTACAGACGCAAAATTTAACCGACAGGAAGAAATTGCCGTGATATGCAAATGATTAGCTTTTCAGAGGATTCACACAAGGTTGGCGCCGGTGGCGACACCTACAACGTGATGACATGAAGGAGGTTTCCTACCGATTTCTCATACACAAACAGCAGTTGACCGCCGTTGCCTGGTGAAACGTTGTTGTGATGCCTCGTGTAAGGAGGAGAAATGCGTACCATCACGTTTCCGACTTTGATAAAGGTCGGATTGTAGCCTATTGCGATTGAGGTTTATCGTATCGCGACATTGCTGCTCGCGTTGGTCGAGATCCAATGACTGTTAGCAGAATATGGAATCGGTGGGTTCAGGAGGGTAATACGAAACGCCGTGCTGGATCCCAACGGCCTCGTATCACTAGCAGTCTAGATGACAGGCATCTTATCCGCATGGCTGTAAGTGGTCGAGCAGCCCCGTCGCGATCCCTGAGTCAACAGATGCGGACGTTTGCAAGACGACAACCATCTGCACGAACAGTTCGACGACGTTTGCAGCAGCACGGACTATCAGCTCGGAGACCATGGCTGCGGTTACCCTTGACGCTGCATCACAGACAGGAATGCCTGCAGTGGTGTACTCGACGACGAACCTGGGTGCACGAATGGCAAAACGTCATTTTTTCGGATGAATCCAGGTTCTGTTTACAGCATCATGACGGTCGCATCCGTGTCTGGCGACATCGTGGTCAACGCCCATTCGAAGCATGTATTCGTCATCGCCATACTGGCGTATCACCTGCCGTGATGGTATGGGGTGCCATTAGTTACATGTCTCGATCACCTCTTGTTCGCATTGACGGCACTTTGGACAGTGGACGTTACGTTTCACATGTGCTCTACCCTTCATTCGATTCCTGCGAAACCGTATATTTCAGCAGGATATTGCACGACCGCATGTTGCAGGTCCTGTACGGGCCTTTCTGGATACAGAAAATGACTGCTGTCTTGGCCAGCACATTCTCCAGATCTCTCACCAACTGAAAACGTCTGGTCAATGGTGGCCGAGCAACTGGCTCGTCACAATACTCCAGTCACTACTCTTGATGAACTGTGGTATCGTGTTGAAGCTGCATGTACACGCCATCCAAGCTCTGTTTGACTCAATGCCGAGGCGTATCAAGGCCGTTATTACGGCCAGAGGTGGTTGTTCTGGATACTGATTTCTCAGGATCTATGCACCCAAATATCGTGAAAATGTAATCACATCTCAGTTCTAGTATAATACATGGTGATTCAAAAAGAATACCACAACTTTAGGAATTTAAAACTCTGCAACGACAAAAGGCAGAGCTAAGCACTATCTGTCGGCGAATTAAGAGAGCTATAAAGTTTCATTTAGTTGTACATTTGTTCGCTTGAGGCGCTGTTGACTAGGCGTCAGCGTCAGTTGATGCTAAGATGGCGACCGCTCAACAGAAAGCTTTTTGTGTTATTGAGTACGGCAGAAGTGAATCGACGACAGTTGTTCAGCGTGCATTGCGAACGAAGTATGGTGTTAAACCTCCTGATAGGTGGTGTATTAAACGTTGGTATAAACAGTTTACAGAGAATGGATGTTTGTGCAAAGGGAAAAGTTCTGGACGGCCGAGAGCGAGTGATGAAAATGTAGCACGCATCCAGCAAGCATTTGTTCGCAGCCCAGGAAAATCGACTCGCAGAGCTAGCAGAGAGCTGCAAATTCCACAATCAACTGTATGGAGAGTCCTACGAAAAAGGTTAGTTATGAAACCTGAACGTCAACTACCCGAGGCGATGGATCGGCCGCCAGGCAGCCCGTGACAGAGCACTTCATCACTGGCCTCCAAGAAGCCCTGATCTTACCCCCTGCGATTTTTTCTTATGGGGGTATGTTGAGGATATGGTGTTTCGGCCACGTCTCCCAGCCACCATTGATGATTTGAAACGAGAAATAACAGCAGCTATCCAAACTGTTACGCCTGATATGGTACAGAGAGTGTGGAACGAGTTGGAGTATCGGGTTGATATTGCTCGTGTGTCTGGAGGGGGCCATATTGAACATCTCTGAACTTGTTTTTGAGTGAAAAAAAACCTTTTTAAATACTCTTTGTAATGATGTATAACAGAAGGTTATATTATGTTTCTTTCATTAAATACACATTTTTAAAGTTGTGGTATTCTTTTTGAATCACCCTGTATATTTGTCCAATGAATACCCGTTTATCATCTGCATTTCTTCTTGGTGTAGAAATTTTGATGGCCGGTAGAGTATATTCCAAAACACACACACACGCATATTTTATTTCTTAAGCAACGCGGTCAAATATAATAAGAAACATTACGAACACACCGATAATGCACGAGACTCACTTACACCACAAGAAAGGGCTTTTGAATGGTTACGTTAAGGATTTCTCTGCTTAATCACTAATCACTGTTCTCCTAGAGGTGCTAGAATATTATGGTATCTGGTAACCGGTTTTCATCCTGTCTAAAAGGATGCAGAAAACTGCATTAAGAAAGACAAGTAATGCACCCTGTAAGGTGGCAGATTTTAGCACCTTACATGAGATTTATACAGAAAAAAAAATGACAAATACCTAGTGGACAGGTATAGCCGTAGACAGAACAATACTAACATACCAAGGTTAATACCGGTACGTAAGATTTTCAGAACTGTGCATATTATCA
Organism: Schistocerca nitens; assembly: GCF_023898315.1. Lineage (NCBI taxonomy): Eukaryota > Metazoa > Arthropoda > Insecta > Orthoptera > Acrididae > Schistocerca > Schistocerca nitens. The sequence continues at coordinate 676,016,072 of NC_064617.1, read as the reverse complement.
TTGGGAAGGTGGTTTGGACAGGCACAAGAACGAGCTGTTTTGAGCTGTAGAACAAGCGAGGTGGCCCGCGGCTGGCCGGCGCTTCACACGGCGGCTGCTTTGGCGGCAGAGAGGCATCAGTGACCGCAGGGGAACCGGGCGAGCCTGAGACCACACAGGTGGAAGGAGAGAGAGAGAGAGAGAGAGAGAGAGAGAGCGTACATGCAGGACAGAGAGAGAGACTGCTTTTCGCTGTTGCGGCAATACAATAGTTGGAACGGGTCACAAAATACCGCACGCCCATGAAAGGTGGGAGAACCGCGCGAAATTTCAGAGTGCTGATTGGCCAAAAACGCATAGGAATACATGTGAGAGAAACTGGAAAGTTTTGCGGCAACAAGACGTAATGAATCTGGTGTCTGGAGTGGTGCTGGGCAGGCACGGAGTGTCTGGCCTGTGAGTGGAGGCCTAGACATAGTTAGGTTTGGAGAAATTACTGGCACTGCGACCAGTGATCCCTCTCCAGTTGTTCAGCGTCAGTGCGTACGTCTCCACAAAAGCAGAATCATCTGTTGCTCTGAGTAGAGAAAACAGATTTGTGCTCACTTGTGGCGTTCGAATGCAACACCAAGAGGTCCTTTGCTGCCGCGCTCTAGAGTCTACCAACTACTCCTGGCATCTGTGCAAGTAGATAGTGTATCGACTCGTGACGGACTCCGCAATTGAGCACCTTACGGTCGGGAGTTTTCGGGCGGAAATCACGTCCACGTTTTTAGATGAAGTCGAGCTTTCACAGAGGAAAGACGACATCACACCGGTGCCTGTGACGACCGTCGTAATCTTTGCACTGTATTACGGTGATAATAGCTCAAACAGCTGACAAAGTGCGGCACCGTAAATGTAAATGAATAACGTGTTCCACTAGCTCTTTGCCTGAGATCTCTGATTCTGTGTCCGTCTAGGTGGAGCTTCAGTAGAACAACGACTTGCGTGACCAGTATCAACCAACGTAAGTTAAGGAAAGGGGCGCGACGAGGAATAGGGTTTCCATTGTGCCAATGGTATGGTAGTTAGTTTAAGAAATTAATTTGGTTGGTGTTGTAATGTCTTAGGTTAGTAGCCGGCCGCGGTGATCTAGCGGTTCTAGGCGCGCAGTCCGGAACCGCGCGACTGCTACGGTCGCAGGTTCGAATCCTGCCTCGGGCATGGATGTGTGTGATGTCCTTAGGTTAGTTAGGTTTAAGTAGTTCTAAGTTCTAGGGGACTGATGACCACAGATGTTAAGTCCCATAGTGCTCAGAACCATTTGAACCATTTTTTCTTAGGTTAGTAATGTTGCTCATCCTGTGTTTAATTAATAAATTTATTATTTGATTACATACCATAATTAAATTTACTATCGTTTCTGTGGGTTGTAAACGACTTATTGAGAAAAAAAGCTTTTATTAACAGAAATTATCATTCAAAATTGATTGAAACGGTATTGGGGGTACTATTCGCGCAGTTAGACAGAGCCAGAGTCGCATAGCACTAAACAAGTAAGCATGTTTCGTATACGTTATCTTCCCGTAAGTTGCACGTGGCGACCCTGTGCCAGGATTGAGTAACAATAGGATCTTTTGATTTTATTATGAAGAACTCGTCAGGACAATATAGAACTTAGAGAGATTATTTAAATATATAAATAAGTGGGACCGGATATGTTACTTCAGAAACCTAGTAATAATTCAGCAGCGCCTGTATTCATTAATATTGTATTTTTCTTTCAGTATTTTTGTTGTGAAAGTGTGTTCTGCCCTCACTGGGGTTGCTCATAACGGCGTTGTACTTACTCGCTGGTTTTGTTGTTGTTGTTGTTGTTGTTGTTGTGTTCAATGTATTTCATTAGATGTAGTACTGTGATTAGGATTAAGGTTGACTTTATGTGTTTTTCTGTTGGGTAATTGTTTTGAATTAGATGATTACGCGAAGCAAAGTGAGACAGAATAGCACGGGAGTAGGAACAGTGTACCCTGTTACTGTTACCACGACGGAACATAGGGGAAAGCGTGTGGAAATGGGAGAGAAACTGAGAGTCAACAGTCAACTACGTGAGATAGGAGAGAGTACAGAAGACGATGAGTTCGGGGGCGTCCGTTGGAGACCGACGAACCGATACAGCGGTAGGTATCTTGAGCCAGAAATACTAGTGCGGGAATTTGAGACCGATAGTTCACCGTTGCAGAGACGATGTTTCAGTAGACAGAGCGGAATGTTATAGTCCTAAGGGCATGTACAGACGCACTGTATCAGAAAACGATAGACGGGAACTGAGAGAAGAGCTTTTCTCAACTCTTAATTTAGATGGGACGAGAAATGCCCGCAACACAGATCAGAATAGTGAGTTGGCGTGCATTTTAAGTTGTCTAAATGACATGAAAACGGAACTAGGGAACAAAGTAGATAAATCTCACAGTTAATTAGAGAAAACAAGCTTTGAATTACAAGCTGAAATCAGCAAGTCACGAAATGAGATAACTAAAACATGTTCGGACTTGCAAACAAAAATGAATAGAATTGGAAGTCAAATAAAAAGTTACCGTGAAGAAATGAAAACGGAGGTTGCGAAAGCGCAAAAACGCGCGCAAGAAGCAAAAATTGTAGCGCGAAGTGTGTAGTGTTAGCAGTAGCCAACACTACGCACACTACTTGGTTGAGGAGGCCGAATGCACGCGTTAAACTCACGCAGGCTAGAGATAGGTCTGAAACAGGATACGTAATGAATGCTATAAAGAAAAGTACGTAGCTGCTGGAATACTTAACTTTAATCCGTCATTGTTGTACATCGCTCTTGACGATACAAGTGAGACTCTGTAGATCATGCAATGTAATAGTAATGGCGCCTTGCTAGGTCGTAGCCATTGACTTAGCTGAAGGCTATTCTAACTATCTGCTCTGCAAATGAGCGAGGCTTCGTCAATGTGCATCGCTAGCTACGTCGTCCGTACAACTGGGGCGAGTGCTAGTCCGTCTCTCGAGACCTGCCGTGTAGTGGCTCTCGGTCTGCGATCACAGACAATGGCGACACGCGGGTCCGACATGTACTAATGGACCGCGGCCGATTTAAAGCTACCACCTAGCAAGTGTGGTGTCTGGCGGTGACACCACAAAGTGCAAAGCAGATTGCACAAGAAACTAGGATGGAGACACGCACGTGTGCGAAAGCAGGCATAACGGTACTCAACAGAATGCATACACGTATCAGAAAGTTAGAAGGGGAAAAGATACATTCTTCGGAATTGTCTGCCTAAAATCAACAAGCAAAGTATAAATAAGTAGAAAGACGTTTAGTGGAAAGGCTGCCCCTTCTCTTAGAAAGGAAAGAAGCATCGATCAGCTCGAGTGCTGAGACACAAAAACAAAGTGAGGACAGGCCCGACGCTAATACTAACGTTGAGTCGCTGAACAGACAGAGCAGTCAACAGTCAACACGCGTAATAATGGAGCTAGGCGACGAAACAAGTTCAAGACAAAAGTCAATATCGGTGTGGCCGGAAGCAGGTACACAAGAACCCGTACACATGCACACAGACGGTAGGCAGTGCGAAGGAAGGACGCACACAGACGGTAGGCAGTGCGAAGGAAGGACGTGACAGACATCGGTACTGTGTTGGGCAGAGTCTGCACCGCAAAATACCGTACCTTGTATTGGAAGCAGGCAAACAACCGAAATAAATAGAGAACTGGTGATGCAATCAGTTTCCGACTGCATACCATGGCGACGTTGTGACTCCCACATTATACATGTGAGCTCGTCACACGCGAACAATCGAGAACGGATAGAGTTAGCTTTCAATCGTGAGCAGTATCTTGCAATTCGAAAATTCCATCATTTCAAGGAGGAAGGAAATGCGCTCCATCCTCATAGTTTCCTGGAGCAGTTCACGGAACCAATACCACCGTATTGGCCGGAACGGAAAAAAAATGATTTCGTGTGCGCACATGGTTGCAGAGACGATGAGAAAGACAGCACAGTCATGGAAAACGTACGATTAATTCCGTAGTGCCTTCTTGAATCGGTACTGGTCGAGAGTAACACAGGACAGGATCAAGCAAGAACTAAAAATGCATAGAACTGGAAGGGTCAAACTTTAAGAGGGCAATAAAATTCTTTGATGAAATGGTTAAGAAAAATCACTATTTAGATATGTCTTGCGGTGACAGTGGAATAATCAGACTGTGTTTTAAGAAAATGTCGCCAGCGTACCAACATGTCCTTGTAGGAAAATGTGGAGATGACATTGAGGGTTTTCGAGTGATACTACGAGAAGAAGAATTCGTGATAACGCAAGAGCAAACGAAGTCCGAGCTTAAACAGAAAGAGAACAGCGTCGAGCAGTCGCAAAGTGACAATCAGCAGAATAGTAGTAACGGTAAACCGGTAAATAATCGGAACCGGAGGCCAAATAATTGGCGCAGTAATGATAATCGACAATAGTATGATGGGAAAATGTTCAATAGACAAAACGGGCAAATGGCAATTGCAACAGTGACCGTAGAGACAATAACCAGGACCGGAATAACACGTTCAATAGCCAAAATGAACAGGACAGAAATTGGAGCGGTAACCGTGGACACGGTAATCAATTCCAGAACTATTACGTACCTCACCGAGCACAAGACGATGGACAGGTTGTTGAGATCCACTCGCCACACCTATGGCGAGTGCAAAAATCGAACAGCACTCACAATTGACAAAGACTGAAAGCAGATGTGACTACCCCTCCACCCGGATACCAAGCTGGTAACAGTCACATTCGAATGCAAGATTTTGATGATGTTGGGAACCTACTGGTGCAAGAAGCGGACATCAAACGAAAACATGATTTATACCCCTTGGTAGACATAATAATTGGGGACAGTAAAGTTAATGAGATTCTGGATAGTGGCAGCCAGATGTCGGCTATCTCAGAGCAGCTATATAAGTCACGTGGCACATGTACAAATGCACCAATCCTAAAAATTCAGAGGACGAGAATTCGGGGGTAGATCTCGGGTAGAAGCACGGAAATAACGCAACAGATAAAAGTTCATGTTCCATGGTAATCCTCTTGTGGCAAATCTCTTTGTCATGCCCAACTTGACAACAGGTAACCTCCTAAGAATGGATTTGCTTACAGAGCAGAAGGCAGTAATGCACATGGGTCATGGTACCATTGTATTAGGAGAACGTGGGGATATCTGCATCCAGTTTGGTGAGGAAGTCGCAAAAGGTCAAATTCCGTACCACTTTTTAAGATTGGAGAATCAGGATTATGACCAAACTGTCCAACATTCCCACTACAACCGAGGGTTAAGTAGCAATACCCAGGCTGATACATCAATGTGTAAAGTCCATCATGCCACTGATGAAAAATTAAATAAATTAACTGAAAAAGGTGAGAGGGATAGGACAGCATTAGAGGAAATACTCAGGCGCAACGCCGAGGTATTTCTACCGAAAACTGGGTACCTCAAAGGATTTCAATACCGGTTCCAGGTGAAAGAACACCAATCATTTTGGGTACCGCCCTAAACTATTCCTCTGGCGTATCGAGGAAAAGTACAGCTGGAATTGCAGAAAATGGTACACGATGGTATAATAGGATATACAACATCAACATATAATAGTCCGGTGCAGGTTGTGGATAAGCGAGATGGAAGTATCCGCCTTGTTCTCGACTCACACCAGATAAACACAATCATTGTAGAGGAAACTGACCGGTCAGAGAAACTGGAGGAGCAACTGCGGCGTTTCCATGGTGATTCAGTATTCACATGCATTGATCTTCAGTCCAGTTTCTGGCAGATTGAGTTGGCGCCAGAGCGTCGTAAGTACACAGCCTTCATTGCATTCGGACGATGTTTCCAATTCAAACGCCTACCATTTGGCATAAATGTGTCCTCTGCAGCGTTTATTCCGCGGTCTGGAAACAATTTAGGACCATAATTTTGTGATTGGATAACATGCTATGTGGTTAACATTTTGATAGGAGAACGCAATTGGAATAGGCACAACGAAGTACTTGGTGCACTGCTAGACAAAATGAGAGCACATGGGGTGACTGTTAATATCACAAAGTCCAGTATAGGGGCCAATCAGGTACTTTTCCTGGAGCATATGTTTTCAGGTGATGGAATATCACCAGACCTAGAGAAGTTTGCGGTGATAGCCGAATTCGGCATACCCCAGACTAGAAAAGAGCTCTGTGTAGTTTTGGGAGTGCTCAATTTTTATAAAAAGTTCATTTATGTAGAACAATTAGCTTCCCCATAACTGTGTTCCATGAACGGCAAGAAAACGCCATTTGTGTGGGACGAGACCGCGGACCGAGAATTTCACAGTTTAAAAGCTGCTTGTGTCGCGGCCCCGATCTTGTAACACCCGAACCTGTCGGAAGACTTTTGCATGGCCACAGACAGCTCACAAACAGGTCTCGGTGTTGTCATCTATCAGGAGTACATGGAGGATGGGAGGATGACACACAAAACCATCGCACTCGAATTGCGAACGAAACTATTCTGTAACAGAACTGGAAGCTCTGGCGGTGGTCTGGGCATTCCAGAAATAAAAGTATTTCTTATTTGTCCGAAAGACGTAAGTGTACACAGACCATAAGGCCTTGAGTTTCTTATAACGGCAATTTTCCCGACAGGGAGACTAGGACAGTGGATTACCGTACTCCAGGATCATGACTTCACACCGATCTACGCCCCAGGCGCCGCAAACATCATCGATGATGCACTGTCTCGGTCTCTGCCTCCCATCGAACCCTTCTCAATTTACTATATCAAAAAGGTGGCATTCGAAAACTTTATAATAGCATCTACATCTACATCCATATTTCGCAAGCCACCCGACGGTGTGTGGCGGAGGGTACTTTGAGTACCTCTATCAGTTCTCCCTTCTATTCCAGTCTCGTATTGTTCGTGGAAAGAAAGATAGTTGGTATGCCTCTGTGTGGGCTCTAATCTCTCTGATTTTATCCTCATGGTCTCTTCGCGAGATATACGCAGGAGGGAGCAATATACTGCTTGACTCCTCGGTGAAGTTATGTTCTCGAAACATCAACAAAAGCTCGTAGCGAGCTACTGAGCGTCTCTCTTGCAGAGTCTTCCACCGGAGTTTATCTATCATCTCCATAACGCTTTCGCGATTACTAAATGATCCTGTAACGAAGCGCACTGATCTCCGTTGGATCTTCTCTGTCCCTTCCATCAACCCTATCTGGTACGGATCCCACAACGGTGAGCGGTATTCAAGCAGTGGGCGAACAAGTGTACTGTAACCTACTTCCTTTGTTTTCGGACTGCATTTCCTTAGGATTCTTCCAATGAATCTCAGTCTGGCATCTGCTTTACCGACGATTACTTTTATATGGTCATTCCGTTTTAAATCACTCCTAATGCCTACTCCCAAATAATTTATGGAATTAACTGCTTCCAGTTGCTAGCCTGCTATATTGTAGCTAAATGATTAAGGATCTTTCTTTTTATGTATTCGCAGCACATTAAACTTGTCTACATTGAGATTCAATTGCCATTCCCTGGACCATACGTCAATTCGTTGCAGATCCTCCTGCATTCCAGTACAATTTTCCGTTGTTACAACCTCTCGATATACTACAGCATCATCCGCAAAAAGCCTCAGTGAACATCCGATGTTATTCACAAGGTCATTTATATATATTGCGAATAGCGACGGTCCTACGCCACTCCCCTGCGGCACATCTGAAATCACTCTTACTTCGGAAGACTGCTCTCCATCGAGAATGGCATGCTGCGTTCTGCTATCTAGGAACTATTCAATCCAATCACACAGTTGTAGTCTACATGCTCTTACTTTGTTCATTAAACGACTGTGGGGAACTGTATCAAACGCGTTGCGGAAGTCAAGAAACATGGCATCTATCTCGGAACCCGTATATATGGTCCTCTGTGTCTCGTGGACGAATAGCGCGGGCTGGGTTTCACACGACCGTCTTTTTCGAAACCCATGCTTATTCCTACAGAGTACATTTCTAGTCTCCAGAAAAGTCATTATACTCGAAAATAATACGTGTTTCAAAATTCTACAACTGATCGACGTGAGAGATATAGGTCTATAGTTCTGCACATCTGTTCGACGTCTCTTCTTGAAAACGGGGATGACCTGTGTCCTTTTCCAATCTTTTGGAACGCTGCGCTCTTCTAGAGACCTACGGTACAACGCTGCAGGAAGAGGGGCAAGTTTCTTCGCGTACTCTGTGTAAAATCGAACTGGTATCCCATCAGGTCCAGCGGCCTTTCCTCTTTTGAGTGACTTAAATTGTTTTTCTATCCCTTTGTCATCTGTTTCGATAGCTACCGTTTTGTCATCTGTGTCACAATCTAGAGAACCAACTACAGTGCAGTCTTCCTCTGTGAAACAGCTTTGGAAAAAGACATTTAGTATTTCGGCCTTTAGTCTCCATCCTCTGTTTCAGTGACATTTGGTCACAGAGTGTCTGGACATTTTGTTTTGATCCACCTAGCGCTTTGACATAAGACCAAAATTTCTAAGGATTTTCTGCCAAGTCAGAACAAAGAACTTTACTTTCGAATTCGTTGAACGCATCTCGCATAGCCCTCCTCACACTACATTTCGCTTCGTGTAATTTTTGCTTGTCTGCAAGGCTTTGGCTAAGTTTATGTTTGCTGTGAAGTTCCCTTTGCTTCCGTAGCAGTTTTCTAACTCGGTTGTTGTACCACGGTGGCTCTTTTCCATCTCTTACGATCTTGCTTGGCACATACTCATCTAATGCATATTGTACGACGATTTTGATCTTTGTCCACTGATCCTCAACACTATCTGTACTTGAGATAGAACTTTTGTGTTGAGCCGTCAAGTACTCTGAAATCTGCTTTTTGTCACTTTTACTAAACAGAAAAATCTTCCTACCTTTTTAAATATTTCTATTTCTGAAATCACCGATGCTGTAACCGCTTTGTGATCGCTGATTCCCTGTTCTGCGTTAACTGTTTCAAATAGTTCGGGTCTGTTTGTCACCAGAAGATCTAATATGTTATCGCCACGAGTCCGTTCTCTGTTTAACTGCTCATGGTAGTTTTCAGATAATGCACTTGAAAAAATTTCACTAGATTCTTTGTTCCTGCCACCCGTTATAAACATTTGAGTCTCCCGGTCTATATCTGGTAAATTAAAATATCCACCCATGGTCTATACCTGGTAAATTAAAATATCCACCCATGGTCGGGAAATCTATTCGAAATATTTTCCAAATTTTCCTTCAGGTGTCCTGCCACAACAGCTGCTGAGCCAGGGAGCCTATAGAGACATCCAGTTACCATGTTTGAGCCTGCTTTAACCCTGACCCTCACTCAAATTATTTCACATTTCAGATTTCCGTCAATTTCCATCGAACTATTGCACTTTTTATCGCTATAAACACGCCTCCCCCATCACTTTCCAGCCTATCTCTGCGGTTTACATTCCAATCTGAGTTTAGAATTTCATTACTGTTTACATCCGATTTCAGCCAACTTTCTGTCCCTAGTACTATGTGGGCATTGTGACCATTCATTAATAAGAGCAGTTCTGGGACCTTTCTATAGACGCTCCTGCAGTTTACTATTACAACGTTAATATTGTCATTCCCTGTTGCGTTTTGCCTTCTATTACCTTATCGCGTCTCAGAAGGCGTCTTGTCGGGCCTAGGGAGGGAATTCTCTAACCTAAAAAACCCACATGTGCACTCCACACGTACTCCGCTGCCCTTGTAGCCGCTTCCTGCGTGTAGTGCACGCCTGACCTATTCAGGGGGACCCTACATTTCTCTACCAGATAGCGGAGGTCGAGAAATTTGCACTTCAGATCTCCACAGAATCGCCTGAGCCTCTGGTTTAAGATTTCCACTCGGCTCCAAACCAGAGGACCGCGATCGGTTCTGGGAACTACACTACAAACAGTTAGATTCCACCCCACGAGCGCGCATTTCGCCTTCACCAACTCCACCAACCCACTGTATGAACTGAGGATCACCCCTGAACCAAGATGGCAGGAGTCATTGGTGCCGACATGACCACCAATTTGCAGTCGGGTGCACCCAGTGCTCTCTATCGCCGCCGGCAGGGCCTCCTCCACATCTCGGATGAGTCCCCCAGCAAGCAGACAGAGTGAACACTGGCCTTCTTCCCCGACCTTTCCGCTATTTCCCTAAGGGGCTCCATCACCCGCCTAACATTGGAGCTCCCAATCACTAATAAACCCCTCCCCCCGTGTGCCTGCTCGGACTTTGCTGATGGAGCGGCCACATGTCCACTCACAGGCAGAGCGGGCGATGTCACACGGCCAGCCTCCACATTGACCCTCCGCCTCGTGCGACGCGAACGCCGCTGAACCCGCCACTCCCCTTGGGGAGAGGGTGGCCCAACCGCGCTCGGTACTCGCGAAGATGTCGCGACAGCAGGGAAAGTGTGTGAAGCATGTAACATCTGGGGTGTACCATGCGACGCACCAGACTCCCCACTGCCGCTACACTCCAAGGCAGCAGCCTGAAGACGGCTGACCACGGCCATCAGCACGTTCAGCTGTTCGCGAACAGTGGTCAGCTCCTCCTGTGTCCGTACACAGCAGTCACACATCCTATCCATCCCAAGAAATCAACAATTTACTGTAGAGAGTTAAGTAATCAACTTTTAACTAGACTGCTAATTCACTAAAGGTGGCTGATAGCTGATTAAACTGTGGTGATTAGACACTTCTTGTTGGAGACAATGAAAATAAGCACTAACTGTCTCTGGACTGTATTCAAAACAAACACGTAATCTATGGAACACTATTACTTGTACTAGAAAATTAAAGCCTCCTAAAAGCAAAAACACACGGAAAAAGAAGTGACAAGTAAGAAAAACACAGTTAATACTTAACTTCACGTAGCTTGCTGCACAGGAGATGTGAAGCAGACGGCAGTTACGACGACACTGCATCAATGAGGAATATACAGGCGGAACAAGATAAGGACCCACGTCTCCTCAGTGTGGAAAAAAAATGTAGAGATAGGACACAGACGCAGCTTAGGTATCATTACCTTCTCAGGAAAGGAGTGCTTTTCTACAGGTGTAAGGTAAATAGGACCATCTGGGTAGAGTGTGTTCCAGATGACATTGTAAACAAAGTAATCTGGTACACGCACATCAGTAGTGCTCACATTGACCCGAAAAAGTGCTTCTTAAAGTTGAAGAAGCTGTGTCATTTTCGAAACATGGAGAGGAGCAAAGTACTGGGGGTTTGCAAACACTGTCAAAGAACCAAAACACTTACGCTACGCACGCAGGCACCAATTTACCCGATTGTTCCCTCCAAATTGCGGGAAACAGCAGCGTCAGATCTCATGGGACCCCTGCGTAGAACATCACGAGGGTATACATACATTATGGTTGTAATTGAGTTGACGTACAAGTTTGTGACGCTGACACCTCTAAAAAAAGGCAACAGGTACGTCCATCAGCAACGCATTGCGTCGGGACTTCTTGGAGCAAGTGGGGCGCGTCGAACGAATGCTGTCAGATATCGCTCCACAATACCGTTCACAGTAGTGGCAGAACACATTGCAACAGTACAACATCAGACCGATATACATCAGAAGGCACCATTCTAATTCCAATCCAAGCGAGCGCGATATGAAGGACCTGGGGCTCTTTGCGGAGTGTATTGTGCTACGAAACACGCGACCTGGCACGTGTACTTGCGGGACTTCCAAGACGTAATCAATGAGTTGCCACACGGCACGACAGCTTACCCTCCGGTCACAGTGCTAAGCAACAAGCACCCTGCGGAATTAATATGTGACATTGTAGACTTCTCACCAAGACCCCGACTTAGGCACAAGAAAATCGTACGTCAGGTGCTCCAGAATATAAAAGTAGCAGGGCAGAGACGCAAAGAACAAGCAGACAAAGAGGCAACAGCCAGGGAATTTCGGATAGGCCATAAAGTCCTCGTGAAATCCCACTTTCTGTCTTACCAATAGAAAAGACCGCCATAAATTCTTTGCGGCCTACTATGAACCTGTACGCACGATCGCCCATGCGCATTCTGCTGAGCTTGAAAGTCTGAAGTCCGGAAATCTCTTGTTGTACATCATGTCGCGCACTTAAAGACATACGTGGAATAACAAGAATAAATGTGTAGTAGTTAATAAGTTAGTTATTTTGCCTTTCAGTTGTAAGGTACATGTTATTCTAAGTAAATGTGAAATGTAAGTCTACAACTGTGCAAGTCAGGATTTTGTTTGAGTAAACATTTCAGGGAAGAAAATTTTATTAAATATCATTGTTGTTAAGGTAAACTGTACACTGAATAATTTTGTTTTGAAAATTCATATTTTGGTTTTATTTGGGGACACTGGGCTTCTTAGGCGTGTTTTTTAAACCATGAATAGATGTCCACTCTCTTCCATGGTAACATAGGAGGAAGTTTTACAGACGGTTGTTTCAGATAAGTCAGGTGAAGAAGAAGAGGTGTTAGGATGCATGGTACGCTTTGACAAATGCGGTTTTTCTTAACTACGAAGTGTTTGGTCTAGTGAGTAGTCTACAAAGATGTTTGGTGTGCCTTGGGCAAGTCAGCGACTTGCGTTTTTTATTTATTATTATAAAGGGTACCTTCACTGCCAAGACCCGCCGTAAGGAAGTAGGTGGGTTCTTTGCAGAAGAAAGAGCGAGGTTACTGTTTGTCTCAATGCTAAGACCCTGTAAAGACAACCATGATGTAGTAAGAATGTGTGGAGGAGGGCTTGACGCATTGCGCGGAAGCGACACAAGAATGCAAGGACACAGGACATTAGACGGAAGAGGAAGGATAGCTTGTGAATGGTAAAACTGTATAGTCAGGTACACTGTTCGGTGGGATAATTAGAAGATTGGGGGGCATATCTGTGTGTATGTAAACCATCACCAATTCGACAACTAATGTTTAAAAAATTCATTTCTCAGAAAAAAGTACATAACAGTGCAGTTTGTGTAAGCAGAGGTAGCAGTGGAGACAGCTATTCTGACCAATGAAGTAGCTGCACATTAGACAGCAAGAGTGTTATAAAAGGAAGTTTACATTTTTCTTAGAACAGGACTAACTAGTAGCTTGTGTGCATGACTTGCATGGTATATAACACTAACACATCAACATGTATGTATGAATGCGACAGAATGGAGGATCCTCACCTTGCGTTTTTTCATACTTCTACTAAATATACTTTCTTAAACGGTAAGATCATACGTAATACTTACGCGATGTAAAATTTGTTAGTAAAAAAATCTATTTTCAAGACACTTTTTTAGAAAGTTGATCAAGTTGGTTTCTAACTTAGAAATTCTCAAGTCACTTTTGTAAATTTATTTGTCATTTTTACTTAACTCAACTCATTCACATATGTGAATATATCGGAGCTGAAAACTTAGACGACTGTGGTAGTTTGTGCAGGAAAACCGTTGCGGAAAGAACAGTGGAGGCTTCGAGGATTCCCCTCGGTCTAGCACAGGCAGCTGCATTGAAAGCATGAGCTTTCACAGAGCACACAGCTGAACTGGGTGGCATACGTCTTCAATGGAGCCGAACAATTGACACAGGGTGGCGGCTCATGGTATTTTACATGGGTAATGGAGGCAGTGGTACGGTCACCACACACACCCAGCACAAACAATACTAGTGGCCCCCCTGAATGACTAAAAGACCTCATTAGTGAGCATCTCTGATAATGAAACAATTCTCTCTCGACTTCGTAGGATCAAATGTCAGTCCAGTCAACGATTACCTGCAAACTTATGTCAAGCTTCAATAATGTTTGGGCACAAGTTCAAATGGTTCAAATGGCTCTGAGCACTATGGGACTTAACATCTGCGGTCATCAGTCCCCTAGAACTTAGAACTACTTAAACCTAACTAACCTAAGGACATCACACACATCCATGCCCGAGGCAGGATTCGAACCTGCGATCGTAGCAGTCGCGTGGTTCCGGACTGAGCACCTAGAACCACTAGACCGCCGCGGCCGGCGGGCACAAGTTGTGAGTGCAGAATTTCATTATTAATTCTGATGTTTTGGGGTAATTTTCTTATTTAGGTGTACCATTCTAATTACATGTTTCCACAAGTTTGTTTTGTTTTGGGCACTAGTTGCCATTACTCTGTTATAAAGTTTCGGCACATGCTGCCATAGCAGAATTTCACTATTAATTTTGATGTTTTGTGGGGTTAATTCCAGATGTTTTTACGCGTGTTTTTGGACAAGAGTCATTTACATTCTGGAAGTCCAATTCTAGCAAAGTTTTAGGTACAAGTTGGCATTTAACTTCTTTCAGAATGGATTTAAGCCTTAATTTTTGTACGATTTTATTCAAGTTTTCACACAAGTTGGTATCTGTAATGTTCTGTCAAACATATTTCGTTTTACATGGTAACATTTTCACATAATTTCTTAATGTTTCATCACAGATGTTTCTTTTGTTTTTCATGTTACCATTTTCATATAATTTCATACGTCGTGCAACATATTATCTGTATTTTGATGTTTCCTTAAACTTTTGTTTTATGTTCTGTTCAGTTCATGTAAACTATTTTTTTTATTTTTGTGTTTTGATACAGATGTCAGAGTTAAACGTTGGCCAGTAAAAGCCCATATTCTTGCAGATACCACTTGTAGCGAGTATTATTTTTATGATGTCTGCTGGTGATACTACTTCAATCCACGTTATACCTTTTCGGACATTCAATACATGTAAATGCACATCACATATGAAAGTGCCATGTAAAATTGTTTAATTTGACCTGCTGTGATCTTTATTTGACAGTTTAATACAGCTACAGAAACGTATGCAGATCACCTTAGAATCACTGTTTGAAGTTAACTCAAGTGTTACCGCTAGTTTAGTTCTAAAGTTTCATGCCTTTGAAATTAACAGTAAACGTGCAGGTCACAAGAATTTAACGTAGAGATAAGTAATGATACTGCTGCTTCTCGCGTTTTGTCATTGTCTTCATATCAAAATAATCTTTAAAGGAAAAAGCAGGTAACTAAATCGTAATATTAGAGAGTGGTCGTGCTTCATCTTTGCATTTTATTTAAGATTAATAATTTTGCATACTTAAATTTTGAGTCACATTCCATACCAAAGTAATAAATTTAAGGGTTGACTGCCACAGGTAATAAGTAGTCATGCATAATTAAGTCTCTGGATTAACATAAGTGAATGTGTGGGAATGATAACTGAAGTATGTGAAGGACGAATGAGTGTGGTAGCTGTTATATGTGAGGTACGTCTGAGGCCTCAGATAAGTAGATGGGGGACTACCACTGCAGTACAGACAGACAGCTACACAGTTTACTATTAGTCTGATCTGTTTTAAATATTATTGGTACTATATTGCTCACTGGGTCGTCTGGTTAGACATATATCCATGACGAGCCACAGAACAAGAAGTTCTATCAAGAGGTGACCAGTAGACAAGTAACTGATGACCACAGTTTAAAGTTTAGAATGTATAATCTTTTTGAGGTAGTCTCAATGCAAATCTGGATGAATGTAGCACATTGGCACAATGGAAGTCAGTAAAAATAAATAAATCAATAAATAAATAACAGAAAAATAGAGTAATTTTGAGCTTAATCAATCAATACTACCAGTATTCGTCAGATACAAGTCGAAATTTGTTTACTAAGGGGTATGTTATCTAAGGTGGCAGATTTTAGCACCTTACATGAGATTTATTCAGAAAATAAATGACAAATACCACGCGGGCAGGTATAGCCGTTAGACAGAACAATACCAATAAGAACATACCAAGATTCATACTGGTACGTAAGATTTTCAGAACTGTGCACATTATCATTGGGAAGGTGGTTTGGATAGGCACAAGAACGAGCTGTTTTGAGCTGTAGAACAAGCGAGGTGGCCGGCGGCTGGCCGCATCTTCACACTGCGGCTGCTTTGGCGGCAGAGTGGAACGAGTGACCGCAGGGGGCACCGGGCAAGCCTGAGACCACACAGTTGGAGGAGAGACAGAGATAGAGAGTGTACATGCGGGATAGAGAGAGACTGCTTTTCGCAGTTGCGGCAATACAATAGCTGGAACGGGACACAAATACCGCACCCCCATGAAATGTGGGAGAACCGCGCGAAATTTCAGAGTCCTGATTGGCCAGACACGCATAGGGATACATGTGAGAGAAACTGGAAAGTTTTGCGGCAACAAGAGGTAAAGATTCTGGTGTCTGGTGTGGTGCTGGGCAGGCACGGAGTGTCTGGCCGGTGAGTGGAGGTGTTTTAAGAGTCAGTGCGTACGTCTCTACAAAAGCAGAATCATCTGTTGCTCTGAGAAGAGAAAACAGATTTGAGCTCACTTGTGGCGTTCGAATGCAACACTAAGTGTTCCTTTGCTGCCGCGCACGTAAGTCTACCAACTACTCCTGGCATCTGTGGAAGTAGATTGTGTATCGACTCGTGACGGACTCCGCAATTGAGCAACTTACGGTCGGGAGTTTTCGAGCGAAAATCACGTCCACGTTTTTAGATGAAGTCGAGCTTTCACAGGGGAAAGACGAAATCACGCCGGTACCTGGGCCGACCGTCGTAATCTTCGCACTGTATTACGGTGATAATAGCTCAAACAGCTGACAAAGTGCGCCACCGTAAATGTAAATGAATAACGTGTTCCACTAGCTCTTTGCCTGAGATCTCTGATTCTGTGTCCGTCTAGGTGGAGCTTCAGTAGAACAACGACTTGCGTGACCAGTATCAACCAACGTAAGTTAGGGAAAGGGGCAGCGACGACGAATAGGGTTTCCATTGTGCCAATGATAGGGTAGTTAGTTTAAGAAATTAATTTGGTTGGTGTTGTAATGTCTTAGATTAGTAACGTTGCTCATCCTATGTATCCATGTATACAATCTGCCAACGCCTTATGCACGAAAACTGGTCGCTCTCTGTGTCTAGATACTGCAGGCCTTCTCATTGTTTCCACATGCTGACGGATTTCACGTATCAGTGATGAGAGGTTTGTTGGCATTGGTGATGCGACGGCGGTTAGGTAATCTGCAGGGATTCTCACTGGTTCCCCATACACCAATTCCGCCACTGGGTCACCGATGTCCGTCTTGTATGTGGTCCGCAATCCAAGGAGAACCAATGGTAACGCTTCTGTCCAGCTTTTCTGATGACACATGAGAGCCGCCTTCAACGTCCTATGCGACCTCTCCATTGCTCGCTGGATGGTAGCTTGTTGTATCGTGGTACTGGAACCCACATAAATTAGCTAGCTTGTTGAACAGACTAGACTCGCACTGGCGGCCTTGATCTGTTGTGATATGAAGGGGGCACCCAAAGCGAGCTAGCCACTGAGAGACAAGCGCCTTTCCAACCGTTCCTGCCGCTATGTCACTGATCGTAATGGCCTCCGCCCATCTCCTGCAACTGTCTACCACTGTTAACAAGTATTTATAGCCATCCGGGACTGGGTGTGGACCCCGCTAAGTCCAGACGGACATGGGCAAATTTTGCTGGTGATCCTGTGAAATTCCCAATATCCACTTGAATGTGTCCTAATTTGCAGCGCTGGTATTAGAGGCATGCGCGAGTCCATTCCATGGCGTCCTTTTTCATTGATGGCCAGACGAAACACGTTACCAGTAACTTGACCGTGGCATGTGCCCCCGGGTGTGCCAAGCCATGAACACCGTCAAATGCTGCCTTCCGAAATTGTTATGGAATGTATGAGCGCGGCTTCTGGAGTGATATATCGCACCATAACTTAAGCCTTCTTCCTGGCATGAGTATCGGCTGTAAGTGTAACCCTGTTGTGTAGTCCGTCAATAACTTCTGTAGATCCAGATCCGCTTCCTGCGATGTCACGAGTTCTACATCTACATCTACATCTACCATCTACATCTACATCCACACTCCGCAAGCCACCTGACGGTGTGTAGCGGAGGGTACTTTGAGTACTTATATCGGTTCTCCTATTCCAGTCTCATATTGTTCGCGGAAACAAAGATTGTCGGTATGCCTCTGCGTGGGCTCTGATCTCACTGATTTTGTCCTCATGGTCTCTTCGCGAGACATACGTAGGAGGGAGCAATATACACTACTGGCCATTAAACTTGCTACACCAAGAAGAGGGCCGGCCGCGGTGGTCTCGCGGTTCTAGGCGCGCAGTCTGGAACCGTGGGACTGCTACGGTCGCAGGTTCGAATCCTGCCTCGGGCATGGATGTATGTGATGTTCTTAGGTTAGTTAGGTTTAAGTAGTTCTAAGTTCTAGGGGACTGATAACCACAGCAGTTGAGTCCCATAGTGCTCAGAGCCATTTGAACCAACCAAGAAGAAATGCAGATGATAAACGGGTATTCATACGACAAATATATTTTACTAGTGCTGACATGTGATTACATTTTCGCGCAATTTGGGTGAATAGATCCTCAGAAATCAGTAGCCAGAACAACCACCTCTGGCCGTAATAACGGCCTTGATACGCCTCGGCATTGAGTCAAACAGAGCTTGGATGGCGTGTACAGGTACAGCTGCCCATGCAGCTGCAACACGATACCACAGTGCATCAAGAATAGTGACTGCCGTATTGGGACGAGCCACTTGCTCGGCCACCATTGACCAGACGTTTTCATTTGGTGAGAGATCTGGAGAATGTACTGGCCAGGGCAGCAGTCGAATATTTTCTGTATCGAAAAAGGCCCGTACAGGACCTGCAACATGCGGTCGTGAATTATCCTGCTGAAATATAGGGTTTCGCAGGGGTCGAATGAAGGGTAGAGCCACGGGTCGTAACACATCTGAAATGTAACGTCCACTGTTCAAATGGCCGTCAATGCGAACAAGAGGTGACCGAGACGTGTAACCAATGGCAACCCATATCATCACGCCGGGTGATACGCCAGTATGGCGATGACGAATACACGTTTCCAATGTGTGTTCACCGCGATGTCGGCAAATACGGATGCGACCACCATGATGCTGTAAACAGAACCTGGATTCATCCGAAAAGATGACGTTTTGCCATTCGTGCACCCAGGTTTGTCGTTGCGTACACCATAGCAGGCGCTTGTGACTGTGATGCAGCGTCAAGGGTAACCGCAGCCATGGTCTCCGAGCTGATATTCCATGCTGCTGCAAACGTTGTCAAATGTTCGTGCAGATGGTTGTTGTCTTGCAAACGTTCCCATCTGTAGAATCAGGGATCGAGACGTGGCTGCACGGTCCGTTACAGCCATGCGGATAAGATGCCTGCCATCTCGACTGCCAGTGATACGAGGCCGTTGGGATCCAGCACGGCGTTCCGTATTACCCTCCTGAACCCACAGATTCCATATTCTGATAACAGTCATTGGATCTCGACGAACACGAGCAGCAATGTCGCGATACGATAAACCGGAATCGCGATAGATTACAATCCTACCTTTATCAAAGTCGGAAACGTGATGGTACGCATTTCTCCTCCTTACACGAGGCATCACAACAACGTTTCACCAGGCAAGGCCGGTGAACTGCTGTTTGTGTATGAGAAATCGGTTGGAAACTTTCCTCATGTCAGCACGTTGTAGACGTCGCAACCGGTGCCAAACGTGCGTGAATTCTCTGAAAAGCCAATCATTTGCATATCACAGCATCTTCTTCCTGTCGGTTTAATTTCGCGTCTGTAGCACGTCATCTCCGTGTTGTAGCAATTTTAATGGCCAGTAGTGTACTACTTGACTCCTCGGTGAATGTATGTTCTCGAAACTTCAACAAGAGCCCGTACCGAGCTACTGAGCGTCTCTCTTGCAGAGTCTTCCACTGGAGTTTATCTATCATCTCCGTAACGCTTTCGCGATTACTAAATGATCCTGTAACGAAGCGCGCTGCTCTCCGTTGGATCTTCTCTATCTCTTCTATCAACGCTATCTGGTACGGATCCCACACTGGTGAGCAGTATTCAAGCAGTGGGCGAACAAGTTTACTGCAACCTACTTCCTTTGTTTTCGGATTGCATTTCCTTAGGATTCTTCCAATGAATCTCAGTCTGGCATCTGCTTTACCGACGATTAATTTTATATGGACATTCCATTTTAAATCACTCCCAGATAATTCATGGAATTAACTGCTTCCAGTTGCTGACCTGCTATATTGTAGCTAAATGATAAAGGATCTTTCTTTCTATGTATTCGCAGCACATTACACTTGTCTATATTGAGATTCAGTTGCCATTTCCTGAACCATGCGTCAATTCGTTGCAGATCTTCCTGCATTTCAGTACAATTTTCCATTGTTACAACCTCTCGATATACTACAGCATCATCCACAAAAAGCCTTACTGATCTTCCGATGCTATCCACAAGGTCTTTTATGTATATTGTGAATAGCAACGCTCTTACGACACTCCCCCTCGGCACACCTGAAATCACTCTTATTTCGGAAGACTTCTCTCCATTGAGAATGCATGCTTCTTCGTAGTTTATTGTGCTGGTTACACCACAAACACGAGAAAAGTAAACTGCAACCAGATTCTCCGCGCCTCTGATGTGCCTTGCCTGTGGTGAATTGACTGACAAACTATATGCTGGAACTGCCTTGGTGAGCGCTTC
The DNA here is from genome assembly GCF_023898315.1 of Schistocerca nitens. Classification (NCBI taxonomy): domain Eukaryota; kingdom Metazoa; phylum Arthropoda; class Insecta; order Orthoptera; family Acrididae; genus Schistocerca; species Schistocerca nitens. Next base: position 675,995,470 of record NC_064617.1, on the reverse strand, counting down.
CCGCTGATGTTGCTGAAAGCTGACACTATAGGTTTATGATCAGTGAAAATTGTTACTGGCCTGGCTTCAATATACGGGCGGAAATGTCTGACGCCTTAATATATTGCCAACAACTCTCTGTCATATGCACTCCATTCTTTTCTGTCGAAGTTGCAGCTCCTTTGATAAGAAACTAAGAGGTTGTCAATGTCCATCGACCTGATGCTGCAGGGCTGCACCAATTGCGACCTGACTGGCGTCTACTACATCTACATCTACATCTACATACATACTCCGCAATCCACTATACGGTGCGTGGCGGAGGGTACCTCGTACCACAACTAGCATCTTCTCTCCCTGTTCCACTCCCACACAGAATGAGGGAAAAATGACTGCCTATATGCCTCTGTACGAGCCCTAATCTCTCTTATCATATCTTTGTGGTCTTTCCGCGAAACATAAGTTGGCGGCAGTAAAATTGTACTGCAGTCAGCCTCAAATGCTGGTTCTCTAAATTTCCTCAGTAGCGATTCACGAAAACAACGCCTCCTTTCCTCCAGAAACTCCTACCCGAGTTCCTGAAGCATTTCCGTAACACTCGCGTGATGATCAAACCTACCAGTAACAAATCTAGCAGCCCGCCTCTGAACTGCTTCTGTCCTCCCTCAATCCGACCTGGTAGGGATCCCAAACGCTCGTGCAGTACTTAAGAATAGGTCGTATTAGTGTTTTATAAGCGGTCTCCTTTACAGATGAACCACATCTTCCAAAAATTCTACCAATGAAGCGAAGACGACTATCCGCCTTCCCCACAACTGCCATTACATGCTTGTCCCACTTCATATCGCTCTGCAATGTTACTCCCAAATATTTAATCGACGTGACTGTGTCAAGCGCTACACTACTAATGGAGTATTCAAACATTACAGGATTCTTTTTCCTATTCATCTGTATTAATTTACATTTATCTATATTTACAGTTAGCTGCCATTCCAAGTCATTTTGTATCCTCCTACAGTCACTCAACGACGACACCTTCCCGTACACCACAGCATCATCAGCAAAAAGCCGCACTTTGCTATCCACCCTATCCAAAAGATCATTTATGTAGCTAGAAAACTACAGCGGACCTACCACACTTCCCTGGGGCACTCCAGATGATACCCTCACCTCTGATGAACACTCACCATCGAGGACGACGTACTGGGTTCTATTACTTAAGAAGTCTTCGAGCCATTCACATATTTGGGAACCAGTCCCATATGGTCGTACCTTAGTTAGGAGTCTGCATTGCGGCACCGAGTCAAACACTTTCCGGAAGTCAAGGAATATGGCATCTGTCTGATACCCTTCATCCATGGTTCGCAAGATGTCATGTGAAAAAAGGGCGAGTTGCGTTTCGCAGGAGCTATGCTTTCTAAAGCCGTGCTGATGCATGGACAGCGACTTCTCTGTCTCAAGGAAATTCATTATATTCGAACTGAGAATATGTTCGAGAATCCTGCAACAACAACAATACTCAACGCTGCTGCAGGTATGGGGTGCGTGAGTAACACTGCTTCCTCTGAGCCAAAACCTTGGGTCATTTCTGGTGTCCATTGCAGCTTTCGCTTTCCTGTGGTATCCTTGCCAGCCAGTGCATTCGTAAGCAGTGCCTGTGTTTCGGCGGTAATTGGTAAATGACGCAAGTAAAAGTTTACCATACCGAGATAACGCCTAAGTTGTTTGTAGTCTGCAGGTTTGGGTAGGTTGCGGAACATGTCGATCTTCTCCGGTAATGGCTGTTGAAACGCGTACGTTTTATAGGCAGCGATGGTGAGGCACAGAATCTCTGACCAGAGGCAGTAGTAGCGAGCTGTCTGTCGAGTGCAGTACAGCAGTCTGTCGGCAGTTGTAGCCGAGTTCAGTTGCGGTCTAGTTGCAAGAGAGTTCAGTAGTGGTAGCCCAGAGCAGTCGGCGGGCGTCGGCACCGCAATGGTCGAGATTCAGGATGAGGTATATTTTTATTAAATAAGTATTCATGCAGCTTTGCGCTCATCAGATAATCTAGTGTATATTCATTGTAATTGACTTTAAAGAATCGCCCCAATAATAATTTTGATTTCAAAACAATTTTTTAACAAAAAAAAATCATTTGATTCCCTTGCATTTCCTTAAAGAAAATTTTCAGATAACTTAAAAAAAAATAATAATTATTGCGATGCATTTCGTCCAAGCTGTGGCGCAGAATAAGAGCAGATATTTCTCATGCAGACATACTGAGGTAAGAGATTAATTCTGATTTTTGCACAGGGCCAAAGACTGACATTTCGGTCTATTTCCATTTTCATTGTCACTGAAATTTTATTATCACTGAATTGACTTTTATTTTATGGGAGCTTATACTTGGGTCAGATAGCTAAATTTTGTTTAATTGTCTTTGTCATTAATGTTTTTGCGGGAAGGATACACTTGGGTCCATTTCTATTAAGTATTGTCATTCGAATATTTTTTGTGGGGAGGTTACACTGTATACCGTCGGCTGAGACTATATAGCCGAGAAAAGTTACTTGACTCTTGCCCAAGACGCATTTGCGTTCATTTAACATTACTCCATGTGTGTCGAACCTCAGTCGTACCTCCTGAATATGTCTATCATGTGATTGCATATCCTCTGAGAATACCAAAATATTATCCAGATATGCATAACGGAAAGGTAATCCCTGGAGCACTTCATCAATGAATCTTTGCCAGGACTGGGCCGTATTTTTGAGTCCGACTGACATAAACAGAAATTCGAATAAATGGCTCTGAGCACTATGCGACTTAACTTCTGAGGTCATCAGTCGCCTAGAACTTAGAACTAATTAAACCTAACTAACCTAAGGACATCACACACATCCATGCCCGAGGCAGGATTCGAACCTGAGACCGTAGCGGTCGCTCGGCTCCAGACTGTAGCATACAGCGAAAGCTTTCCTTTATTTTTCCCGGGTTCACCAATTATGTAGGCAGCAAATTAAACGCACATACAGCTTTGCACAAAATACTTTATTTTTGCAACTCGGAATAGAAAAACTAACTCAAGTAATAGTCAAAGAGTAAAAACTTATATCTATCATCCGCTGTACTTGCTTGGAGTAAACGAAGCACGCGTCACTGGCTACTCACACGTTCCCAGAAGCCGATTAATAGTTTGATCTTTGCTGCTAATTTTAGTTTTGACTATGAAGTGTTTTTTTTATGTGTCTGTTCATCCGTTATTGTAACTTTAGATCTGAATAAAATTTTCTTTACCGGTATAGCTTCTACATAGTTACAAAAACTGTATACCAAATTTTTTTTAAAATAGAAAATTTTATTCATATCTTAAATTATGATAACGGATGAACAATGTGAAACAAGACGTATTGGACCAAATGATGTTCTTCCGTATGTCCACATTCCAGGATTTTATGGCTTCGACTCTACGTTTTGCTCTTACGGGCTTTTGCAGCACTTATATGCCTCTAGGGAATTTCAGCTCACCGTGCAATTTCCTAGTTTAGGTGCTGACAGGGTTCGCTAGTGCGACATTCAGTGTACAGTGACTTTTGTAGTTGTTCTTATTTTTCGTCACGTTCCTGTACGACGTCCATCTGTCACACATCTCAACACGTAATTTCGTCAGCGTTGTGGCTTAGGGGATATGTTTTCCCCGCTTTCCCCGTATGCGGTATAAATCTTCGATACGGTACCTCTTGAAACACCAAACATTTCACTACCCTTCGTTACAGAAGCACCCACAATACGAGCACCAACAATTTGTGCACGTTCGAATTCACTTAGCTCCGACATAATGCACTGACTTTTACACACAATAGTGTTCTGATCACGACTGACTCTTGTAACGTATTGTGGACACTGCACAGATGCCTTTTTTTAATCAAATACAACAGTACACTATGCAGGATTAGCTGGCATCTACCTTCATGTCCAAGCATGTGTCCAAATTTTTGTCTAACCCCTGCATTTACCGCGGAAAAGATGTACTATAACTGTAACACTGATTCGCCCTACGCTATTGCGAGAGGTCGCAATCTATGGTCCACGGAACATGAAAATAACTTGCTGGAACACTGTTCTACATGTATCCTAATGTGACTTCAATTGAAAAGGAAAGAAATTAGTCATGCTCTCTTCAAAGTCATCATTCCGATGTTTATTTCAAATTCTTTGGGAAAAACCGTGGAAAACGTAAATCTGGATAAGCGCACGGGGATTTGAACCCCGGTCCTCCAGAATGTAAGAACAAGGAGTAGTCACGAAGTTTTAAAGGTGTCCTATGAATACAAAATTAATGAAGTTTTTGTTTCGTTGCAGGTACGTGTCTTCGTTTCTTGTACTGTAGCGTGACAAGATAATGGAGCTTTTGGACTGTTGTATTTCCCACCTAATCGATTATAGATGACAAGACTGCAGTATAATGTATGTGACTTAATATGTATTCAGGTAATTTTATTTGTGTGCTACTGTACTATGAAAAATATGCTCTTAAGGAATTTCCTTTATTTGTGTTTCACATCGAACGTACGAGCGTCGCAACATTCCGACAGCACTGTTGCAGCCACATAACCCTGAATCGTGTGTAAGTAGACTGTTTATGTTTTCTTATTGGCAACGTTACGTAGCGCTCTGTATGAAAATCACTGGCTGTGCTGTGTGCAGTCTGTGGCTAGTTTGCGTTGTTGTCTGCCATTGTAGTGTTGGGCAGCGGCAGCTGGATGTGAACAGCGCGTAGCGTTGCGCAGTTGGAGGTGAGCCTCAGCAGTGGTGGATTTGGGGAGAGAGATGGCGGAGTTTTGAAATTTGTAAGACTGGATGTCATAAACTGCTATGTATATTATGAGTTTTCAACACTATTAAGGTAAATACATTGTTTGTTCTCTATTAAAATCTTTCATTTGCTAACTATGCCTATCAGTAGTTAGTGCCTTCCATAGTTTGAATCTTTTATTTAGCTGGCAGTAGTTCGAGTAACGAAGATTTTTGTGAGGTAAGTGATTTGTGAAAGGTATAGGTTAATGTTAGTCAGGGCCATTCTTTTGTAGGGATTATTGAAAGTCAGATTGCGTTGCGCTAAAAATATTGTGTGTCAGTTTAAGCACAGTCATGTATAATTGTTCAAAGGGGACGTTTCACGTGAAACACTGCCACGAAGTGACAAATCATACGCATTCTTCCAATAGATTTTGTGAAATGAACTATAAAATATTAAACGTTTAATTGATAACAATGTGGAGTCACAAAATGCATATGTTCTTTCATCAAAAATCAATTCAAACTACACTTTGAGAAAAATTCCGTACAATACACAAATTTCAGACAAAAATGGAAATCCGACACGCATAATGACACTGAACGTACTAAATTTTATCCTAATCGTATCGAAACATGCACATCTAAAATCGTCTGTATCTCAGGAACGCTGCCACTCAACTGGCTGACTCAAATATTACGGAGAGCGTGCGCGAAATACAATAGCAAAAGTAAACCATTGTCAACATTCTCTTTTAATTTCTGGATACTGCTTACTCACCTGTTGCTACATGACTATAGACACTCAACATGAAGTACCAATCAAACCATAAGCTTATAAAATACTAAAAAGTAGTAAATAATACCTATATAATTCTTACAATTACCACGCTAAAAATACGACAGTGTAATGATGCCAGTGTCGTCGTTAACAGCTCTCTCTCTCTCTCTCTCTCTCTCTCTCTCTCTCCTCGTTATTTTTGTAACATCCAACGGAATAGAACTATGAACTACACACACCAAAAAATGTTTTGTGTCCCCCCAGTTCCCAGAACTCCTGAAGGTAGACGTTGACTACGGATATTGTATCACAGACAGCGTCCCTTTGACTGTCCAGAGATGTCACTAAGCCCGCCCAAAGATGTAGAAACCATGCATGAACAGCGCCTATTAGACGGAGGGGGTCCGACAGCCGATCTGTTCCAGTCATTCCACGAGGAAGGAGGTACGTGGCCCGTGTTGTCTGTAGTTCAGCCATGCCTAGACGGTCAATACCGCGGTTCGAGCGCGTCCACATTGTTACTTTGTGCCAGGAAGGGCTCTCAACAAGGGAAGTGTCCAGGCGTCTTGCAGTGAACCGAAGCGCCGGCCGGGGTGGCCGAGCGGTTCTAGGCGCTACAGTCTGGAACCGCGTGACCGCTACCGTCGCAGGTTCGAATCCTGCCTCGGGCGTGGATGCGTGTGATGTTAGTTAGGTTTAAGTAGTTCTAAGTCCTATGGGACTGATGACCTCAGAAGTTAAGTCCCATAGTGCTCAGAGCCATTTTTGAACCAAAGCGATGTTGTTCGGACATAGAGGAGACACAGAGACACAGCAACTGTCGATAACAAGCCTCGCTTAGGCCGCCCAAGGGCTACTATTGCAGAAGACGACCGCTACGTACGCATTATGTCTCAGAGGAACCATGTTGGCAACGCCACCACGTTGAATAATGCTGTTCATGCGGCCACAGGATGTCGTGTTACGACTCAAACTGTTCGCAATAGGTTGCATGAAGCGCAACTTCACCCCCGACGTCCTTGGCGAGGTCCATCTTTGCTACCACGACACCATGCAGCTCGGTACAGATGGGCCCAACAACATGCCGAATGGACCGCTCAGGATTGGCATCACGTTCTCTTCACCAATGAGTGTCGCATATGCCGTCAACCAGACAATCGTCGGAAACGTGTTTGGAGGTAACCCGGTCAGGCTAATTCGCCTTAAACACACTGTCCAGCGAGTGCAGCAATGTAGAGGTTTTTTGCTGTTTTGGGGTGGCATTACGTGAGGCCGAAGTACGCCGCTGGTGGTCATGGGGGCATCGTAATGGCTGTACGATACGAGAATGCCATCCTCCAACCGATAATGCAACCATATCGGGAGCATATTGGCGAGGCATTCGTCTTCATGGACGACAATTCGCGCCCCCATCGTGCACATCTTGTGAATGACTTCCTTCGGGATAACGACATCGCTCGACTAGAGTGGCCAGCAAGTTCTCCAGACGTGAACCCTATCGAACATGCCTGGGATAGATTGAGACGGTCTGTTTATGGACGACGTGACCCACCAACCACTCTGAGGGATCTACCCCGAATCGCCATTGAGGAGTGGGGCAGTGTCTTGATGAACTTGTGAATAGTATGCCACGACAAATACAGGCATGCATCAATGCAAGAGGACATGCTACTGGGTATTAGAGGTATCGGTGTGTACAGCAATCTGGACCGCCACCTCTAAAGGTCTCGCTGTATGGTGGTACAACATGTAATGTGTGGTTTACATGAGCACAAAGCAGGGCGGAAATGATGTTTATGTTGATCTCTGTTTTAATTTTCTGTACAGGTTCCATAACTCTCGGAACCGAGGTGATGAAAAACTTTTTTTGATGTGTGCAGTTTGTGTTTTATTAGTCAGATGTATATTTTTTATTATGTTCGAGGGAGACATTTCTACTTTTAGTCTCCTTGATTTCGAATACATGTTGTTCGATTCCGGCAGCCAGCCAAAAATCTTCTAAAAATAAAAAGTATGAAATATATTGACACTTCTTTACATGTTTATAGTATTTAACAGCTTTTACACTGAAATGAAATGTAGTGTGGCTAGGGCCTCCTGTCGTGTAGACCGATCGTTCGGTCCTCCTGTCATGTAGACCGATCGTTCGGTGCAAGTCTTTTGAGTTGACTCCACTTCGGCGACTTGCTTGTCGATGGGGATGAGATGATGAACACAAGACAACACCCAGCCGGGAATCGAACCCAGGCCCCTTTGCCTGGCGTTCTGCCGCGCTGACCAATCAGCTATCGAGGCAACCAGCTTTTACACTATAACCCATTCACGGAAACTGCCTTTCGTATGGTTGTAATTTAAGTAAAGGTAAGATTTTAAAGTTAGCCTTAAACACAACTTTCCTGTTTCCTGTTTAAAATGGCGGCGAAAACTAAAACGAAACCACACGTGCAGGCCTTAGCATGTTCTTTCTCGCAGCCGGATTAACAGATTGTGTTTGTTGTAGAACATGTCTATACCTCTAGTGGTTTAGACTGTGCTTCGTCTGCCAGTCACTCGAGAAGGGATTCATACAATCGAATCACTCCTTGACTTTATGACAATTGAAACATAATTTCAGCAACATCTGTATATATTGAAATGAAATAAATCGGAATTCATTTTTCCGGAGTCATAATGGATCGCGCTTGAGAAATTCTTACTCGATTTGCCTCCAAACACTGCTTGCGCTGTTCGTCGGTCTCACTGACTCTACGATCACGTAGTTGGCTTGCGTTTCGCGTACACCGACCGATATTTCGACGCCTCGCTGATGGCATTTTTTCCAAAGGAATAAACGACGAACTGGGACCAGTGGAATGTCTGCAACAGACCAAATTACAACGAACTGACATCAACCGAAACTTTGCAACACACCAAAGATCAGTGCAGATAACACACAGAAATATCGCATACATTTTTTTTTTGGAAAATATCAATATTAAGTTCGAAATTTTTTGTTGTTGTGAAAACATGTGACAGAACTGTCAAACCGACCGCCACATCTCTTTCATTGAGATTTCCATACAAAAGAACCATCTAAATTTCCGACATTTCCGGAGGCTTTTCCAAAAAAAAATTTTCTTAGAGGCCTTGTCCTCACAGTTAGGAGCACAACAACAACAACAACAAAAATCCGCCAAATTGGGCGAGCCGTTCTCGGCAACTACCATATTGAAATGCAAAAAATAATGTTCAAGTTAGACTGAAAATAACATTTATTACACATTTTCTTTAGGTAGACCACCGATAGTAACTTTCCCCTAACTCTGTTTTTCGAGATGATAATTAACACGCAGTGACTACCCCTCGTGCAGCCCACTACCATGCCGCCTCTCCCAGTCTGGACTCATTCGTAGTGTTCTTTCTGAGATTTGCGCGTTTCGTAATCCGTGGTGCGAATAGCTCAAAGTAAGGATGTCGACGAATGTTAAAGGGAATCACCTAGTGTGTTTCAAAAGACACCCCGGTGCTGTCAGATGTGATCATTGGGTCTATTGCGCGTTTCCGACCTAAGTACCTCGTGGTGCACCGGCAATGCCAGTTGCGTGCCATTTCCGCGCTGCGGAGGACTCCCCGGCCAGATGATGTGTCAACGGCGAGCTGGCGGAGGCGGCAGACTGCGGGAAGCACACGCGGCGCCGCACTGCGGCAGGCAGTGCAGCGGCTCGTATGCGAAAAGAACCGCGTGGCGGCGTTTCGCAATGTGAGCGCCGCCGCACCACGCTACGATACGCGCCCGCCCAGCTGACGTTGCGCAATCGAGCAACACTTGCCGCCGGAAGGTCGCGCGCAATACTGCCGTGCTATTTATAGATGGCGGGGATATCCCAGCCCAGGAAAAATGTCTGCTCGTTATGGCCCTACGTCATCAGCTTTCTCTTGCAATTAATTTTTTCTGGTTTCGTTTTAACGCTACAACGTAGCGCTTGGCAAAGATACCGTGCGGCCACGAACATTCCGTGCGTAGGACAGCGAAAGGTCACCTGTCCCCGAGACCTAAGCAGCAATTACTGTAGTTATTTCTTTGGGCAAGACACCGTGAACGAAAGTCATCACAAAATGCCATTCTAATTTCGAAGCATAACACGTCCTTTTCTTACACAATGTTTGCCCACACTACCAAGAACAGCAAACAATGAAACGTACGTATTATTCGCACGAAGTGCAGTAGCAAGGATACGTTTCTAGGTAAGACTTTAGTTTATCCCAACAAATAAAATGTTCAAATAACTTAAGGAGAATTCAGCCGGGCAACTCGTCGACAAGCGCCGATATTCCGACAGGCGCACACTGCGACAATTGATACTGAGATCTCTTACTCCAATTATTGTAGCTTTAAATGAAAGTTAACGTAATAAAACCATCTCTGCGCAGATTTAAAATAACGTTAGTGTAAGGAGAGAAATGAGCGAAGCTTTCAGTGATTTTAAAAGTCTAATTTTGTCATCCGTTCTGAATGGAAACCCTAAGAGGTCTTGGTAATACGTAAAATCAGTAAGCGGTTCGAAATACACTCTTCATTCACTCAAGAGACCGTAGTGACACCGACACGGAAGATAACACAGAGAAGGCCGAAATACTGAATTCGGTCTTCAGAAGTTGTTTCACCGAGCAAGACCACAAGACAGTCCCTCCAATCAATCATTGTACGAACGTCGAAAGGCAAGTATTGAGATAACCGAGCGCGGAACGTAAAACCTACTACAATCGCTCACTAGTGGAAAGTCATCGGGAGCAGATTAGGTACCTTTAAGGTTCCACAAATATTATGCAAAAGAACTTGCACCTCTTCTAGCAGCAGTTTATTGTATATCGCTGGTGCAATGAAGAGTACCTGGCGACTGGAAGAAAGAGCAGGTCTTTGCCGTTTCCAGGAAGGTAATAGGACAGATGCGCATACTTATAGGCCTATTCGTCGATGCCAGTCTGTTGTAGAATTATGAAATATGTTTTATGTTAAAGAATTATGACGCTTTTGGAGGACAAAAATCTGCTCTGTAAACATCAACATAGACTCCGCCAACAGTCATCTTACGAAATTAAGCTCGCTCTATTCCTCCATAGCACTGTAGACAATGGAGCTCAGGTTGACGACGTGTTCCTCGACTTCAGGAAGGCATTTGACACCGTCCCGCACTGCCGGTTAGTGAAAAAAATAAGAACTTATCGACTATCGGACCAGATTTGCGTCTGGATACAAGACTTCCTTGCAGATAGAACTCAATATTCTTAACGCAAAAAAAGATGAGATATAAAGGTAATTTCCGGAGTACTCCAAGCAAGTATGATAGGACCATTATTGTTTACAATGTATATAAATGATCTACTAAAATGCGTCAGATGCTCTTTAATACTGTTCGCAGGTGATGCGGTTTTTTATACACTAATGACCATTAAAATTGCTACACCACGAAGATGACGTGCTACAGACACGAAATTTAACAGACAGGAAGAAGATGCGGTGATATGCAAATGATTAGCTTTTCAGAGCATACACACAAGGTTGGCGCCGGTGGCGACACATACAACGTACTGACATGAGGAAAGTTTCCAACCGATTTCTCATACACAAACAGCAGTTGACCGGCGTTGCCTGGTGAAACGTTGTTGTGATGCCTCGTGTAAGGAGGAGAAATGCGTACCATGACGTTTCCGACTTTGATGTTGTTGTTGTTGTTGTGGTCTTCAGTCCTGAGACTGGTTTGATGCAGCTCTCCATGCTACTCTATCCTGTGCAAGCTTCTTCATCACCCAGTACCTACTGCAACCTACATCCTTCTGAATCTGCTTAGTGTATTCATCTCTTGGTCTCCCTCTACGATTTTTACCCTCCACGCTGCCCTCCAATGCTAAATTTGTGATCCCTTGATGCCTCAAAACATGTCCTACCAACCGATCCCTTCTTCTAGTCAAGTTGTGCCACAAACTTCTCTTCTCCCCAATCCTATTCAATACCTCCTCATTAGTTACGTGATCTACCCACCTTATCCTCAGCATTCTTCTGTAGCACCACATTTCGAAAGCTTCTATTCTCTTCTTGTCCAAACTGGTTATCGTCCATGTTTCACTTCCATACATGGCTACACTCCATACAAATACTTTCAGAAACGACTTTTTGACACTTAAATCTATACTCGATTTTAACAAATTTCTCTTCTTCAGAAACGCTTTCCTTGCCATTGCCAGTCTACGTTTTATATCCTCTCTACTTCGACCATCATCAGTTATTTTACTCCCTAAATAGCAAAACTCCTTTACTACTTTAAGTGTCTCATTTCCTAATCTAATCCCCTCAGCATCACCAGATTTAATTTGACTACATTCCATTATCCTCGTTTTGCTTCTGTTGATGTTCATCTTATATCCTCCTTTCAAGACACTGTCCATTCCGTTCAACTGCTCTTCCAAGTCCTTTGCTGTCTCTGACAGAATTACAATGTCATCGGCGAACCTCAAAGTTTTTACTTCTTCTCCATGAATTTTAATACCTACTCCGAATTTTTCTTTTGCTTCCTTTACTGCTTGCTCAATATACAGATTGAATAACATCGGGGAGAGGCTACAACCCTGTCTCACTCCTTTCCGAACCACTGCTTCCCTTTCATGCCCCTCGACTCTTATAACTGCCATCTGGTTTCTGTACAAATTGTAAATAGCCTTTCGCTCCCTGTATTTTACCCCTACCACGTTCAGAATTTGAAAGAGAGTATTCCAGTTAACATTGTCAAAAGCTTTCTCTACGTCTACAAATGCTAGAAACGTAGGTTTGCCTTTCCTTAATACCGAGCGAGGTGGCGCAGTGGTTAGCACACTGGACTCGCATTCGGGAGGACGACGGTTCAATCCCGTCTCCAGCCATCCTGATTTAGGTTTTCCGTGATTTCCCTAAATCGTTTCAGGCAAATGCCGGGATGGTTCCTTTGAAAGGGCACGGCCGATTTCCTTCCCAATCCTTCCCTAACCCGAGCTTGCGCTCCGTCTCTAATGACCTCGTTGTCGACGGGACGTTAAACACTAACCAGCACCACCTTTCCTTAACCTTTCTTCTAAGATAAGTCGTAAGGTTAGTATTGCCTCACGTGTTCCAACATTTCTGCGGAATGCAAACTGATCTTCCCCGAGGTCCGCTTCTACCAGTTTTTCCATTCGTCTGTAAAGAATTCGCGTTAGTATTTCGCAGCTGTGACTTATTAAACTGATAGTTCGGTAATTTTCACATCTGTCAATACCTGCTTTCTTTGGGATTGGAATTACTATATTCTTCTTGAAGTCTGAGGGTATTTCGCCTGTCTCATACATCTTGCTCACCAGATGGTAGAGTTTTGTCACGACTGGCTCTCCCAAGGCCATCAGTAGTTCTAATGTAATGTTGTCTACTCCCGGGGCCTTGTTTCGATTCAGGTCTTTCAGTGCTCTGTCAAACTCTTCACGCAGTATCTTATCTTTGATAAAGGTCGGATTGTAGCCTATCGCGATTTCGGTTTATCGTATCGCGGCATTGCTGCTCGCGTCGGTCAAGATCCAATGACTGTCAGCAGAATATGGAATCGGTGGGTTCAAGAGGGTAATACGGAACGCCATGCTGCATCCTAACAGCCTCGTATCACTAGCAGTCGAGATGACAGGCATCTTATCCACATGGCTGTAACGGATCGTGCAGCCACGTCTCGATCCCTGAGTCAACAGATGGGGACGTTTGCAAGACAACAACCATGTGCACAAACAGTTCGACGACGTTTGCAGCAGCATCGACTGTCAGCTCGGAGACCATGGCTGCGGTTACCATTGATGCTGCATCACAGACAGGAGCGCCTGTGATGGTATACTCAACGACGAACCTGGGTGCACGAATGGCAAAACGTCATCTTTTCGGATGAATCCAGGTTCTGTTTACAGCATCATGATGGTCGCATCCTTGTTTGGCGACATCGCGGTGAACACACATTGGAAACGTGTATTCGTCATCGCCATACTGGCGTATCACCCGGCGTGTTGGTAAGGGGTGCCATTGGTTACACGTCTCGGTCACCTCTTGTTCGCATTGACGGCACTTTGAACAGTGGACGTTACATTTCAGGCGTGTTACGACCCGTGGCTCTACCCTTCATTCGATCCCTGCGAAACCCTGCATTCCAGCAGGATAATGCGAGGCCGCTTGTTGCAGGTCCTGTATGGGCCTTTCTGGATACAGAAAATGTTCGACTGTTGCCCTGGCCAGCACATTCTCCAGATCTCTCACCAATTGAAAACGTCTGTTCAATGGTGTCCGAGCAACTGGTCGTCACAATACGCCAGTCACTACTCTTGATGAACTGTGGTAACGTGTTGAAGCTGAATGGGCAGCTGTACCCGTAGACGCCATCCAAGCTCTGTTTGACTCAATGCCCAGGCGTATCAAGGCCGTTATTACGGCCAGAGGTGGTTGTTCTGGGTACTGATTTCTTAGGATCTATGCACCCAAATTGCGTGAAAATGTAATCACATGCCCGCATCTCGTGGTCGTGCGGTAGCGTTCTCGCTTCCCACGCCCGGGTTCCCGGGTTCGATTCCCGGCGGGGTCAGGGATTTTCTCTGCCTCGTGATGGCTGGGTGTTGTGTGCTGTCCTTAGGTTAGTTAGGTTTAAGTAGTTCTAAGTTCTAGGGGACTGATGACCATAGATGTTAAGTCCCATAGTGCTCAGAGCCATTTGAACCATTTGTAATCACATGTCAGTTCTAGTATAATATATTTGTCCAATGAATACCCGTTTATCATCTGCATTTCTTCTTGGTGTAGCAATTTTAATGGCCAGTAGTGTAACAAAGTAGCAACGCTAGAAGACAGTATCTATTTGCAGAATCATCTGCACAGGACTGATGAATGGTGCAGGCTCTGGCAGCTGACTCTGAACGTAAATAAGTACAACGTATTGCAAATAGATAGGAAAAGAAATCCACTACTCCGATGGAAACAGTATCTGTCGTAAAATATCTAGGTGTAACTATCTAGGGCTACCATAACTGGAATGACCACAAAGAACAAAGAGTAGGAAAAGAAGGTGCCAGACTGAGATTCATAGGAAGCATGTTAAGGAAGCGTAACTTATCCACGAAGGAATTGGCTTATAATGCGTTTATTCGACTGATTACTGAGTATTGTTCATCAGTATGGGACCGTCAGCAGGTAGGACATAAGACAGAAAATTCAACGAAGAGCGGCGCCTTTCGTCTCGGAATCTTTTAGTCGTTGCGAGAGATTTACAGAGATTTTCAACAATCTCCATTGGCAAACATTACAAGAGAGGTATTGTGCATCAAGGAGAGGTTTATTAATGAAATTTCGAGGGAATACTTTTCGGGAAAAGTCGGACAACATATCACTTCCTCCTACATACGTCTTGCATAATGACCACGACGACAAAATCCGAGAAGTTAGAGATAATAAAGAGGGTTACCGACAATCATTCTTCCCATGAGCGATTCAGGAGTGGAACGGGGCAGGTGGATCACTTCAGTGATACCAGAAGTAGGTGGCTTACCGAGTGTGATGTAGATGTACATGTAGCTGGTAGGTAACGCAAATCTAGGTAATATACCCCATATGATGGCAGTTAAGCTTATAATATCACATATAATTTTGTAGGCTCGTGCTAAACTCCACGTATTTACATGAATTCAAATTTAGCTCAAGCCCCAGTATCGTGGGTGCCAGAAATCCTATATAAATATAGACAAACTAGCAGAAATAAATTACAAGTTTAATCGATACACAATGCAATAATCTTTAATGCCGAATAGTAACGAAAATAATCCTAGTCACCATTGGCAAACTGAATTAAAAATCAAAGTTCAAAGCTGTTTCAGGAGCAAAAAATTTCTGCTGGGAACTGGCATAAATAAATCAGGGCCCTGACCACTGCAGAATATCTCTTAAGTTTCCACTGAACTGGCACAAAATATACCAAAGTGTCGTGGCCACCGACGCGAAAATTCCTGGCACCCAGAAGTGTACCGTCGTATCACCGCTAAAGGTCCCCCGTCTGCCAGTCCGTCCTGAACACTGCGAAAGAGTAGGATGGCCTCCGCCCTTTTAAACCTTCAATACACCCTCCTCAGAAAATCCAAGCCTCTGCATTACTTAGAGACTTCATGCCATCAGTAGCCTCTCTTATACTTTTTACGCAAAAGCAATTAAAAATCGACCTGCGCCATCAGATGTATACTGAAAACCTAAACAAAACTGATATATTGTACTTAGTTCTATGCACAGCAGTTTGCTCACAAATTAAATTCGAACAATTGCAAATTTTAGCTGCCACAATCGAAACAGTTCAAGGTGCCTTAACTAATTACAGTATACACATACTGGTTTACTATTGGTGCGTCTGTCTTAGATAAAATATTATGCTGCTTATAATCAAAAGTTTAATAAAAGATCTCAAAATGGTTCAAATTGCTGTGAGCACTATGGGACTTAACATCTGAGGTCATCAGTCCCCTAGAACTCAGAACTACTTAAACCTAACTAACCTAACGACATCACACACATCTTTGCCCGAGGCAGGATTCGAACCTGCTACCGTAGCAGTCTCGCGGTTCCGGACTGAAGCGCCTAGAACCGCTCGGCCACAGCGGCCGGCCAAAAAGGTCTCACTGGGTAATTACTTTCGTTATGAAAATGGAGAAAACGACAGCAATCGATGGCGATATCCGTCGTTTTATTGCAGCAGATCTAGATTTCAAGTATTGCGCAGTAAACAATATGGAACATACAGGAGTCTAACACGAACCGACACTTCTGCAATGGACTACTGCTTCCTGTTGTTATATGCTCTGAAGATGATTATGTAATACACTCCTGGAAATTGAAATAAGAACACCATGAATTCATTGTCCCAGGAAGGGGAAACTTTATTGACACATTCCTGGGGTCAGATACATCACATGATCACACTGACAGAACCACAGGCACATAGACACAGGCAACAGAGCATGCACAATATCGGCACTAGTACAGTGTATATCCACCTTTCGCAGCAATGCAGGCTGCTATTCTCCCATGGAGACGATCGTAGAGATGCTGGATGTAGTCCTGTGGAACGGCTTGCCATGCCATTTCCACCTGGCGCCTCAGTTGGACCAGCGTTCGTGCTGGACGTGCAGACCGCGTGAGACGACGCTTCATCCAGTCCCAAACATGCTCAATGGGGGACAGATCCGGAGATCTTGCTGGCCAGGGTAGTTGACTTACACCTTCTAGAGCACGTTGGGTGGCACGGGATACATGCGGACGTGCATTATCCTGTTGGAACAGCAAGTTCCCTTGCCGGTCTAGGAATGGTAGAACGATGGGTTCGATGACGGTTTGGATGTACCGTGCACTATTCAGTGTCCCCTCGACGATCACCAGTGGTGTACGGCCAGTGTAGGAGATCGCTCCCCACACCATGATGCCGGGTGTTGGCCCTGTGTGCCTCGGTCGTATGCAGTCCTGATTGTGGTGCTCACCTGCACGGCGCCAAACACGCATACGACCATCATTGGCACCAAGGCAGAAGCGACTCTCATCGCTGAAGACGACACGTCTCCATTCGTCCCTCCATTCACGCCTGTCGCGACACCACTGGAGGCGGGCTGCACGATTTTGGGGCGTGAGCGGAAGACGGCCTAACGGTGTGCGGGACCGTAGCCCAGCTTCATGGAGACGGTTGCGAATGGTCCTCGCCGATACCCCTGGAGCAACAGTGTCCCTAATTTGCTGGGAAGTGGCGATGCGGTCCCCTACGGCACTGCGTAGGATCCTACGGTCTTGGCGTGCATCCGTGCGTCGCTGCGGTCCGGTCCCAGGTCGACGGGCACGTGCACCTTCCGCCGACCACTGGCGACAACATCGATGTACTGTGGAGACCTCACGCCCCACGTGTTGAGCAATTCGGCGGTACGTCCACCCGGCCTCCCGCATGCCCACTATACGCCCTCGCTCAAAGCGGTATGCTACCAGTGTTAAAGACTGCGATGGAGCTCCGTATGCCACGGCAAACTGGCTGACACTGACGGCGGCGGTGCACAAATGCTGCGCAGCTAGCGCCATTCGACGGCCAACACCGCGGTTCCTGGTGTGTCCGCTGTGCCGTGCGTGTGATCATTGCTTGTACAGCCCTCTCGCAGTGTCCGGAGCAAGTATGGTGGGTCTGACACACCGGTGTCAATGTGTTCTTTTTTCCATTTCCAGGAGTGTAGTTGAAATCTAGATCTGCTGTAATAAAACTACGGATTTCGGAGTTGATTGCTGACTTTTTCTCCACTGTCTATATTCAACGATCGCTGCACACAACGTGATTGTATAAATTCCAATCTAATTGCATTATGAAACATGTGTTATGAAACATGTGAATAGTTCAGTCGATGCGCATCGACGAGAACTTCAAATTGACAGCTCGAACAATTTTGTGTAGTAAAAATTGTGTAAGCTATTAGTTGTTTGCTAGATTTCAGTGAAGCAGATCCGCCTGGCGCTATATCTTCCCACGCATATTATCTCCAGAGGATAACTACATGTCAACGGAATAATCTTTATTTCCTCTTTGACATGAAGTATTGCGCTTTTATGTGTCCGTGGTAGCGCTGCAAGTGCGCGAAAGTGAACAATATTAATCCATCCTTCGTGCACGCTCCGGAGGGAGCTGACATGTCTTGAGCGTTGAAATCTCACATGAGTACATGCAGGCCCCCAACCTCGGTGCTCGGATTATCCACACGCCTTTTTGTGCTGCTGCTCACGCCAAACACCCATCAGACACTCGTTCGCCCGACTATCACGACAGAGCGCGCAATCCAGACTCAGCGTCCGACCAAAAACAACCACCAATATTCAGATATGACGTGTCGTGTCACAACGTCCTTGCATTTTCAAGGTAGAATGTAATGAGTGAAGGCTGTACAACGAAATTTAACAACTCGATGTGTGGGGAATATGACAAAAGACAACACACTCAGGCCACAAACGTTAGCACTGCCACACAACCAAAGGTGATCAACATCAAGAGGTATCGATAGTGAATATTAACGAGCAGCAGTTAGCATTAACGTTGTCCCTCTGTTTGACCTAGAAGAGAGCAGGATTCCATGGAGAATTTAAGCAGAAAACTTCCTTCTCCATTTATAAGATCACTTGCTAATTTAATCTCAGCTGTTTCATCAATAAAACTGTCCCAACAGCTGGTAGTGTATACTAGCATCTTCGTGTTGCTATACTTTATGCGATGACCGGTGCCAAGACAATATTTTACAGTGGCAAATTTGCTGAGCTGTTGAAAGCGTGAGTGACGTTCATGCTCCGTACACCGATCCTCCACGGTCCTAATGGTCTCACCACTGCTCGTATAACATGCGACAACTGGAACGGATAGGGCAGAGACCCGCCTTATGCAAACCAAGAGCATCCTTTTACAAAATCTAAAAGGGCCCTGATCTTAGATAGTGCTCGAAACATACATTTTGCGTATGTTCCCACAGAATACGACCACTCCTGTTGGAAATATTATCTACATAAGGCACAAGGCTGAAGCTCGTTATGTCCTCGCTTGACGACAGTGCATTGGTGCGTCTGATCTGTCTTCCACTATAACCGTTCTGGCGAAAACAGTTTCTTTTCGCGGGACATCCTGTTGCTATTCATAATCAATGATAAAATCGGCTATAGTTGTAAAAAATTATTTATTACTGAAGAGGAAAGTGCAACCCGGTTTCAGAACCTGTGCCCCTTCTCCAGGTGCATATGTGGTGGGTCCATAAAGGAGTTTTTTTTTTTTTTGACCCATCTGTCTTCCGATTGGTTTGATGGGGCCCGCCACGAAATTCTCTCCCGTGTCAACCTCTTCATCTCAGAGTAGCACTTGCAACCTACGTCCTCAATTATTTGCTGACTGTATTCCAATCTCTGTAGTCCTCTACACTTTTTGCCCTCTACAGCTCCTTCTAGTATCATGAAAGTCATTCCCTGATGGCTTAACAGATGCCCTATAGTCCTCTCCCTTCTCTTTGTCGGTGTTTTCAACATATCGCTTTTCTCTCCCTTTCTGCGCAGAACCTCCACATTCGTCTGTAATACCGGATCTCAAATGATTCTATTCTCTTCTGTTACGGTTTTCCCACGGTCCATATTTCACTACCATAAATGCTGTGCTCCAAATGTACGTCCTCGGAAACTTCTTTCTCAAATTGAGGCCTATATTGAATACTACACTCCTGGAAATTGAAATAAGAACACCGTGAATTCATTGTCCCAGGAAGGGGAAACTTTATTGACACATTCCTGGGGTCAGATACATCACATGATCACACTGACAGAACCACAGGCACATAGACACAGGCAACAGAGCATGCACAATGTCGGCACTAGTACAGTGTATATCCACCTTTCGCAGCAATGCAGGCTGCTATTCTCCCATGGAGACGATCGTAGAGATGCTGGATGTAGTCCTGTGGAACGGCTTGCCATGCCATTTCCACCTGGCGCCTCAGTTGGACCAGCGTTCGTGCTGGACGTGCAGACCGCGTGAGACGACGCTTCATCCAGTCCCAAACATGCTCAATGGGGGACAGATCCGGAGATCTTGCTGGCCAGGGTAGTTGACTTACACCTTCTAGAGCACGTTGGGTGGCACGGGATACATGCGGACGTGCATTATCCTGTTGGAACAGCAAGTTCCCTTGCCGGTCTAGGAATGGTAGAACGATGGGTTCGATGACGGTTTGGATGTACCGTGCACTATTCAGTGTCCCCTCGACGATCACCAGTGGTGTACGGCCAGTGTAGGAGATCGCTCCCCACACCATGATGCCGGGTGTTGGCCCTGTGTGCCTCGGTCGTATGCAGTCCTGATTGTGGTGCTCACCTGCACGGCGCCAAACACGCATACGACCATCATTGGCACCAAGGCAGAAGCGACTCTCATCGCTGAAGACGACACGTCTCCATTCGTCCCTCCATTCACGCCTGTCGCGACACCACTGGAGGCGGGCTGCACGATTTTGGGGCGTGAGCGGAAGACGGCCTAACGGTGTGCGGGACCGTAGCCCAGCTTCATGGAGACGGTTGCGAATGGTGCTCGCCGATACCCCAGGAGCAACAGTGTCCCTAATTTGCTGGGAAGTGGCGGTGCGGTCCCCTACGGCACTGCGTAGGATCCTACGGTCTTGGCGTGCATCCGTGCGTCGCTGCGGTCCGGTCCCAGGTCGACGGGCACGTGCACCTTCCGCCGACCACTGGCGACAACATCGATGTACTGTGGAGACCTCACGCCCCACGTGTTGAGCAATTCGGCGGTACGTCCACCCGGCCTCCCGCATGCCCACTATACGCCCTCGCTCAAAGTCCGTCAACTGCACATACGGTTCACGTCCACGCTGTCGCGGCATGCTACCAGTGTTAAAGACTGCGATGGAGCTCCGTATGCCACGGCAAACTGGCTGACACTGACGGCGGCGGTGCACAAATGCTGCGCAGCTAGCGCCATTCGATGGCCAACACCGCGGTTCCTGGTGTGTCCGCTGTGCCGTGCGTGTGATCATTGCTTGTACAGCCCTCTCGCAGTGTCCGGAGCAAGTATGGTGGGTCTGACACACCGGTGTCAATGTGTTCTTTTTTCCATTTCCAGGAGTGTATAAGACTTCTCTTGACTGGGAATGCCCTTTTTGCCAATGCTAGTCTGATTTTGATGTCCTCCTTGCACCGTCAGTTATTGGTTATTTTGCTCTCTGATAGTAGGATCCTTAACTTCATCTACTTCGTGACCTTCAGTCCTGATATTAAGGTTTTTGCTGTTCTCATTTCTGCTACTTCTCATTCCTTTCTCTGATTTACTCTCAATACATATTCTGTACCCATTACACTGTTCATTCCATTCAGAAGATCATGTACCTCTTCATTTTCAATCAGGATAGCAATGTCATCAGCGAATCGCATCTATCATTTTGAATTTTAATTCCACTCCTGAACCTTTCTTTTACTTCCATCATTACTTCTTCGATGTACAGGCTGAACAGTACGGGAAAAAGACTATATCCCTGTCTTACACATTTTTTTAATCTGAGCGCTTCGTTCTTGGTCGTTCACTCGTATTATTCCCTCTCGGCTCTTGTACATATTGTATGTTACCCGTCTCTCCCTATAGCTTACCCCTATTTTTCTCAGAATTTCGAACATCTTGCTCCATTTTACATTGTCGAACGCTTTTTCCAAGCCAACAAATCCTATGAACGTGTCTTGATTTTTCTTTAGTCTTGCTTCCATCATCAACCGCAACGTCAGAATTGCCTATCTGGTGCCTTCACCTTCCCTAATGTCAGACTGATCGCCATCTAACACAACCTCAATATTCTTTTCCATTCTTCTGTGTATTATCCTTGTCAGGAAGTTGGATGCATGAGCTTGTGCTATCATCTCGCACTTTTCGGCTCTTGCAGTCTTCGGAAATGTGTGGATGATATTTTTCCGAAAGTCAGATGATATGACCCCAAACACACCAACGTGATTAGTTGTTTAGTTGCCACTTCCCGCAGCGATTTTAAAAACTGTGATGAAATGTTATCTATTCCTTCTGACTTATTTGAATTTAAGTCCTCCAAAGCTCTTTTGAATTCTAATACTGGATCCCCTATCTCTTCTAAATCGACCCTTGTGTCTTCTTCTATCACATCAGACAAATCTTTCCCCCAATAGAGGCCTTCTGTGTTCTCTTTCCACCTATTCGCTCTCTCTTTTGCATTTAACAGTGGAATTACCATTGCACTGAAGGTTGGTTTGACTTCCCTATATGCTGGGTCAGTCCTTCCGACCATCATTTCTTTTTTATTTCTTCACTTTTTCATGCAGTATTGCGTCTTAGCTTCCCTGCACTTCCTATTTACTTTCTTCCTCAGCGACTTGCATTTCTGTATTCCTGAATTTCCCTGAACATTTTTGTGCTTCCTTCTTACATCGGTTAACTGAAGTATTCCTTCTGTTACACATGGTTTCTTCGCAGTTATCTTTTTTGTACCTATTTTTTTTTCTTTCTAGCTTCATTGATTTCCCTTTTTAGAGATGTCCATTCCTCTTCAACTGTACTGCCTGTTCAGCTATTCCTTATTGCTGCATCTATAGCCTTAGAGAACTTAAAACTTATCTCGTCATTCCTTAGTACTTCCGTATCCCACTTCTTTGCGTATTGATTCTTCCTGACTAAACTCTTAAACTTCAGCCTACTCTTGGTCACTAGTACATTGTGATCTGAGTCTATATCTGCTCCTGGGTATGCCAAACAATCCAGTATCTGCTTATAGAATCTCTGTCTGACCATGATGTAATCTAACTGCTTCCCGTATCACCCGAACTTTTCCAAGTATACCTCCTTCTCATGTGATTCTTGAACAGAGTATCTGCTATTACTAGCTGAAATTTATTACAGAACTCAATTAGTCTTTCTCATTCCTTGTCCCAAGCCCATATTCTCCTGTAACCTTTTCTTGTACTCCTTCCCCACGACTGCATTCCAGTCACCCACGACAATTAGACTTTCATTTCCTTTTACGTACTGTATTACTCATTCAATATCCCCAGGCACTTTCTCTGTCTCTTCATCTTCAGCTTTCGACGTTGGCATAGATACCTGAATCGCTGTCGGTGTTGGTTTGCTGTCGATCCTGATAAGAACAACCCTATCACCGAACTGTTTACAGTAACACACTCTCTGCCTTGTCTTTCTATTCATAACGAATCCTACGGCCGTTATATCGTTTTCTGCTGCTGTTTATATTACTCTATATTCGTCTGACCATAAGTCCTTGTCTTCACTCCATTACACTTCACTGACCCCTGCTTTATCAGATTGAGCCTTAAATTTCCCTTTTCAGATTTCCTAACTTCCCTACCACATTCAACCTTCTGACATTCCACCCCCCCCCCCCCCTCTCCGCGACTCGTAGAACTTTATCCTGTGGTTAGTTATTCAATCTTTTTCGCACGGTCACTGCCCCTATGTAGTCCCCTCCTGGAGATCCGAATGGGGTACTATTCCGGAATCTTTTGCCAATGGAGATATTATCATGACACTTTTTCAGTTACAGGCCACTTTTCCTGTGGATACACGTTATGTGTCTTTAATGCAGTGGTTTCCATTGCCTTCTGCATCCTCCTGCCGTTGATCATTGCTGATTCTTCCACCTTTAGCGACAGTTTCCCACCCAAAGGACAAGAGAGTGCCCTGAACCGCTGTCTGCTCCTCCGCCCTGTTTGACAAGGCCGTTGCAGAATGAGGGTGACTTCTTATGGCGGAGTTCTTCCGCCTCAATCGCTGATTATTAATCAAATTTTAGGCGGTGGCGAGTTTCGAACCGAAACCGACTACGTTTTGATTACTAATCAAAGACGCAACCTCTAGACCACGGATATTGCGTCCCCTTTTAGAAATAATTAATTTTTAAACTGTAGTGAATTTTATCGTTGATGGTTCTAGCGAAAGGGGTTTTCGAGGTGAGTTAAATCATTTGAAAAAGATTCAGGGTCAGAAACAACGTCGACTCTGTGAACCAAGTTACGAAGTACCCCTTCAGGCTGAGCCAGATTGTGACAACTATCAGCCTGAAGACACAAGACAGGGTGAATTCACTTCCTATAAAAGGCATGTCCCAAAGTGCCGTCAAACTACCTCCTGACCAAAATATCAACGAAGGGAAAGCAGGCTTGCTTTTCCAACTCCATCGAAGTGAATACTCAGGTGGACTTAATGCGGATATTCTCACTTCAACGACGCTAAATAACATAAATATCGTCTACATGCCTGAAAAAGCACGCAGGTTTCATTGCCGCCGACTCCAAGGCGCGTCCCTCGAAATCAGATAGCAATGCCAGGCAACAATGTGCTCCCCGTCGCCAGTCAATCGTCTGTTCATAGAAGTTTTGATTGAATAAAAAGGGCGTGTAAGTCAACACATCTCGAAATCGGTTCATTACTTTAAATCAAACCCAACCTCAGTTAACTATAACGCATCACAAAGAAACGCACGTGGAAGACAAGATCAAAACTTACTAAAATATCAAATCCATTGAAACGGAGTCCCTTTAATCGACATAAGAATCCCGCTGAGTTCTTAACGTTATTCAGACACAGACCTAATAGTGGTCAAGATGTTTATCTATGTTATGTCGGAGAATCAGTGTTACAGACAATAGGCCTAAAGAGGAACTGCTTCTTTGCCGATTTCGTAAGGTCATTTAATGTAGAGATAAAGACTTAAGACTCTTAATAGCCACGGAACGTTTTTTCAGGAGATTGTCAGTCGTCCTCCCAATGGCTGGACCAGATACGAGGCGTGCTGAAACACATCTTAGAATTTTTTATGTGAGAACTCTTAAAGTATTTTAAATAAAACAAACATTATTGACATTATATGTCTGTTTTCTTCATGGCTACATATATATTTCTCAACATAGTCTCTTTGTCAATGAGTTCATTTCTCCAAAAGAGAGACCAGTTTGTTGATTTCATCACTGCAGAATGTTTCACTTTGTTGCCAGGCACACAACCTCATCTCTGCCTTACCGCTTCATCACTACCAAAATGAAGTCCCCGAAGGTGTTATTTAAGTATTGGAAACAGACGAAAATCGAATGACAGAGCGCTGGCTTGTGATTTAGCATTGTCATATTGCCATGTGTAGACGAATTCTTCAAGTTTGGAGGTCGATTAAAAACGCTTTTTCTCAAGCACCGAGATAGTTACGTTACACAGTGCCATGATACACGCTACATTTCGGAGCCTTCTAGCGACAGAGGGGTCGGAAATATGTAGACATGAAGAATAAAGATGATGTTTTATCAAAAAAGATTTAAGAGTTTTAATACAAAAAAACTGGAGGCATTACTTTTCTGCGCCACTTCGTACATACCTCTGACAAATTCTTTTTTCTAATGTGTGATCCAATCAAACTTCTCAATGCTCTGTGCTTCTTATTTGAATATTTTTCATGCCTTACAATGTTTATCCTCCACTGGCAAACTCATTAGTTCTTTTAACTCGTGTCCCTCTAACTTGGACGGTTTTAAATAGAAATTGTGACTTTTTCTGAAATATCACTGAATGAAATTTCGATATATCGTCATCTGATGGTATGTCGGAGGTAAAATATCGAAATTTTTTATATATTGCATTTTCGAATTATAAAAGGAAAAATGTTTGGTACTAGGAAGGCTGTCTTACTGTTTAAAGTTTTAGAATGAGAGGCCTTTTACTGTAGATCCAGTCGAACATTTTACAAGACGTTTGTTACCTTTGTAACATAAATTTTTACCATTTCCATTGCTTCCAAAAATGTAGAGCTTGTAAAATATACTAAACTGTGTTAATAAAAATATCTGACTTAAAATGATTCTTCTAAACAGAGAACAGTAATTGTAAATCTAAAACATTTTTTTTATTTTTAAAGTTCAGCTTAGTATCTTAGTTCGATGTTAACTCAAAGGAATGAAATTAAAAAGGGATGTCAATCTACATATCAACAAGAAAATCATTTGAAGAACAAGCTTATCCTAAAAAAGAGTTTTAAGATTTCCGAAAATGAGGTAACATCTTTAAAATTAAGGACAACATTTTTTTCTACAGGAGGTCGAGTTTTCTCTGTACTAAAAGTGGCGGTTGCACCATTTTGTGAACATATGGTGATTTATCCATACAAGTGAAATATACTTATCTCCAAAGTTTTTAAAGAATCTTTAAGAAAATGTAGGTTGGATAAGAGCTTTCGACATTGTTTATTCCTGTTTTCAGTAATGACTTTCTCAGAATTTGGAAACAGCCTCTCAGGAACAACATTCAAGTACAGTCTCTCTAAAGCATTGTGCGTTGGGTACACGTGCTTGAAATTTTCACATATCTCTAGTGGTTTGATCTGTGATTGACAGATATACAGATATTGATGTGCAGATGAACACTTCTCGGAGTTAAAGTTCTCAGAACAGGACAAAGGCACCCCCTGTTTCATCGTCGTGTTCAGTGCACGCAACTTCTGATGTCATACAAGTGTTATGAATACAAGAAACTGTCTGTTATTATTACTTTCCAGGTACCTCATACTGAAATCCAAAGCCGTTGACGTAATATCCTCTATGTAATGAATAAATGCATGCTCTTCCAATATACCCTTTGTAGTGCACTGGATAATAATAATAATGATAATAACGACAGTAAAACGAAGAAAAATTTGTGCTTTTTGAGGAAAAGCTTCTATACGTTTAGTGACTTCATACTTTTCTGTCCTGATGGAGAACGCGTATGAGGGTAAAATATATTCTATCCGCTCTCTAATATTGGCTATGCAAATGAAAGTGATTACTTGAGCCTAATCAGATCAGAAAATTGAGGTAATCATTTTCAGTATAGTAACTTATTATTAGGAAATGTGTACATCTTCTTACGCAAATTTTGCTTTCTCGTCATTACACGCAAAAAAGATAAAGATAAATATTACGAAATTTCGAATAATCCACAACAGATTAATGAAGTTATTTCTAAATTAGGTCGGCAGTCCAACTGGACAGACTCTGTTCCAGACAGTTATTTATCAGAACAGGAAATTGTTACATAACTTACCAGAACAAACGTATGTGGCATGTAGAATCTATGAGACTGGAGAAATACTATCATAATTTTGGAAGAATATCTCACACACAATACCGAAGACAACAAAAGAGGATAAATGCAAGAACTATTTCACAATCAGTTCAACTGGTCTTGAACCAAATTACTGCTAACAATAATATACAGACGAATGGAAAAGAAAACTGAGGATCTGTTAGATGAGGGTTACTTTAACCGCTACGAGAGAGGCGGCTCTGATATTGTTAATGGCTGCAAGAGTTAAGAAAAATTAGGAAACTTTCGTAAGATTTGTTGACCCAGAGAAAGTGTTCAGAATGTAAGCTTGCACAAGTTGTTCGAAGTTCTCAGCGAAATACCGGGTTGTTAATAAGTACCTCCAGGAATTCATAATAAGGCTTTGCGAAAACTACAAGACATACAGGCAACAGTCATACATCCAAGGATGCGGTATCTCTCTAAATTTATAACTCAGATTGTAGGTGCTCCGTATGTGCGCCATTTGTGACTCGAAAAACGTCAATACGATAGTCAAACTCTTGCCTTATTTCTGAGTCCTGTTGATATCTTAATCCGTAATGAATTGAACGGTCAGATCTCTAGAGTATATGTTAGGTTAGGGAGGGTACCTAGTCCCCTTCACCTTTTGATTTTGGTGCCGAACCCTGGAGGAGCATCTTTGAATTTCAGTGGCGGAGGTTAAGCCATGCGGACTCTGCCTTCTCTCGATTTCGCTCTCTTTAACTATCTTTGAATGGATAACTTTTGAGGAACGTCGGTGGCGCTATCTGTAGGGACAAAAACCGCGAAGAAAGAAGGTTTGGGAATCAGTGTGTGGTGTGTGGAGCGAGTCGGCTGGGAGCGCGTGACGTTTGGAGTTCTGGATGGTACGCGACAGAACGAATCGGCTCCTCTAAGGTCGCCGGGCCTGGTTTCAACTGTCAGTTATCGCTTACTCTATGAAGCAGTTTCAGTGAGTGGGCATGACCTTTTGGAAAACACACCGGCAGATTGGAGATTACTTGGCGGATTCGTCGCTAGTGAAGGCGGTCCGATCTCTTGCCGCCTTACGGAGTGGAAGAATTGTGGTCATCCTGTGCAAGTTCAGTATATGTCCTTATCTCTCGCTCTTCCTCCCCCCCCCCCTCCCCCCGACCCCTCACCGCACTCCGGTGGGCTTAATACTACCCGAACTCCAAATTAATAGCAGCTATTTAAAAGTCATTTGACTGAAAATTGATCGGTGAATTTTGGCTAATTATACTTGCTTCTTCAGTAACTATTAATTGTTTTTTTAAATTCTTTATTTTGATGCCTACTGAACGACAGTGGGTTAAAAATCATAGTAGCTGTTTTACATTATTTGCTTAAAATCTGATCAGTGAACTTATATTAACTGTAGCTGCCTATTCAGTGACGTAATTGTTTTTAAAAGCCTGTACGTTGTGAGTGACGGAAAGGCAGTGGATCCATAATTAGTGGCAGCTGTTAAGAAATAATTTGCTTAAAATCTGATGAGTGAATTTTGGGCTAACTGCAGCTGCTTAATCAGTGACTTAATTGTTTTTTAAATTCAGTATTTTGCTGTCTACTGAATGACAGAGGGTCCATAATTAATACCAGCTGTTAATAAATCATTTGCTTAAAATTGAAGAGTGAATTCTGGCTAATTGTAGCTGTTTATTCAGTGACTTTTAATTGTTCTTAAACTTCTACGTCTTGGCTGTCTATTGAGTGAGAGTAGGTTCTTAATTAATGGCAGCTGTTTAAAGTTCCTTTAGTTAAAAAAACTGCTCAGTGAATTTTACTAACTGTAGTTAATTGTTTTTCAAACTCTATATGTTTGGCGTGTAGTTAATGGCTGATGACACACGATTAGTGGCAGCTGTTTAAAAGATATTTCTCTAAAGTGTCCACAGTCAATTTTACTGTTGATTGTTTTGTTTTTAAAACTCTTTTGATTTCAATAAAGGCAAACTATGTACTAAAGATGGCGAAAACTGAATTGGTTATGTGGGTACACCAGCCCTTTCATTAGGGTGATCTGATACCAAATCTTCCTACCCGAATGCCAATTTTATTAGAACCGGTTGCTCCAGCTTTGGCTCCAACGTCAATAATGCAGAGTCTACGCACAAACACGCGGTCTCCGAGCTTCCACTTGTAAGAGGTCCATTATTAAGGAATTTGTTGTTAGCGCACTCGAGCAGATGTAATTTCGATGGATTTCTCACGCGCTACCTGCGATATGTAAGCTATAAGAGAATCTCAGACCAGAGAGCAGTGTTGTCAGCAGTAGGAACTGTGTAGCAGTTGGAGTAAGTAGTTGCTAGCGAGCAGTCGTGTGTATCGAGTTGGCTGGGCCGGTCGTGGGGAGCGATGGCGGAGCCTGAGCGTTGTATTATAAGGTTTAAGCAGCCTCGCCCATATGTAGTATTGTTATATCAAGTCCCATGTAAATGTTTTAAAAAAAACCTCTTTATAATAATCTTTCTCATAAAAAGTAACTTTTGACAATCATTCATTTCAATTTAAAGAATTTACTAATTTCACCAATCCTTGGTCATCCCAGTTATTGAAAAGAAAAATCAGTTGTTTCTTTTTGTACATGACAAACTATCTGCCAGCATTGCACTCGGCTGTGCCAGAAAAGTTTCTTATAGGAGCAGATATATACGCGCTATCCGGCGACCTTATTGAGGTTGTTGTTGTGGTCTTCAGTCCTGAGACTGGTTTGATGCAGCTCTCCATACTAGTCTATCCTGTGCAAGCTTCTTCATCTCCCAGTACCTACTGCAACCTACATCCTTCTGAATCTGCTTAGTGTATTCATCTCTTGGTCTCCCTCTACGATTTTTACCCTCCACGCTGCCCTCCAATGCTAAATTTGTGATCCCTTGATGCCTCAAAACATGTCCTACCAACCGATCCCTTCTTCTAGTCAAGTTGTGACACAAACTTCTCTTCTCCCCAATCCTATTCAATACCTCCTCATTAGTTACGTGATCTACCCACCTTATCTTCAGCATTCTTCTGTAGCATCACATTTCGAAAGCTTCTATTCTCTTCTTGTCCAAACTGGTTATCGTCCATGTTTCACTTCCATAAATGGCTACACTCCATACAAATACTTTCAGAAACGACTTCCTGACACTTAAATCTATACTCGATGTTAACAAATTTCTCTTCTTCACAAACGATTTCCTTGCCATTGCCAGTCTACATTTTATATCCTCTCTACTTCGACCATCATCAGTTATTTTACTCCCTAAATAGCAAAACTCCTTTACTACTTTAAATGTCTCATTTCCTAATCTAATCCCCTCAGCATCACCCGATTTAATTTGACTACATTCCATTATCCTCGTTTTGCTTTTGTTGATGTTCATCTTATATCCTCCTTTCAAGACACTGTCCATTCCGTTCAACTGCTCTTCCAAGTCCTTTGCTGTCTCTGACAGAATTACAATGTCATCGGCGAACCTCAAAGTTTTTACTTCTTCTCCATGAATTTTAATACCTACTCCGAATTTTTCTTTTGTTTCCTTTACTGCTTGCTAAATATACAGATTGAATAACATCGGGGAGAGGCTACAACCCTGTCTCACTCCTTTCCGAACCACTGCTTCCCTTTCATGCCCCTCGACTCTTATAACTGCCATCTGGTTTCTGTACAAATTGTAAATAGCCTTTCGCTCCCTGTATTTTACCCCTGCCACCTTCAGAATTTGAAAGAGAGTATTCCAGTTAACGTTGTCAAAAGCTTTCTCTAAGTCTACAAATGCTAGAAACGTAGGTTTGCCTTTTCTTAATCTTTCTTCTAAGATAAGTCGTAAGGTTAGTATTGCCTCACGAGTTCCAACATTTCTACGGAATCCAAACTGATCTTCCCCGAGGTCAGCTTCTACCAGTTTTTCCATTCGTCTGTAAAGAATTCGCGTTAGTATTTTGCAGCTGTGACTTATTAAACTGATAGTTCGGTAATTTTCACATCTGTCAACACCTGCTTTCTTTGGTATTGGAATTATTATATTCTTCTTGAAGTCTGTGGGTATTTCGCCTGTCTCATACATCTTGCTCACCAGATGGTAGAGTTTTGTCATGACTGGCTCTCCCAAGGCCATCAGTAGTTCTAATGGAATGTTGTCTACTCCCGGGGCCTTGTTTCGACTCAGGTCTTTCAGTGCTCTGTCAAACTCTTCACGCAGTATCTTATCTCCCATTTGATCTTGATCTACATCCTCTTCCATTTCCATAATACTGTCCTCAAGCACATCGCCCTTGTATAAACCCTCTATATACTCCTTCCACGTTTCTGCCTTCCCTTCTTTGCTTAGAACTGGGTTGCCATCTGAGCTCTTGATATTCATACAAGTGGTTCTCTTCTCTCCAAAGGTCTCTTTAATTTTCCTGTAGGCAGTATCTATCTTACCCCTAGTGAGACAATCCTCTACATCCTTACATTTGTCCTCTAGCCATCCCTGCTTAGCCATTTTGCACTTTCTGTCGATCTCATTTTTGAGACGTTTGTATTCCCTTTTGCCTGCTTCATTTACTGCATTTTTATAGTTTCTCCTTTCATCAATTAAATTCAATATTTCTTCTGTTACCCAAGGATTTCTATTAGCCCTCGTCTTTTTACCTACTTGATCCTCTGCTGCCTTCACTACTTCATCCCTCAGAGCTACCCATTCTTCTTCTACTATATTTCTTTCCCCCATTCCTGTCAATTGTTCCCTTGTGCTCTCCCTGAAACTCTCTACAACCTCTGGTTCTTTCAGTTTATCCAGGTCCCATCTCCTTAAATTCCCACCTTTTTGGAGTTTCTTCAGTTTCAATCTGCAGTTCATAACCAATAGATTGTGGTCAGAATCCACATCTGCCCCTGAAATGTCTTACAATTTAAAACCTGGTTCCTAAATCTCTGTCTTACCATTATATAATCTATCTGATACCTATTAGTATCTCCAGGATTCTCCCAGGTATACAACCTTCTTTTATGATTCTTGAACCAAGTGTTAGCTATGATTAAGTTATGCTCTGTACAAAATTCTACAAGGCGGCTTCCTCTTTCATTTCTTCCCCCCAATCCATATTCACCTACTATGTTTCCTTCTCTCGCTTTTCCTACTGACGAATTCCAGTCACCCATGACTATTAAATTTTCGTCTCCCTTCACTACCTGAATAATTTCTTTTATCTCGTCATACATTTCATCAATTTCTTCATCATCTGCAGAGCTAGTTGGCATATAAACTTGTACTACTGTAGTAGGCATGGGCTTTGTGTCTATCTTGGCCACAATAATGCGTTCACTATGCTGTTTGTAGTAGCTAACCCGCACTCCTATTTTTTAATTCATTATTAAACCGACTCCTGCATTACCCCTATTTGATTTTGTATTTATAACCCTGTAATCACCTGACCAAAAGTCTTGTTCCTCCTGCCACCGAACTTCACTAATTCCCACTATATCTAACTTTAACCTATCCATTTCCCTTTTTAAATTTTCTAACCTACCTGCCCGATTAAGGGATCTGAAATTCCACGCTCCGATCCGTAGAATACCAGTTTTCTTTCTCCTGATAACGACGTCCTCTTGAGTAGTCCCCGCCCGGAGATCCGAATGGGGGACTATTTTACCTCCGGAATATTTTAACCAAGAGGACGCCATCATCATTTAATCATACAGTAAAGCTGCATGTCCTCGGGAAAAATTACGGCTGTAGTTTCCCCTTGCTTTCAGCCGTTCGCAGTACCAGCACAGCAAGGCCGTTTTGGTTAATGTTACAAGGCCAGATCAGTCAATCATCCAGACTGTTGCCCCTGCAACTACTGAAAAGGCTGCTGCCCCTCTTCAGGAACTACATGTTTGTCTGGCCTCTCAACAGATATCCCTCCGTTGTGGTTGCACCTACGGTACGGCCATCTGTATCGCTGAGGCACGCAAGCCTCCCCACCAACGGCAAGGTCCATGGTTCATGGGGGAAGCTTATTGAGGTAAGAATTTTCAATTTATTCAGAATGATCTTTCAGGGCCATGACGCAGCGCTGCTGACGTCCAAAATTCACCAGTTTAAATTCACAGTCATTATTGAATGGTTATAAGTGAGCACAATTTTATTGAGAAGTTAGTCACGTTGTATTATTGGTAGGTTACGAAATTTCACTATTGGGTGGTTTTGGAGTGTATCTATTGGAAGGTTACATTGAATGTGAATGATATAAATAATTACATTTTTTTTCTGTTGGGAGGTTGTTAGATATATTATTTTTCTTTTGGGAGGTTACACTTGTCGACAGCCGGCCAGGATCGTATTTTTTGTGAATTTCTGAAAAGTAGTCAGTTATATATCTGCTCTTATTTACTTAATGTTATATGTAGTTTGCATCTGGCGCAACGCATTTACCAATTTGTCACTCTTTCTTTCACAGATCATCGGCAATTTATTGCTCTTTGTTGTAATTGTATTTGTTCTATTTTTGCTTTGTCTTTGTTTGATTTTGTGCTTATCTTTGACTTGTGAGAATGCCGCGAAAAAGTGCTAACAGTACATCGCGATGTGCAATGAGCGAAAAAGCCGACTTGAATAAATTGACTGATAATACTAGCAACACTCAGAGTCATAATGATAATCCTCTAATTACAGATAATCAGTGCGTACCGACCACTAGCAATGATTTTATTTCAAATAATGAACAAACAAATTCAGTTATGTCTACACTGAATTTATCGACAATTGAGGACGCGGCACGTTCCGCTACAATGAACGTTGCCCAGTTGGACATACCTGATTTGCAAAATTTACGTAGTGAACAGATAAATTTTTGTAATGAAAATTAACAATGTAGACAAAATACGTGAGATTTATTTGATTCTGATGTAGTGACCAACAGTGCACATCCGATTGGCAAACCTTTTTGTGAATCAGACAATGACCGAATGGTTACACAAAACGTGACACATGCAGATACGCCATCACACAGCACAGAAAATAGATTCGCTAATTTTGGCATGGATCAAGTTATGGCAGTATTGCTACAACTTAATGAAAATTTCAAACAACTTAATGAAAAACTAGACAACAATTCCAAACAGTCGAATGAAAAACAAGACAACAATTTCAAAAAGGCTTAGTGAACAGATTACAGCCGTTGCCATGCAATGTCATGATACTAAAGAACAATTACGTGAGGAAATTAAGGCTTGTGCTAGGAACAGTAGTGAAGAAATTACATCTGTTGCACAAGAATTAAGTAATACGCAAGCAGCCACAACAAAATTACTTAGAGATGAAATTAGTGCAGTTGCTAAACAATGTTCAGTAAACGCAACACAGTTACGCGACGAGTTTAAATTAATGTCAGCAGAACTTATACGCACACTGGATGCGAAAGTAGACACGAAATTTGACCAACAGAACAGCCAAATTGACGAACGTTTTAATCACCACCTACAGAACAGTGAAACGCGTTACCGTAAATTCATACAGGTGAAAGGGTACAGTACCGCCCAACATTGAAAATAGGTACGAAATTCTTGTCAGAACAACACATTTTTTGTGTAAAAGTAACTCAATTTCAATTAATACAGCGAAGCCGGATACCAGTGTGGGAAAGAATGACAATTTATTTATTTAATTGATCACATGTGCACTCCCTCAAAATAAATCCCTACATCCAGTTTGGTGAGATCTGTGAACTGAATGAATGTATGGTCGTCTGCTAACCACAGATAGTGAATGGGAATATATGATCATCTTTGAGCCGATCCTTTGGCTACCTTTGGTGGGACCAAAGAGATGGAAGTTACCAGAGCTTTGAGCGTCTGAAGGGTGGCTGACCAATAAGGTAGCAAGGTGCTTCTCCCACTTCGACAGAGGTGCGAGAGAACCGGAATACGGCCATGTTTCGGCACTCTGGCGCTGAACCTTCTGCTGTAAAGACCTGTTTTTTTTTGTAGTGCTCCGTAATGAAAGTGTGGATGCATGGTAATGGATGTGGAATATTTAAGAGTAGTTTGAACTAATCATTTCTCTTTCCCAGGAACTTTTGTGGGGAAAATTACAAAGTGAGGCAGGTAATTTTAAGGGGATTGTAGTAAACCAACGGTCACAATGAGCCCACGTGTAGTTATAAGTTGAGATACTAGCGTGTGTACAATAAGCTGAAATATTTAAGAATTAATAGCGTGTGTACAATAAGCTGAAATATTTAAGAAATAGCGTGTGTATCATAAGTTGAAGTATTTAAGAAATATCATTCCGTGTGACGCTAAATTTAAACTCTGAGAGAGAATCAAGGTGAGTCGGCCGTTTTTCCAGCAACGCCACTTGGCTTGCATTGCACAGGAAGACGTGCGTTTATCTCCCGAGTTCACAGTAGGAAAGTAGAATTACAAAGTGGGGCAGTGTCGTGTGAAACTGGGATAGATATTGATTGAAGTGGGAAAGCGGAAAGTGATGATGTTGTAACAGTTCTTTGTGTTGTATTTCATATTGTTGTGTTGTATATGTCTTGTAATTTGGGTATGTGTGTTTTGCATGGGAGTAGCAAGGTAGTTTCGAAAGATTTGTGGGTTATGCTTGTTCCTTCTGTATCGCTCGATCTGGAGGAAAGTTTCGTGAGGATGAATGTGAGAGGCGAAGTGTGAGGTATAATAAAAGATCCACCATCCGATCCAGGGAGTGCACTGTTGCGGTAAATAGATTACGAGACCATAGTATAGAGATTCACTAACGTAAAGCCATGCCCACTGGGCGGAATTTCTCATGTGATTTTGTTGTAGGTTGTAGAATTTGTGTGTTCAGGAATAAATCAGATAGTGAATAGAAAGAGATTGGTGGCCTTTTTCATTAAATTGTATGTTGTCATAATGTCCCGAATTTATATAAAAGCCGTTAAATCAAAGACAAAAAGTAAATGTGGTATTGCCAATGCGTAGTGTGCAGTCAGAGTTCTATAAATCACTGATAGTCAGATGCGTGTTTCCGTTGCGTGTTATTCACACAGGAGGATAATTTGTAACTAAATAGTAAGATACGAGAATTCATGTTACTCGATAAATTAAGGAAGAATCCACTCGCTTGGCAAGCCACTCATCTTGCAGGCCTGACTGCTTGATGCCACAGTATGAGTAAGGCAAGTGGGTGCCTCTCATAATTTCGACCCTGCCAGGATAGATCTTGTTAGGATATTTTGTTGCCAGGATTCCTTTTGTTAGGATATTTTGTTGCCAGGATTCCGTTTTTGTCACGATAATTTTGTTGCCAGGATCATTTTTGTTAGGATATTTTGTTGTTAGGGTTTGCTGTTAAATTTTTTTTATGGAATGTATTGTGATAGCGCTAAGAAGTAAAATTTTTTTCTGTTTGCAATTTCTTTCTGGATTGGTGAGGATCTTTTATTTGTTTTATGTAATTAATTGCGGTATCGCACAAGGCTAGAAGATCGTTTTATAATTTTTTTTGCGTAATGTCCGTAGTAACTAGGTCGCAGGCTAAAAGTATAGTCACCATGGAGAATAACGATTCTGGCGTGAACGTAGCAGTGCAGCAGGAAGTAGCTGTGGACCATGGGTTAATGAGGGAGAAAGACAAACACTCCGAAGAGGCCGTATTGTTCAGTGGACCGCTGCAAGGGGATCCTTTATGCGGCGGGCTTTGTCCACAAACGCGGGCTTTTCCAGACGACGCGGGCGAGCAGGGACTCGGTCAGGTAGAGAGTGAAAGTGCAGCTACCCTTAGCAAAGCTACGGTCTCTCAGGCGCACGAGGTGAGCGCGTCGACGGTAGCAAATGACAGTGGGCTACTGCAGTTTTTACAGAGGATGGATGAAAGATTAGAAGCGATGAGTAGAGATAATAAGAAAAAAGATAGGAAGGATGAGGAACGATTTGAAGCAACTAAGGAAAAATTGGAAGCAAATAACGAAAGATTAGAAGCAATCAATAGAGATAATAAGGAGAGAGATAGGGAGAATAAGGAACGATTTGAAGCAACTAAGAAAAAATTGGAAGCAAATAAGGAAAAATTGGAGGCAATGGATAAGGGAAATAAAGAGGCAATGAAGAAGCTACACACAGTTATCGATGAGCGTCTGTCCGCAGTTAATAATCGGATAGATGAGGGGGAGAAGAATCTGGGTGCGGTGAAGCAAGTATGTGATGCCGTGAAAGAAAAAGCCAATAATCTGGAGGTACGAATAAGTGCAATAGAGAGGGATATTACAGAACGTAGGGACGTGTTGCCGGATGAGCGAATCAAAGAGATAGTGGAGGACTTACTTGCAGATAAACAAGGGGCATTAGACAGCGTGGAAGCTCAAGTCACCCGACAGGAAGTGGCGCTAAATAAACACAGGGAAGAAGTTGCGGAGGTAGTGGTCAGAATGAATACGATTAGCGCAGATGTAGAAAAGATCAGTATGAGAGGCGAAACAGGGTCTGACAGTACGCAGCGAGAGGTTTATGCCGACCAGGAGGAGATACAATCACTATTACAGTTTAAAGAGGCACAATTAGAAACAAATAGGAAACATAGGGAAGAACTAGCACAGTTGCAATTAGCGTGCAGAAGCGAAGGTGAAACACCACCAGGTAGACTGCAGAGGGAGAGTGAGATAAATTCAAAAAACAAAAATAGGCAGAAAGAGGAAGACGAACTCAGAGAGTTAGAAGAACGGTTGTGTCGGATAAAACAGGTGGCAAACCCAACTGGGTATAGCCCAAGGTCGGAAAACATAGATGCGGAAGAAGAATGTAGGAGGCACTTCGTGTCGGTACAAACGTACACTTGCTTTCCGGATCCTGATAATTACCAACATCCATGCCTGTGGCTGTCTCAATTTCAAGATTCATTACCTTCATCGTGGGGACCGCTCCTCAAAATGAAGTTTGTGTGTAACCATTTGAGGGACGAGGCTAGAGCAAAAATGCAGGAGGTTATTAAAGACTGTAGTAGCTACAAGATGTTTTGTGACAAGTTTTTAAATGAATTCTGGTCGAAAAGTAAGCAGGACCAGGTTAAGCAAAGCATATTGATGATGCCAAATTGTAACGAAGGTGGTATAAGAGATCCAGTGTCGTGCTATCAGGAAATGCTGAGACGAAACAGGTATTTGGACGTGCCATACGAAACTGGGGAGCTCATTAGGATCTGTATAACGAAGTTGCCAGTGAGATTGCGCAGAGATATAGTGATAGCAGGCAGAGGCTTGAACGATGCTGCGTCATTTCAGCACTTTTTACAGGAACTGGGAAATGAGAGCAACATTGTGAACGGCGACATGACTCATAGGTCAGACAGAGTTGAGGATAGGAACGGTAGAAACTATCAGAATGACAGGAGGGCATGGAATCAGAGGAATGACGGAAATGGAAGATGGCGAGGAAATAGGGGGCAGAATTCATGAGGAAATCGACCAGCAAACCGGGAAAATAGAAGATGGGACAGAGATGGAAGAAGAAGGGAAAATGAAAATGATGGGCGAAGAGAGGATAGGCAGTTATTGGGTTCACGACAGGACAATCATTGTCACAATGACGGAGGGACAAGAAGGTGACTACTTGATAGACGGGTACAAACCAGGACTATTAATGATGTAAATATTAGGTATATCGATTACGGAAAACTAAGGGAGAATCTGTTAGAGGAGATAGGAGATGTGAGGAGTGAAGTCCACCCAATAATTAGCGTAGAAATAAATAATATAATCGTACCTTGTGTCATCGACACAGGCAGTGTAATGAGTGTTTTGAGGGAAGATGTGTTTAAGTGTTGTAGTCTTACAAAACCATGGCCAACGTTGCCATTGCAAAGGACAACGGTGAGAGGGGCAATTACAGGAAAGGGAATTGAGGTGAAATTACCAGCGCAGGTAGACTTTGTGTGCCAGGCAAAGAGGTTTAGAACAGTGTTCATGATTGTGTCATCTCTAACTG
The DNA here is from genome assembly GCF_023898315.1 of Schistocerca nitens. NCBI lineage: Eukaryota > Metazoa > Arthropoda > Insecta > Orthoptera > Acrididae > Schistocerca > Schistocerca nitens. The sequence continues at coordinate 675,956,343 of NC_064617.1, read as the reverse complement.
TTGAAGGGATATTGGGCGTTAATTTTTTGAACCAATATAAAGCAGTCGTTAACATGAGGAATGGTTCGATGGAGTTGAAACGAGACTCGGAGGAAATTACGTTAAGATTCGACGATTGCTTACATGGTAAAGATAACGCACACTTAGCATTATGTCTGGCGGTAAAGTCCGGTAGACAGGCACAGGATACGGGGTTCAAACAAGAGAAGAAGGAAATTCATAAATGTTTGGAGGAGGAGACCAGGGAGAAAATCTGGCATTTACGAGGGACCACGGTCTACGGGGAATTGCAGAAAATTTTATACGAGAATAGAAAGGTATTTAAACATGCTGCGGGTACAATAAGAAATTTCGTGTATAGATTCAAGGTCAAGCCACATAAACAGTTTAGGGCCCAAGTGTACCCGATACCTGTTGTGTACAAAGAAAGAGTGGAAGCTGAGATCGAAAGCATGCTACAACAAGGGATTATCGAACCAGCATCCAGTCCGTACAACAGTCCTTTAGTTTGTGTTGAAAAAAAGGATGGGTCAATTAGATTAGTCTTGGACGCAAGAAGGATTAATAAGATAATAGAGCCAGAGACAGATCGGCCGCTGACACTTGACGAATTGCTACAAAAGTTCCACGGGATCAGAGTTCTCAGCTCAGTTGATTTGAGAATGAGTTTCTGGCAGGTGGAGTTAGATCGGGGGTGTAGAAAATACACTGCTTTCTTGTGCTACGGGAAATCATATCAATTCCGGAAACTACCATTTGGGTTAAATGTATCATCCGCGGCATTTATCAGAGCGCTAAATACTGTCATTCCTAATGAAATAAAAGATAAGGTAACACAGTACGTGGATGATGTCCTGATAGCCGAAAGAAACTGGGAAGACCACAATAGAACGTTAGGCATATTGCTCGGTGCACTGGAGAGACATGGGGTGACCGTGAATTTTGGAAAATCAGAATTCGGACGAAAAGAAATCGAGTTTCTAGGTCACATTGTGACGCCAGAGGGAATAAGACCAAATCCAGACAAACTCGAAGCAATCAGAGATTTTCCGGTGCCGAGAACAAAACGTCAGCTATGGGGTTATTTAGGATTAATCAATTTTTACAGGAGGTTCATTAAGATTGGGGGTGCAGCGACACCTAGATTATGTCAGCTGACTGGAAAGAAAACGGTATGGAATTGGGACCCTGTCGCGCAGGAAGAATATGAGGCGTTAAAGAAGGCACTGCTATCGGCACCCTCTTCTCGGGCATCCAGACCTAGGGAAAGAGTTTTGTATGGCCACGGACAGTTCCCGTAGTGGACTTGGGGTAACATTGTTCCAAGAGCAAGAGCAAGGAGGAGAAGTAATACAACAACCTATTGCTTTTGCGAGCCGAGTGCTTAGCAAAGCTGAGAGAAATTACACGGTAACTGAGCTTGAAGCTTTGGCAATAGTATGGGGTTTTAGTAAGTTTAGATACTATTTGTATGGAAGGCATACTAAAATCTATACTGACCACAAGTCACTACAGTTTCTAATGTCGGCCAAACTTAATCATAGGCGACTCGCTAGGTGGGCACTCTATTCACAGGAGTTTCAGTTTTCGGTCACGTATATTCCTGGGCCACAGAATATAGTGGCAGATGCGTTGTCAAGGAACCCAGTAGGTCATGGTCAATGCTTTGATGAGGAGGTAAACGAGAACAGATATGATATATTGTATATGCAGGGCGTGCCGTTCGAGAAATACATAGGGACGGTACTCACAAATATCGCGAAAGAGCAGGATAAAGACGCGTCATGGAGAATGGTGAAGGACAGAGTTAGAGCGAACTTAGACGCCAATATAGCACGTTTTTATACAATTCAGAACGGGGTCCTTTTCTACCGTAGAAATCCAAACACACAAGACTGGGTGTTGTGTATACCAAATGAAATAGTCAACAAGTTGATCTGGTACACGCACCTAAGTTACGGGCATTACGGGGCAAGGAAATGCTGTAAGAAGTTAAGGGAATCAGTTTATTTCATTAGTATGGAGAGGAGGATCAAGAATGTGCTTGGTAGTTGCAAATTGTGCCAGAAGGCAAAATCGTTAACTATCTCATGCAAAGCACCGCTTTTTCCGATAGTGCCAGGTAGACTGAGGGAATTCGGAGCAACAGATTTGTTTGGCCCGCTACCTAAGTCAGTGCAGGGATATAGATATGTTTTAGTAGCAGTGGAATTGGTGTCAAAGTATGTGACCTTTACCGCATTGAAACGTGCGACAGGAAGGACAGTAGCGGCAGCAATCGTTAAAAACTTTTTGCGAGAAGTAGGAACTGTAGAAAAGTTCATTGCTGACAATGGACCGCAATATAGATCCAGACAATGGCTAACCACACTGAAGAGAAGAAGGATAAAACCGGTGTTCATATCCCGATACCATGCTGCAAGTAACCCCAGTGAAAGAGTAGTAAAAGAACTGGGAAAATTGTGTAAGATCTATTGCCATAGGCAACATAGAAGTTGGAGTATTTTTCTCAAGGATTTTCAGGACATCCTCAATGAGCTACCACATGGAGCAACTGGTTTATCACCAATTACGGTACTAAAGAATGAACCACCACCAGATCGAGTCAGGGAGCTGGTAGATTTTCCGCGATCAGGAAAGCAGAGGCACACAGAAATTGTCAAGGTTGCGATAGAGCGAATTAAGAAAGCAGCTAAGGATAGGCAGGAGAAGCAGAAAGGAAAGATCCGTAAGATCGAATTTGCAGTAGGAGACAAGGTTCTAATAAAAACTCATCGATTATCGAAGAAGCATAGATTCCTAACTAGCAAATTTTTTACTGTGTATAGTGGACCATTCAGAGTGAGGCGGATTGTCCATGAAAATGCTGTACTGATTGAGACGATCAAGGGAAAACAATCTCGTGGGCTTCATCACATTTCCAACATCAAATTATGGAAAAGTTAAGGATAGATCTAAGGTAGGAAATTTATGGTAGATAGTCAGTGTATTTATTTGTGATGTGTAACGTTGTGCAGGGTCAAATCGAACATAAGAATTTTCAGGCGGGATGTCAGGAAGTGTGACGGAATAGACTGGTCGAATGAGTCATGAACAGGAGTCGACAGAGTGGTGTATGTACGTATTTTTTGTCATATGAATGAGGATCAAGCAGAAACGACGTGATGATTAATGAGTGAATAAAGATGGTAGGTAGAGAAGCGACGTGATAAATAGTAGTGGATAAAGGTGAGGTGTAAGGAAAGAAGCGACGTGAAGCAGTGTGATTAATAAAGAGAGATTCGACGTGATGAAACAGTGGTAAATAAAGGTGAGTAGAATTGAATAATGTGGAGATGTCTTAGATGTATGTTACAGAGAGGCCTGTGTATGCTGCAATAGAGATTGATGCCAATGGCGAAGGAAGACCAGGAAATGATGGAGTAATGGACGGACGGAGAGCCGAAATACGAATGAAGAGATGAGGACAACTGCACAATGTGAAAGGACGTAAAGGGAGTATGAGACCCAGATGGTGAACGTTGTGAAATACTGACGTAAGATGTAATATAAGTGTAGATCTAATTCTTACCATAAAATATGCTATTTGGCAAAAAATAATATTTTTTGTTGTTGTTGAAGCCTGGTACCAGTATAACTAATCAAAACGGTTCCAATAATGTGTACAGTTATTTTGCAGGTTGATTAATTTGTGTATTTTTTGTTCTTAGATGAAATGTCGCAATTCTAAGTTGGTGTTCAACAGAATGAAAGCGAATGCGGAGGTAAGCCGATGGAGAGAGGTGCCAGAGTGAAAGGACGAATTCGGAGACTGGAATGCTATCTCCGAAACAGCTTCATGTGTTATTTGGTTGAGTATAAGGGAGCAAAGGTATGGTATGTTGTAGTGAGTGTGATGGTGTTAAGGTTAGCTGACTTCTAGACCTATTCTGTTAGTGTATCAATGGATTGAATGAGAGGGAAAATGTGATGTCTGGTGAGTGAGAGTCGTAGAGTAGTGTGATCAATGCACACACTCCTGTAAAGGGGATGCTACCGATCCATAACTAAAACATTATTGTGTTTTATTGTTTGTTGGGATGAACCTCGATGTCAGGTCAGGATCTGTCATACGTGTCCTAGAAACGTTGTTATATATAATAAAAGGTAAAATATATAGAAAGGTACTAATTTCAGTCAGTCACAAGCACAAAGGTGCATTGTATGTTGTAGATTTAGAGTCATCAGTTTCTAAAATGTTTGTTGTGTTAGGATGTTAAAGTAGTTTACTATTTAATAACATGGGGTAGGTAATTGTGAGCCTTGTGGATTATTCTTATTTTTTGTTAGAGCACTTTCAAGGGGTATTAATTTCAGTCTCTCACAAGCACAAAAGTTCATTGTATATTGTAGTTTTAGAATAAACAGTTTCGAACACTTTCACTGTGATAGGATGATAGAGTAGCCTACTATTTGATATTGTAATTATGAGCAGTATAGATTGTTTATTATTCCTTTTGTTTTTTTTTGTTTACTTTCATGTTTTGTATGAGGGACGACAGGTACAATGAATAGCACGAGTGTGGGCTGTCTATGGAAAAGAGATAAATGTTGATGTTGTATGTGTAGAAAACTAGGGTGTATAATTTTAATGTAAGAATTTCCTTTTGTCTGTAATGTTGCGAGATGCACGGAAGATCTGGCTAATTGGGTGTCGTAACGCCCATACTGCTAACGGGCCGAGCTGACGTCGCCATGGCGACAGGCGACACAGCCGCGGCACTCCCCACTCCACTGTCGGACGAGGTACACTCCACGCGCCCGCTACAGCAGGTCAACGGCCTGGGGCGACACGCACGTATCACTGGCCATTCATGAGTTCCGCCACCCTTACGACTGGGGAAGGTATCCCACGGAGGCAACAGCGGGTGGTTTCTTCTGCTCAACGGCGCGCGCAGCGGCGCTACTGCAGAATGGACGAGGCGCGGCAGAGCCCGGCGAGCATTTTTTTTACCAGCAGCTAATAACTAGTACTGGACTGTGGAGCCGTGAAACAAGATGACTGCGACTTTCCATAATGTGGAAAGTGAAGGACTGGTGTTTCCACGTTGAGTGGGGGAAAAGATTTTGTCTGTAGCAGACAGGACGATTGTTTTGTTTTGTCTTGACCACTGAATGGTGGGATCCATAAACTATTGACAGTGACTTGTCAAGTGTGCTTTGTGAATTGCATGTGGGACACTTGGTATACTTAGAGGACAGTTGTCGTATGGTGAACAATTATTGTAAGAAGGCAAGAAACTAGAGTGGGACATTGACATTTGCGTCTGTAGTAGGAGACATTTCTTGAATTGGCGCGGGAATAAGTGCTGTTTGTTGAAACTTACGACTTTTAATTACACCATGAACTGAAAGGACAGAACCGTGGGTAATAGTAGTTGTAGGGCCATTTTTTGGACGAACAGATTCGTGTGGATGGTACTCTGAGAGTGACTATGACATTTGTGTTTAATGAGAGATACAGTTTACTGTTCAGTGCGTGTTCAAAATGCCGAATTGAGTGACTCAAAGACTTTCGTCCAGGTAACCATGGGAGAGCTTTGACACCGAGACAGTGGTTCTAGGAAAACTATCAGCAACTTTTTGACCCCAAGAAAATCACAGAATGAAATGTTTCCGTGTGACTCGCAAGATAGGGAATAATGTATTTGTAATTGTGTAAATGTTTTTTTTATATATTTCATTCCTGAAGGGACAGCAAGCGTAATTGTACTTTATTAATATTTGTGTTTAGAATAGTTAGTGTTTTTTTTTGTTTGTTCTGGGTTATCAAGTTCACGTAGCATGTTTATTAGAATATTTGGTACAATGATGCTTTAATTATAAGCCAGTGGCGTAATACTAACGTAGCGGTTCATGTAGCATTGATCAGTAAGATTGTCACAGGGGACAAGAGTTTGCATTGCACAACAAATATCGGAATTAACTGATGTATTTTGATGTCGTGCATAGTAATAATCTTGTTGGTGTTTTGACTGAAGCCACTTATTTTTATTATCACAGTGGTGATATTTCACATTAAAGTGTAACGAAGGCTAGTCGAAATGCAAGTTCTTGTCGTCTATATGTGTGACAACAGAGAAATGAACAGTAGAGTAAGATAAGAGAGCTACTGGTAGATTCAAGCACTTATTGCTAACTATTTATTGCGAGTATTGATCAAAGTTGATGGACTGACTAGCTCAGCAGCAGGTATTTGTACTGATGGATATAGGATAAGGTTAAACTCACTGTCGAGTAGCTGTGGCAATTGTTTAGGTGATGATAGTTAATGAGGTATGACATGATGTCTTAGACGAACTATATTACGTAACGAGTATGTAACTTGTGGTATATTTCATTGTTTTTCTTCTCAGTTTTTATTTCTCTGTAGGTTTGAGGTATATTTTAGAGTAATGGTATGGAGCCTGACATTCTACGTGTAACTAGTGTACGAATTTTTTTTTCTTTTGTTGATTTTGTTTTGTATTTAGACTTTGCTGTGTAAGGGTTTTTACAGCGCAATTTATGAATGTCAGATTACTTGCTCTGTGTTTGGACGGTGAGCTATTTAAAATTTCATGAGTACAATTAGTATTTTTTTTATTTGTTTTAGAATTATTGAAATTTGGATTACTCATAAAAATAACGAAGATCCCAGTAACTAAAGCAAATTTTTATCTCAATATTATTTTTTCATTTCTATGATGTGATGTTTTATTTGTCATGTGGATTGTTATATATTTGTATGTGTACGTTACTCCGGATTGTGGAGAGTACAATAATGCAACAACTGTCAATAATTTGGTCGTCTATTTGAGGTCACCAGGGGCTAGGGTCTCCTCCTGGTTATTTTGATGAATTGCTACGTTTGTTTTAATACAGTTTTCTTTAAAAAAAATGTTCGGAACTACCCTCGCATTGCAAGGATAGTACCGTGCCATTTTTTTCTGCATGGGTAGCCGGTGATGAAAGGGTACAGTACCGCCCAACATTGAAAATAGGTACGAAATTCTTGTCAGAACAACACATTTTTTGTGTAAAAGTAACTCAATTTCAATTAATACAGCGAAGCCGGATACCAGTGTGGGAAAGAATGACAATTTATTTATTTAATTGATCACATGTGCACTCCCTAAAAATAAATCCCTACATCCAGTTTGGTGAGATCTGTGAACTGAATGAATGTATGGTCGTCTGCTAACCACAGATAGTGAATGGGAATATATGATCATCTTTGAGTCGATCCTTTGGCTACCTTTGGTGGGACCAAAGAGATGGAAGTTACCAGAGCTTTGAGCGTCTGAAGGGTGGCTGACCAATAAGGTAGCAAGGTGCTTCTCCCACTTCGACAGAGGTGCGAGAGAACCGGAATAAGGCCATGTTTCGGCACTCTGGCGCTGAACCTTCTGCTGTAAAGACCTGTTTTTTTTGTTGTGCTCCGTAATGAAAGTGTGGATGCATGGTATGGATGTGGAATATTTAAGAGTAGTTTGAACTAATCATTTCTCTTTCCCAGGAACTTTTGTGGGGAAAATTACAAAGTGAGGCAGGTAATTTTAAGGGGATTGTAGTAAACCAACGGTCACAATGAGCCCACGTGTAGTTATAAGTTGAGATACTAGCGTGTGTACAATAAGCTGAAATATTTAAGAATTAATAGCGTGTGTACAATAAGCTGAAATATTTAAGAATTAATAGCGTGTGTACAATAAGCTGAAATATTTAAGAAATAGCGTGTGTATCATAAGTTGAAGTATTTAAGAAATATCATTCCGTGTGACGCTAAATTTAAACTCTGAGAGAGAATCAAGGTGAGTCGGCCGTTTTTCCAGCAACGCCACTTGGCTTGCATTGCACAGGAAGACGTGCGTTTATCTCCCGAGTTCACAGTAGGAAAGTAGAATTACAAAGTGGGGCAGTGTCGTGTGAAACTGGGATAGATATTGATTGAAGTGGGAAAGCGGAAAGTGATGATGTTGTAACAGTTCTTTGTGTTGTATTTCATATTGTTGTGTTGTATATGTCTTGTAATTTGGGTATGTGTGTTTTGCATGGGAGTAGCAAGGTAGTTTCGAAAGATTTGTGGGTTATGCTTGTTCCTTCTGTATCGCTCGATCTGGAGGAAAGTTTCGTGAGGATGAATGTGAGAGGCGAAGTGTGAGGTATAATAAAAGATCCACCATCCGATCCAGGGAGTGCACTGTTGCGGTAAATAGATTACGAGACCATAGTATAGAGATTCACTAACGTAAAGCCATGCCCACTGGGCGGAATTTCTCATGTGATTTTGTTGTAGGTTGTAGAATTTGTGTGTTCAGGAATAAATCAGATAGTGAATAGAAAGAGATTGGTGGCCTTTTTCATTAAATTGTATGTTGTCATAATGTCCCGAATTTATATAAAAGCCGTTAAATCAAAGACAAAAAGTAAATGTGGTATTGCCAATGCGTAGTGTGCAGTCAGAGTTCTATAAATCACTGATAGTCAGATGCGTGTTTCCGTTGCGTGTTATTCACACAGGAGGATAATTTGTAACTAAATAGTAAGATACGAGAATTCATGTTACTCGATAAATTAAGGAAGAATCCACTCCCTTGGCAAGCCACTCATCTTGCAGGCCTGACTGCTTGATGCCACAGTATGAGTAAGGCAAGTGGGTGCCTCTCACAGGAACAGAATAAAGTAAAGAAACAAGTCATGGAAACAATTACTGCACAGAGACAAGAAGATAAGCGAAAGTTGTTTACTAAAGAAAAAACATACGTAGACAACAACATTGCTACAGTATCAGACGAAATCAAACAGTTCAACACCGAACTGCATGATGAAATCTCCGATCTTAAAACAAAAACAGACACACACAAATTAGACTTTCAGACAACGACCAACAGACTTGAAAAGTTGGAACTAATACAGGATCCCGATGCCATCAAAGCAGACGTTAAGAAATTGAACAAAAGCACACTTAAAATACAAAAACAAATTAGTGCTTGTGACACTAAAAACGACGATCACGTAAAAGCACTGACTGAAAAATTTGATGAATTGGCCAGTCGTATTGATGTTATCGAAAATAACAATGACATCAAATCAGACGATGCTTCACCAGTTTCGTTTAATCAAACACCTGAATTCCAATATTTACAGCAGACAATCAGTGAGATATGTTCGTCCAACAATACATTGCGTAGAAAATTGTCATCTTTACAGCAAGAAGTGCATAAATGAAAAATTTTTCAGCCTCTAACACGTCACCGCATATGCCACATTCTGAACATTTGTCACACTTACACAGCCAGTATAGCTTAGGTAATTTACAGAGAGTATGTGACTTAGATTCCGAACAGTCACAGACAAACAGATTATCATACAATCCTGAACCTTTTCAGACATTCAGAGACGATAATTTTGATTACAAGCACTTTCTATCCGTTAGGAAATTTAAGGTATTTAGAAATGACAGAACACAGATTCACCCTTTGGATTGGATACAACAATTTAGCTTTGTTCTTCCACCAACTTGGTCCGTAACACACAAACTTGAATTTATTTGCAGTTTTTTGGAAGGCGAACCGGCAACTCGTATGAGACCGATCGCGAGACAATGCTACTCGGTAGAAGAATTTCAGAATGCTTTTCTGTCAGCGTATTGGTCGAAGACGACACAGCGCGGAATCAAGGATCAATTAATTATTTTACCGAATTATGAGAACTCAAATTTTCCCACTGTCACGCAATTTTTTTAACACATGGTACAACAAAACCAATACTTAAGTGAGCCATACAGTGAAGCAGCACTTATCCAATTATGTATTTCTAAATTGCCACGATCGTTAAGAGTATCAATTTTAACAGGACAGCAGAAAGAAAATATTTCGGCATTTAGAGATCTGTTACAGTTTTTGGAAGTTGAGCAATCAGATTATTCCTTCATGGACAAAAATTTTTCACATCATAACCAAGGGCAACCAACATACAGTAATTACGATCAGCCACGCTATTTCAATAGCAAAGGTAATAGACGCTCCAGGAACGACAACCACCAGAACTTTAATAACAGACAAAATTTTAATTATCAGTATCGTAAAAATTATCAGCAATAGGAAACACATTTTGGTAACAATAGCGGTTTTTCCCCACAGCAGCAACAAAACCAGCCGGTTAGCATACCTAACCAACAATATAATGTGCAAGGTCAAACAAGCTTTAATGTTTCGCCGCCTACACGTATAGCGTCGGCTCCACCAAATAGTAACGCACCGCAACAAGGAAATCAGTACGAACAGAAAACACATCATTTCAACTCCTATCGCAACGCGCCGTATAGCAATGACTATCATGACAGACGTAAAAGTAATGAGCACAATTTTCAGCGTACATTTAATAACAGTAGGTCTTACCAGCAGCAGAATCATCCGCAACAACAGATTATCGTGAATGAACCAGACAGTAGGTATCATCCCGAACCTAATGCGTCAGGACGAAATAGCAGGACAGTACAAATAGTCGAGATGCCACAGCATCCTCCCGCAAATAACGGCACGTCAGAAAGAATTTGACTAGATACAGTACAGGTTGCATCTTCCAACAACGTAAGCACTACTTTTGACACGCAGAATGTTGTTCACGAAAATGTTATTACTTGTGACGACATCCGAGACACTCTTTTGCATGAAAAACCTGTTATTCAAAAAACCATTTCACACCCTGTCGTTGAAGTAAAGACTGGATCATCCACATTTTCAGCAGTAATCGATTCTGGATCACCTATGTCAGTTATAAATGAAGAAACTTTCAACGAGTGTAACAAAGAGAATACCTATCCTACGTTACCATTAGGCAAAACTAATGTAAAAGGAGCAGTATCGGGTAAAGGAGTAGATGTAAAATTACAGACACACTTATCATTTTGTATTGCAGGTCATACGTTCCACTCAAATTTTTGGATTGTTCCCTTATTGACAACAGACGTTATTTTAGGTACGAATTTTCTGGTACAACATGACGCAATTATTGACTTTCAAAATTCCTATTTAATGTTAAAGGATGACAATGTACAACTGGCATTAAAATTTCAGCACGCTTTATCTGCAGATGCACAGGCAATTAATCGAACAGAGGTCTTTTCTACATCGCGTAACACGGACTGTCATTCCACATTGTTCACAGATACGTACGTACACAACTATAATACACCAGACGAAGTTGACTATGACGTTATGCAAATGATTTCTGATAAAGTAAAACAAAGCAGCGCAAATACAGACGACGAACGTACGCAACTACGCAAAATTCTTTTACAGCAAGCTCCAGTTTTTGCCAACATCCCTGGTACTATGTCTGGTTTTATGTATGAATTTCAAGTTAAACAGCATGACACATTTAAAGCCAAACATTATCCTATCCCGTATATCTACAGAGAACAAGTTAAGAAAGAATTGCAAGCTATGGTAGACCAAGGAATTATTGAACTGGCATATAGTCCGTATATAAACCCGCTCCATATTGTTAAGAAAAAGGATGGCTCACTTCGCCTCGTACTTGATTCGCGTCATGTCAACGACATTATTATTAATGAAACAGATCGCCCACAGACACTAGAAGAACTTCTACAGAAATTTCATGGTACTGCTATTTATTCCACGTTAGATTTGAAATCGGGATTTTGGCAAATTCAGCTCCATCCGAACTGCAGAAAGTACACAGCATTTCTCTGTTTTGTTGATTGTTATCAATTTTGCAAATTACCGTTCGGTTTAACAATTTCTTCAACAGCATTTATTCGCGGTTTAAATACTATACTTCCGACAGAACTTAAAGACAGAATCACAACGTATGTAGACGACATCCTTATCGCAGAAGCTAACTGGTCTGAACACAATCTTATTCTTGAAAAACTGTTGCAAACTTTTCGTGCACAAGGACTCACAGTTAATCTTAGCAAATCACACTTTGGCAAAACTTCCATAAAATTTCTTGGACATGTAATTTCAGCAGAAGGCATTGCGCCTGACCCGGAAAAACTTCAAGCCTTACGTGACATTACTGTTCCAACGACGAAGACAAACTACGCAGCTTTTTAGGATTAATTAACTTTTTCCGTAAATTTATTCATTACTCTGCTTTAAACACCCCTAGATTATGCCAGTTGACGGATAAAAACGCTATTTGGTCGTGGGATAGGCAAGCACAGTCTGAATTTGTCAATCTAAAACAAGCTTTGTTGAACGCACCACTTTTATCACACCCTGATCCTACCAGAAATTTTTCCATTGCCACCGACAGTTCTAACACAGCTTTAGGCGTACACATTTTTCGGGAAATTGAAGAAGACGGTAATACAGTAATTAAAAACATCGCCTTTGCAAGTCGCATTCTGTCACCTGCTGAACGCAATTATTCTGTTACAGAACTTGAAACATTATGTGTCGTATGGGCATTTACTAGATTTAGGTATTTTCTTTATGGAAGACATACTACCGTTTACACAGACCATAGAGCTATACAGTTTTTACTTTCCGCTAAATGTACACATGACAGCTTAAGCAGATGGAAACTTTATTTACAGGAATTTAATTTTACAATTGTTCACATTCCCGGTACACTAAATATTGTAGCAGACGCACTATCCCGTTCTCTCAACAACAATCAGCAAGACATCGGATCCAACTTCTGCCAAGCAAATTTTAGCGTCATGTATATTCAACAAGTTGCATTCGAAAATTTCATTTTGTCATCATTACGAGACATAGCAAAAGAGCAGAGCAAAGACAACGTATGGAAAGAAATTAAACACATTTGGCAAGATAGGAATAACGTTACCATTAGAAACCATTGTACTGTATGCAAGAACATTCTGTTTCGCCGCTCTCACCCTGACAGCAACAACTGGTTATTATGCATTCCTGACGAGCTTGTTAACGAATTAATTTGGTATACTCATTTTAGTTACGCACATTATGGAACAAGAAAATGTTTTCTTATACTGAGACAGAACTGTTATTTATGGAGAAACGTATTCGACGAGTTTTAGCGTCATGTAAAATCTGCCAGAAAGCTAAATCAGGCACGACTTCACATATTCCTCCGTTACATCCCATTGTACCCATTAAATTGAGACACATGGCCGCTGTAGACATTTTTGGTCCGATTCCCAGATCTAATAGAGGTTTTTGCTACAACTTTGTCGCTGTTGAACTCACTTCGAAATTTGTTACCTTCACTCCGTTACGCAAGGCTACTGCTAAATCTGTTTCGAATGCATTTGTAAAACATTTTTTATTCCATGTAGGGCATGTATTGAAAGTAATTTCCAACAATTGACCACAATTTCGATCTGCAATATGGACACGTATGTTGCGAGCTAGAAACATTTCTCCGATCTATATATCCAGGTATCACACTTCTTCGAACCCTTGTGAACGACTAATGAAAGAAATTGGTAAACTATGTAGAATGTACTGCCATAAAAAACATATTGATTGGGGTACACACATACTCTCATTCCAGGATTTAATTAACTCCATACCAAATGAATCTACTATGCTATCTCCGACTGTTATATTGAAAAATGTTGAACCACCTAACAAAATTAAAGAATTAGTATCCTTTCGTACATCTCGTCGGCTACGCCACTATGAAATAATTGACATTGCACTCAACAACATCAAACGTGCCGCAGAGCGCCGGAGAAGACAGCAAAAACAGGTTTGTTCATGCTGTGACTTTCACATAGGACAGAAGATATTAGTACGCACATATTATTTATCCAACAGAGGAAAAAGTAGATGCAGTAAATTTGACCTTCTATACGCAGATCCATATAGAATTCGCAGCATTCCTCACCCCAATGTAGTACATGTCGAAACTTTGAGAACTAGAAAAAGTAAGGGCAATCACCATATTTCCAATATTAAACCCTTTATTGAATGAACATACTTTATGATTTATCACACTGTAATGCCATTTCAAGATATTTATGTGACCACTGACTGATGATGATTATATTTTTTCTTGGCAAGTGCCCGGCAAGGTAAGGTTAGCAGGTCGCTTTTTTTGTCGTTATATGTCAGACCGTGAACATTATCCACTTTTTTATGTATATATGATTGTTTTCCTATCGAAAGTAGAATTTTGTCCGTATGCACTATGAAATCTTTAAGATATAACAAACACCAGTTGACTTAGACATTTTTCCTTATGATATCTCAATATCTTGACTATTCTACATTTTTTGCGACTACATTATGATACTGTGTGTACATTTTTTGCACTTAAAAACTGTCTATGTTTTTGACATAATACGTTTTCTGTCAAGCTATGCTGTATGCTTAGTTATATCACTCGAAACAAGTTTTTATTTAATGAGTATATGAATTAAATGCAAGATATTAATCCATATTCATCATTTTCAGAAAGCAATACCGTGTAAAAGAAATAAATTAAACAGCCACAGTGGTTTACTATGAAATGGAAATTTTACCATCAGAATGAAGGAAAGAAAATGCAATATCTTGTCATGAAGAGTAAATGGGTCAGAATTAACAAGCATTAACCAGAATATACTATACACATCGCATGATAGCAGTCTTGACTAATTATTTTTCTTTCAGAATACGAGGCGATTATTACAGGCTGCCAGACAGAACTACACATGTTAATTTTAGTGATGAAATATGCTAGAAGTAAGAAACCCTACACTATGAATAGTTGTATGAAGTAAACGGTGATACGAATAACGAATAATGAAGTGTCTATTTTTTGCAGATGATGATGATGAATAGTTATATGAAGAATATGGTAATATGAATAATGAAGTTTTTCTTTGCAGATGATGATAATGATGAAGTTATGGTAAGACAAATAATGTTTTTCTTTGCAGATGATAATGATGAGGTTTATATATTTTGTATTAGTTAGGAGATGTTATGTAGTTATTTATGTATTTGTTGCAGTTCCTTTTGACAGTATGTCTTATGTCGCTAGTATAATGACTAAATGTTTTGGGAAAGACAGCTAGAGTACATACATATCAAGTATTCGTTTCGTTACCTGTTAATTCGAAGTTTACTACTTTTCAGCATAATATGAATACATTTCTTCTTTCAGCTCAATAATCCATTTTCTATTTTTTCCAGGAGAATCTTTCCATGATATTAATATGCTATAAGCAGTTAGTTATTAAACCTGTTCTAATACTTGCATTTTTTTACCCAGTTGTGTCTATCATTTATGAATGTGAATCACATATACTCGTTTCATAACCTTGCTACAGCTGACTCATGACGAATGACGTTATTAATCCTTATTTCCAGCAATAAGTCAAAAGCAATATTTTTTCATGCCCCAGCAATTATCGATCCTAACGCAATGCATTGCTAGCACAAATTTTTTTTATTTCCAGTCTCAACTATTACCATTATGTAACTAAATAATGCTACCAGTTTAAGATATGTTTCTAGTCCTAAAGATAATGCAAATTTCTCTGATGTATTGATTCCATTATTTCTGTGTATTATTGGACTAAACACATTGAATACTAGTTTCAATGTCTTACATTTTAAATATGTCTTATGTCACTTACATGATATCATATATAAACACCAGCAGCTTGATGCTACACTTAATAATTCTTGTTTTAAATGATGACTTGTGAATAACACTGAATAATGTTTTGTAACTGGCCAGTGAGTGCCCATAATATTACTGCAATGACATGAGTTCTTAATAATATTTTGTTGTACTCTATAAATGAATACCAATAATTACTGTAATTAGATTACTTATGAATAATGTTCTGTAATAATTACTGTAATGAGATGACTTATGCATAAATGCTATGCCAATAATTTCTGTAAACAATATTTTTTATACTTTATAAATGCTATGTCAATGATTACTGTAATGAGATGACTTATGAATGATGTTGTAACACTGCAAAACTGAATGCCAATGATTACTGTAATGAGATGACATGATGCCAATAATTACTGTAATGTGATGAGTTATGAATGATGTTTTGTAATACTCCATAAATGGTATGCCAATGATTACTATAATGAGATGACTTATGAATGATGTTTTGTAACACTGCATAAATGAATGCCAATGATTACTGTAATGAGATGACTTATGCATAAATGAATACCAATGATTACTGTTATAAGATGACTTATGCATAAATGCAATGTCAATGATTACTATAATGAGACGACATGCATAATTGCTATGCCAATAATTACTGTAATTAGATGACTTATGAATAACGTTCTGTAATACTCCATACATAGTACATAAATGTTTAGTAAATGGCCAATGAGTGCCAATAATTATTCAGATCGGTTGATACACTAGTGTAATTCTGTAATGACTAGCATAAGACTTAATGTATCCTTCACCTTCTGACCTAATATCCGTATGTCCTGTCCATCCTCATGATCATGGAGCACTACATTTGGTTTTTGCACTAATTCTACGTTGATGTAAGAGTATGGATTCTACCAGAATGTGGTGTTGACATATCAAGCTGTCCACCACCTTGAATGATGGAGATGTCATTATGGTCCTACTGTTTGGTGTACCTAATGTACTACCAAAATGATAACATAGAATATTAATAGAACATTTCAGTGTTTTGGCTACACTGATAAATACATCTGGGAAGAGAACTTCAGATTGTCTCACTTGGTGGTGTGCTTCTGTAGAAAGCTGTCCACCACCTTGAATGATGGAGATGTCATTATGGTCCTACTGTTTGGTGTACCTAATGTACTACCAAAATGATAACATAGAATATTAATAGAACATTTCAGTGTTTTGGCTACACTGATAAATACATCTGGGAAGAGAACTTCAGATTGTCTCACTTGGTGTTGTGCTTCTGTAGAAAGATATGGACTTTAAGTGCACCTATGTGCAACCTACTGTGCTACAACCATGATGCTATCCTTCCCATTCCTTTCCTAGTTCTTGTAAAATGTTAGAGACTTATACAGTGTGTATGAACTTTATTTCATTTCCTGATGTATTCGGTTCTTGTAAAAATGCTAAAGACTTCTACAGTGCGAGTGCACTTTATTTCACTCCCTGATATATTTAATTCATGTAAAAACACTAAAGACTATTACAGTGTGTCTGCACTTTATTTCATTTGTTAATGTATTCAGTTAATGTAAAAAAATGCTAAAGACTTATGCAGTGTGTGTGCACTTTATTTCATTTCTCAATATGTTTAAATTCTTGTAAAATGGTAAAGATTTATGCAGTGCATGTGCACTTTATTTCATTTCTCAATATGTTTCAATTCTTGTCAAATGGTAAAGACTTACACAGCGCATGTGCACTTTATGTCATTTGGTAATATATCTTGTACTCAGTTCTTGTGCACTCTATTTCATTTCTTAATATGTTGTCTACTTATATTATTTATCAATAATGTTATATATATGTATATACTCTGAGACTGTAGACTTAGTAAACTAAATAGATTATAGAAAAATTTGTTGCTCATGGCAAGTCCAATTGACTCACCATCGCTGCCAAATTTTTGCCCCCCCCCACCCCCAGTGGAGGGTTATGTAAGAGGTCCATGATTAAGGAATTTGTTGTTAGCGCACTCGAGCAGATGTAATTTCGATGGATTGCTCACGCGCTGCCTGCGATATGTAAGGTATAAGAGAATCTCAGACCAGAGAGCAGTGTTGTCAGCAGTAGGAACTGTGTAGCAGTTGGAGTAAGTAGTTGCTAGCGAGCAGTCGTGTGTATCGAGTTGGCTGGGCCGGTCGTGGGGAGCGATGGCGGAGCCTGAGCGTTGTATTATAAGGTTTAAGCAGCCTCGCCCATATGTAGTATTGTTATATCAAGTCCCATGTAAATGTTTTAAAAAAAACCTCTTTATAATAATCTTTCTCATAAAAAGTAACTTTTGACAATCATTCATTTCAATTTAAAGAATTTACTAATTTCACCAATCCTTGGTCATCCCAGTTATTGAAAAGAAAAATCAGTTGTTTCTTTTTGTACATGACAAACTATCTGCCAGCATTGCACTCAGCTGTGCCAGAAAAGTTTCTTATAGGAGCAGATATATACGCGTTATCCGGCGACCTTATTGAAGTAAGAATTTTCAATTTATTCAGAATGATCTTTCAGGGTCATGACGCAGCGCTGCTGACGCCCAAAATTCACCAGTTTAAATTCACAGTCATTATTGAATGGTTATAAGTGAGCAACAATTTTATTGAGAAGTTAGTCACATTGTATTATTGGTAGGTTACGAAATGTTACTATTGGGTGGTTTTGGAGTGTATCTGTTGGAAGGTTACATTGAATGTGAATGATATAAATGATTATATTTTTTTTCTGTTGGGAGGTTGTTAGATATATTATTTTTCTGTTGGGAGGTTACATACTTGCTCACGGGGAAGCTCGTCAATGGTCCAAAGATTACTCAAAGGAGATTTAAGCAGTTAGGTCAGGATTAATGATGCTGGAATATCCTTGATGGCCTCATTCTGAGCTGTATTGAAAGGAAGTTTTAACCACGGGATAGAAAGATTCCAGCGTTTAAGGGACTTAGCATGAAATATTATCAATGCGGCCTTCAAATTCCTGTTCATGCGCTCAGTAAAGGGCGGCTGAGGATAGTAAGGAGTAGTAGTAACAAGTTTAACACCATAGTCGGAATAAAATCTTCGGTATTCGCTAGATGTAAATACTGGAGCATTATCACTTACTAGGGTAAGACGATGTACACATTGGCCACAAGTGACCCCGTGGATGGGAATTAACCAGCTAAACCGGGAAAACTCATCCACCACCACCAAGACGTAATGGATATAATGGTTCCCTTGCCCCATCTCCCCCCCCCCCTTCGGATACGTAGAAATACTCCTACGTAGTCCACAGAAAGGTCAATGGAACAGCTCTCACGAGTAGACTCGAGAAGACCCTTTCGTGTGTTAGAACTGTTTGCATAACTGACGTATATCCTTAAACGTAGACGGTCAAACCACATGATGTATAATTTTGGCCAAGGTATTACGGAAACCTAGACGACCGTCCACTATGGAACAATGAACATAAGTAAAAAGCAGAGGAAACCAATACCTGAAGCAAACAAATTTTGAATGTGCGGTCGCCCTTCCTACTCTGACACAAAATATCTTTATTAAGAACGTACCCGTCTATGTGCTCGCTATCAAGAATCTGTTATTTATTTGGAAAAACGGGAATCTTCTTCCCGTCTGTCCATGAGATCGCAAAAGAGGAACTTCAGTCAACTTAGCGCCGCCCAAGGCAAGTTGGCCACTGTCTCTGCATATAGCAGGGAGTCGCAATCTTCATACATGCGACTTAAAGCGTCGGCCACGCTATTTTCTGGCCCCCTGATATGATGAAAAAACGAAATGCGGAGATGTAGACCGCGCAGCAAGCAACTCTGCCAGTTTTTCTGGGGTAGGCCAATACCCAACTCAACGCCTGACTATCAGTCTCGAGCACAAGTTCCCTACCGTCTAGGAAGAACTTAAACTTCTCCAAAGCGAAGAAAACTGCTAATGCTTCCCACTCGTGCACTCAAGATTTTAGTTCAGCGGGAGATAAGCAGCGCGATGCGTGGGGGGGGGGGGGGGGGGGCGGGGGACGCCACTCCCCTGATGTTCGTGGAGGAGTACCGCCACTAAACCACAAATGGATGCGTCGATCTGGACAATAAAGGGCTTCCCGAAATCCGGGATAATTAACACAGGAGGTTGCTCAGGGTGGCTTTAATTGCCTCAAAAAAGGTTTTTGATTCTCTACCAAAGGAAGGGCTCCCCTTTTTTGTACAAGTTATTCAAGGGCGCCGCCAATTGGGCGAAATTAGGAACAAATATCTGAAGGGAATTCACTATACCAATGAATCTGGTCACTCCGTTCTTGCCGTTTGGGGGGAGGAAGGGGGGCGGAAGTCACGCAAAGAACGTGTCCGCTCCTGATCAATGCTGATCTCTTGAGCCCAAACCAGGTGACACAAAGAATACTCAAGAGCGAACCAACGTAGTCTTAGAAGGCTTGACAGTAAGGCTGGCCTCCCTAAGACGTAACAAAACTTGTTAGAGGTGCTCCAAATGCTCCACGAACGTTGCACTGTAAACCAACACATCATCGAGCCAGTTATAAACAGGATTAAACTTAAGATCTCCCAAAACATGGTCCAAAAGACGAGACAACACGGCTGCGCACGTAGACAGCTCGAAAGGAACCCGATTAAACTCGTAAAGGCTGCAATCAGCGCAAAAGTCAGTCGCTGGCTTGGAATCTTCGGTCAAGGATATCTGATGATTGGTTTGATTGGGGTCCAATACAGATAACCAACGGGCAACCGTGAATCAGGTGAAGCAATTGTGAAGGTCAGGCAGCGGAACTTATTCCAAGACGACCTTCTGGTTGAGTGCCCTATAATCGACGACTGGCCGATAATCGTCACTCTGTCCTTTAGGAACAAGTAAAATGGATGAAGCGTATGAAGAAGTCGAAGGTCTAGTGACACCTCCCCGGAGCATGTTATTAATTAGCCCATGCATAATCTTTATCTTGGGTGAGGATAATCTATAAGGCGCCCAATGAACAGGAATACCGTGAACCGAGCAACTCTTATATCAAATCTTACTAGTGACTCCTAATTTTATTAGTGAAGGCATCGGAAAATTGGAATAACATGCTGAACAGTTGCCTAGACTCGCCAGGTTCCAAATGATCAGTGGTAAACTCAGACGACCATGACGACACATTACTAATCTGTTGAGAGTGCCGACACCAAGGCAATGCTATCCTTTCATCAGGGCAAAATCTGAAATAAAAGGCGTGAGCTTGATAATCAAGAACCAGACCAGTACTCTCAACGAAATCACAGCACAGTATCAAGTTAACTGACAAATTCTTAGCAACGACAAAGTTGACAGGCCATGTAAAATCCAGTATGCGTGACTTGCTCCGAAACTCCGCTACCAGAGGTAACTCTTATCCATTAACCAGACAACATCTCTGAGACGGGGGGCACAGAGGAGGAATTCTACATAAATTTCCAAATTAGAGGGAGCAATTATAAACAAGCAGTGAAACAGAACTCCCAGAATCCAAAAGAGCGCATACAGACTCGTTATTCAAGTGGGCACACACATAAGGAAGCATCAGATTTCGCACTATAATATGGGAGCAGTTTTAACAGGCAGGCGGATACGTCTTCCAGCCAGTGTCGTATAGTGTCTGACGTTTAGAAGCCGGACTCGCTTCACCGAACATGACTGCACAAAGTGTCTACTGTCACCAAACTAAAGCAGACCTCAGGTTTAACCTTACCGAGCAGAGAGCCCGCGGCCTCCTGCTGGTTCCTGTCAGATGGAGTAACTAGGTGACAGCCCGCCTCCAATCACCAGAACTCTACTTTCATGACTTCATCACTCTTATCAGTGACATCATCATAATCACACAGAATAGAGAGTATATAGAACGGAAACTCAGCTGAAATCCATGCACCAAAATTTATTACACATGTGCGAAGTCTGCCATATTGAAACCGAGTAAACGGATGTGTTTGAAGGCAAAGATTTATTTTGTTAATTGTGCATTTTAGCATTTTAGCTGCTGGATTTACCTACAAGTAAACATTTGTCTGATGTACTGTAAAAGCTAGAAATGTACAGTGAGCAATACTGAGAGAAAAGGCCACACAGGAAACCAATAGGCGATTCACACGAAGCGGCTGTTAGCAATACATGAGAAACATGGGTTTTCTGAGTTTTTTGCTGTCAACAGTACAAGCTCATTAAACTGCAAAAAATATTGTATGTGAATAAATGAAGCAAACTTAAATCAACTGCTTTGGGTAGTTGTTCGATAGAGGCGTTCCTTTTCCTTTAAGAGATAAGAAGACTTGTTTTACGTTTGTGCGTCTTCTTCATTACTGTACATAATATCTCTCATTCGATCCTGAGGAAAGTAATTGGCATATGAAATTGATTTCTTTCTAACTACTAGTTATGATGAAGTGTCTAGTCTTTCGTTATGTGTCATAGTTACTGCGATACTTAATTTCCAAGTCCTCTAAAGCACAATATTTGAAGGGTTTGTGGTGAAAAATGTGGTCTCTGGCTACTTTACGTTTGGTTCATTTGGAGGACTTGGCCAGAAATAAAAGGGTAGAAATGGGAGCTGCAGGCGGCCAGACGTTAAACAGAAAATAGCATTTTTAGCGCAACTCTGGTGAAGATAAGCTATTTATGTAGCACAACGTGCAAGTAATGCGTGGAATAATAGAAAATGTGTCGAACGATAACCAAAGCGTCGCGGTTTAGAGTCTGTCTCTGAAAACTATTTTATCTTTTCTATTTTCAATTTTTGGTTACTTACATTGCAAAAAAAAACAGTAATTCATAAAATGCATCAAAAGGAAAGGCAAACAAAAATTTGCGATTGTATACAATTTTCCAGGAAGCGATTGAAAACTGTACACGAGAACTTCGTATATAAAATTACATGCTTTCATTATTTTACAGTCGATGATTTACACTTGCTGCGGTCTTATTTATCGTAAAAACAATCGTGAACAATTCGTGGGACTAAATGCAAATTTTTCAAACTAGGGACCGCGATTTATTGTAGTACTTATTGCTGGAAGAAAATGATAAAGAAAAAGACATTGTACACCAACATCTACATAATGGGAAAGCTGAGCACATCATACATTTAACACAAAGTTGGGCAAAAGTTTCTTTACGATACTTATCAATTGTCATTTATTAAATGAATATGATTCGTTTGAGTAATATGTTAGAGTGAACTTGTAGATATGGGCCTTATTCAAAAATTTGTGTAAATTAAATTTTAATCATCCTACTGGCTTGATTTAATGTAATGCCTACGCCTAACTTTCCGGTTGAAAACATGATGAAAATCGCAGCACTGACATATATCCTGAAGCTCCTGAAAAGTGTTCCATAACAAATGTTTCTGTTGGAAGTGAAGTTGATTTATTAGTTCACAGTCGCAGAGAAGAAAAATTAAGGAGCATAATAAAATTGAGAAGCAAAGAACCGATATTTACAAAACAAAGTAGCTTCATTGTCATCTGAAGCTAACACAAGATGCAGTTCACAGCTTGTACATGTGAACAGTAACTAATTTAAAAGCTCGTTGATAAATTTTAAATTCAAGATTTATCACACCTTGTTTCATTAGCATTTCCATTCATAATAGTTTTCATTTAGTCGGTTAGATTAGTTCTGATTCTTAAGAATGTCCATTTCGAGCTGTAGTATTAAGCGGCTATCGTTTCACGTTACTTGGTTTCAACATGGCGTCAAGCGCAACCCTTGGCTTCATACAGAGCTCCCCCCCCCCCCCCCCCCAACTTTCCTTTCTGTATGCTCTCTATTCTGTAAGAATGACATCATCAAGCTACCACTCAATCCCGTCCCCCGTCCTGCTATCCTGCTGTCGAGCCAATCACAGTGTAGCGTTAAGACGAGGCAATTTAAATGTATCTGTGAAGTTACACAAGTTTGACATCAGAAAAATTAATTAATTAATTAATTAATTAAAAATTCAAGATGGGGGAACTAACCCAGCTGTGCATTGTACGCCTCCTATTTCAGTGGCCAGTCACAGTGAAGTATCAAACTGGGGTAGCCAATCAGAATGTAGATACAAGCTTGTGGTGCCAAGTTCGAAGAAATGCAGTAAAAGATAGTGTAACGTTCACATGAACATGTGCCAAGGTAAAAAATATGTATGGTTTCATTGAAAGTCAAAGATATTTGCATGCACATACTTACCTCCATATTTAATCAGGATAATATTAAAATGATGCAGTCAGTTGAGTAAAAATGGTATTATGTTCAGAGATATGAATTATTTACATAATATAGATAACTGAATTGTGCACACACACACACACACACACTTATAAAATTCGTATCCTCCACCTGAACTGGGTAAAATGACGCATTGTTTTCATTCCTGACTACAAAAAATTGTTCATGAACTATCTTCCGAGTCACATCTGTAAACGTCACTGAAATCTCTATAGCATCTTCTACAGAATATGAGAAAGAGTATAAAAGATACTCTCCATAAATAGTCAAAAACCAACATTTGCTAATGCAGTGTAATATATTAGATAAACGTAGCTGCTGAACCTAAATTTTACTTTAAATACGATTCTGCAGAACATAAAAAATGCGAAATACGTAGTACCAGCTGCTGCTTTATGCTCATATTACTTATCTTTGTCAACAGATGGCTGCCCTCATGAATGCCCAAAGTTTGATCTTAGTACCACGCTTGGTTTCAGAGAAAACAAAAGTTCACGTAAATTACCTTCCACATCTGTGGTGCTTGTGAAGTGTCACAATGTGCTTTTCAAGTGTAAAATTTCTGCAAAAGTATGTCAGGAACGCAAGAAGTGGAATGTTTGCAATATTAATCATCGCACACACGCACACACACACACACACACACACACAACGTAGCCAAAATAAAAATAAATATTATTTAACGAAGGAAGGAAGAAGATGTTTTAATGATTTTATTGTGATATGTCACTTAAACTAAAAAACACACACTTGAACGCCGGCCGCGGTGGTCTAGCGGTTCTAGGCGCTCAGTCCGGAGCCGCGCGACTGCTACGGTTGCAGGTTCGAATCCTGCCTCGGGCATGGATGTGTGTGATATCCTTAGGTTAGTTAGGTTTAAGTAGTTCTAAGTTCTAGGGGACTGATGACCATAGATGTTAAGTCCCATAGTGCTCAGAGCCATTTGAACCACACACTTGAACACTACTGGAGATCTAATTACAACTTAAAGTGCACCAACAATTAGTAAAGTAAACAATGACAACTTTTTATGCTTACAAATAGCAGATCGCCATTTGTCTATACGTATTGGACTGCATTTGGCATACCAATATGAGCAGAACACGAATGCTTTTTGTCAAATGGTGATTGTCCAACAAAACCTTTGGAAATGTCGAACTGCTAGAACATGCTCTTCCTCCGTTATCCTCATCATATTACCCAGTCTTGAATCAGTCAGGTTCTTGGTAAGATGTGGCTCAATGGAGTAAGAGCATTACTATTTACCTAACTACATCATTTCTCCAGGATACAGTTTTGGGAGAAGCTGATATAGTTTAGGACAAATTGGTGCAGTTTTAAGGCCAAGTTGGTCCATCTTTTGGGAGAAGTTGTTACAGTTTGTGGCAAGACGATACAGTTTAGCGGTAAGACAAAATATTTTTAGGGAAAATTTGATGCAGTTTGGGGGAAATTCATACAGTTTATACAGAAAGTTGATACATTTTCAGAACTAGTTGATTCAGTTTGGAGGCAACCTGATACACTTTTTCGATCAGTTGGTAGATTTGTGGGCCAAGCTGATGAAGTTTGGGGCAAGCTGTTATAGTTTAGGGCAAGGTGACACCGTTTCAAACAAAGTAGATACATTATTGGAGCTAGTTGATGCAGTTTTGGGAGCAAGTTGATACAGTTTGCGTACCATTAGATGCAGTTTTGGAGAAACGATACATTTCCAGAGCAACCTGATACAGTTTGCATGTGCGCACAGCATCAAAAAGTCAATGTATAACATTTCTGCATCTGCCTAAACGTCTTCATCATCAGTAAATTTCATCTCACTTATTTATACACCAAAGCAAATATTCTGTACATCTCTACAATACTGGTTTTCATGAGGCAACAACATTACAATGTCTTGACGTGATTTAACTTAGCGCCCATACACTTTTGCTTCTTGAAACGAATCGCAACTAGCTGGAACAAGTCTCGACTTGCTTAGTCGACATTGTGATTAAGCTTACTGACATTTGCACATGTGCGTTGACAAAATCTCCAAGCGTGTCATATTTTGCACGGTATGAGGCACTGATTATTTGTAATGGTGTGTGGAATGTTTTTTTTTCTTTTTTTTTCTTTTTTTTTTGCCATTTGTTATTGTGTAGCAACCAGAATGTCCTTGTGTAACATAAATGAGTACATACATAATGAAGACAAACAGAGGCGTAATACCAAAAGAAACGTATAGCAGAGCAGCAAAACAAGTAATAACTGGTTCTTCACTGAGGAAAATCGCTAGTAAATATGGAATACATTTCGTGCCAATACAACGATTGTGTCGTAAAACGAAAACTGAGTCTCCTAGTAATAATGTTTTATCTAAAGTAATTGAGTGAATATTTTAAGGTAAATTAGTTTACAAATATGCTGCTACCATTAACAACAAAAACACATTGAACCAATACGTAAAACAACGTAAATTTTCAATTTCAAACCCTAATCAGGCTGTGTCTAAAGTTTGAATAAAAATAAATATCGCTAGGTTTTTTCAGAGGAGGAGATGCGATGCAAGAAGCATGCACTTCAACTTCCTATAAGACACATTTCCAAACACAGTGAATCAATATGTAAAAACATACATAGCCTCTTATCGTTACCTAATAGCGATACTGAGATATTAATCTCAATTTCAGACCCTAATCCAGCTGTGCCTAATGTTTGATTCAAAATATCTCACCAGGCTTTGTTGAAATCTCCACGAAATATCGGCCAGAAACTTTCATGCCCCTAGAAAAAGGCAGTCTAAAGATGATTTTGTACTACAAAAAGCATTTAAACAGGCCTCTCAGCCTGAACAAATACTTCATAGGATAAATATTCCATAGGAACATCTCCGAGAGATTAAATAATGGAGGCAGCAGAGGGTCAAATAGGTAAGAATACAAGGCCTCGTAGAAATCTTGGATAACACAGGAGATATAGAAATCAATTGACGAAGGAAGAAGAAAATAAAAAAATTCAGCAAAAGCGAATACAAATATCTAAAAAGTGAGACTGACAGGCAGAGCAAAATGGATAATCAGGAATGGCTAAAGGATAAATGTAAGTATTTAGAAGCATATTTCACCAGGGTAAGACAGATACCGCATACAGGAAAATTAAAGAGGTCTTTGGCGAAAAGAGATGGAGCTGTATGAATATTCAGAGTTCAGATGGATAATCAGTCCTAAGCAAAGAAGGGAAACCTGTAAGATGGAAGGAGTATATAGAGCGTCTATACAAGGGAGATAAACTTGAAGGCAATGTTATAGAAAGTGAAGAGGCATAGATGAGGAAGAAATGAAAGATATGAAACTCGGAGAAGAATTTGACAGAGTACTGAAAGATTTAAGTCGAAACAAGGCCTCTCGAGTAGATGACATTCCGTCAGACCTAGTAAGCAAAATGTATGGGACAGGCGAAATACCCTCTGGCTTTAAGAAGAATGTAATAATTCCAATCCCAAAGAAAGCAGGTGTTGACAGGTGTGAATATTGCCGAACTATGAGTTTAATAAGTCACGGTTGCGAAATACTAAGAAGAATTCTTTACAGAAGGACGGAAAATTGTACAAGCAGACCTCGGGAATGATAAGTATGATTCCAGAGAAATGTAGGAACACGCAAGGCAATACCGACCTTACGACTTCTCTTAGAAGATAGGTTAAGGAAAGACAAGCTATGTTTATAGTATTTGTAGAATAAGAGAAAGCGTTTGACAATGCTGACTGGAATATTCTCTTTGAATTTCAGAAGATAGCAGGACTAAAATACAAGTACCAAAAGGGTCTTTACAAATTGTACAGAAACCAGACAGCAGTTATAATGGTCAATGGGCATGAAAGAGGAGCAGCGGTTGAGAAGGGAGTGAGATGGGGTTTAGCTTATTCCCAGTGTTATTCAATCTATACACTGAACAAGCAGTAAAGAAAACCAAAGAAATATTTGGAATAGGAATAGAAGTTACGGAAGAAGAAAAATAATGCTGGAGGTTTGTCAATAACACTGTAATTCTATCAGACCAGCAAACAACTTGGACGACCAGTTAAACGGATTGCACAGCGTCTTGAAAGGAGGATGTAAGATGAACGTCAACAGAATTAAAAGAATGACTATGGAATGTAGTCAAATGTTGGGGGAACTAGATTAGAAAACGGGACACTAAAGTAGTAGATAAGTTTTGATATTTGGGCAGCAAAATAAATGATGATGGCCAAAGTAGAGATGGTACAAAATGTAGACTGTCAATGTCACGAAAAGCGTTTCTGAAGAAAAGAAATTTGTTAACATTTAAGTGGTATTTGTCTGGGGTGTGACCACTTATAGAAGTGAAACATCGACGATAACCAGTTTAGACAAGTAGGGAATAGAGGCTTGTGAAATGTGGTGCTACAGAAGAATGCTGAAGATTAGATGGGTAGACCCCGTAACTAATGAGAGGGTACTGAATAGAACTGGGGAGACAAGAAATTTGTGGCACAACTTGACTAAAAGAATGGATTGGTTGATGGGACACGTTCTCAGACATCAAGAGAACACCAATTTAGTATTGGAGGTAAGAAAGATGTAGGTTGCAGTAGTTATTCAGAGATGAAGAAGCTTCCACAGGAAAGAGTGGTGTGGAGAGCTGCATCAAACCAGGCGTCGGACTGTAGATTACAACATTCCAAAGGAAGATAAACCAAGACGTAGATGTTAAAGCTAAGGGAAACATATTTATGAATGAAGAACGTAAACAAGAAGAAGATGATTCTGATGACTTCCATAACTGGAAGACGGCAGAATTAGTAGAATGATCAGTTTTCTTTGTGTATTCGAATTGATGGGCAGTAATTCAAATAATAATGAAATTGTATCTAAAGAAGAGGAACTTCGAGAACTATCAATTATTATTCAAATTTGAGGAAAATAATGGGTAAGACTGAATGGTAAATTGAATATGAGAACATTAAGTCTTACCTGTGAAAATGAAGTGGTTAGATGAATAATGACGAAATCATCCCACCAAGCAAGATCCTTGCTAAGTTGCCAGCGTTACCAAGAATGGTTGAGGTAGTGTTGGTACTGGGGGGAGAGGGGATGGCAACAGCTGTAGCCTGGGCGATCGCCGTTTGGCGATTCAACAAAAAATATTTGCATCCTGACCACATTGCTATGACAAATGCATTCCAAGCTCTATGGATCAATGACAGAATGCTCTTTAGAAGCATAACGCATTGTTGTTGTTGTTGTTGTTGTTTACCTTATTAATTCTCAGTGCACTTTAAGCTTTCTTAATCAGCAGTAATACTCATGTATCAGTTTTGCAACCTATTGTATATATTTAGGTAAATGTAATATGTGGTCAAAATATGGAACTAAGCTCGTCTGCTAACTTCTAATTCGACGTTTGGAAAAAACGGGACTTCTGCCGGATGTTCGCGTCGTTCCCGCACGATATTTCGACGGCGTAACTCGCTGTCTTCTTCGGGTACTACACGGGAATGGTCCTTGGGCTATTTTTCCCCTTAAAGGGAAGGGCAGGGCTAGCTAGAGCTTGCTTATTGCTCTTTTTTTGGCCAAGGGTGTAGAATATATTTTTTTGTTTCTTTATTTTATTTGCTTGCATATGTGGTAAATACAACCATATTGGCAGTATAAGGGTTTTACAATATCTTGAATTTAACATTTAATAGATTTACATTTAAAAAGTATTACATCTTATTACTATGTTATTTATACAGATCAGTGCGTGTATACCGTCTTTATTTTAGTGAAGCTTTTGGTGAGTGATTCTGATCGAGTCCAGTATTTAGGGCTGTAAGGTGCTGGGCGCACCCCAGTCGGTCCACGCCGCATCTCCGCGGTCCGCACCTGAAAGACACGGCTGCCATGGTCCTCTTTGGTCGCTGGTGTTCCGACTGCCATCTGCGCCCGGCTCGGCCGCTCTCTGGGGCCGCGGTCGTCATCTGTTGTGTCTGGTGCTCTGTATCCTGGCTGTTTCCTTGGTCTCCACTTCTGTTTCTTGCTGGGCGCTCGTCGAGTGTTTCATTCGCGGTCCGCGCGCCCGCCAGGCCCGGCTCCCATGGTCCCCTCCAGTCGCTGGTGTTCCGACCGCCGTTCGCGCCCGCTGCAGCCGTCCACTGGGGTCGTGGTCGTCATCAGAGGTCTGTCAAAACCCGTCTATAATATATAGTGTTCTATCTCATTGCTGTTTCCTCGGTTTCCACTTCTGTCTCTTGCTGGGCGCTCCATAATCGGTCCGCACTGCGTCGAGTGTTCCGTCCCCAGTCCGCGCCCGCCAGGCGTGGCTCCAATGGTTCCCTGTGATCGTTAGTGTTCCGACTGACATCCGCGCCCGATTTGGCCGTCCTCTAGGGTCGTGGTCCTCATCTCAGGAGTATGAGGACAAATCTGTAGTGTCTGGTGCTCTGTCTCGTGGCTGTTTTCTCGGTCCCCACTGCTGTTTCTTGTGAAATCTCGGAGTGTTTTGCGATTTCAGAAGTCAAGAGCCAGATCCCATGCCATGCTGAGCTGGTATCCAGTGTCACGGTTGACAATCATCTCCGTGATCCTGATCTTGATGGACTCTTTTACGACGTCCCAATATCCAGGGGTCTGTGTGATAATCTTGGTGTTATTGTAGTTCATCAAGTAACTGAGCTGTAGACAGTATTCTGCTATGGCTGATTTGGTTGGCTGTCTGGGTCTGGTGTTCCTCTGATGTTCTTTACACCAGATGTTCACAGTCCTGGTGGTCTGGCCTATGTATGACATCCCACATTCGCTTGGTATGTTGTAAATACCTGGCTTCCGTAACCCCAGAGTCCATCAAGATCAAACCCACGGAGAATCTCATTAACTGTGACACTGGATACCAACTCAGCTCGGCCTGGGATCTGGCTCTTCAACTTCTGGAAGCTCAAGGCATAAAACTTCGAGATTTCACAAGAAACAGGATTGGGGACCGAGAAAACAGCGACAAGACAGAGCACCAGACACTACAGATTTGTCCTGACACTCCTGAGATGACGACCACGACCATAGAGGATGGCCAAACAGGGCGCGAACGCCGGTCGGAATACCAAAGATCAGAGGGCAGCATTGGAGCTGCGCACGGTGAGGGTGGACCAGGGTCAGAACACTCAACGTGGCGCAGACCGATTATGGAGCGCCCAGAGAGAGACAGACACGAGGCTGAGCAGTGAAGCAGAGTGGAAGTGCGACGGAGTGAGATCGGCTACTTCGAGATCTTCGGGACGCGATAGGGCAGCCACAAAGGCAGGCTAGCGGAGGAAGAAGATCCCGACGGCCGCGCCGAGACCAGCTATCCACCTCAGCACAACCACCCATGCTGAAGTGAAGAACAAAGGTGTCTTCCACATGGCGCCACTTCAATGTGATGCTGTGCCGAAGAAGAGCAAAAGAGTCGCTGTTTAGTTACTACACTCCGGTTGTGGCAAAATTGTCGTGTCATATAGTGTCATGTGGCAGAACTCTTCTGCCTCCTCCTATAGATTAGGCAACATTCCATCCCAGGGCCAGTGGTACTGCCCTGTTACCCAACCCCTGTCAATTAGAGCTGTGTTGACACACAGAATCCTTAAGGCCAAGGCAGCAGCCAATGCAAAGTGCAAAAAAGGGTGTAGCTGGCATCCAGAGCATGACCACACTCACCCTAGGGCACTCACTGACTGAACACAATGAGCAGCGACAGTGAGCTATGCTAATATTTTGGCAGCCCCCCAGCCAGTACCAGCCCCACTCCCTCACCAAACAGGAGGAGGACCCCAAGTGAATCATCCTCTCAGGCAAATGGCCCACGATATATGAACTGAAAAACGAAACTTAGGAGATGTGGGTATCCTGAGGTTACTGTAACCACCAGACACACAAGAGAACCACGAGGCTCGATAGGGAGGCACCAGAAAAATCCATCAATGAGTGTCATCCCAAAACAAATTGCTCACGGCACAACAGATGAATCAGTGACTGATCAACTTCGTCAACAAGGCACTGATGTAGTAAAGGCATGGCGCATGATGGACAGGAAGCGTAATGCATTTACACAGAAGTTCCGGGTGATAACGTATTGTCAACGAACTCTGGACACGCTCCTGACGAAAGGAGAGAAAATACACTTACCCATACGACGAGCAGAGCCCCCAGGGGACCCTCCCTCCCCCAGCCAGCAAGGTGTGGCAGGTGCTTGACCTTCGAGCACGCCACAGCAAACTGCACAAAAAAACAAAGTGCCCAAAATACAGTGGATTGCACGATCTCTCTCGCTGCAATCTAAAGGACAAAGAACAGTGCAGAAACTACAAGGGCGACCACTCCGTCCTCTCCCACAAGTGCCCCAAGCATCCCAAGGAGGCCTCAAGCAAAGAAACATGTGCACCTATCAAAATTATCGACGCGCCAGCACCGCTCCCAAACAACAACAACGACGTGAAACAGGAGCTTGTGCTGAAAGAAGACCTGGTACGAGTTCTCGCTGCAACTCTGCTGGACTTGTTACAAGACCACAGAGAAACCAATAAAAAAAGCACTCAAACTCGCCACTAGGCAGATATTAGAAAAAGACTTTGAGGTGATGTAGGCAGGAAACAAGATACACACAACTATAAGCGACTATTGGCACCCCAAAACATGCTCTAGACACACACCACAGCACACACCTCAGCACACACCACAACAAACTCCACAGAACAAAAACGAAACATGCACCCCCACCCAACCTCCCGCCTCCACCCCTTCCAGGCACCTCCACGATGGCTGACACACTATGTCTCTTATCTGTAAATGCTCAAGGCGTCAAACCGAAATGCACGTTATTAATGTGTGCAATACAACAGAAAGGCGTCCATGTTGCAGGAACTACCGAGACATGGCTAAGGAATACACACGCTTTTAGCCTCCCCAAATTTAACACATTCCAGAAGGACAGACCAGATGGAAGAGGAGGAGTAGCACTACTTGTACAAGACACAATAGCAGCGAAGGAAATCCCACTCCCGGCACCACTTAATACTATAGAAGCAGTTATAGTATAGATAAGAGACAGGAACAGTCGCGCTCTCGTGATAGCCTGTCTGTACAACCCATCCAGAACGCCCATAACACTGCACTTCCTACGACATATGATGATGTACAACAAACACATAATACTAGGAGACCTTAACAAAAGGCACCACGTGCTAGGAGACACAGCCGATAACAGAAACGGACGAAGTCTATTCGACTTCCTGACAACAGAGCCGATGGACCGACTACCAGTCAACCAACCGATCTTCATAGGTCACCGAGGTCACTCGACACCAGACCACGTGCTACTGGTATATGGACACATTAGCAACATAATGTCAGGCGCCTCTATAACGAGCGACCACCTACCAGTCCTTTCGCGACCATCGCCACGCTGCCCCCAGACCATATTCCCACAAGACGAACGATCTGCAAATATACAAATGCGGACTGGGACAAATACAAAAAGGTACTCACAGAACACCTATGAATACCACTGACGATAACAGATGACGACGACCTCCAACACGCCATCAGCTGGATAGAGACTGCCATACATGAAGCAATAGATGAAGCAATTATCATTTTAGCAGTCGAAAATTGGAAACAAGCTATCCCCCAGGAAGCCCTCAATCTAATACGACAGAAGAAACAACTTTACAGACAAATCAGGAATACACACGCTATCCCCCAGGAAGCCCTCAATCTAATACGACAGAAGAAACAACTTTACAGACAAATCAGGAATACACACGCTATCCCCCAGGAAGCCCTCAATCTAATACGACAGAAGAAACAACTTTACAGACAAATCAGGAATACACACGCTATCCCCCAGGAAGCCCTCAATCTAATACGACAGAAGAAACAACTTTACAGACAAATCAGGAATACACACGCTATCCCCCAGGAAGCCCTCAATCTAATACGACAGAAGAAACAAATTTACAGACAAATCAGACGCGACAACAACCCAGACCTGAAAAGACAATGGAACAAATTGAATGCCTAAGTTAAAAGAATCATATCTGAACACCGACAAAGACAGTGGGATGACACGTGTAGAAGACTAAACTACAGGGAAGGAGGGAAATTCTGGCAACGCAACAAAACCCACATTAATAGTGGACAACGAACCAACAGCATACAAAGCAGAACAAGCCGAGGCATTCAGACAAGTACTACAACAAGTATATTCCTTCCCAAAAGATGCTAAATTCGATGACAAATTCAGACAACACAGAGCAACAACTAACCCTAACATTAAATATCCCAACAACAGAGACAGAAGATGAAAACGCACTGACTGCAGAAATCACCAACACAGAAATTATAAACGCAATCTACTCAGGACGCAACATAGCCCCTGACATAAGACGCATACACCTTCAGAAAGGCCCAGCTCACCTCCTGGTGCCCACCCTCTCCCTCATCTGTAACTACTGTCTCACGAACGAAACGTTACCGACCATCTGGAAAACTACCAAAACAATAAAGTTACCAAAACCAGACAAACCAAAGACTGACCCACAATCCTGCAGACCGATATCTCTACTCGACGTCATAGGAGAAACATACGTAAAAATACTAAAATATGGTTCAAATGGCTCTGAGCACTGTGGGACTTAACATATGAGGTCATCAGTCCCCTAGAACTTAGAACTACTTAAACCTAACGAACCTAAAGACATCACACACATCCATGCCCGAGGCAGGATTCAATCCTGCGACCGTAGCGGTCGCGCGTTTCCATACTGTAGCGCCTAGAACCATTCGGCAGCCCTGGCCGGCAAAAGATACTAACTGACCGCATGAAAACATACGTAGAAAGCAAAGAAATCCTCCCCTTGACACAATCAGGCTTCCGACAAAATCATTCCACCAACGACCCGCTAATCAAATTGACCAACGGAATAACGCAAAGTGTTAACAGAGGGTACTGCACACTCACAGTCTTCTTAAACATAGAGCGTGCATTCGACAAGCTCCGGCACACAATACAGCTCTAGAAACTGAACTAGTTGGGCCTTCCAACTAAGGTTGTACGATTAATACAGGCGTATATCACAAACAGGAAATGCAAAGTACATGTCGGCGGCGCTTCCTCTCAAGAATTTACACCCCAAGCAGGAGTACCACACGGAGGCATCTTGTCCCCACTACTGTACGCGCTTTACACAGCTGACGTACCAACGACAACAACCCCTACAGAAACTCTAGGACTTTACGCGGACGACACTACCTACTGGTGTACAGAATTGAAGACGACAACCGTACAAAGAAACACACAGACCTACCTACCTACAACGACTAGAAACCTGGATGGCAAAATGGAGAATCTGTCCAAACCCATCCAAGACCCAAATAGTTCTATTCAGACACAGACACCTGACAAAAAAACGACAACAAAACACAGATGACACAACTGACGCTCTGAAACACACCACTGAGACTTAATGATCCTGCCAGGTACCTAGGTGTGTGAGCCGTGTGCGGCTCGTGTTCCCGCCATCATGTACACTCCTGGAAATTGAAATAAGAACACCGTGAATTCATTGTCCCAGGAAGGGGAAACTTTATTGACACATTCCTGGGGTCAGATACATCACATGATCACACTGACAGAACCACAGGCACATAGACACAGGCAACAGAGCATGCACAATGTCGGCACTAGTACAGTGTATATCCACCTTTCGCAGCAATGGAGGCTGCTATTCTCCCATGGAGACGATCGTAGAGATGCTGGATGTAGTCCTGTGGAACGGCTTGCCATGCCATTTCCACCTGGCGCCTCAGTTGGACCAGCGTTCGTGCTGGACGTGCAGACCACGTGAGACGACGCTTCATCCAGTCCCAAACATGCTCAATGGGGGACAGATCCGGAGATCTTGCTGGCCAGGGTAGTTGACTTACACCTTCTAGAGCACGTTGGGTGGCACGGGATACATGCGGACGTGCATTGTCCTGTTGGAACAGCAAGTTCCCTTGCCGGTCTAGGAATGGTAGAACGATGGGTTCGATGACGGTTTGGATGTACCGTGCACTATTCAGTGTCCCCTCGACGATCACCAGTGGTGTACGGCCAGTGTAGGAGATCGCTCCCCACACCATGATGCCGGGTGTTGGCCCTGTGTGCCTCGGTCGTATGCAGTCCTGATTGTGGCGCTCACCTGCACGGCGCCAAACACGCATACGACCATCATTGGCACCAAGGCAGAAGCGACTCTCATCGCTGAAGACGACATGTCTCCATTCGTCCCTCCATTCACGCCTGTCGCGACACCACTGGAGGCGGGCTGCACGATGTTGGGGCGTGAGCGAAGACGGCCTAATGGTGTGCGGGACCGTAGCCCAGCTTCATGGAGACGGTTGCGAATGGTGCTCGCCGATACCCCAGGAGCAACAGTGTCCCTAATTTGCTGGGAAGTGGCGGTGCGGTCCCCTACGGCACTGCGTAGGATCCTACGGTCTTGGCGTGCATCCGTGCGTCGCTGCGGTCCGGTCCCAGGTCGACGGGCACGTGCACCTTCCGCCGACCACTGGCGACAACATCGATGTACTGTGGAGACCTCACGCCCCACGTGTTGAGCAATTCGGCGGTACGTCCACCCGGCCTCCCGCATGCCCACTATACGCCCTCGCTCAAAGTCCGTCAACTGCACATACGGTTCACGTCCACGCTGTCGCGGCATGCTACCAGTGTTAAAGACTGCAATGGAGCTCCGTATGCCATGGCAAACTGGCTGACACTGACGGCGGCGGTGCACAAATGCTGCGCAGCTAGCGCCATTCGACGGCCAACACCGCGGTTCCTGGTGTGTCCGCTGTGCCGTGCGTGTGATCATTGCTTGTACAGCCCTCTCGCAGTGTCCGGAGCAAGTATGGTGGGTCTGACACACCGGTGTCAATGTGTTCTTTTTTCCATCTCCAGGAGTGTATTTTACACCCTGTTTTTAACGTACTTCCACCTCACTACGTAAATTTAAATTATTACTGTCACTGAGTTGCTGCTTTGTCTGACCGTGACCGGCGCTAGCAGCGCGTATCCACATACCCCCTCTCGTAGTATCTTTGCTCGACTGCTATTACTTCCAGGTCGTTGTCTGTCGTAAGGAGTGTGGCTCGCGAGTTCGGGCTGCCAGTCAGTTGGAACGTGTCTGGAGCGCATCCAGGACCGGCTAGTCGGGAAGTTGCAGTGTGGCACTTGTGCAGTTGGGTTGGAGCAGTCAGGTGCGCGCCCATCATTGCCGCCACGCATCACTTGAGCCGGGCCACGGTCTTGGAGAATCGTCGGTCGGTCGTCCTACCAGACGACGCGTTTTGGCTCGCCGATCGTTCATGAGTCAGCTGTGTGTGTGTGTGTGTGTGTGCATCGACTGCCAATTGGTCTTTGTCTGTGCTTAGTTACTGTTGGGTATCGTTCAGGTTTTCGTACCAGTGTTTGTCAGGTTGTGTGTGTAGTTGGCGTTATTTCCAGTGACGACTATGTCCATTCATGTTGTGTGGTTCGCTGTTGGGGAGGTTTTCCTGTGAGCAACACCGAGTGTTTGTATTGCTGAAACTTAGCCGCTATGCGGTGGAATTAACTATATTGGTTGACTACAATTCAAGTGCACCAGCAGAATTTTCTGCCTTGTGGCTGTTCGAGTTCCGATTACCTGTCCTGGCCACTAACGTAATTTAAGGCAGTGTCCTTTCCTCACCTGTTGTCGCTGTCCAACACGGTGTGTAGTTTTGACAGCTTAATACATATACACTGCTGGCCACCGTAAATGCAACACCAAGAAAGACAAGAGGTAGCACAACAAAATTTATTTTGTAGATAACATGTTGACCAAGTATCAAATGATTACGTTTACAGACGTCTGTGACATGTGGTTCCTGCCAGAATCAGTAGCCAGAGTAGGCGCCATTGTTGGAGATAACAGCTGCCGCACGTCTCGGCATTGAGTCAAAGAGACGTTGGATGTGTTCCAGGGGTACAGCAGCCCAAGCAGCATCCACACGTTGCCAAAGATCATCTGGTGTGGCAGCTGGGGATGTAATCTGGGTCACTCGTTGAGCAACCATGGACCACATGTTTTCTATCGGCGAAAGATCCGGAGAGCGAGCCGGCCAGGGAAGCAATTCAATCTGGTTATTGACGAAGAACCTTTGGACAATGCGTGCCACGTGTGGTCGCGCATTATCCTGTTGAAATATGGCTGTGGCCGAGCCCTGAAGGTAAGGAAGGACAACTGGCCCCAGCACCTCGGATATGTAGCGCCGGCTATTTAAAGTACCGGCAATGCGTACTAGAGGCGTGCCAGAGTAATATCCAATACCACCCCATACCATAATACCCGGTGCAAGACCAGTGTGGCGGTGCATAATGCAGCTGTCCAGCATCCTCTCTGCACGGTGTCTCCACACTCGAATCCGACCATCGTGGTGCTGCAGACAGAAGCGTGCCTCGTGAGTAAAGACAACGTCATTCCATTCTGCCGTCCACATCCGTCATCACACCATTGGCGACGGAGACGTCTGTGGTTCTGTGTCAATGGTAGACGAAGCAATGGACGTCTTGCGGACAGACCACTCTGCTGTAAACGGCGTCGAATGGTACGCGCAGACACTGGATGATGCGTTACAGACGCAATGTGCTGTGCTATGGTTCGGGATGTCACTGAGCGATCCGTCACTGCCATGCGCACAATTTGCCTATCAGCACGTGCAGTGGTGCACCGAGGTGAATGCGATCGACCACGTCGGTCCGTCGTACCCTCCTGCATCCAACGGTCACATATCCGCATTACAGTTGTTTGGTTTCGTCCAACACGACTAGCGATTTCTCTGTATGATAATCCACATTCTCGGTAAGCCACTATCCTTCCTCTGTCGAACTCGGATACTTGATCAAAAGATGTTCGCTGTTGTCTACGAGGCATAACTGATCGTCTTGTGAAACAACCACAAGGTAAATACACGTGCCGAACGTACACTCGTCGAAATCGCCAAGCCTTAAATGGCGCTATGAGGTGGCGCCACAGGCGCGCGTGATGTGCGTCTGCGCTGAAATTCTAATCAGTTCCATATCTCATCGCTGCAAACCCATGGTGTAAATTTCACTTGATTCGGATGCTTCCTTCAGGGTGTTGCATTTACGGTGGCCAGCAGTATACATATTTGGTTGTGGGTAATCACGTCCGTAACATTTGTGTTTGAATTCTCATGCACCAATTGGTGGCAAGCAAGTCGTTTGTCGGTCGGTCCGTGGCTGTCGTTGGTTTGGTTCCGACGGATTAAGTGTAGTTGGGCTCACCACCTGTCTCACC
This sequence comes from Schistocerca nitens, assembly GCF_023898315.1. Lineage (NCBI taxonomy): Eukaryota > Metazoa > Arthropoda > Insecta > Orthoptera > Acrididae > Schistocerca > Schistocerca nitens. The sequence goes on along the minus strand of NC_064617.1, from coordinate 675,917,130 downwards.
TAAGTGAACGAGGACAGACCGACCCCCTGCAGGCTTCTGAGTGCTGTTGTCTCTACTGTCTTTCTGACCGATGTTTAATTGTCTGTTTATAATCTACCATAGCCAATGATTTAAAAAAATTCTTGGTTATACTGTGTTTTATGTAAGTAAGTTTGATTTTCGGCAAGTGGATATTTGCTGAAAGATTATTGCTGTTGTGTGGTCTTTTCTTTTACTCCGTTATCAGCTACTCAAATCTTAAGACTTATGGTTATATTTTTTTTTAATTTTGGAAAATCACTTGTAAACTATTTTAACTGCATTTTTATCTTGTTGATTTTTAAGATTTCTTGTTCGGAGGCCTTCAGCCATGAAAGAATTGTATTTTGAAATTCGTAGTTGTAAAGGTTTGGCGATGTGCTTTTTTGCTTTAAAGGTGTTACTAAATTACAATAAATTACCATTTTGAAGTGAAACTGACCCCAACCTTATTTGGCCCTTTCCACAATCCTGGCTCAAATGGCTCTGAGTACTATGGGACTCAACTGCTGTGGTCATCAGTCCCCTAGAACTTAGAACTACTTAAACCTAACTAACCTGAGGACATCACACACATCCATGCCCGAGGCAGGATTCGAACCTGCGACCGTAGCAGTCGCACGGTTCCACAATCCTCATCACCTGTTCTGCCCAGCGGGTTTAGCAGGCGTCTCAGTGTGTACCTAGACAAACGTGTAAACTGGAAAACACACCTCACATACCTGCTAAACAAGTCAAGAAAAAGACAAAGCCTAATCAGACGAGTACAAGGACGATTCCACGGATGTGACGACCAAACTGCAATCCATACCTACAAGACGTAGATCAGACCTGTGATAGAATATGCTGCAGCCCCCTTAGGGGGCCTGCATAAACTGGTAGCAGAACGACTTCACTCGACCGAGAGACGATTCTTATGCAGCATCTCTAGACTGCCACGGCTCCCGACCAGTAAGGACGTATATGACACCACAGGCGTGGAGCCGCTACAGACCAGAGTGCTTAAACTCAGAGCAGACTACGGGAGACACATTTTAAAGAAACGCCCAGACGTGGAAGATGTCCTGACAAAAGGACCGCGAGCCAACAGGCGATCATCGCATACAGTAGCACACAACACGAGCCAAGAATACCCAGACCTTGCTCCACCATGGAACCCCTAACCCACACACCTGGACCAAAGACAGAAACTAACCCCTTAAAAGACACACACACACACACACACACACACACACACACACACACAAATGTAAAGTCACTGTAATAACCAAATAGCATAACAAGCAACATTTGAATATATCATTCTAGAAACTTACTAACTATAACCAATAATCCTACTCGTACAATGCACTCTAGCGTATATGGGTCACAATTACCATTTATTACACTGTATCACAATTCATCTTCTTATATCCTACCTACCTTAATGTACTTTCATTTTGTCCCACTGTATTTTTATTGTATTTTAGTGTTGTTTTTATTGTATTTTACTGCAACCCAACATGATATATGCAATAATCACGATGTAACACATTCTATAATTTTCAGTGTCTATACTGTATATCAATATGACTTAAAATTCTATATTATATATTGCAAAAATTATCAAATGCACTTTTCAAGAAATTTGAACAAAGAAATAAATGAAATGTACCTGTACAACAAAAGGCTGAAAAGGATGGTATACGCCCTCAAACAGCCCGCCCATCCCCTTCATGGATGGGAATGAAAAGTGAAAAAAAGAAACTAACAAAAAAAAAAAAAAGACAGAAGTGAAACAGAGGAAACAGCAATGAGACAGAACACCATACTTACAGACGGGTTTTGACAGACTTCAGATGACGACCCGACCCCAGAGGACTGCTGCAGCGGGCGCGGACGGCGGTCGGAACACCAGCGACCGGAGGGGACCATGGGAGCCGCGTCTGGCGGGAGCGGACAGCGGATGGAACACCAGATACTGCGCGGACCGACTAGGGAGCACTCAGCACCATACAGGCATAAATACTGCACTCGATCCGGCCAAGGACCATTCTCGGGTGGCACCCGAAGAAGACAGGGAGTTACGCCATCGAAATATCGTGCGAGAACGACGCGAATATATGGCAGAAGTCACATTTTTTTTTTTTCAAAATGTAAACAGATCGCTGGGAAAACCTGAAGAATTACAACTTATCATTTATTTGAGCACTGTCAATAAGTGAGATCTATCTACTTTAGTAAGTTATACAGACAATTTAAATGTGGACGTATTTAATTTAAATTTCCATTGTGCTTGCAAAGTGTGGGAATGCAATCGAACTTCCGTCATTAGTAAGTGATGCTTAACCTAATTTTTTTTTACCAGTAGTGCCACTATGCGACATGTGAGTATTTTGATACGTAATACAGATAATTAAGAAATAAAAATATTTAATTTTGGTTATTTAATTATGCTTGCAAAGTGTACTCTGTGTAAATCTTCCAGTTCTGTTTTGACACAAAGTTTCTATTTTCGAGATCTGTAATTACACTTGCTGTTATCATAAGCGATCTACATGAGTTTTTTACTCAATTAATGATAAATAGCTATCAAACACTTCACTTTCAAGGTACCGACTTCTTCATCTTCTTTGGCGATGATTCTTCTCTGCAACCTCCTTTGTCTGTAAGGGAATAAGGCTTTTCCAGTTTAAGTAGTGCCTCACTACAAAAAATACTACATTCCTTCCTTCCTAAAATGCTGTTTTGCTATATTGTGTGTGTGGTGTTTTTACATCAAATGTTTTTATTAAATGTCACTGTTATTTTGTAGGTGTTAGGAAGTACTGTCTGTAAATGTACTGAGGGCTTCAAAATGGTTCAAATGGCTCTGACCACTATGCGACTTAACTTCTGAGGTCATCAGTCGCCTAGAACTTAGAACTAATTAAACCTAACCAACCTAAGGACACCACACACATCCATGCCCGAGGCAGGATTCGAACTTGCGACCGTAGCGGTCGCTCGGCTCCAGACTGTAGCGCCTAGAACCGCACGGCCACTCCGGCCGGCTACTGAGGGCCATGTCACATAATTTCAGCAGTTCGTTTTACACTTAACCTCGACTAGGCCCAATCATTAGCGATAAATGCCAATAATTGCCAACATGTATCATCGATTATATTTTCTACTGATGCATTATCCTTCAGCCTCCCGGCCCCCCACCTCCCCCACATTACACTGGTTGGCAAAAACTTGTGATGCCAGTTTCTTTTACGAGGTGCATTCAAGTTCTAAGGCCTCCGATTTTTTTTCCAATTAACTACTCACCCTAAATCGATGAAACTGGCGTTACTTCTCGACGTAAGCGCCCTGCAGACGTACACATTTTTCACAACGCTGACGCCATGATTCCATGGCAGCGGCGAAGGCTTCTTTAGGAGTCTGTTTTGATCACTGGAAAATCGCTGAGGCAATAGCAGCACAGCTGGTGAATGTACGGCCACGGAGAGTGTCTTTCATTGTTGGAAAAAGCCAAAAGTCACTAGGAGCCAGGTCAGGTGAGTAAGGAGCATGAGGAATCACTTCAAAGTTGTTATCACGAAGAAACTGTAGCGTAACGTTAGCTCGATGTGTGGATGCGTTGTCTTGGTGAAACAGCACATGCGCAGCCTTTCCCGGACGTTTTTGTTGCAGTGCAGGAAGGACTTTGTTCTTCAAAACATTTTCGTAGGATGCACCTGTTACCGTAGTGCCCTTTGGAACGCAATGGGTAAGGATTACGCCCTCGCTGTCCCAGAACATGGACACCATCATTTTTTCAGCACTAGCGGTTACCCGAAATTTTTTGGTGGTGGTGAATCTGTGTGCTTCCATTGAGCTGACTGGCGCTTTGTTTCTGGATTGAAAAATGGCATCCACATCTCATCCATTGTCACAACCGACGAAAAGAAAGTCCCATTCATGCTGTCGTTGCGCGTCAACATTGCTTGGCAACATGCCACACGGGCAGCCATGTGGTCGTCAGTCAGCATTCGTGGCACCCACCTGGATGACACTTTTCGCATTTTCAGGTCGTCATGCAGGATTGTGTGCACAGAACCCACAGAAATGCCAACTCTGGAGGCGATCTGTTCAACAGTCATTCGGCGATCCCCCAAAACAATTCTCTCCACTTTCTCGATCATGCCGTCAGACCGGCTTGTGTGAGCTCGAGGTTGTTTCAGTTTGTTGTCACACAATGTTCTGCCTTCATTAAACTGTCGCACACAGTAACGCACTTTCGACACGTCCATAACTCCATCACCACATGTCTCCTTCAACTGTCGATGAATTTCAATTGGTTTCACACCACGCAAATTGAGAAAACGAATGATTGCACGCTGTTCAAGTAAGGAAAACGTCGCCATTTTAAGTGTATAAAACAGTTCTCATTCTCGCCGCTGGCGGTAAAATTCCATCTGCCGTATGGTGCTGCCATCTCTGGGACGTATTGACATTGAATGCGGCCTCATTTTAAAACAATGCGCATGTTTCTATCTCTTTCCAGTCCGGAGAAAAAAAAATCGGAGGCCTTAGAACTTGAATGCACCTCGTACAAAGCACCAATAACGTACCTAAAATTTAAACTTCAACACTCTTTACATATTTTAAACTTGGAGATAGCATTGTACCGCTCGACAAGAACGACGGAACTATTTACTTTTAACTTGAAGGTGTATTGTGGCTTAGACAAAGAGTAGGCCCAAATAATAGACTCAATCACATTTTTCCAGTAGCTACAGTAATTTATAATGCTTATTCTTGTGCTTTTGCCTACAAGGTTGCGCTGATAATCCACACCTTCGAATTTTTTTCTACGTGAGGTGTTCAACAACTAATGCAACATATTCTTTTCTCGAAAAAGTCGGTTAAAAAAAAACGAAATCTGTCGTGGGACAAAGAATGTTCCCACTTAAGGCCTTATAGTTTCATGAAGAGCTGATAGGTGGCAGCGCGGTACATAGTCTCCAAAATGGCGTCTGTAACAGAGAGATGCGTTCCAACCAGAGAGCTGTCATCGAGTTTCGTTTGGCGGAAAAACAGTGCATCGCAGATGTTCATAGGTGCCACAGAATGTCCACGGAGACCTAGCAGTGAGCAAAAGCCTGCTGAGGAGCCTGTCATCATCTCAATGATGTCTCGCAGACCTGTCCGATCTCCCGCGTGCCGGCCAACCACACACAGCCCTGACCCCTGCAAAGTTGGAACTTGCCGACATTGTCATTCGAGCTTATCAACGACCTTCCTGCAGAACTGGATATTTGTGGTGGTAGTGGTGACACACTTCTCCACCAGATGGGATATTCAAAGATGTGGGGCCGCTGATTTCCTCGCCACCTATCAGGAGACCCGACAGAGCAACGCGAAGGACCATCTGTGCGGAATTGCGGACGCGTTACGAGGCTGACCGTGACAGTTTTTTTTTATCGGGCATTGTTACAGGCAATAAAATGTGGCTTCATCACTTCTAGCCGGAAACAAAACGGCAATCCATGGAGTGGCGCCACACCATCTCTCCTCTGCTGAAAAAATTCGAAGTCACACCCTCAGCTGGTAAAGTCATATCGATGGACTTCTGGGACTCTGAAGGGTTTATTCTGTTCGATGTCCTTCCTCGTGGTGCAACTACACTACTGGCCATTAAAATTGCTACACCACGAAGATGACGTGCTACAGACGCGAAATTCAACCGACAGGAAGAAGATGTTGTGAAATGCAAATGATTAGCTTTCCAGATCATTCACACAAGGTTGGCGCCAGTGGGGACACATACAACGTGCTGACTTGAGGAAACTTTCCAACCAATTTCTCATACACAAACAGCAGTTGACCGGCGTTTCCTGGTGAAACGTTGTTGTGATGCCTCGTGTAAGGAGGAGAAATGCGTACCAACACGTTTCCGACTTTGATAGAGGTCGGATTGTAGCCTATCGCGATTGCGGTTTATCGTATTACGACATTGCTGCTCGCGTTGGTTGAGATGCAATGACTGTTAGCAGAATATGGAATCGGTGGGTTCAGGAGGGTAATACGGAACGCCGTGCTGCATCCCAACAGCCTCGTATCACTAGCAGTCGAGATGACAGGCATATTATCTGCATGGCTGTAACGGATCGTGCAGCCACGTCTCGATCCCTGAGTCAACAGATGGGGACGTTTGCAAGAAAACAACCATCTGCACGAACAGTTCGACAACGTCTGCAGCAACATGGACTATCAGCTCGGAGTCCATGGCTGCGGTTACCCTTGACGCTGCATCACAGACAGGAGCGCCTCGATGGTGTACTCAACGACGAACCTGGCTGCACGAAAGGCAAAACGTCGTTTTTTCGGATGAATCCAGGTTCTGTTTACAGCATCATGATGGTCGCATACGTGTTTGGCGACATCGCGGTGAACGCACATTGGAACCATGTATTCGTCATCGCCATACTGGCGTATCACCTGGCGTGATGGTATGGGGTGTCATTGGTTAGACGTCTCGGTCACCTCTTGTTCTGATTGACGGCACTTTGAACAGAGGACGTTACATTTCGGATGTATTACGACCCGTGGCTCAACCCTTCATTCGATCCCTGCGAAACCCTACATTTCAGCGGGATAATGCACGAGCGCATGTTTCACGTCCTGTTCAGGCCTTTTTGGATACAGAAAATGTTCGACTGCTGCCCTGGCCAGCACATTCTCCAGATATCTGACCAATTGAAAACGTTTGGTCAATGGTGGCCGAGCAACTGGCTCGTCACAATACGCCAGTCACTCTTGATGAACTGTGGGATCATGCTGAAGCTGCATGGGCTGTACCTGTACACGCCATCCAAGCTCTGTTTGACTCAGTTCCCAGGCTATTCAAGGCCGTTGTTACGGGCAGAGGTGGTTGCTCTGGGTACTGATTTTTCAGGATCTATGCACCCAAACTGCGTGAAAATTAATCACTTGTCAGTTCTAGTATAATATATTTATCCAATGAATACCCGTTTTCTTCTGCATTTCTTCTTGGTGTAGCAATTGTATCACAAAACTGAAGAAATGACTTCAGCGTGTCAGTCGCCACAAAGTGCAAACGAACTTCTCCCACCCCATGAGAACGCAAGGCCTCAAACAAATCTGCACACCAGAGAGAAGCTCACAAAAATTCACTGAACTGTTCTCCCTCGTCCGTACTACAGCCCGCATCTCGTACCTTTCGATTTACATCTGTTTGGCCCAATGAAGGACGCACTCCGCGGGAAGCAGTACGAAGACGATGGGGAGATTATTCATGCAGCGGGGCGTTGGCTCCGACGTCGACCAGTAGAGTGGTAAGAAGCGGGCATACAGGCCCTCCCAGTAAGGAGACGTACGGCCGTCGCATTTAATGGAGATTCTCTTGAAAAATACGGTTATGTAGCCAAATGAATGGGGAATAATACCGTGTTTTGGAATCCTGCAAAAACCAACCTGACTTCAGAAAAAATATTTTGCGTTGACTACTGAACATCCCTCGTATTAAAACTCCTACAGCTTTGTAAATACGAGGCGTATTTTTTAAGTAAGTACCGTTCTGAAATTTAAAAAAAAGACGTGCTAAGGTATCTCAATAATTTTATTTTTACGTGAAAGCCTGTACCTTAATCTACTTTTCTACATAATTTCCGTCAGTATTGAGGCACTTCTCATAACGTTGTACCATTTTTTGAATACCCTCCTCATAGAAGTCTGCCACCTGACTTGTTAACAATTGCATCACCACTGTTTTGACTTCGTCATCGTCTTGAAGACGCTGACCGCCCAGGTGTTTCTTCAAGTGCAGGAACAGATGGTAGTCACTGGGCGCAAGATCGGGGCTGTACGGAGGATGATGTAGAGTTTCCCATCGAAAAGTTGTGATGAGATCTTTGGTCTGATTCGCCACATGCGGACGGGCATTGTCTTGCAGCAAAACGATGCCCTTGCTCAACTTCCATGGACTGATGCTATGATTCTGGTGTGACGTAGGTCACACATGTTTCATCGCCCGTGACAATTTGGCTTAAGAAATCATCACCGTCGTTGTGGTACCGCTCAAGGAAAGCCAATGCACTGTCTAAACTTTTGGTTTTGTGCACATCCGTCAACATTTTCGGTACCCAACGTGTGCACAATTTTCGGTAATTCAAGTTCTCGGTCACAATGTCATACAAAACACTACGAGAAACATTAGGAAAGTCATCCCGCAAGGAGGAAACCGTAAAGCGTCTCTTTTCTCTCACCTTATTGCCCACTTCCTGCACCAAACTTTCATTAACGATCGAAGGACGCCCACTCCGTTGTTCATCATGCACATTTGTGCGGCCATCTTTAAATGCTCTCACCCACTTTCTTAGCATTCCATCACTCGTAATGTTTTCTCCGTAAACTGCACAGATCTCACGATGAATATCGATCGCTTTTAGGCCTTTAGCACTAAGAAATCTTATAACAGCCCGTACTTCACAGTCGGCGGGACTCACGATTATCGGAGGCATCTTAAACACTCAGTACACAACGTAAACAAGGAAGAATCAGACTGTAATGGCGTCAGTGCGTAGATTAAGGTACAGGCTTTCATGTAAAAATAAAATTATTAAGATATCTTAGCACGTCTTTTTTTAATTTCAAAACGGTACTTCTTAAAAAACACGCCTCATAAAAGAACCGTTATTAACACACATTGTATCCCTCATGTCTACATACTTAATTCGCAACGTAGTCACCCTTGCGACGGACACACATCTCCCAATGAGAGAGTTTGTTGGTACCGTCGCTGCAGAATGTTTGACTTGGTTAGCGGAGCCACAACCTCACCTCTGCTTATACCGGTTTATCCCTATCAGAGTGAAGTCCTCGGAATTGTTGTTTAAGATGTAGAAACAGATGGAAGTCAAATAGGGACTGCATGAAGTAAAGTCGATGACATTGAAACCATGTGTCAGATTGTTGTACGTGGCGCAGCGCTTGTGTGTGGTTCTGCATTTTCATGCTGAAGGACAGGATGCTCTGTGAGTGGACGAACTCTTCGTATTCAAAACTGGATTACGGCACGCTGTTTCTCATGCGCCGACATAGTTCCTTTACGGACCACTATGTTACAAACTGCAGTTTGGAGTCCTCTAGTGTCAGAGGCTGTAAATATGTCGATATGAAGAATAAAGATTTAGAACGTTCATAAGTTTTAAGACTTTTCATACCAAAAAATTCGGAGGCATTACTTTTCAGCATGCCCTTGTAATATTTTAGCCAAAACATACGAGGTGTGTTCAAAAACTGAGGTGACTATATTTTTATGAAAAAATATTTATGTATTCATCAATATTCAGTGTTGTCCCCTTCAAAGTAATCTCTCTCAGATACAATATACTTGCGCCAACGCTTCTTCCAATCCTCGAAACACTTCACATAAGCACTTTTTGGTACGGCCTTGTGTATTTCCAGTGATGCAGTTTTTATTTCTTCAATCGTTGAAATCTTCGTCCTTTCACAGGTCTCTTCAGTTCTGGGAACAGAAAAAAGTCGCTGGAGACCAAATCCGGTGAATATGGTGGTTGAGGCATGATTGTCGCGTTGTTTTTGGCCAAAAAATCTCCCACAAGCAACCATGAATGAGCAGGTGCATCGCCGTGCTGCAAAAGACATGAATTGTTTTTCCACAGTTCTGGACTTTTTTTGCGTATTGCTTCTCGCAAAAGGCGAATAACGTGAAGGTAATACTCCTTATTGACCGTACGGCCTTGAGGCAAAAATTCATGATGCACTGCGCCACGATAATTGAAAAAAAAAAACAGTGAGCAAACTTTGATATTTGATCGAATTTGGCTTGCTTTTTCCGGTCTTGGCTCTCCGGGGTGCTTCCATTGGGACGATTGGGCTTTGGTTTCGACGTCATAAGCGTGAACCCATGTTTCGTCACCAGTTATGCCCCTTTTGAGGAAATCAGGACCATCACTGACGTCATTCAAGACCTCCTGAGCGATGCTCATGCGACGGTTCTTCTGATCAAAATTAAAAAGTTTTGGAACCAAGACACGAGCCGACCGACCTGCAACATGCTCAGAAACATCTGTTACGGTAATTCGAATGTTTTCCAAAACAATTTTCTTCACCACTTCGACCTTATCATCCGTTGTTGATGTACTGGGGCATCCAGAGCGATGTTAGTCATTGGCATCTTCTCGGCCATCTTTGAAGAGCTCGTACGACAGCACCGTATGCAGCTGTCAACATTTCAAGTGTTTTAGAGCACTTGATTCCATTTTTCACACAAATTTGATGCAAATACTTTTTTTCTAATAATCTAAAATCGCCGATCACACTAAAACACGTCTAACCTTCCTATCTGTCAAAAACAAACGAAGTATACTGTGCACTTGAAACTGTGAACGAATGTTCGGGATATGTGTACCAACACAACAAAATAAAAAAAAAAGATCGATAGCCAAATGTACGTTGCCCGTGCAATTTGAAAAGTCACCTTATTCTACGAACAGCCCTCGTATTTTCTGTTGTTATGAGCCTGGTTGCGTGAAGATCGATCTTTTAGGCCTAACTTGAAATGCCAAGTGTCTGTTTAGAATGTTGTTTGTTCCTCAGATCGAAATTTGTCGTAAGAAACAGTCTTAATGCTTCGAAGGTAGGTAAGCGTAGACCACAAGAGTCGTAATTCAAAGAAATAATATCGAAATATACACCAAATAAACTAATAAGAGATAGTATTATTCCCCAATTGTAAGCAAAACAGGTCAGAAAACTATTGTGGAAGCAGCCATGCCAAATCTCAAAGAACGCAAAAGCTCCAAGATTATTATACTGAAGCTCGAAATTTAGCTGAGACTTCAAAACGGTATGCTTTTAATAGAGCCCACAACGAAACTCTCTCTAGAAAACTGGCAGAAAATTCTAAGAGCTTCTGGTCGTTTGTAAAGTACACCAGCGGCACGACTCAATCAGTATCTCCAATGCGCGTTAACAACTGTGATGTTGCTGATGACAATGCCACTGAAGTGGAGTAACTAATCACATTTTCCCGAAATTCTTCCACCAACGAAGACGAAGCAAATGTTCCGCAGTTCGAATCGAGAAAACAGCTCGTGACATAAGTAACTTAGAGGTAGATACCCTCGGAGTATCGAAGCAACTTAAATCACTAAAAAAAAAAAGCAAGTCCTCCAGTGTAAACTGCAAACTAATTGGGTTCCTTTTAGAGTATACTGATACAAAAGCTCTATACTTAGCAATCAAATACAACCGCTTGCTCGACGGAAGATTCGTGGCTAAAGACTGGAAATTGTCTCAGATCACACCAATACTCAAGAATGGAAATAGGAGTAAAAAAATGGTTCAAATGGCTCTGAGTACTATGGGACTTAACAACTGAGGTCATCAGTCCCCTAGAACTTAGAACTACTTAAATCTAACTAACCTAAGGACATCACACACATCCATGCCCGAGGCAGGATTCGAACCTGCGACCGTAGCGGTCGCGCGGTTCCAGGCTGAAGCGCCTCGAACCACTCGACCACAACGGCCGGCGGAAGCAGGAGTAATCCGGTTAATTACAGACCCATATTACTATGTCGATTTGCAGCGGGAGATTGGAAAATGTTCTATATACGATATTATGAGTTATCTCGAAGAAAAAGATCTATTGACACAAAGCAGGGATTCAGGAATCGTCGATCTTTTGAAGCTCAGCTAGTTCTTTATTCACACGAAGTAAAAATTATAGCCAACAGAGGATCTCAAATTAATTTCGTATTTCTAGATATCCAGAAGGACTCTGACACAGTTCGTCACAAGCACCTTCAAATCAATTTGCGTGCTTATGGAGTTTCCTTTCAGATCTGAGACAGGATTAGTGATTTCCTGTCAGACTGGTCACAGTTCGTAGTAACTGACAGAAAGTCGTTAAATAAAACATAAAGTGATATTTAGTGTTCCCCAAGAAAGTGGTATAGGCCCTCTTCTGTTCCTAATCTGAACGAATGGTTTATAACAGAAAAAAATCTGTAAATTTGTGGTAAGATCTTATGAGACCAAACTGCTTAGGTCATCGGTCCCTAAGCTTACACACTACTTAATCTAACTTAAACTAACTTACGCTATGGATAACACACACACCCATGCCAGAGGGAGGACTCGAACCCCCACGCGGCCGTTTATAACAGAATATGAGCAGCCCTCTTTGAATGTTTGCGGTGATGCTGTCGTTTACTGTCTAGTAAAGGTATCAGTAGATCAAAACCAATTGCAAAATTATTTAGACAAGATATCTGTATGCCGCGAAGGTGGTAGCTGACTCAAAACAATATAAGGTGTGAGGTCATGCTCATGAGTACTACAAGGGATCCACTAAATTTATGTTACACTATAATTCACACTAATTTAAAAGCTGTCGAGAGAGTTTAATGCTTAGGAGTTATATTTACAAACAATTAAACGATTACACAGATAATCTTATGCAGAAGGTGAACCAAAGACTCCGTCTTACTGTCAGAATACTTAGAAGATGCAACAGATGAGGCTGCCTACACTAGGCTTGTCCATCCTAGTCTGAAGTATTACCGCGTGTTACGGCATCCGTATCAGACAGGATTGGCGGAGGACATCGAAAAAGTTCAAAGAAGGGCTGCGCGTTATGTATTATCGCAAAATAGGGGAGATAGTGTTAAGGATATGATACGCGAGTTGAAGCAGATTTAGATGTAGATTGCAACATTTCACAAGAATTGTAGGACAATTCAGATTTAATTTGAGGGTGTACTGTGTAAGCCTAATTAATTACGTTCTTACAGTAATTCAGAGTGCCCATTTGAAAGTGTTTTTGTGTATTATTTTAGCTAACCCTATTTTCTGCCTATTCAGGTTAAACTTGTCTGTTTAACTTTTTTTATTTATTTTTTTATTTTAGCCACATGTGTTTAGGCGTTTATGTATTGAGGGATTTAATTTTGAGAGTCTACAGTGATGTTTTAGGCACCAATTTGACGAATATGTACGTGTGTGTGTGTGTGTGTGTGTGTGTGTGTGTGTGTGTGTGTGTGCACGCACGTGTGCATGTATAGAAAAGAGACTTGTGATAGTTGACATGACCATTGGGCTAATTGTGTTGTTGACGCATTTTTGTGCGTATTTCAGACTTGTGTAGAGCATTTTGACACTTGACAAGCGTCGTAGATGTGGAAAATAACTTATCTGAGTTCCTCTTGAGTCTCAAACTGAGTTCCTATAATCGAACTTCGGACTTTCACAAGTGCAGTTATCTTTTGGTAAAGAGAAGTAATACGAGCATAAAGCAATAGCTGATTTTATTTCGAATTTTTTAAGTTTTGCAGAATGGTATTCAGAACTCATCGTCAGCAGCTACATACATCTAATTCATTAATTACATTGCATAAGCAAAAGTTGATTTTTAATTATATATGGATAGTGTGTTTTATACTCGTTCTTATATTCACAGCGTATACTGTACGATTTCCAATGAAGTTTACAGATGTGATTGGCGAGACAGCCCATAAACAGTTTCTTGTAATCGGGACTGAAAATATAGTTTGTCCAGCTAGCAAAATGACTGTTCAAAGGAAGTTTAAAAGAATAGGCTACAATCGTCAAGCAGCTCCTCATAAACTCTGTAGTCAATACCAAGCGACGCTTGAGGTGACGACACTGGGCAGTGAATGACTGGAAGCAAGTGTGTTATTAACAGTACATCCAGTGGCAGACCACCGGACGGATTTAGATTTGGGCGAATGCCTGGAGAACGTTACCTGTCATCAAGCATAATGTCAACAGTGTAGTACAGAGGAGTTGGTGTTTTTAGATCATAGGGTGTGGTTCCCTTATTGTATTTAAGAAGACGCTAAACGCCGAAGGATACGAACATATTTTACACTGTGCACAGAGTACAGTAAAGAAGCAGTTCGGAGGCGACTGTTGGTAACACCTAGTGAGACAATGGTTTGCGGACAGCGAAATTCCTGAAATAATCTGGATTGCTCAGAATCTCGATTTGAATGCAAAGGAACACCTTAGCGACGATATAAAACGTTGACTTTGCTCCAGACCCCAGTATCCAACATCAGTACTTCCTCTGGTTTCGGTTTCTGAGAAAGAATGGGCTACCATTCCTCCACAAGTATTTAGCTTATGGAGAGTGTCCCTAGCTGAATTTAAGCCATCATAATGACGAAGGGTGGTCACACCCCATATTAATGCCCACTAATAGGCGTCCGGAAACTTTTGACCAGATGTAGTTTAGGAGACATGTCATGAACAATGAGATTCCTGAAAAACTAGCTTTTCCTAAACCGGAGCTGAAATTACCCAGGCAGAAGTTATCCACATATCAGCTTAACACGTTTATCTCACGATACCTAGCACTGGAGTGTTCTTGGCATCTTTAATTCAAGGCTTTGAATAGAAAAGTCCGGTAAATGTGAATCAAAACTAAAAACTAGAATTTTCCTTCTGGGCTATACGTAGACATCGTATTGTTCCTATTTTTTCCATTTATTTGAAATTACAATGTAAAACTGGTGCTATAGGTATCAAAAGTTTGTTCCTTAGCTTATGACAGGTTGGATAGGTTGAGTAATTGCGTAGTGTCGGGTGAGCTGAGAGTGGACACTGGACCCAGAGCATAAATTTTTGCTGTTATTTTTTTCTTTCAAACCTGCAATGTTTTATCATTGGGTGGCATATCTGTCTCGACTGTTGACTCCTGTTATCTAAAATTATCTAAAGACATTACAGAAGGCCTGGACGATCTGGAGTTGCTGCCCCAGAATACAAACATTAAGGTAATTCCAATGTGAAGCTATAATAAACTGCTTATTTGTTGTACTATTTGGTTGTTAGGAACTATTCTAGACTGCATTGGTTCACTTCTTCTGAAACCCACAGTTCATCGTGTTATCCTAATCTTCCTTCCTTTTTAAAATGAATTCGTGTCGAGCAGCCCCTATTTACCTGTTTTGTGGATTCCCTTTGTCAACTCAGGTGAATCGTTCTTTTCTTGTTCTGCCCTTACTAAATTTGAGCTTGTGTTCCATCTGTAATATCCACCCGTTTCTAACGATCTTTTCGTCGACGAGACGTTAAACTCTAATCTTCCTTTCTTGAACATTGTCACGTCTTCGAACGGTCGTGAAACACCATGCAAACTTCATATTCTGCAAATAAAGTGTGTTGATGTGTGGTGGTTTTCAGCCGCTGATGTACTGAACGCCTGTCGTCATATTTGTGTATACTCGTGAGTGACGGAGACATCAACGAAAACCTTTCCAACAGTCAAACAAACCCAGTTTTAATTTAGTGACCAATACTTACGTTCGACGATGTGTGTGCATAATAGACAAAAGTTTCAGGTAAGAAAGAAAGTCTGAAGTTCAACTTCTCGTCCACAACGGGGTCGATAGAGGCGTGTGTTAATGGCGGACGGAGAACGAGATACCGACGGGCCACGAAACGGGCTGTGACCTTCAAGAGGATTAGTCCCTGATACATATGAAGTAACGGCTGTTTGGCCGGACGCAGATTGGTATCTTTCGCTTCCCGAAAGGGAGTACGCGTTTACCGAACAAGCACATCCATTACATATCTGAGAGTTTTCACTCAGAGCAATTTAAAGTGGAAACACAACATGAAACTAATCCAAGTAACGCAGATGTCACACTGACATTCATTGGAAGAATCCAACCCGCGAAGGAAGTAGCTTACAAAACCCTCGTCCCACCAATACTTGTTGAACGACCAGTTAGAGTCGGCGGATCATAATTTCTTTGACATATTTGATGCGGTGCTCTAGAGACCCTGTGCGACCTATTCACACATTGTGATGGGTGCTGTGTATCTCTTATGCTCGGAAAGCAACCTTTAGAATACTGCTAATGTTATTTATATGCTTTTTAGGAGGGCCTACCTTGGTAAAGTGAATACTTGTTATAAGGCTTGAAGTGTAGTAGGCCAGCTTCGCCAGTAAAACTTTACTCGATGGTTACCATTGCCCGCCAAGCGTGTCTTCGTTACGTTTGAAACGTCCCCTCAGAAAAATTATACATGACTGTGCTTGAACTGACACACAATATTTTTAGCGCAACGCAATCTGTCTTTCAATAATCCCTACAAAAGAATGGCCCTGACTAACATTAACCTATACCTTTCACAAATCACTTACCTCACAAAAATCTTCGTTACTCGAACTACTGCAATACAGCGAGCGCCACTACTGCCAGCTAAATAAAAGATTCAAACTACTGAAGGCACTAACTACTGATAGCATAGTTAGAAAATGAAAGATTTTGATAGAGAACAAACAATGCATTTACCTTAATAGTGTTCAAAAATCATGATATATATAGCAGTTCATGACATTCATTCTTACAAATGTACTGCTTCTGATGGACACACGTCCAGATCATCCTATCTCAAAAATCCGCCATCTCACTTCCCAACATCCACCACTACTGGCGGCTCACCTCCAACTGCGCAACGCTACGCGCTGTTAACAGCCAACAGCCCAACACTACTATAGCGAATATTACAACAATGCCACCCAGCCACAGACTGCACACAGCACAGCCAGTGATTTTCATACAGAGCGTTACGTGGCGTTACCAATATAAAAACCTAAACAGCCTACTTACACGTTCTTATTCTATTTATTTTTATATTTTACAGACATATTTGCGTATGAAGCCAGAACGCTTGTGTTTTTGGTATCATAGTAATATGGTTTTTCATTATTCCCCATTCGTTGAGGCCCATGGACGAAACGAGTGCCATGCCGGTGGGAGCGTACGTGGAGTCACTGTGCATCTTGGTCCGCATGTCATTTTCCCCCCTGTTCCTGTGCTCTTCGGTTTGCTTCTGACCTGGCATTCCTTAATTCTATGTGCCTATGCAGGTTTTCGTAGTTTATTCGTACCTTGTTCGTAACGAATGTATAGATGGTGAGAGACTTTATAGGAAGTTAATACGTTCTTTTTTAGCGCTTACAATACCGAAGCGTATTCGGGAGGAAGACGGTTCAATCCCGCGTCCGGCCGTCCTGATTTAGGTTTTCCGTGATTTCCCTAAATCGCTCAAGGCAAATGCCGGGATGGTTCCTCTCAAAGGGCACGGCTGACTTCCTTCCCCGTCCTTCCCTAATCCGATGAGACCGATGACCTCGGCCCCCATCTCGTGGTCGTGCGGTAGCGTTCTCGCTTCCCACGCCCGGGTTCCCGGGTTCGATTCCCGGCGGGGTCAGGGATTTTCTCTGCCTCGTGATGGCTGGGTGTTGTGTGCTGTCCTTAGGTTAGTTAGGTTTAAGTAGTTCTAAGTTCTAGGGGACTGATGACCACAGATGTTAAGTCCCATAGTGCTCAGAGCCAGCCGATGACCTCGCTGTCTGGTCTCCTTCCCCAAAACAACCAACCAATACCGAAGAGCATAGTGCCTAGAAAGGTAACGCCCAGCATACAGGTTTTAATCGCTCGTCACATTGTACCTAAGTCGTATTATGAACAGCTTTCTGTGTGCATATTCCTGACGTCCTTATATGAATAAAGGTAAATTATGATATGTAGTTTTGTAACGCGCTAATGGATAACGTCTGTACCTCAGATGCTTTTACTTTGTAGTTGACGTACTTTATAGTGATTATAGTATGTACAGGAAATGTATGCGCAAATGTGGGCTTTGCATGGGTAGGTGACAAGCAGTTATAGTAAGGTTGTGTTTTAGTAGTAATGAGTGGTTATACCGTGGGACTGTGCGTGCGCTGCTTGGACGGCGCTATCTAGTGGCCGGTTGTGAACCGCTAGAATCACAGCAGGTAAGCCTGCGCGGAATAGGGCAGTGATGATGTCGACCAGTGTTAGGCGATCAGTGGTAGTTTCATCTGGTGACTTCAGTTTTATATTTTATGGAAAGAACGACCATAAGAGCAGTTTATTTATTACTTTTTTATTGGTTGTGACACTAATTTTTATCCGATGGTCTGCCTCATGTGCCATGATGTCCATATGGTTTTAAAAATGTTAATTCACGTATCAGGTATGTGGTCCTGTAATAAACTTAATGTATATAGTTAACTCATGTAAGCCCTCCCTCAAACCTGTTATGTTATACGTTCACAGATCCGATGATGGCACCTTCAGAGTGCTGAAACCGGTCATTTAGTAAACGATATTGAACCGATCGTGGCTTTTCAATTATTTTAAAAACAGAGTGATCGCCCCACGACACACCATGTGTTCACTGCAAAACTTGAATACTGGCCATCAGTTTGGGACCCGTACCAGATAGGATTGACATAAGTAAGATAGAAGATCCAAAGTAGAACAGCACGTTTCATTACTGTTTAATTTAGGACGTGCGAAAGTGGCAGACTTTACAAGAGAGGCGTTGTGCATCACGGTATGGTTTACTGTTAAAATTCCGTGAGATATGCTGCTAGAAGAGTCAGCCTTCCTTCCACATATATCTCCCGAAAAGACTATGAAAGTAAAATTAGAGAGATTCAAGTTCACACTGAGGCTTACCAATAATCGTATCTCCGCAAACCATTCGCAACTGGATCAAGGAAAGGGGGGAGGGTATGGGGGGAGGTTGTGGTACACAAAGTAACCCTGCACCACACACCATAAGATGAACTGCGGATTATAGATTTAGAAGTAAAATCCAGTGTCTTAATCTCTGTACCTCCACAGTTAGTAACGAGTGGATGAGCAACTTCGAAAGAGCTTAGACGTGAGAGTGACTTATTTCCTGTTTTCACGTTTTCATGCCCTCTGGGAGAAGTTCCTTGACCTCGTAACGAAAAGACGAAAATAATACTTACAATTCGTGGCTTGTCCTGAGCACCCGTTTGTGATGCATGACATCTTTCGATGCGTTAGTAACGTCAACCGAAGGACTATCAGGTTTAGCTGCCGAAGACGGATGCTACTGGCGCTGCGGGCAAGAGTCTGAGTCAGTCGTGTGTAACGCCTTTGGGCTTGGCTCTCGGCGGAAGCGAGAGAGCAAGGAACGACTGAGGTCGCGGCTGGCAGGTGCTGGCCGCCTGCCGGAATGTCTGGGGAACCCCGCGGGCGGCAGGGACGCTTGCCCCGCCGCCGGCTGGCTCTGACTCAAGGCTGAGTCACGCACGCGTTCATTAACAGCGGCGCGGCTGCTGCGCGCACTTCCCTGCAGTCTGCGGATTTATCGCCACGAGAAACACTTCAGGTGGTCTGCGAGGGAGAGCAGTTTCCTTCTGGTATAAGAGCCGCCTCCACGTCACCTCTCTTGTCCTCAACATTTGCTCGCATTGCACCGTATGTATAGTGAAAACCCAAGACGACTTGTGCTAGTTGTGAGTGCTTGTGATAGATGCGTGCGTAGCCCAAATGGTTCAAATGGCTCTAAGCACTATGGGACTTAACATCTGAGGCCATCAGTCCCCTAGACCTAGAACTACTTAAACCTAACTAACATCACACACATTCATGCCCGAGGCAGGATTAGGACCTGCGGTTCCGGACTGAAGCGTCTAGAACCGCTCGGCCACAGCGGCCGGCTACGTTCGTAGCATTCTGTTATTTGATTGCAACAGTCCTTCCAGTTCCTAGTGAGACTGGATGTCAGCGGATAGGTGACACGCTCTGTTTACTTCGCAGAATTCTCAGTGTGACGTATCACATTATAACTGAATGAAATGGACTGTTCGGAGCACTGGAAATTGGGTTCTGTCAGGGTGGACATGAGGCGGCGACCTCTACAGTGGAAGCAACGGCCGATTATTCCAGGATGTTGGGTGTGGATGGTGGTCGCTTTTGTATTTGTAATGGTACTGCAACGAAGGGGAGTTTCACAACCCCCAAGGCGAATCAACCAGGGTGGTGCACGAAAGATGCTTTGACGTTTACCAACTGTCTTTGGGTATGAGGTCACGACCGAAATTTTAATACACAAGGGGCGTTCAATAAGTAATGGTTGGCTTCATCCAAGATTCCAATACATGATATTATTCCGCACTGTTCTGACTAAGAAATCCAGTTTTTTAACATAATCTCCGTCCCGTGCAACAGTCGCACACCACCTTACGCGGAGGGCCTGTATGCCCATTTGGTACCTCCCTAATTGTCGACGTCGCAGTCAACGCCTTGCTGCATCAGTAACCTCCCCATCATCCACATATAGCTTCCTGCGGAGTATGGTACATCCTTCATGTGGCCAAAAAAATGGAAGTCGGAAGGCGCGAAATACACCCTTCAAGGAAGATGAGGAAGAAAAGTACAATGGAGTTTCGTGAGCTACTCTCGAGTGTACAGACTTGGGTGAATCCTTGCGTTGTTAGGGAGCACGAGAAGTTCGTTTGCAATTTTTTGGCCAAGAACTTGCCGCAGTCGCTTCTTCAGTTTCCTGAAGGTAGCGAAGACAATAGAGAATGTGTTAGATGACAATCAGTTTGGCTTTAGGAATGATAAAGGCACCAGAGAGGCAATTCTGGCATTGCGGTCGATAACGGAAGCAAGACTAAAGAAAAATCAGGACACGTTCATAGGATTTGTCAACCTGGAAAACGCGTTCGACAATGTAAAATTGTGAAAGATGTTCGAAATTCTGAGAAAATTAACGTTTAGCTATAGGGAGAGACGGGTAACATACAATATGTGCAAAAGTCACGAGGGAATAATAAGAGTGGACGACCAAGAACGAAGTATTGAGATTAAAAAGCATGTTAGACAGGGATCTAGTCTTTCGCACCCATTGTTCCATGTTTACATCAAAGAAGCAATGATGGAAATTAAATAAAGGTTCAGAAGTGAGATAACAATTCAGAGTGGAAGGATATCATTGATACGATTCGCTGATGATATTTCTATCCTGAGTGAAAGTGAAGAAGAATGACAAGATCTGCTGAATGGAATGAACAGTCTAGTGAATACAGAACATGGACTGAGAGTAAATCGAAGAAAGACGAAAGTAATGAGAAGTAGCAGAAATGAGAACAGCGAGAAACTTAACATCAGGACTGATGATCACGAAGTAGATGAAGCTAAGGAATTCTGCTTACTACCTATGCAGCAAGATAACCAATGATGGATGGAACAAGGAGGACACAAGAAGCCGATTAGCATTGGAGAAAAGTGCATTCCTGGTCAAGAGAAGTCTACAAATATCAAACAAAGGTCTTAATTTGAGGAATAAATGTCTGAGAATGTACGTTTGGAGCACAGAATTGTATGACAGTGAAACATGGACTGTGGGAAAACCGGAACAAAAGAGAATCGCAACATTTGAAATGTGGGCTACAGACGAATGTTGAAAATTAGGTGGGCGGAAAAGGTATGGAATGAGGAAGTTCTGCGCAGAATCGGAGAGGAAAGGAATATGTGGAAAACACTGACAGGGAGAAGGGACAGGGTGGCAGTGTGACGGTTCACCCTCTTTCTTTGTTCGTTTTTTGTCCTTAGTGTCGACGTACTGCGTTTGATACTGGCTGAAAAATGGAGTGCGGAAGTTTAGCACTGACTACTTTAAATAATGTAGCCAACAGGTGCACAGTTGCATTTCACAGGAGTTTGCTTTCACTGTTCACAACCCCTAATAAAACACAGTTATATATGGGCAGTGCACTAGTGTTCATTCAATAAGCCTCATTAATAGTTTGCAGGCAAACCTCCACATACTGCTGCAATAGTCTACTACTGAACATCTCCTAGTAGTAAAAACATAATCACAAAGTTCACAGTTCTTGTTGAATAGAAAGGTATGTATGGAGCAGACACTGTCATTGTTTTAACAAAAATGGTTCAAATGGCTCTGAGCACTATGGGACTCAACTGCTGAGGTCATTAGTCCCCTAGAACTTAGAACTAGTTAAACCTAACTAACCTAAGGACATCACAAACGTCCATGCCCGAGGCAGGATTCGAACCTGCGACCGTAGCGGTCTTGCGGTTCCAGACTGCAGCGCCTTTAACCGCACGGCCACTTTGGCCGGCTTGTTTTAACACATGGCCTCATTGTGTAACACATATTTCACAGTTAATTTGATGAATTGTTGTCGTTCTAACCAACACAGGTTCTTGTCTGAAACTTGGCTGTGGACTGACTGTCTCGGGACCAAAAATTGGGCCCTTGCATATCCTCACAATGATAGATAATGAAACTTCACATCGTTCGATGTTTAATTTATAGAAATTACAATTAAAACTTAACTCATCAAAGTAACTGATACATCGAAAAATTCCGTATTTTTAGCAGTTTCTTCTACTACAAAAGTTAGGCCGAATTATTGTTTAAATCATGAAATTAACAAATATCGTTATGCAAACAATAATTTTGATAAAACTGTTAATTACTTTGGAATTAATTAAGGGCTGGCTTCGCTAACATGTTTTCGAATAATAAGAATTTAAGGATACTGTTAGTTGTTCCTCCAAATGTTTGTAATTAGTACAGAATTTATATTTGTGTATACGTTGCTCCATGAGTCAAGGGATTAAACAGGGTGTCAGCACTAGCAACAGTGATGTCCAGCTAGGAAGCGAGGTATTTGATTGTGATCCATTGATCATCTCGAATGAGAATGCCTGCACGTTCCAACATTGCTGGAGTCACAGCTGTGTGTGGCCAGATGGCACGCACAGGATTGGACAGGTATACACAACCTTGTGGTGGTGATGACTGGCGCCCAACGACTCAGCGTGCTTTTGTTCACTGTCAGGTCTCCATAGATATTCTGCAACCGCTTATAATGCTCTGGTTCACCGGAACTTCATGATAGTATAAGAGCTGAAGCGGGAATATTCAACGATGTCTCATCATCTGTTTTCGCCTCATGGATTTTCTGACGGAATCTACTAAGTTATTTTTATATCTGTTTGCTAGAAACTCTTCAGTCCAATGACACAGTTGGTCTGGTATTCTATACGCGCTTATTTGGTTCATTAGGCGGCATTGCGGAACTGTATCGAATACTTTCCGGAAGTCAAGGAACACGATTTCTACCTGGGTGCCTGTATCTGTGGCTTTCTGTGTCTCGTGAACGAAAAGAGCCAGATGGATTTCACACGATCGTTGTTTTCGGAACGCATGTTGGTACCTACAGAATATCATAATACGCGAGCAAAAAACACGTTCCAGAATTCTACAACAGACCGACGTAAGATATATAGGACTGTAATTTTGTGCATCTGTTCGATGACCCTTCTTGAAAATGGGAATGAACTAAGCTTTTCTTAGAATCATTAGGAACGCTTTGCTCCCCAAGATACGCAGGTACACTGCTGCTAGAAGAAGGGCAAGTCCTTTCGTATAATATGTGTATAATCGAACTGGTATCCCGTCAGGGACGACGATGAAGGAAGGACACAGTGCGGTTAAATTCTGAAGCTATCTCAAGTGCCTCAGTTCAAAAATGAAAACAGCCATGATTAAGTGATTAAGAAATAAACAGCAAATAGCTTGGTGGGGGATAAGAAGCGTGACTGGCCAATTTACACGGAGAAACATCGTTTAGAACGGCGTCGGTCCCACAGCGACCTACTTCCCGGTCCCGACACCGCTAAAATTTCCGTTCCACTGTGTTACATCAGTCAATGGTGTTCTAAGTACCAATCGCTACGTATCAAATATCTGTCATCATTCCATAACTACAATACGAGATCGGGTACACTCAACTGCAACTTTGCAGAACATTAAATATTTCTCTTTCTCCATTTCGGCCATACGACTGTGGAAAAACTGCCCTGTGATCTACGTCTCATCCAAAAAACATTGTGCATTCAAGAGTAGTGTGAGGCTTATGTGTTATCATCGATCTGGGTTTCCTCTCGACATATACCAGCGGTATTCCTCCTGCTCATCTGGGAACTAGTATGGCTCTGAGCACTATGGAACTTAACATCTGAGGTCATCAGACCCCTAGAACTTAGAACTACTTAAACCTTACTAACCTAAAGACATCATACACACATCCATGCCCGAGGCAGGATTCGAACCTGCGACCGTAGCGGTCGCGCGGTTCCAGACTGTAGCGCCTAGAACCGGGCTCGGCCACCCCGGCCGGCTGGGAACCAGTATCTCTATGACATTGTAAACTAACTTGCTTCATGTAATTCTTATTTACATCTACATCTACATGGTTACTCTGCAATTCACACTTAAGTGTCTGGCAGAGGGTTCATCGAACCATTTACTTACTACATCTCCACCATTCCACTCTCGAATGGTGCGTGGGAAAAAGGAACACCTAAATCTTTCCGTTCGAGCTCTGATTTTATGATTATCATTTCTCCCTACGTTGGTGGGTGTGAACAAAATGTTTTCGCATTCGGAAGAGAAAGTTGGTGATTGAAATTTCGTAAATAGATCTCGCCGCAAAGAAAATCGCCTTTGTTGCAGTGACTGCCACCCCAACTCGCGTATCATATCAGTGACACTCTCACACCTACTGCGCGATAACACGAAACAAGCTGTCCTTCTTTGCACTTTTTCGATGTCCTCCGTCAATCCTACCTGGTAAGGATCCCATACCACGCAGCAATATTCCAGCAGAGGACGGACAAGTGTAATGTAGGCTGTCTCTTTAGTGGGTTTGCCACATCTTCTAAGTGTTCTGCCAACGAAGTCAAAAAGAAAAGGAAATTTTTATCAGTCACTGTTTAAAAATGTTTCGGAGTCTTTACTCCAACATGTCGTTAGTCCTCACTGGCTTTAATTTACTTGTATCTACATTCTCTTTATCCTATAATTTGTGCCCTACCTAGTCCAGACTAAGCTTGTACATTGTAATCTAACTACGTAGATGCTTCGATGAGTTTTCAGTGTGATTATGGTAATAGTTCAAGCCGAAACGCTTTAGGATGTAAAGTTTATAGAATAAAATAAAAACGGAAAACTATGAACTTCGGCATCTGTATAATGATTTATTGCCTAGATTAAACAACAATAACGTTGTTTTATCCATCATGAGTTTAGAACACTGCGGCTGTTTTCATAAATGTCACTGTTGGATAAAACTGCAACCAGCCAGCTTTTTGCTGTATACCGTAACTAGTTTCCGTTCTGAGCTCATCGTCAAAAGTCAGCGAGGATTTTTTGTACAAATTTTACATTATTTTCCTCCTAAAATATAACGGTATATTCATGATAACGTTATTTACAAAAGGTTTTTTATTATATGGGATGTCTTTACACTTCACTTACCAGAGGAAAGGTTTTTCTTCAAGGATTGCAGCATAATGGTCCTCATCCATGATATGGAGCATGCTGAACACGATCTTGAATAAAGAAAAGATGGCGGACACTTGGGTTTACATCTGGCGTCACGTCTGCTAGTGATTTCATTTGCTGTACCAAGAACATCACAGTGCAGTAATGGCATACTTCCACAACTATTATATATTTATTATTAGAAAGATTCTTTTCCTTTTTAGCCCAGATTGTTACTGTCGTTATACATTTAACTTTTAAAAATAGTGACAATGCAAACTCAAAGTTTTTTCTACATGAAGGTTTTTTAGTAACCAGGCTAATTATGGCAGTGTACATATGCTCTCTTTCTCAGTACAAAAGTTCAGTGAATTTCTGTGGGTGCAATTCGTTAGCTCTGTTTAGTCATTCAGGGTACAGTGAACTTTGTTACGAAGATGACAGTATATTTCTCTTTGTCCCAACAAATTTATTTGTATACGTTTCTCAGCAAAATGTAGTATTTCTAAGCTACTTTGGGTGTTTTTATCTGTGTCAATACGTTGCGTCATATGAACATCAAATGTTGATTTATCTATTTTTTTCAGGCTAGGTGCATCCAGTGTTCTCTCCATCTAATGCTAAACCTCCTATCAGTTTGGCCAGTATAAAATTTGGGGCACAAAGAGCTATTCAGTTTATAAATACAAGTTTTTTTTATTCAGACAGCATTTAAGATTTTTGTGGAACAGGTGCTAACCTGTGATTTTGGAAGTATGTAAGGCGTATGCTTCGCCGGCGATGGGCGAGGCATGACAGAATCTCTGACCAGAGAGTAGTCGGTCGGATTTAGTAGCGAGTGGACAGTAGTAGTCTGCGGAAGTCGGCATGCGTCGGCTGTGTGCTCTGCTCGCGACTCTGGTCAGGACTCTGGAGGATGAGTGTTGTTGTAGAAGGTAAAGAAGCAGCCTTGCGCATATTTAGTAATGTATGTTAATTGTAATTTAATTTGTTCAGAAAAAATGCCCCAATAATAATTTTATAATATAAAGTAACTCTTTTAAAGAAAAGCATTCATTTCAATTTCCAATGCATTATCACTGCTTCCAAGAATCAAAAAAATATACGCCAGCATTTCACGAAGCTGTGTCGAAGAATGTATAATTAAGAGCAGATATAATTGCAGTTTTTATTGAGGTAAGAAGTTTTTGCTTTTTTATTCAGAATACAGGGCCGAAGGTCAGCGCTGCTGTCCTTATAAAATTTACCAGATATTATTATTTCTTTTGAGAGGTTACATTTGGTTCATGGTTCATTATTTAATTAATATTATTGTGGGGTTTATGGTCAATTATCATTCCTTAATTTTGTGTGGGGAGTTTACACTTGGCTCCATTTTCAATTATCATTCCTTAATTTATGCTGGGAGGTTACTCTTGGCTCCATTATCATTTTTCAATTTTTTGTGGGGAGGTTACACTTGGCGACATCCGGTCAGGATCGTATTTCTGTGTGAATCTTCTGATAAGTAGTCATATATCTGCTCTTATTTACTTGAACGTAGTTAGCATCTGGCGCAACGCATTTTTACAAATATGTCACTCTTTCTTTCACAGATCATCGGCAATTATTTTTGCTATTTGTTGTATTTGTGTTTGTTGCATTTTGCATTGTCTTTGTTTCATTTGTGAATAATTCTGATTTGTGAAAAATGCCGCGAAAAACTGTTAACAGTACATCGCGATGTGCAATGAGTGAAATAGCCGACTCAAATAACTTGACCGATAGTACTTGCGGCACTCAGTGTCTTAATGACAGTCCTCTATTTACAGACAATCAGTGTGTGCGGATTATTAATAATGATTTTGATCATAATGATTTTCAAATAAATTCAATTGTGTCCTCTGTTAATTTGACGACAATTGATGACGCGGGACGTTCTGTTACAATGAACGCTGCCCAGCTTGACACACCCGGTTTTCAAGATTTACGTAACGAACAGACAATTATTTCTAACGAAAATGAACAATGTACTCAAAGTACGACAGATTTATTTGATTCCGATTTTGTGACCAACAGTGCACATGCGATTGGCAAACCTTTTCAAGAATCACAGAATATCCAAATGGATACACAAAACGTGACAATTGCAGGTACGCCATTAAACAGCACAAAGAATACAGTAGCTAATTTTGACATGGATCGAGTCATAGCGTTAATGATACAACTTAACGAGAATCTGAGACATGAATTTAATGAAAATTTCAAACAATTCAGTGAAAAACAAGACAAACTTATTGAATCGTGCAAACAACTCAATGAAAAATATGACAGGTCGATTGAAATAATTAATGAAAGTTCAAACTGTCGAACGAAAAACACGACAACCTTAACGAACAGAACAAACAAGTTAGTGAACAGATTACAGCTGTTACCGTGCAACGTCACGACACGAAAGAACAATCATGTGAAGAAAGTAAGGCTCATGCTAGGAACAGTAATGAAGAAACTAGATCAGTTGCACAAGAATTAAATAATACTCATGTAACCACAACAGAATCAATTAGAGATGAAATTAATGCAGTCACTGAACAATGTCCAGAAAACGCAACACAGATACGCGACGAGTTTAATTTAAAGTCACCAGAACTTTCACACACTCTGGATACGGAAGGCGATAAGAAATGTGAACAACAGAACAAACAAAATGTTTCAGTCACTAACACGTCACAGCGTACGGCACATTCCGATCGTTTCTCACACTCGTACAGCCAGTGTAACTTGAGTAATTTACAGAAACTACGTGACTTGAAATCCGAAAAGACACAGACAAATAGATTCTCATGCAGTGCTGAACCTGTTCATAAAGTCAGAGACGATAACGTTGATTACGAGCAGTTTTTATCCGTAAGAAAATCTAAGGAATTTAATAATGACAGAGCAGAGGTACACGCTTTGAACCGTATACGACAATTTATTTTTGTACTTTCAATAGCATTGCCTGTAATGCAGAAACAACAATTAGCATGGATGCAGCAATTTGTTTTTGAATTTTCACCGGCATTGCCTGTAGCGCAGAAGCTGAAATTTATTTGCAGTGCGTAGTCGACCTCAGGGGATTCATTACGCTTTAATGAGTATGTGCCGTAGCGTGCACAGGGCCCCGAGCCGTAGTAGTGCTGTTTCATCTTTAGTTTTCTGCACTGCTGCCCTCTCTTCTACTATACATCTATCAAAACAGCTCTTCAACTATTGCTCTATTTAGGATTAAGAATGACTAAAGAAAACCCGATAAGACAAGTATTTACCGAAAGTGACAATTTTTTCATTAGACACTCCAGAAATCATAACCACGAGAACTTTAATAGCAGATAAAAGTGTAATCATCAGTATGTGTAAAATTATCAGCAACAGGAAAGACATTTTAGTAACAATAGAGGTTTTTCACCGCAACAGTATGAAAGCCAACCGGTTAGCATACCTAACCAACAATGTAATGCACAAGGTCAACCAAGCTTTAATGTTTCGCCGCGTACGCGTGTAGCGTCGGCCCCAACAAATAGTAATGCACAGCAACAAGGAAATCAGTACGTACAGAAAACACACTATTTCAATTCCTATCGCAATGCACCGTATAGAAATGACTATCATGACAGACGTAAAAGTAATGAGCACAATTTTCAGCGTACATTTAATAACAGTAGGTCTTATCAGCAGCAAGAACATCAGCAACAACATATTATCATGAATGAACCAGACAGTAGGTATCATCCAGAGCGTAATAGGTCTGGAAGAAATAACAGAACAGTTCAAATAGTCGAAATGCCACAGAAACCTCCTGAAAATAATAACACGTCAGATAGAATTTGACTAGATACAGTACAGGTTGCATCTTCCAGCAACGTAAGCAATACTTCAGATACACAGAATCTTGTTCACGAAAATGTTATTACTTTTGACGACATCCGAGACACTCTTTTGCAGGAAAGACCAGTTGTTCAAAAAACCATTTCACACCCTGTCATCGAAGTTAAAATTGGATCATCGAAATTTTCAGCAGTAATCGATTCTGGATCACCTATGTCAGTTATAAATGAAGAAACTTTCAACGAGTGTAACAAAGAGAATACCTATCCTACGTTACCATTAGGCAAAACAAAAGTGAAAGGAGCAGTAGCTAGTAAAGGAGTAGATGTAAAATTACAGACACATTTATCATTTTGTATTGCAGGTCATACGTTTCACTCAAATTTTTGGATTATTCCGTTATTGACAACAGACATTATTTTAGGTACGAATTTTCTGGTACAATACGATGCCATTATTGACTTTCAAAATTCCTATTTAATGTTGAAGGATGAAAATGTACAACTGGCTTTAGAATTTCAGCACTCTGTATCTGCAGAAGAACAAACAATTAATCGTACAGAGGTTATTTACGCATCACGTAACATAGACTGTAATTCCACATTGTTCACAGATATGTTCACAGATACGTACGTACACAACTATAATACTCCAGACGAAACCGACTATGACGTTATACAGATGATTTCTGATAAAGTTAAACAGAGCAGTGGAAATACAGACGACGAACGCACGCAACTACACAAAATTCTTTTACAGCAAGCTCCAGTTTTTGACAACGTTCCTGGTACTATGTCCGGTTTTATGTATGAATTTCAAGTTAAACAGCACGACACATTTAAAGCCAAACATTATCCCATTCCGTATATTCACAGAGAACAAGTTAAGAAAGAATTGCAAGCTATGCTTGACCAAGGAATTATTGAACCGGCAGTTAGTCCGTACATAAACCCGCTCCATATTGTTAAGAAAAAAGATGGTTCACTTCGCCTCGTACTTGATTCGCGTCACATCAATGACATTATCATTAATGAAACAGATCGCCCACAGACACTAGAAGAACTTCTACAGAAATTTCATGGTACTGCTATATATTCCACATTAGATTTGAAATCGGGATTTTGGCAAATTCAGCTCCATCCGAACTGCAGAAAGTACACTGCATTTCTCTGTTTTGGTGACTGTTATCAATTTTGTAAATTACCGTTCGGTTTAACAATTTCTTCAGCAGCTTTTATTCGTGGTTTGAATACAATACTTCCGACAGAACTTAAAGACAGAATCACAACGTACGTAGATGACATTCTTGTTGCAGAAGCTAACTGGTCTGGACACAATCTGATTCTTGAACGACTGTTGCAAACTTTTCGTGCACAAGGACTCACAGTTAATCTCAGTAAATCGCACTTTGGTAAAACTTCTATAAAATTTCTTGGACAGGTAATTTCAGCAGAGGGCATTACGCCTGAGCCGGAAAAACTTCAAGCTTTACGTGACATTACTGTTCCTAAGACGAAGAAACAACTACGCAGTTTTTTGGGTTTAATTAACTTTTTTCGTAAATTTATTCATTACTCTGCTTTAGACACCCCTAGATTATCTCAATTGACAGGTAAAAACACTATTTGGTCTTGGGATAGGCAAGCACATTCTGAATTTGTGAACCTGAAAGAAGCCTTGTTGAATGCACCACTTTTATCGCACCCAGGTCTTGGGATAGGCAAGCACATTCTGAATTTGTGAACCTGAAAGAAGCCTTGTTGAATGCACCACTTTTATCGCACCCAGATCTTACCAGAAATTTTTCCATTGCTACCGACAGTTGTAACACCGCCTTAGGCGTACATATTTTTCAGGAAATTGAAGAAGATGGTTGTACAGTAATTAAAAACATTGCTTTTGCAAGTCGCATTCTGTCACCTGCTGAACGAAATTATTCTGTTACAGAATTTGAAACATTATGTGTTGTATGGGCTTTTACCAGATTTCGGCATTTTCTTTATGGAAGACACACTACCGTTTATACAGACCATAGAGCGATACAATTTTTACTTTCCGCTAAATTGACACACGACAGATTCAGCAGGTTGAAACTTTATCTACAGGAATTTAATTTTACAATTGTTCACATTCCCGGCACACAAAATATTGTAGCAGATGCACTATCCCGTTCTCTCAGTAACAATCAGCAAGACATCGTAACCAACTTCTGCAAAGCAAATTTCAGCGTCATGTACATTCAACAAGTTGCATTTGAAAATTTCATTTCGTCGTCAGTACAAGACATAGCACAAGAGCAGAGTAAAGACAACGTATGGAAAGAGATTAAACACCTTTGGCAAGGTAGGAATAATGTTACCATTAGAAACCATTACACTGTACGCAATGACATTCTGTTTCGCCGCTCTCATCCTGACAGCAACAATTGGTTATTACGCATTCCTGACGAACTTGTTAACAAATTAATCTGGTATACTCATTTAAGTTATGCACATTACGGAGCCAGAAAATGTTTTCTTATACTGAGACAGAACTGTTATTTTACCAACATGGAGAAACGTATTCGACGAGTTTTAGCGTCATGTAAAACCTACCAGAAAGCTAAATCAGACACGACTTCACATATTCCTCCATTACATCCCATTGTACCTGTTAAATTAAGACACATGGCCGCTGTAGACATTTTTGGTCCGATTCCCAGAACTAATAGAGGTTTTTGCTACATCTTTGTCGCTGTTGAACTCACTTCAAAATTTGTTACCTTCACTCCGTTACGCAAAGCTACTGCTAAAACTGTTTCGAAAGCATTTGTAAAACATTTTCTATTTCATGTAGGGCATGAAAGTAATTTCCGACAATGGATCACAGTTTCGATCTGCTATATGGACACGTATGTTACGAGCTAGAAACATTTCTCCGGTCTATATATCCAGGTACCATGCTTCTTCGAACCCTTGTGAACGATTAATGAAAGAAATTGGTAAACTGTGTAGAATGTACTGCCATAAAAACATATTGATTGGGACACACACATACTCTCATTCCAAGATGTAATTAATTCCATACCGAATGAATCTACTATGCTATCTCCGTCTATTATACTGAAAAATGTTGAACCACCTAACAAAATTAAAGAATTAGTAACCTTTCCTACATCTCGTCGACTTCGACACCATGAAATAATTGACATTGCGCTGAACAACATCAAACGTGCCGCAGAGCGCCGGAGAAGACAGCAAAAACAGGTTTGTACTCGCCGTGACTTTCACATTGGACAGAAGATATTAGTACGTACACACTATTTATCCAACAAAGGAAAGAGTAGATGCAGTAAATTTGAGCTTCTATACGCAGGTCCATATCGAATTCGCAGCATTCCTCACCCCAATGTAGTACACGTTGAAACTTTGAGAACCAGGAAAACCAAAGGGAACCACCACGTATCCAACATCAGACCTTTTATTGAATGAACATAGTTAATGATTTATCACACTGTAATGCCATTTCCTAATTTTTTTATGACCACTTATGCAACTATATTCACATGAACACTTACTGATGATTATCGTATTTTTTCTTGGCAAGTGCCCGACAAGGTAAGGTTAGCAGGTGGCTCTTCTTGTCGTTACACATCCGACCGTGCATATTTTCCATTTTTTATGTATGAATGATTGTTTTCCTGTTTGTTTGTATGCTCTATTAAATATTTAAGATATAACAAACACCAGTTGACTTTAACATTTTGCCTTACGATAGCTAAACATCGTAACTATTTTACATTTTTTTTTTTTTTTTTTTTTGCTGCTACACTGTGTACATTTTTGCTTCTGAACACTGTCGATGTTTTTGACATATTACGTTTTCTGTCATGCTATGCTGTATGCTCAATTATGTTACTATAAACCAGTTTTTATCTAATGGGTATGTGAATTAAATGCAAGACATTAATCTTTGTCCATCATTTTCAGAAAGAAATAACGTGTAAACGAAATAAATTAAACAGAAATGGGAATTTCACCTTCGGAAAGAACGAAAGAGGATGCAATACTTCGTGACGAAGAGTAAATGGATCAGAATTAACAAGCATTAACAAGAATATACTATACACATCGTAGAATAGCAGTCTTAACTAATTTTTTCTTTCAGAATACGAGGCGATTGATGCAGGCTGTCAGACAGAACTACACATCTTGCTAGAAATAAGGAATAGTTGTATAATGAATAATGAAGTGACTTTTTTGCAGATGATAATGAATGGTGATGAATAATGATGAAGAATATGCTACTATGGATAATGAAGTTTTTCTTTACAGGTGATGATAATAATGGAGTTATGGTGATATGGATAATGAAGTTTTTCTTTGCAGATGAAAATAATGATGAAGTTTATATATTTGCTGTTAGTTAAGAGATGCTATGTAGTTGTTTAAGTATTTGTTGGAGTTCGTTTTGACAGTATGTCTTATATCGCATGGTATGATGACTGAAGGTTTTGGAAAGGACAGCTAGAGAACATATATATTTTTTATACACATTTCACTACCTGTTAATTCGAAGTTCACTACTTTTCAGCATAATATGCGTTTCTTCTTTCCGTTTCATAATCCATTTTTGTATATTTTGCTGGAGAAATTATTTATGAAATTAATGTACTATAAGCAGTTGTTTATTAAACCTATGTCGTTTATGAATGTGATCACAAATACTCTACTTGTTTCATAACCTTGCTACAGCTGACTCATGACGAATGACGTTACACATCTTCATTTTTACAGCAATAACTCAAAAGCAAACAAAGGGATTACCAGTCCCAAATAATGCTACTAGTTTAAGAGAGTTCTGAGTAATACTGATCAGCTCTGAATAGTATGTCACTTCAATAATGACTTTTGAATAATACATACAAAAAAATGCTTTGTAACTGGCCAATGAATGCCACTGTTCATTGTAATGAGTTGACCTATGATGCCAATGATTACTATAATTAGATTAATTATGTATAAATGCTATGTCAACAATTAACTCATTTTGAGTAATGACTTCTGAATAATACAAAAAAAATGCTTTGTAGCTGGCCAATGAATGTCATTGTTTTTTTGTAATGAGATGACCTATGATGCCAATGATTACTATAATTAGATTAATTATGTATAAATGCTATGCCAATAATTAACTCATTTTAAGTAATGACTTCTGAATAATACAAAAAAAATGGTTTGTAGCTGGCCAATGAATGCCACTGTTTATTGTAATAAGATGACCTATGATGCCAATGATTACTATAATTAAGTGAATTATGTTAATATTATGCCATTTATTAGCTTCAGTTTTGAATGATGACCTCTGATGGTTTGTAACTGGGCAATGGGTGCCAATAATTACTATATTCAGATAATTTATGAACATTATTCTGTAATACTACATACATGGTACAGAAATGTTCAATAACTGGGCTATGAGTGCCACCAATTACTCAAATCAGTTGTTAGACTAGTGTAATTCTCAATGAAGACTACTATGTGACTTAATGTCCTTCACCTTCTGACCTAATTACCAGAAATTACTGCAATATCCATTTGTCCTGTCTATCCTCATGATCATGGAGCACTATATTTGGTTTATGCACTAATTCTACGTTGGTCTACTTTACAAGAACATGGTGTTGACACGACATGCTGTCCACCACCTTGAGCGATGGAGATGTTATTATGGTCCCACTGTTTGGTGTACCTAGTGTACTAATAAAATGATAGCATGGAATATTATTACGACATTTCAGTGTCTTGGCTACACTGATTAATACTTCAAGGAAAAGATCTTCAGATTGTCTCACTTGGTGTTGTGCTTCTGTAGAAAGATATGGACTTTCAGTGCAGCTGCGTGCAAACTAAAGTGCTACAACCATGACGCAATCCTTCCCATTCCTTTCCTAATTCTTGTAAAATGATAAAGACATATACAGTGCGTGTGCACTTCATTTCATTTGTTAACAAGATCAGTTGTCCTAAAAATATTAAAGACTTCTATAGTGCATGTGCAATTTATTTCACTCCTTGATATGTTTATTTGTTGTAAAAAAAATGCTAGAGAGTTTTACAGTGCGTGTGCACTCTATGCCATTTGTTAATATGATTTGTACTCATTACGTATACATTTTGTGATTCCCAGATATGTTCTGAACTTCAGTGCGTGTGCACTTTTGTCAATATGATTTGTACTCATTATGTTTATTTGTTGTAAAAATATTAGAGAGTTTTACAGTGTGTGTGCACTTTATGCCATTTGTACTCATTACGTATACATTTTTTTTTTGTGATTCCCAGATATGTTCTGTATTACAGTGTGTGTGCACTTTCGTCATTTTGTTAACATGATTTGCATTCTTGCATATACATTTTGTGATTTGCTGATATGTTCTGAACTACAGTGCGTGTGCACTTGTGTCATTTCTCAATATGATTTGTACTCGTTGCCTATACATTTGTGATTTCCTGATATGTTCTGTACTACAGTGCGTGTGCACTTTCGTCATTTTGTTAACACGATTTGTATTCATTGCATATACATTTTGTGATTTGCTGATATGTTCTGAACTACAGTGCGTGTGCACTTTTGTCATTTGTACTCGTTGCCTATACATTTGTGATTTCCTGATATGTTCTGTACTACAGTGCGTGTGCACTTTCGTCATTTTGTTAACATGATTTGTATTCATTGCATATACATTTTGTGATTTGCTGATATGTTCTGAACTACAGTGCGTGTGCACTTGTGTCATTTCTCAATATGATTTGTAATCGTTGCCTATACATTTGTGATTGCCTGATATGTTCTGTACTCAGTGCATGTGCACTACATTTTATTTCATATTCTGCACCTATATATATGTATATATTCTGTGATTGTAAAGTTAGTTAATTAAGAAAAATGTGTTGCTCATGGCAAGTCCAATTGACTCACCATCGCATCCAAATTTTTGCCCCCCCCCCCCAGTGGAGGGTTGTGTAAGGCGTGCCGGCGATGGGCGAGGCATGACAGAATCTCTGACCAGAGAGTAGTTCATTGTTAGTTGTTGGTTGTCGCGAGTCTGCGCTTGTCTGCGCGAGTCGACAGTAGTAGTCAGTTGGATACAGTAGTAGTCAGTCGGGTACAGTAGTAGTCGGTCGGCTTTAGTAGCGAGTGGACAGTAGTAGTCTGCGGAAGTCGGCATGCGTCGGCTGTGTGCTCTGCTCGCGACTCTGGTCAGGACTCTGGAGGATGAGTGTTGTTGTAGAAGGTAAAGAAGCAGCCTTGCACATATTTAGTAATGTATGTTAACTGTAATTTAATTTGTTCAGAAAAAATGCCCCAATAATAATTTTATAATATAAAGTAACTCTTTTAAAGAAAAGCATTCATTTCAATTTCCAATGCATTATCACTGCTTCCAAGAATCAAAAAAATATACGCCAGCATTGCACGAAGCTGTGTCGAAGAATGTATAATTAAGAGCAGATATAATTGCAGTTTTTATTGAGGTAAGAAGTTTTTGCTTTTTTATTCAGAATACAGGGCCGAAGATCAGCGCTGCTGTCCTTATAAAATTTACCAGATACTATTATTTCTGTTGAGAGGTTACATTTGGTTCATGGTTCATTATTTAATTAATATTATTGTGGGGTTTATGGTCAATTATCATTCCTTAATTTTATGTGGGGAGTTTACACTTGGCTCCATTTTCAATTATCATTCCTTAATTTCTGCTGGGAGGTTACACTTGGCTCCATCATCATTTTTCAATTTTTTGTGAGGAGGTTACAAGTATTATCTGAACAACACAAACAACATTACTCAAGGCACTAAAATTATCCATCGCAGTCGACTAATGAGCCCCATTGATATGGCGAATAATCTCTCGAACATAAACTGGAAATCAAGTTTCTGAACCAGTACCCATTTAGGCCGTGTATACACTGAACTGGACAAGTGGAGAAGATGATCTTTCACTTGCTTTCTTATACTGACAAGAGTAAAGTAACCGTTGTTCAGCCTGTTATCATTGCTGCAACTACCGGTTAGCAAAACTGTCAGTTACCCGTCATTACAGGCGCTGATTTCCGCTGCTTGATTCTTTTGTTACAGCTCACATTAGAAAAACAAAAGCGTCATATTATGAACGTTACTGTTGTGACTAACCGAATGAGTTTTTCACTATCGTCTGATGCAAAAGAACTTATTTAGCACCAATCACAGCAGTCTCTGATTCGTTAAATTGTTAACGAATCAGACACTGCTAAAAGGATTATCTGTGCCTCAGCTTTTTCTACTTAGTACCGCAGATTCACTGTAATGAAAACCATGCTTTATTAACAAAAACGAAAATGCCATTTGTCTAGGCAGAATAAATTCCTTATACATGTTGATTTTCATCTCATACTTTGTTATTTAATTTAGGAAACTGAACACCACTAAACGTACAGAATTTAAAACTTTAGATACAACAAAATTTCTCGACGCGGCCTGTAGTTTCGTGTCACACAATGAAAAGTCGCTGCTCGCTGTTTAGTGCGAGAGTACATTAACAAACTATTTCTAGCCAATGTTTGTTAAAAATGCAAAGAAAACGAACTGACAATAATACTGTGGCGTAAGTACATTCCACTACATAGTGGAACACAATATGTGGATGAAACACTTGTGTCAATTCCTAATAAGTAAAGTGTGGTTAATAAAGTAGAATTACGTCGACCGTATGTTTCAAATGTTCAAAAATACACACAATTTTACGTAAATGATCTATTATTTTCTTGATTTTAAATATACTACAGGCTCATTCGTTCATTATTCTAAATGGTGTTATTATTTTGGTTTCATATCTGCTGACAGTTACTTTAACTCTAATTAAACGAGTCGGTACAGAATGGGACCAATGACAGGGAGGGGCCCGCAGCATGTGCTACACGTAATGTACGGCGTATCTTATGAATTTATTTTATTTATTCTTTTCTTTCACCTGGGAAGATTGGAGCCTTCATTCAGGCCCTCTTCTACATGTAACCATATCTCTAATGAGTCAACATTGCAATTTTTTTAATAGATCGGCAATATATGGGGTGTTAGGAGCATAGGCACAAAAATTTTGATCATTGATACCGAAATACGTATCCATTTCAGTGTTTTTTCTCTGCGCCTAACAGTCTTTCCGCAAACATGGCACATAATTTACTGTACGACGTTTTCTACACTGTCGTAATTGAACCGCAAAGTGGACTTCGGCTGTCCGTATAGAATCCTCATTTTATATCCACGCATCGACAGTTCAGTACCTGACCTACAACGCAGGGGAACCTTAACATTAATAGCTTGCTTGTGCTAATCAGCCTAAAAATATATTGCTCGTAGCAACTACATTTATTAGTCTTAACTGAAAAAAATACCTATGTAATATCATTCAGTGTTCTGTCTTCAATCGTCAGTAGAAATATCTACACTTGTACTTCTAACACCCTGTATGATGATGATTACATAAATATGATTATTATTATTTCTATTATTACTAGTACTACTGTTATTATTATTATGTCAGTTTTATTAACAATGGGTTCAGCAAATTCTCTACTGCGCTCTTATCGAATATAAATAACGGTTTGAAACATACAAGTGCAGGAGCATTGCGGGAGTAATGAATGCGGAGAAAATGTTGGCTGGTGAGAGGAAGTGCGAGAAATAAAGGTAAGGTTGGGAGGTGAAATGCAAGGAAGAAAACAGAAATAGAAAAGGAGGAGAAAAGCATCTTGAGGTGTCGGGTGTTCTGGCGGGTATGTGCGTCATCCATACACAATTCTTCGGCAGTGAGTCGTTGCCTTAATCAGGTGCTACCTGAGGCTGCCAGTCACGTGGACCGGGTCTTAATATCTAAACTTAATGCCTCCCCCTTCCACGGTCGGGTCTAGGCGTTCCGTATGCGGTCCGTTCCCACCAGAAGGGTCCTGAGACGTTCCGTTTTCGGTCCGATACGCCTGATAGCACTCCGTTCTCGCCACGGTGCACCTGGAGCTTTATCTGGGGTTCGTTTTCCATATCCACAGTCTCAGGTCTTCTTTTTGTTGAGTTCTGTTGCTGCCCCATTGCGTTTTTATCAACTCCAATGCAGGATCCCTGGCTTCATTGAGTTGATATTCAATGTCACCATTCGTGAGGTTTTCCACAGCCTTTTTCTCTATTGACTCTCTGGTATTACTGTCCCTGCATCCAGAAATCTGTGCCAGAAACTTCGTTTTTACATTGTTTATCGAATTAGTAAGTTCCAGACAGTACTCGGCAGCCGGCCGGTATGGCCGAGCGGTTCTAGGCGCTTCAGTCTGGAACCGCGCGACCGCTACTGTCGCAGGTTCGAATCATGCATCGGGCATGGATGTGTGTGATGTCCTTAGGTTAGTTAGGTTTAAGTAGTTCTAAGTTCTAGGGGACTGATGACCTTAGATGTTAAGTCCCATAGTGCTCAGAGCCATTTGAACCATTTTTTTGAACAGTACTCGGCGATAGCTGACTTAGTTGCCTTTCCCAGCCGGATGAACCTCTAAAGTTCTTGGTATCTGATGTTCACTGTCCTAATTGTCTGGGCAATGCACACCATGCCATGTTAGCAATGTACACTACAAATTCCAGATTTTCGTATATCCACATCATCTCTCACATTTCTCAGTAGTTCTCTTGTTTTGGTAGGTGGACAGAACACACACTTGATGTTATGCTTCTTGAGAATCTTGCTGATCTTGGTGGAAAATGGATCCTGCAAAAGGCAGGTGAACCACAGTCTTTGCTTCATCTTGCCCTTTTTCTCTATTGTACGGTGGAGTGTCTGTTTGAAAGGCTTCTTTATCTTTCGGACCATGTATCCATATTTTGCAGAAGAGTGAGTGTAGATAATCTGTTCCTGATGTTGATCTTGATCTGACAAGGTGTGTGCCTTGAGGACCAATGTCTTTAGAATTCCATTCTTTTGCGCTGGTTGATGACAATGGCAAGTACATCCAGAGACGGCTGCTGACCATCCTTCTTCGATTCCGTCATGATCTTTGTATTTCGGAGGCATGAGTTACGAAGTTCCAGAAACTCATTGATCCTTTCCCTACCATGACGTCAGATTACACATCATCCATAAGCCTGAAGAAGCATGGTGGGTTAAATGTAGCCCTCTTTAGTACTTCCTCCTCAGATTTCTCCATGAACAGATTCGCACCCATTTGAGACTGGTGACTTCCTGTGGCATCATCTTCTGTCTGGTCGTAATAAGAAATGGCACTAAACAAAGAATAGTGCGAGGTCACCATATGGGTACTAAAAAAATCCGATAAATTTTGGGTATACGAGAAATCGCACAAATATAGGGGCTGTCAATTCGACTGAATACCTAGGAATTACAATTACGAGCAACTTAAAGACCACACATATAATATTAGTTGAAATCAATATTAAGGGATATGACCAACGAAGAAGAGTAAGTTCTCGAAGTACTGTTAAAAAACAAATTTCTGGGTTAAACGAGTGATTTTTGTACATCATTTCAGTGCCTATACAGTCTTCTGGCATATAGTACAAACATTATACTCATATACAAGATGTAAATCGTAAAAATTTGAATTTATGAGTCTGCAGAAGGGGGACTAAATGATTACGGATTATGCTTGTACTGAATGTCTTAGCGGTATCTCGTGGGCAAAGGGAGAAAATTTCCTGATCACTAGACTGTCACCAATGTCCCGGACCATTTACCTGTCCGGAAGTAAGAGCATATAGAACTGTTGATAATGCTAAGTTCGTTGGATACAGTCGTTGAGTTCGGTGATACCACTACTCGAGCGCAGTGGGGTATTTTGCTGGCACGGGATTCCCTGTTCTCTCATGTCGATGATCGTCAATTCAAACATAAGCTCTTTAGAAATATTTGGAGCTGGTACCAGGTTGTCAACAGTTCTCCACAGCCGACGCTGAGTCATTGCTGTGAAGTGGTAAGTCTGTGCCAGTCGGTTGATTGGAATCAGCACAGTAAGATGGGTTGACGTACAAACATAACAAAAAAGAGCTAGTGTTACGACATACCCACGATCACACTGTGAATCAAGTTTCCAGATTCGTTGCAGTATTAACGTGATCCAAAGCGTCTACAAGGAATGGTGTATAATTCGCAGAAATGTAACACGGAAGAACAACAATGGCCGTAAGAAGGTATCAACCGACAGACTCCGGATACGAGACTCCTGCCTTCTCAATGACAGCTTGTTTCAAACCCGACTGAACCGGTGCCACCAGTGAATGCAGGTGTATCTCGGCGGTTATTGAGCGAACTTTGCCAAGGGAACTGCATGAAATGGAGTCAGGTACTTCGGTTGCATGTCTTCAGTGGACAAAACTAGCGGCCTGTAGTGTGGTCCGACAAGTAGCGATTTCGCCCCTTTTCGAATGACGCAAGCAGTCGAAAGCACCGATGGACAAATGTGGCCTTCAACCCGCAGTGTGCAGAAACTGCGTTTCAGGTCGTACGTGGTTGTGCGATGTTTCGGAGGGTTTTTCGTACCATGGCTTGGTCCTACTCATTCAGGTTTCCGAAAATACGAACCACGTTGTTTATTTCAACGCTAGCTTAGCGCCCGCTGCTTCGTTCGCTTAGATTTTATGGTCTTCACTTTTTTTTGTTTTTCTTTAACCGAATTTTTACGTTGTTCATAAATTTCAACACCTTATAAGCTTTTCTCGCAAAATTAAGGCCATAGAAGCATGGTCTTTTCGAAATGAACTTCGGACTAAAAAGCAATTCTAGTAGCAGGAGTCCAAGATTTTTGTTAATCCTGTAATTTGTGTTCTTGTGGTGATATTTCCATCGAAATGTGTCACTGATAAGTGAAATACCACTTTTCACAAATTTAGCTTTAAATGCTTTTTTTAATATAAAGAAATAATTTCTTACATCCCATATTTCACCCCATTAAGGCATCAATTTCAAAAAATTGAAACACGTATTTCTGATTTCTAATTGGGAAAATAATTACAAATTTTCATAGTTTCAAAAATGCCTTCATAATAAAATATTTCCACAAAAACCTTAATCCCCTACATCATCCTCACACCGACTGAATTTGCAAAACAGTGAAACACGTGTTTCATTCATTCTAGCGGAGAAGTAAATACATTTTTTTTATAGATTTAGCTTTGAAAATGGTTTCATAACGAAATAATTTCATAAATTTTTTCATTCCCTTAGGGGTTGAATTGCCAAAACGCTAAAACACGTGTATTTAATTTCCAAGTCAATAAGGAATACCACTCAATCCGTGATAAGAAGATTGCAGCACTGCATTGATACCAGAGGTCATCACTTCGAACACCTTCTGTGAATGGACGTACATGCCACCTTTGTGACCTTCGTTGACCTTCAAAGCCCTTACTGTTACACATCATTGGATTCGTCTCGACAGCCGCAGTCAAAGCTAAGGAAGTACCAAACCATGGCATCCCATTTAAAAAAACAAAGTTGACCTTCTTATCTCTGAAGCGACCCCACATAGCAACAAAAAACCAACGTCATATTATGGGGCCCGTTGTTCCTCGCAACATTTGTCCCACAAACTTTTCAGCTCCTATCATATTTTCGGAGTTATTCTTGGTGGCAATACTTAGTGACTCACCCCTGTATAATGTCACACTGCTCAAAAAATGTTGTAAAAACCAACATTGGTAAAGTAAATATAATACTTTATCAGAACTATAATATAATACTTAATAATGAGCGTATGGCATTAGTGGCCGGGAAATCCCTCGCGGGGCGGTTCGGCCGCCGCTCCACAAGTTCTTTAACGCCACTACGGCGACTTGCGAGTGAATGAGGATGAAATGATGATGAAAGACACACAACACTCAGTCGAGGCAGAGAAAATCCCTGACCCCGCTGGGAATCGAACCGGGACCCCGTGCGCGGGATATGCAAATATATGCATGTTATCTATATTGGGAACAAATATCAGCGGCTACTTAGTAGTAACGTTCAGACTATGTCCAAGGACAAGCAACTGACTAGTTCTCGTAGAACGGCAGAATTTTTCTGTGTATTGTGTTACGTCACTAGACACACATTCGTGAATAAGGAAATGTTTTTATATATGTATACGGAACTGCATCTGTACTAGGCATTTACCTGTACTGATGAATCAAATGGATGTTAAATGTTCTACGAATAGCAACCTCGATCTTTAATTGCCAACGATGTGAGTAACGCATAAACCGGATAGAGAGGCCAAGCGGCTGCCTGGGAGGACACGAAACCGTCCTTGACTGCGTAGAGCGCTGATTGATGGGTTTTTGATGTAGTGTAAGGAATGTGCAGACTCATTATATAACTGAGGACAGATGGACTCCCGTGAACAGGTACAGAAAGAGTAAGATTATAGACGATCACCGCAGAATGACTGGAAAGGAATTCGATCTTCCAGGTGAAACCAACCTGGTACTACTTATGTAAACCACAGAGGTATCAGGATGATCGCACAGGAATTTTATACCCCTGTCTTCTCAAATATGAGTCCAGTGTCTGTTCAAAGAATGCTTCTTTAGATTTGTGAACGCGCAGTGTTATTTGACTGTTATCGATACTGAGAATGTGTTTACACATTTTGTCGTGCTTCTATTACTCGAATATTATGGGGAGACGGTCTTAAGTAGAGGAAGGCTTCATTTTAAACGACGGTTTACTCGTGTTACGTAACACGTGGCGTTGTTCAGCGCTTCCTGAATAGCACTAGTGGGCAGTTCTCTGCTGATCTCGTCCTTTTCTTACTTCTTTGCCCTTGAGTAGCTGAACGTGGTATTTACTTTCGTTTTACTTGTAGTTGCAAGCGGTGTTCTCTAATGGGCATACAGTGCACTTCAAAGACCTTAATCAGCCAATTCCATTCAACGTATATGAGTCAATAAACTTGACTTGATCGTTATATTTCTATCGTTTCAGCACAGAGTTCAGCACAGATGCAAGTGACGCAGTGGCTATAGGCTATGAGCGACTAGAACTAGCGCTCCGAAGGTTTCATTCAAAATTACTTATGTATATAGGCAGTTCATTCATCCTGTGAATCGAGACACTCAATGATTTTTGCCTCTTATCGGTATCGATAGAGGCAAGATATCGGTCCCTGGAATTC
This sequence comes from Schistocerca nitens, assembly GCF_023898315.1. NCBI lineage: Eukaryota > Metazoa > Arthropoda > Insecta > Orthoptera > Acrididae > Schistocerca > Schistocerca nitens. The sequence continues at coordinate 675,872,914 of NC_064617.1, read as the reverse complement.
CAAAACTTTCGAGAATGCTTTAATTATGTTTTAAGCTTACATTTTTGTGTAATTTCGTATTCGCTGTTCTTATGTTTCATTTATTTGATTAATTTTGGAGTTATATTTACAAGTTATGCAAACTAACAATTTCAGATGCGTTTACTTCCTCTGCTCTCGTCCCTGCTGCGATTACCGGTAAGATTTGAAGTAAGTCTCTAGATCAGAGTCGGCCATAGGGCTACTGTTGTTACGCAAATTTCGAATTGTTCTGTGGAATGCTACAAAAGATATTTTATGAGATTTCGGAACCTCGCCCGAAACAATGGAAGGACAATCCCGCATCAGTTACCAGTATTACTTTGCTCTGAAACTTTACAGACGCTCTCCGTGTCGTAGACATAGACCGTCAGGGAACGTCTGTATGTAGAATGAGAAATTTGTAAAGGATCTCCGGTGCTAATACCAGCATGGCTCGGGAGTCGGTCAGACTTACACCTGTCGTGCTAGATGGCAAAGGCACCGTTTTCACAGCGGCAGGAGATTCACTTCATCGTATCTCAGCCAGTCAGCACTTATGAATCATTCTACTTATTACTGAAACCAGATCAAAATACCTACAGTAACTCCAGAAAGTTTTGGCAGGTAACGAATGTAATATAAGTTTGTAAAGACAAAAAAATATTTTTATGTGGTATGATTCCAAATGAATAATTTTCTGATTTTTTTCCTTTACGTCTATTGCGAAACCTTTCTTCTTGCCAAATTCCATGGTAGTCAACGGCTGTACAATGGACGTATCCGAGGGTGGAGTGTCTGGGAAGAAAGAACGTTGCCAGGTTGCATTAGTCATCGTACAGTATTTTGGGCCTAGTGCATGGCGCTATGGTATGCGATGCCGCTAGGTACACAACATGATCACCTTTATTTCCCATACTCAGTAATTTAGATAGTAGGAATTTCATGCTTGGTGTTGAAACCGATCGCTGTTCCCCCATCTTCGAGGTTACTGTGATGTTATTTTTCAATAAAGTAACGCAGGACTACATGTTTACCATGTTGTCCTGGCCAGACTCTACACAGAGGATGTTCTTCAGATAACTCAGCCATTGAAAATATTTAGTCATTGGTTGCCCAGAGGTTGGCACACCACCACTCCCCTCCATCAGTAGCACCTCACGGCTTACTTCCATTTGGACAACCTTTTATTCAGGTGTCAACAGACTTGGCACCCAACGGGTACAAACCGGGTTATTGGAGATGATGTTGCATACCCGTAAAGACACTGTGAAATGAAATTCTCAACACTTCACTGAAGTTACGTAATGCTATCCACCGATCCCCGCGGACGGACACAGTAACTGTAGACTTCAGTCATAGCAGAAGCCGTAACACGAGCCCAACTTTGCGTAACACAGTTGGCCTTCTTTGAAGTACTTGAACCTCGTCAACACTGTTGCACGAGGTAGTGCATCTTCAACGTACCTTTGCTACAGCTTTTCATAAGTCTCAGTGGCTGCACAATTTAAACGAACATAGAATTTTATTGTGCCCTTTGTCCTTTCGCATCGCCTCCATTGTTTGATATGAGAAATGCAAAGAGCGTCTACAAAATAGAGCATTACCACCAACCTACAGATACGAGAGTGATGACGCCTATAAACATTATAAATAAAAACACGCTCTCCTACCGATACGAGAACGGTGAGGGCTATGGACATTGTACATAAAAAGCCGCTCGTTTCAAATTTTTCCTGGTACAGATAGGAAACTGTCGTGGAAGCTACAGGAAAAAATCTGTCTCAGTCTTCGTTGATCAGCCCTCGTAGTGTGAGGGGCAGCCGGCATGAGGCCGTTTCGATGTATAACTCCAAATAAACTACAAATTTAGTAATGCATTTTTCCTACTACACTGCGTACTGGAAATAAGTAAATATTGATGCAAGAATGCAGAGTCTCGCGGCCGTGACGTTGAATAAAATGTTCTCGTTTTTCTAGTCGTGTCAAGTGACCAAAATTACACGAGCTTTTGGCCAAGCACTCGTTGGCCATTGTCTAACGGTATGACTGCCACTGGGCTGCTAGTACGGCGTTATATATGCCAGATACAGATAACCTGCCCCATGAGGTCAACCACCTACTCAGGGTCTCCAGGAACATCTGATACAACGTCCATAGAATAAGTGAAGTGATTTCAAGCAAGAATCACAGTAAGACCACCGACGTGGAGCAGGAAAAGAGACTTGCTTTCTCGCCATTCTGCAGCACCGTGTCGGGCAAGATGAGCTGCCTGCTGAAAAGGCACAAGATCAAATCGATCTTCGGGACTCTAACAAAAATTCGACAATACTGCGACTAGTTAAAGGTGCAGCAGGACTCAGAACTCCTCGGGTCTACAAGATACCTTGAGAGTGGAGCCAGTCTTACGTCGGACAAACAGTACGCACTGTAGAACAACAGGTTTTATCACCTACGCTACCCTGAGAAATCTGCTTTAGTTGAATACGTTTTAGAAAAAGGTCACTAGATCAAATTCGACGAAACCTGTGTCGTGAGCCGCACTAACGGCTTTCAAGATGGGCCCGCATCTCGTGGTCGTGCGGTAGCGTTCTCGCTTCCCACGCCCGGGTTCCCGGGTTCGATTCCCGGCGGGGTCAGGGATTTTCTCTGCCTCGTGATGGCTGGGTGTTGTGTGCTGTCCTTAGGTTAGTTAGGTTTAAGTAGTTCTAAGTTCTAGGGGACTTATGACCACAGCAGTTGAGTCCCATAGTGCTCAGAGCCATTTGAACCATTTTTTTCAAGATGGTTCGCAGTAACGGCTTTCGAGACTGTGTAATTAAAGAAGCCATTCGAATAGAAACCACAGATAACACCGTTAATAGAGACGGAGACCTGTAGCTAGCAGCAGCTTAGTATCCAGTGATCGAGAAATTAAAACCAGGCCATCGAGCGCCCAGTCAACATATGTCCATATATGGCGATGCCGCGAGCACCAGTGACGTCACAGCCGGCGCTAGTGTGCATAAGGACGTACCAGCAGCCCGCTAGCAGCCATACAACTTGACAACGACCAAGCGGTGCTTGGCCGAAAGTTCGTGTAATTTTAATCACTAGACCGCGGCTATAAATCTGACAGTTTTTAATCTAGTAATTGCTGATATTTGCTATTATTCCTGGTGTTACAACTTTAACGGCCACCAGTGCATTATCCGACCGCATGCAGTTTCGACCAGACATGACTATTGCAATGTGAAACTGATGCGACACAACAAATAATAATTAAGCTAACTCACCTACACACTAGACGAGTACACGTGATTCACCGTCCAATGCTTCTCTCCACAGGCTCTCTACCGGCGGTACTCGTGTAACTAATGTGCAACATCCCGACCGCTTGCGCTCCTTCCTCCGTGGCCTTCCCTTACTGACGACTCGCATATCAGGAACTGCGGTGCCAGCTCGGATGTCTCCGTTCCCACTTCCGCCTGTGATAGTCGACACGAGCGATAACTTCAGACCACATGTTATGTCAGGCGAATCTATTCTTGTGTCTAAGAGAATATAACAGTAAGAGCATGAAATACTAATTTAATAACTGGTGTGTGTCTTTCACGTGGATCTTTTTTGGTTACTTGTGTGAAAGATGGCCCTATATAGTAAGAGCTTACCACATCATAGAAAAGTTCGCAACCACGGCTTGTAAATAAGCTGTGGCTTTATTGGATACTAACTCTCGGTTTCAATTCTGGAATCTTTGAAGTTCAAAAAGCTTACAGCAAGTAAAACCTGCTAACCTCATAGATTCTGATGATCTTACATTTAGTGAAGAAAATTATTATTGACCTTTCAGTGCATTAAATCACCATTTTACCACGATTTCTATGAAGACCGCCTTTTAAAATTGATTAATATATCACATTCTCCATCACTGGTAACCTGACTGTAGTACTACTTCTTTAATTACTTTTTCCCCACCCTTTTATTTCAATGTATCTGTTATTATAATACAAACTAGTAATGTAGTTTGATTTGTTGCTGTTACTTGTTAGATCAAATTACGTGAAACTGTATAATCCGGTAGAATAAGGACCTTAAGTTAATAATCTGGCAAACGTAAATAAGTGAATGAATAAATAAATAATTTCATGGCCGTTTCATCAACTTTTAGCCGCTTTCGGATTAAAATGGTGGACATTTCTTTCATTACATGACATCTTGCTGCACACCATGAGGTGCATGTAAAATACTGAATTGCTCTATTGGTATGCGGAACACCAAGCATGTAAGATTTCCAGGTTTCTTTTAAAAAGGAAAGAAAGATGTAAGGATAGGTTAGAGGTGTATGTCCTGTCGAAAACGAGGTCATTCGAGACGGAGCAAAAGTTCGGTTTGGGGAAGGAAGGGGAAAGAAATCGGTCGTGCTATTTCAAATTAATCATTCCTCTGTTTTCCGTAAGCGATTTAGGGAAACCACAGAAAACCTAGATCTGGATGATCGCACGGGGATTTGCTTTCTCCCGAATTTCTTTTAAGTGCAATCTATTCAGATACATGCAACCTGAAAGATCTTAATCAATCAGGATTCCTGTGCCAGTGTAAAGAGCAACATAAATAATGAAGTACTTACGTGGGCTGCCTGGTAAGGGACTACTCTCCACAACTAAAGGAAGGAAGGTTATGTTTAACGTCCCGTCGACAACGATGTCATTAGAGACGGAGCACAAGCTCAGATTGTGTCAAGAAAGGGGGAAGGAAATCGGCCGTGCCCTTTCAAAGCAACCGTCCTGGAATTTGCCTGGAGCGATTTAGGGAAGTGACGGAAAACCTAAAGCTGGATGGCCGGACGCGGGTTTGAACAGTCGTCCTCCCGAATGTAAGTCCTGTTCACTAACCACCCAATATACAAACAACAGTTATGTCTGAGAGAATTTAACAAACTCGTATGCAGCATTGTACCGCGAACATCGCTTTGAACAGCTTTATTTCTAATTATGTACTGACTGGCAGAGTGCTACGCCTAATTATTTTACGGAGAATATATAATACATATGTCTTTCCCCCTTTTCCTAGATCCACCACACTCTGCAGATACATTTTATAACTTAGAACACTGGATTTGTTGTTTTCATGTCTAGCTCTGACTCATGTATCGATTATGGACACACTGATTGCTTTATCTCTAGTGTAACTGCTTTTCTTAGTGGATAGAAGTTACAGTTGGTATCTAAAACGGAAAGTGAGCACATACAGTTTCCTACAAAGCGGCACTATTTACGAAGATAACTACACTGAGCTGACAACACTCATAGGAAAGCGATAGCACACGTGCAGATGGCGGTAATATCGCGTACACGAGGGGCAAAAGAGCAGTACATTGGCTGATCTCTCGCTTGTACTCAGGTGACTGACTCATATGAAAGGTTTCCCACGTGATTATGGTCACACGACGGGAACTAACGGATTTTGCACACGGAATGATAGATCGATCTACACGCATGGGACATTCCATTTCGGAAATCGTTAGGGTATTCAGTATTACGAGATCCACAGTGTCAAGAGTGTGCCGAGAATACCGAATTTCAGGAGTTATCTCTTGCCATGGACAATGCAGTGGCCGACTTCAATTAGGACAGTGCGTCGAAATTTGGCGTTAATTGGCTATCGCAGCAGACGACCAACGCGAGGGCCTGTGCTAACACCATGAAATCCCCTGCAGCGCCTCTCCTGGCGTCGTGATCATATCGGTTGGCTCCTAGACTACTGGAAAACCGTGGCTTGGTGAGATGAGTCCCGATTTCTGTTGGCAAGAGCTGATGGTAGGGATCGAGTGTGGTGCAGACCCCACGAAGCAAGGCACAAGGCACTCTGCAAACTGATAGTGGCGCCAAAATGTTGTGGGCTATGTTTATACGCCTCAGCGATACAGATGGCCGTACCGTAGGTGCAACCACAACGGAGGGGTATCTGTTGAGAGGCCAGACAAACGTGTGGTTCCTGAAGAGGGGCAGCAGCCTTTTCAGTAGTTGCAGGGGCAACAGTCTGGATGATTGACTGATCTGGCCTTGTAACACTAACCAAAACGGCCTTGCTGTGCTGGTACTGCGAACGGCTGCAAGCAAGGGGAAACTACAGCCGTAATTTTTCCCGAGGGCATGCAGCTTTACTGTATAGTTAAATGATGATGGCGACCTCATGGGTAAAATATTCCGGAGGTAAAATAGTCCCCCATTCGGATCTCCGGACGGGGACTACTCAAGAGGACGTCGTTATCAGCAGAAAGAAAACTGGCGTTCCACGGGTTGGAGCGTGGAATGTTAGATCCCTTAATCGGGTAGGTAGGTTAGAAAATTTAAAAAGGGAAATGGGAAGGTTAAAGTTAGATATAGGGGGAATTAGTGAAGTTCGGTGGCAGGGGCAACTAGACTTTTGGTCAGGTGAATACAGGGTTGTAAATACAAAATCAAATAGGGGTAATGCAGGAGTAGGTTTAATAATGAATAAAAAAAATAGGACTTCGGGTAAGCTACTACAAACAGCATAGTGAACGCATTATTGTGGCCAAGACAGACACGAAGCCCACGCATATCACAGTAGTACTAGTCTATATGCCAACTAGCTCTGCAGATGATGAAGAAATTGATGAAATGTATGATGAGATAAAAAAAATTATTCAGGTAGTGAAGGGAGACGAAAATTTAATAGTCATGGGTGACAGGAATTCGAGAGTAGGAAAAGGGAGAGAAGGAAACATAGTAAGTGAATATGGATTGGTGGTAAGAAATGAAAGAGGAAGCCGTCTGGTAGAATTTTGCACAGAGCATAACTTAATCATAGCTAACACTTGGTTCAAGAATCATAAAAGAAGGTTGTATACATAGAAGAATCCTGGAGATATTAGAGGGTATCAGAAAGATTATAAAATGGTAAGACAGAGATTTAGGAACCAGATTTTAAATTGTAACACATTTCCAGGGGGAGATGTGGATTCTGACCACAATCTATTGGTTATGAACTGCAGATTGAAACTGAAGAAACTGCAAAAAGATGGGAATTTAAGGAGATGGGACCTGGATAAACTGAAAGAACCAGAGGTTGTACAGAGTTTCAGGGAGAGCATAAGGGAACAATTGACAGGAAAGGGGGAAAGAAATACAGTAGAAGAAGAATGGGTAGCTTTGAGGGATGAAATAGTCTAGGCAGCAGAGGACCTCGTAAGTAAAAAGACGAGGGCTAGTAGAAATCCTTGGGTAACAGAAGAAATATTGAATTTAATTGATGAAAGGAGAACATATAAAAATGCAGTAAATGAAGCAGGCAAAAAGGAATACAAACGTCTCAAAAATGAGATCGACAGGAAGTGCAAAATGGCTAAGCAGGGATGGATAGAGGACAAATGTAAGGATGTAGATGCATATCTCACTAGAGGTAAGATAGATACTGCCTACAGGAAAATTAAAGAGACCATTGGAGAAAAGAGAGCCACTTGTATGAATATCAAGCGCTCTGATGGAAACCCAGTTCTAACCAAAGAGGGGAAAGCAGAAAGGTGGAAGGAGTATATAGAGGGGCGATGTACTTGAGGACAATTTTATGGAAAAGGAAGAGGATGTAGATGATGATGAAATGGGAGATACGATACTGTGTGAGGAGTTTGACAGAGCACTGAAAGACCTGAGTCGAAACAAGGCCCCGGGAGTAGACAACATTCCATTGGAACTACTGACGGCCTTGGGAGAGCCAGTCCTGACAAAACTCTACCATCTGCTGATCAGGATGTATGAGACAAGCGAAATACCCTCAGTCTTCAAGAAGAATATAATAATTCCAATCTCAAAGAAAGCAGGTGCTGACACATGCGAAAATTACCGAACAATAAGTTAATAAATCACGGATGCAAAATACTAACGCGAATTCTTTACAGACGAATGGAAAGCTGGTAGAAGCCAACCTGAGGGAAGATCAGTTTGGATTCCGTAGAAATGTTGGAACACATGAGGCAATACTGACCCTACGACTTATCTTAGAAGCTAGATTAAGGAAAGGTAAACCTACATTTCTAGCATTTTGTAGACTTAGAGAAAGCTTTTGACAATGTTGACTGAAATACTCTCTTTCAAATTGTGAAGGTGCCAGGGGTAAAATACAGGGAGCGAAAGGCTATTTACAATTTGTACAGAAACCAGATGGCAGATATAATAGTCGAGGGGCATGAAAGGGAAGCAGTGGTTGGGAAGGGAGGGAGACAGGGTTGTAGCCTCTCCCCGATGGTATTCAATCTGTATATTGAGCAAACAGTAAAGGAAACAAAAGAAAAATTCGGAGTAGGTATTAAAATCCATGAAGAAGAAATAAAAACTTTGAGGTTCACCGATGACATTGTAATTCTCTCAGAGACAGCAAAGGACTTGGAAGAGCAGTTGAACGTAATGGACAGTGTCTTGAAAGAAGGATATAAGATGAACATCAACAAAAGCTAATTGAGGATAATGGAATGTAGTCGAATTAAGTCGGATGATGCTGAGGGAATTAGGTTAAGAAATGAGACACTTAAAGTAGTAAAGAAGTTTTGCTATTTGGGGGACAAAATAACTGATGATGGTCGAAGTACAGAGGATATAAAATGTAGACTGGCAATGGCAAGGAAAATTTGTTAACATCGAGTATAGTTTTAAGTGTCAGGAAGTCGTTTCTGAAAGTATTTGTATGGAGTGTAGCCATGTATGGAAGTAAAGCATAGACGATAAATAGTTTGACAAGAAGAGAATAGAAGCTTTCGAAATGTGGTGCTACAGAAGAATGCTGAAGATTAGATGGGTAGATGACATAACGAATGAGGAGGTATTGAATAAAAGTGGGGAGAAGAGGAGTTTGTGGCACAACTTGAGAAGAAGAAGGGACCGGTTGGCATCAATGGATCACCAATTTCGTATTGGAGGGCAGCGTGGAGGGTAAAAATCGTAGAGGGAGACCAAGAGATGAATACACTAAGCAGATATCATGTAATACTGTTTGCTCAGGTAATGGATTTTCCCTTGTGTGAAACACGGAAGTGGTACATTCCTCAACTCTTACTTATACTTTTCTTTTTGTAAGGTACAGACAATTTCAAGAAAAAGATCATTTTTTTTTAAATAGAAACAATAATTTCTTTCCCTGAAAGATTTGTGTACTTCACTTCAACGAGTTCTTTCTTCTTTTCTTGATCTCCGACTAACAGGTTTATTTCTTAATGAAATATGTCATGAATAACTTAACTTTGTTTCAAACAAGCAGCTCATTTCATTGTATTAATACCAGATATAACAACAGTATTCATGAGTGTACGAAATTAATTACTTTGGGCCAGGAAGGTGGCCGTTTTTAAATAATTTTCCAGTAGCCACAAAAAGTTTTACTACTAATGATGTTCAGTTTGAAAGAATGCTCAAGGTTGTACTTGAGGTCAACTCCTTCTACTCCTTTGATGAATTTCTTAGTAAAACCGATTTATGTGTGCAAATGATTAATAATATCGAATGACGTGGTTGTTGCATAAAATCTGACTTCCACACTTCGATGCAGTAATGTGATTAATGAAGATAGAGCTCCTCGCTCAGGACCTAAGGGCCCAAAGGATGTCTACCGGCCGTCGTGTCATCCTGCGCCCTGCAGCGTCATGCGAATGCAGTAAGGTGGGACATGTTGTCAGCACGCCGCTCTCCCGGACGTTTTGCAGACTTTCCAGATTGTGCAGCCGATACTTGTCATTGAAGTAGCTCCCCAATTGGCTTCAAGGGGCTGAGTGCACCCCGTCTCAGTCCCTGGCAGTACCGGAATCGAACACAGGCCTCCTCTTAACAAATATTTACGCTGAGCTTTCAATTGTGGAGGAGGACGGCCAATACAAATAAGTGCTCTAAGCCGATTTTCTGTTTGATGATACATGCTTGTAATAGCCAACGAATTATCATTTACATCTTCGTGTGTTGTTTTTTTTTGGCCATCAGTCTACTGACTGGTTTGATGCGGCCCGCCACGAAATCCTTTCCTGTGCTAACCTCTTCATCTCAGAGTAGTACTTGCAACCTACGTCCTCAATTATTTGCTTGACGTATTCCAATCTCTGTCTTCCTCTACAGTTTTTGCCCTCTACAGCTCCCTCTAATACCATGGAAGTCAATCCCTCATGTCTTAGCAGATGTCCTATCATCCTGTCCCTTCTCCTTATCAGTGTTTTCCACATATTCCTTTCCTCTCCGATTCTGCGTAGAACCTCCTCATTCCTTACCTTATCAGTCCACCTAATTTTCAACCTTCTTCTATAGCACCATATCTCAAATGCTTCGATTCTCTTCTGTTCCGGTTTTCCCACAGTCCATGTTTCACTACCATACAATGCTGTACTCCAGACGTACATCCTCAGATATTTCTTCCTCAAATTAAGGCCGGTATTTGATATTAGTAGACTTCTCTTGGCCAGAAATGCCTTTTTTGCCACAGCGAGTCTGCTTTTTATGTCCTCCTTGCTCCGTCCGTCGTTGGTTATTTTACTGCCTAGGTAGCAGAATTCCTTAACTTCATTGACTTCGTGACCATCAATCCTGATATTAAGTTTCTCGCTGTTCTCATTTCTACTACTTCTCATTACCTTCGTCTTTCTCCGATTTACTCTCAAACCATACTGTGTACTCATTAGACTGTTCATTCCGTTCAGCACATCATTTAATTCTTCTTCACTTTCACTCAGGATAACAATGTCATCAGCGAATCGTATCATTGATATCCTTTCACCTTGTATTTTAATTCCACTCCTGAACCTTTCTTTTACTTCCATCATTGCTTCCTCGATGTACAGATTGAAGAGTAGGGGCGAAAGGCTACAGCCTTGTCTTACACCCTTCTTAATACGAGCACTTCGTTCTTGATCGTCCACTCTTATTATTCCCTCTTGGTTGTTGTACATATTGTATATGACCCGTCTCTCCCTATAGCTTAACCCTACTTTTTTCAGAATCTCGAACAGCTTGCACCATTTTATATTGTCGAACGCTTTTTCCAGGTTGACAAATCCTATGAAAGTGTCTTGATTTTTCTTTAGCCATGCTTCCATTATTAGCCGTAACGTCAGAATTGCCTCTCTCGTCCCTTTACTTTTCCTAAAGCCAAACTGATCGTCACCTAGTGCATTCTCAGTTTTCTTTTCCATTCTTCTGTATATTATTCTTGTAAGCAGCTTCGATGCATGAGCTGTTAAGCTGATTGTGCGATAATTCTCGCACTTGTCAGCTCTTGCCGTCTTCGGAATTGTGTGGATGAAGCTTTTCCGAAAGTCAGATGGTATATCGCCAGACTCATATATTCTACACACCAACGTGAATAGTCGTTTTGTTGCCACTTCCCCCAATGATTTTAGAAATTCTGATGGGATGTTATCCATCCCTTCTGCCTTATTTGACCGTAAGTCCTCCAAAGCTCTTTTAAATTCCGATTCTAATACTGGATCCCATATCTCTTCTAAATCGACTCCTGTTTCTTCTTCTATCACATCAGATAAATCTTCACCCTCATAGAGGCTTTCATTGTATTCTTTCCACCTATCTGCTCTGTCCTCTGCATTTAACAGTGGGATTCCCGTTGCACTCTTAATGTTAGCACTGTTGCTTTTAATGTCACCAAAGGTTGTTTTGACTTTCTGTATGCTGAGTCTGTCCTTCCGACAATCATATCTTTTTCGATGTCTTCACATTTTTCCTGCAGCCATTTCGTCTTAGCTTCCCTGCACATCCTATTTATTTCATTCCTCAGCGACTTGTATTTCTGTATTCCTGATTTTCCCGGAACATGTTTGTACTTCCTCCTTTCATCAATCAACTGAAGTATTTCTTCTGTTACCCATGGTTTCTTCGCAGCTACCTTCTTTGTACCTATGTTTTCCTTCCCAACTTCTGTGATGGCCCTTTTTAGAGATGTCCATTCCTCTTCAACTGTACTGCCTACTGCGCTATTCCTTATTGCTGTATCTATAGCGTTAGAGAACTTCAAACGTATCTCGTCATTCCTTTGTACTTCCGTATCCCACTTCTTTGCGTATTGATTCTTCCTGACTAATGTCTTGAACTTCAGCCAACTCTTCATCACTACTATATTGTGATCTGAGTCTATATCTGCTCCTGGGTACGCCTTACAATCCAGGATCTGATTTCGGAATCTCTGTCTGGCCATGATGTAATCTAATTGAAATCTTCCCGTATCTCCCGGCCTTTTCCAAGTATACCTCCTCCTCTTGTGATTCTTGAACAGGGTATTCTCTATTACTAGCTGAAACTTGTTACAGAACTCAATTAGTCTTTCTCCTCTTTCATTCCTTGTCCCAAGCCCATATTCTCCTGTAACCTTTTCTTCTACTCCTTCCCCTACAACTGCATTCCAGTCGCCCATGACTATTAGATTTTCGTCCCCCTTTACATACTCATACACTTTCTCTATCTGTTCATCTTCAGCTTGCGACGTCGGCATGTATACCTGAACTATCGTTGTCGGTGTTGGTCTGATGTCGATTCTGATTAGAACAACCCGGTCACTGAACTGTTCACAGTAACACACCCTCTGCTCTACCTTCCTATTCATAACGAATCCTACACCTGTTATACCATTTTCTGCTGCTGTTGATATTACCCGATACTCATCTGACCAGAAATCCTTGTCTTCCTTCCACTTCACTTCACTGACCCCTACTATATCTAGATTTAGCCTTTGCGTTTCCCTTTTCAGATTTTCTAGTTTCCCTACCACGTTCAAGCTTCTGACATTCCACGCCCCGACTCGTAGAACGTTATCCTTTCGTAGATTATTCAATCTTTTTCTCATGGTAACCTCCCCCTTGGCAGTCCGCTCCCGGAGATCCGAATGGTGGACTATTCCGGAATATTTTGCCGGTGGAGAGATCATCATGACACTTCTTCAATTACAGGCCACATGTCCTGTGGATACACGTTACGTGTCTTTAATGCAGTGGTTTCCATTGCCTTCTGCATCCTCATGTCGTTGATCATTGCTGATTCTTCCGCCTTTAGGGGCAATTTGCCACCCCTAGGACAAGAGAGTGCCCTGAACCTCTATCCGCTCCTCCGCCCTCTTTGACAAGGCCGTTCGCAGAATGATGCTGACTTCTTATGCCGGAAGTCTTCGGCCAAAAATGCTGATTATTCATCAATATTTATGCAGTGGCAGGCATCGAACCCGGGACCGAAGACGTTTTGATTATGAATCAAAGACGCTACCCCTAGACCACAGGTCCATCTTTATGTGTTGTATAAGGGACAATCTAAAAGTTTTCGTACGACGGCCATATAGCACAGAATCGGTATGTTAGAAAGGTAAAAAACGCCGTGAGCATTGAGACAATCATCCTACCGACACAAGAGGTTGAAGATACCAATTTGATAGAACACTGTGTCCTGTCTGTTGCGCATCCTCATCCGACAGGAATCATCGAATCTTCAAGATCTATTTTAAAGGAGCGAAGTCGTGATAATCACATGAGGAGGGACGTGGACTATAGGGAGAGAGGCTCGGATGTCCCCCTCCTGAGGTGGAACAGCTTCTGCGTTACATTTGCGATATGGAGACGTGCGTCATCGCGAAGCAGGAGCACTCTTTGGCGCACAATTCCACAATGGCGGCTTTCCACAGGCGTGCTGTCCCATACGCATTCTTCATTCTCCGATGATTGTCTACCGCGGTTTGTCCTTTGGAAATCAAGAAAATAATTACAGCGCGTTGGTTTCGTTTGGACGCGTTTCGTAATTACGTAGCCGTAGCTCACGATTCCGCATTTACCGCACGCACGTCGGAAAGACACGAATGCCACACTAATCCCTGGCCTACATATCGCTGTTCATATACCCGCATCGGAGTCGCGCTACGTGGATATACACTGAGCATCTGCTCACTGTGGATTTATGGAAAAAAGTATATCTAACTATTCTAATCTGTAAACTATATTTAATCTATTCTAATCTAATCAGGATGAAATCTTTATTGTTTACAATACTGAAAGCTTCGATTTCCGTATATTCTACTGTTAGGGCACCGAATGCCTTCTCTTACAACATTATCTTCTATGTTATTAGAACCTCGAAAGCAGATTAGCATCCTTTTCAGTTTTTTATGGCGTGAAACAGCATTTGGCATTAGAAACGTATTAACAGGTGCACACAATTACCCAATTTGTATATCAATTTAGCATACAGTATTGGTTAAAAACAGTCTTGGTTGCAATTTTAGTTTTTTTTTAGTTTTTTTATTTTTCTACGGCGCGTTTCGCCTTATTTAGGCATCTTCAGGTTATCTTTTCTAGATGGACGCGAGAGGCACCAAGATCTGCATAATGCGTTCTCGTTCACAGGAGCACCTGCCCATCTGTTGGAGACAATTCTACCATTGTTATTTTCATTATGCTGTTGCGTTCTTCACTCTGAGGACAAGTTTAATGCAGCTCTCCACTCTAGTGCACGCTAGTCTTTCTATCTTTGGGTCTTCCAAGTACTTTGCCATCTCTGACAGAATCACAATCTCATCAATAAATCTCAAAATTTTTGTTCACTCCGTGGACTTTAATACTCTTTTCTAGTAATTACCCTGAGATTATCAATTTGCATACATTATTACATTATTTTTAATTTATATATATATTATAGAATTATATAAACTGTTTTGTTCAAATAACACGGAATAAATTATGAAGCAACTTTAGTAGAAGAGCTACAAATAAATTTAACTACGGTCTGAAACAAATAAATTTCGTGGAACTAATAACTATCATGTTTTCTGGCAATTTGAGCTCTTAATCCAATTATTTTAATTATTACTAATGCCAAATTTCCTTTCGTGGTCTATAGTTAATAAATGTTGAAAATCTTCTCAAGTTCGATAATTTAGGAAACCCATCACCACATATATACCCTCTGAAAGTGCACTTAATGAAGTTCGCCACATACATTATAATCGCCAATGGAAGACATCAGTTATTACTAAATGGGCATATTTTCTGGTATTGAGACATTTTATTCCTAACAGTCCAGTTTTTTTAAATGACCTTATATTCTCAAAGAGTAATACAAAAAAAAGTAAAAATGGAACAAAAACTGGCGTGACTAGTAATATTAACGAACAGTCGATATCATTGTGTGAAAAAGTGTGAATCATGCAGGAGAACACTCGATAGAAGACATGTGCAGCGTGTACACGGATTTAAATTAGCGAATACTTTGAAGAATGTATGTAACAAACGAAGAGAGTCACGTTTACAGTAACAGTAAGGATGTAGTATGTTCCATATATTTTGCGAACGTTTCTACAGACCACATGTTGTTAGAGTATGTATATAAGGTTAAGAGCTATACGAACAAATATTACAGACAGGAGCAATGAGACTTTTTGGGGAGAACAATAGAGTGGACAAGAAGATATAGAAAAAGAAATGTAGTGATGGATACAGAAACAGAAATTCAAGGAATAAAAGATCACATAGAAGACTATACAGTAAAACATAACATATGCAGAATAATTCACTGGTATTCCTGTAACGATATATACGAGTACATGTCAGCCAACGGAACCACGGCCTTTGTACCGATCAAGGGGATCGTAAATATACCAGCTAAGTCAATAAGAGGTCGTAACCATTTACACAACTCAATAAGTGGCGAGAAGGAGAAAATAACAATTGTTCCTAACAGCTTAACATCCGTTAATGCCACTTTTCCAGGCTGAATCATTCATCTTCGTATTTCGTTACTAAAAGTGAAGTCAATCATTTATTTTAAATGTGGAGAAGTTTCATAGTAAACGTTATAACCCCTACGTAGCTTTGTAACTCCTCAATACAGCATACAACAAATTCTTCTGAAACATTGCTTTGAAAGACTTCTTATGCAAGACAGTGAAATGCATTGTTTATCTTCTACCAGTAATTAAGGAAATTTACTGAAGGAGAGTCAGCGTACAAATGTTGCCGCTGTGTGTCACCTGCCATAGAAGAGCGTTTCTATACGTTTATTTGAGGCATCAAAGCTTTTATTATTGTTATAAGCAACTAAGTGCACTTGTTTAACACCAGTAAACACAAAACTGATCATTAGTTTTCTCCTACCACATATGTTTTGACGTTTACTACGTTTATTAACATATAATCATTGTTATTTAGCTTCGTTTAACTGGAAGCCTGTCTTTGCCTATACGATGCTGAGCGAGGACGAAAAGTAAACAAGGGCAACATGGGTTTAACTGACGTTGAAACGTCCCCTCTTTGATACAAGTAGCATTTTTCCGGTAGTTTTCATTCCGATTACGCTAAGAGAAGGTAAGAGATTAAAAAACAAGTAGTAGGCAGTAAGAATAATACGCTATTTCGTTCGATTTTTTCTGTAATGTGAAAGCTTTGTTCTGATGAGTCTTAACAGTGAGTATGTTTGTTGGCGTAAGGTAAACTCCATCAGGC
This sequence comes from Schistocerca nitens, assembly GCF_023898315.1. NCBI lineage: Eukaryota > Metazoa > Arthropoda > Insecta > Orthoptera > Acrididae > Schistocerca > Schistocerca nitens. The sequence continues at coordinate 675,856,455 of NC_064617.1, read as the reverse complement.
ATCAAGTAAATGCAGCCAGAGGTATCAGCGACAAAGCTCAGAGTCTCTAAATCAAAAGTATGACAAGTTTTATTAATCCTTCACAAATCATTATCGGCTAGGGTCAGAGTATCCACAAGAACATTTAGAGATTATTATGCTTAACATATGAAGAAGTATAATAAATATCAGTCGAAAGCGCTACAAAAATTTATAAGTGGAGACCTCCTCCCTATAGCTAATGCTGTTTTACGTACTAAACACCTGAAAAATATATTACGCTGGTAATATCGTCAGAACATTCCTTGCTGTTCGTTCAAAACAGTGCAGCCATATCACTAACAGCATATAGCACTTATTGTTGCAATTGCTACAGCGTTTAATCTATGGCGTCAGCTTTTTCTAGACAAGCACAGTGCTTCTCTTTTCCCAGAAGCGTGGTTAATCGCTGTTGTGAATATTTTTGACGTACTGGTCTGTCACGTAATCTACGCTATAACTATCCAAAACATATTAGGTGGGGTTCAGATGTTGCTTCAGACAAGGGTACAAGAATAATTCCGTATTAAGTGAATACGTTGGCTTCCACTGCCGGTGTAATCTCTTTAAAAACATTCTGAGTGTATTGCCCCGTCATCTTACAAAATCTTAAAATATTAAACTGCACATCATCTTAGAAAATGAACGTCGTATTACTAAATACTTAAAATATTAAAATGTAAATTTTAGTATTTAAGAATCGTATAACATAATGTGACAGTACATCCAGAATGTTTTTAACGAGTATAATTCCACATGATTTTCTTCGATTCATGATACAATGGCCCTTGGTTTGTAGACAGTAGCGTTATCATACAGATTCAGAAAAGGTGTTGGGCAAGTAACACAGGGTTTTAACGTCCTGTCGATGATAAGGTCATACAGTAAGGATTGGAGAAGGCTGGGGAAAGAAACTGGACGTATAGTTTTGTTAAACGTTGTACGTGGAAGTTCAGTTTCTGTTCCAGAAAAATGTAGACACACACACACACACAGGAAATACAGAACCTACGTCTTAAAAAGAAGACTGAAGAAGAGCGAACCTACTTTTATAACATCTGAAGATTTTGAGAAAGATTTTGATTGACCTATACCCTGCAATTTTGAAGGCGGAAGGGTTAAAATGCAGGGAGCGAAATATTTTCTACAACTTGTCAGAAAACTTGACTGCAGCTGTAATAGTCGAGAGGAATGAAAGGGAAGTAATGGTTGAGAAAGGAGTGACACAGAGTTGTAGCCTATTCCCGATGTTATTCAATCTGTGTATAGAGCAAGCAGTAAAGGAAATCAAGGAAAGGCAAGTAATGTTCGGAGTAAAGAAAAATGTGAGGTTCCTGATCGCGCTGGAAATCTGTTAGAGACGCCAAAGAGCAGTTCAAAGTTTCCGGTAGTGTCCTGAAAAGAGGCACTAAGAAGAACATCAACAAAAGCGTTAAGTGATCTATAGAAACAATGGGAAACCTACCTCTGGACTGCACGCAGGTAACTGGACTCCTGCTTCTCCAGAGAGCCAGTAGAATGCAGTAACAACTGTATCGCTTCACTTTCTAAAAAGACTCCTGGCTGTTGACACAGCGTCACAGGCATTATATAATCTAAAATAGCAAACATGTTCTTTTCGTAGATATCACAAACATTTTATAGATGACATTGATATTACCAAACTGTCAGTTTAATAAGTAATAGCTGCGAAATACTGACACGAATAATTTATAGGAGATTGAAAAGAACTGGCAACCGATCATCAATGCATACAAAATATGCAATGTAGTGCGCATAAATACGCAGATGTACCCACCATTTTATGATTACGCGACTGCAGAATGATCACTGGAAGCAATCACATCCACGAGATGTCTAGTTGTATGCGTGCTGAGCGATTTAAAGTGGAGCGTCCATGTGAATCTGATCGTAGTTAAGGCATTTGAAATTGATTATAAAACAGACTAGATCACAGAGGCACGTTTATTGAATCCTTCAACAATGATATGATACAAAATATAAATTAGAGGGATACTTTTATATTCTATATCATACTACCGTTGAATGTCTGGAGATGATCATGTGATGATCGAAACCGGTGACCATGTAATAAACGTACCTTTGCGATCTAGAATGTCTTTTAGTTTCAGATATTCTGTTTCGATCACTGACTTTCTCCAGAAATGTTTTCAAAGAAAGTAGACAAGGCAGATGCCAGACATGTATTGGAAGACTCCACAACGAGTGTAGTCCACTCACAAAGGAGATAACTTACAAAAATCTCGTTGGACCAATATATTAAGATTGCTTGTCAGTCTGAAATCAGATAGCACTGATAGCGGAAACAGAGGAGATTCGAAGAAGAGCAGCACGTTTTGTTACAGATTGACTTAGTAATCACGAAAGCGTCACGGAGACGTTCAGTTAACTCCAGTGGCAAACACTGCAAGAGAGGCGTTCTGCTTCACAGTGTGGTTTACTGTTAAAGTTCCTGGTGGATACGTTCCTAGAAGACTCAACCAACATATTACCTACTTCTACGCATATCTGGAGAAAAGATCATGAGGATAAAATTAGGGAGATTTGAGCTCACGCGGAGACTTACCGGCAATTTTTTTCTCACGAATCATTCACCGCTGAAACAGGAAAAGGGGAACGTGGCGGTTAAAGATAAAGCCACCGTAAGGTGGCTTACGGAGTACAGATGTAGATATAAATGTAGATGTTACAAGTCGACTTCGTGGAAGTTCAGTTTCGGTTCCAGAGAACTGTAGACACGCAGACGGGAAATACAGAACCTACGTCTTAGAAGGTAGACTGAAAAAAGGCAAACCTACTTTAATAACGTTTGAAGATTCTGAGAAAGCTTTTGACAATGTTGTCTGGCCTACTCTCTGAAATTCTGAAGACAGGAGAGATAGAATACAGGGAGTGAAAGGTTATCTACAACTTGTAAGGATACTTGACTGAAGCTGTGAGAGTGGAAGAACATGAAAGTGAAGCTGTTGCTTAGAATGCGACTAAGAGTAGCCTGCTCTCGATGTTCTTCAATCTGTATATCGAGCAAGTAGTAAAGAAAACCGAGGAAAGACAATTGATGTTCAGGTTAAAGAGAAAAAAAAAATGAACCGCCCGATCACACTAGAAATCTGGTAGAGGCGCCAAAGGACTTGGAAGAGAAGTTCAACGTTCCCGTTAATGTCCTGTAAAGAGGTACTAAGAAGAATATCAACAGAAGTAAAACAAATGGAATGCATTCGCGTTAAATCAGGTGACGCTGTTGGAATTATCTTAAGAAATGAGACACTAAAAGTAGTTGGGCAGCAAAACTAATAATGATGCCGGAAGTAGAGAAGATATGAAATGAAGATTGGGAATTGCAACAAAAAGTTTCTAAAAAAGATAAATCTGTTAACGCCAAATATAAATTTAGATGTTCGAAAGTCAGTTCTTATGATATTTGACTGCAGTGTAGCCTTTTTTAGAAATGAAGTGTGGACGATAAACAGTTCAGACTAGAAGTGAATACAAGCTTTTGAGAAATGGTTTTGAAGAAGAATGCTGAAGATTAATTGCGTAGACCGAATAATTAATGGGGAGGTACTGAAGTACTGAAGCGAATTAAGCAAAAAAAGAAGTTGACGGTAAATTGTCGATTGATAGGACACATGCAGAGGCACCTGGGAATCGTCAAACTGATAACAGAGGGAAGTGGGGGCGGAGGAAAGAAGGAAATTGTTGTTGAAGGAAGCCAAAGTTTGAATACCGTATTCAGTTTCATATAGATGTAGGCTGAAATAGTAATGCAGAGAAGATGTAGTTTGTAGAGGGCAGAATGGAGAGCTGCATCAAATTGCCAGTCTTCAGATTGAAGACAAAACAACGTTAAGTGATAATCTCTTTTCTCTACGGGCCATATGTGACAAGCTAAAATATTCAATATATTTTGGATAAATGGCAGCATCGGTCATAAAGATTGAAATTCGTTATTTTTACAGATCGATTTCGGTCATTGCGTGACCATCTTCAGTGTAAACTGTTCGAACCTCCTAGGCTCACATCATAATAACACAACATTTGTCTATGTGGTGTAACATGTGCTGTGATGATTACTTCCAAAGGATATTTTCACTTTTACTACAAAAATGGCAATAATACGGTCGTGCACACGCTTCCCAGTGGAAGTAGACCTAAAAAACTAATACATTGTGACAGTCCAGGATTCGATCTCGGAACCCTGTCTTTTGGAGGCACTACGCATCCCTTTGCGGTATCCAAGCACAAAATCGTTAGCGTACTATCTGAGAAACACGGGATTGTGGCTGGCATACATGATTTAGCTCATAGGCGTACCTTGTCAAATTTGAAACACAGACAAATACAAGCATCCAAGGACATAATTTGTAGTATACTTCTCACGAAAAACACCTCTGCATAATCAAAAAGATTTTTTTCTATCATTTTCAAGAACACCATCTTAAAGAACATGTTTTAAACAATAAAAATACACCAGTTATTGTGTGCAGTCTAGACTGTTCTTTATTTTATAAAAAAATTAATAATATTTTACGACCGCTGCTATTTCCAACAACTACGTTTCAAAAATATTTTACAGAAATGATTATAGTGCTTTACAGTAATTCAAAAGAAGAATCACAACATTTTTATTTAGTTTTTAGTTTTTATTAGAGTAAAGTATACAGAAACTTGTAAGCGGTTGTATATGTATCTTATTTTATAAGATAAACCGATTACTGCATCATATCGACGGAGTCATGGAGGTATCTCCGAACTGATATCTTTCCCCTTACGCAGCTGATATCATCCGTATCTGATACGCAGAAATAATGGCAACAACTGGAAAACACAACTGTCACAAAGAAGTTAGCTACTATTTTGCAGGAATGACGTGTCTCCCAGTTCCTAAATCAACAAACGTATGACATATTTCTTCGAGAACTCTTATGAGCTGTCTTCAAGATGTAAACCGGGACGGAACTGTAGGTGACTGTACATATGAGTAAAGCGCGAAGAGTTTCACCAGTTCGTCTGGGAAGCCGTCTGCTTATCTTTCTGGAATGAACCTCTGTTTTTAAACGTTTGCTTTCTATTGTGTTTACTGATTTACTTCTTTTTCTCCTTCCCCAAATCAAATTCACTGCTGGAGCCACACAAACATATATGCCATATTCGGATGTTACATAAGGGATAATAATAATAATAATAATATTGTGATAACCCATGGGAAAATCGTACAAGTACCACATTTTAAGTACCTGGGAGAAATCATCCAGCCATCGGGGAGCAACCTAAAGGCCATTGAAGAAAGAATAAAAAACCTGCATAAAGCATACAAACTCACGTTGAACTATTATAACAAAAAGTCCATATCCATTAACGCAAAATTGAGGCACTACAACACTGTCGTACTTCCGGAGGCACTGTATGCATCTGAAACAACAAAATAGGTGGGCAAACTAAAATCAAAGAAATAGAGAAACAAGAAAGGAAAATTCTCAGGAAAATTTTTGGCCCGATACAAGAGCAAGGAACCTGGAAGAAGAGACCAACATCAGAATTATATAAGTACACAGACAAGATTAGGGATATAATAAGGAAAAGAAGAATGCAGTTCTACGGACATATCCACAGGATGAATGAAAACAGAATTTCAAAGCGAATTCTTAAAGTCATCAACTCAGGCAGGGGAAAAACAAAATGGATAAAAGAAGTTGAAGAGGACCTCAGACAAGCACACATAACAGTAAACGATGCAGAAAATAGAACTGAATTCAGGAACATTATCAAAAAACATAAATTTGACACCACAACACAGAAGAGACCAGGATGCAAATGGACAGCGGACCGAAAGAAACAACACAGTGAACACATGAAGAAAATTTGAACTCAGAAAAAATATAAACAATCATCACAAAGGAATTCAAGTTCAAACGCTCTCTATAAATTGGGAATAATTGAAAATAAATAATAATAATACTCATGGGTCAATTAGACGCCACTTCGGCGGCTGACGCGTCCCTAATCTACAGCAATAACCCTAAGTGGAAAAAAGGATCTACAGTCTAGCGTGGAATCTGAACCATGTGCCGCAGCATCGAGAAGTGAAGGCTAGTTCAAGACGTATTCAAACACACTGAGGTGACAGAAGTCACGGGATACCTCCCAGAATCGTGTCGGACCTCCTTTTTCCCGGCGTGATGCAACAACGTTATGTGGCACGTACTCAACAAGTCGTTGGAAGTCCACTGCAGAAATACTGAGCCATGCAGCCACTACAGCCGTCCATAATTTGAAGGTGTTGCCGGTGCAGGATTTTGTGCACGAACTGATCTCTCGACTACGTCCCACATGTGTTCGATGAGCCTCATATCGGGCGATCTGGGTGGCCAAACCATTCGCTCGTACTGTCCGGAACATTCTTCAAACCAGCCGTCAACAATAGCCATGGCCGATTGACATGGCGCTTTGTGATCCATAAAAATTCCATTGTTGTTTGGGTACATGAAGTCCATGAATGGCTGCAAATGGCGTCCAAGTGGTCGAACATAACCATTCCCAGTCAATGATCGGTTCATATGGACAAGAGAACGCCGTTGATTCCATGTAAACATCATTATGGACCCACTACCAGCTTGCACGGTGCCTTTCTGACAACTTGGCTTAGTGGGTCTGCGGCAGACTCGAACCCTACCATCAGCTATTACGAAGTAAAACCGGGACCATGCCACGGTTTTCCAGTCGTCTAGGGTCCAACAGACATAATCAGGAGCCCAAGAGAGGTGCTGCAGGCTATGTCGTGCTGTTAGCAAAGGAACTCGCGTCGGTCGTCTGCTTCCATAGCGCATTAATCCCAAATTTCGCGGCCCTGTCTTAACAAATACATTCGTCGGACGTCTCACATTGATTTCTGTGGTTATTTCACGCAGTGTTGTTTGTCTGTTAGACTGACAACTCAACACAAACGCCGGTGCCCTCGGTTGTTAAGTGAAGGCCGTAGCGAGAGATAATGCCTGAAATTTGGTATTCTCCTGAAGCACTTGACACTGTGTATCTCGGAACAGTGAATTCCCTAACGATTTCCGTAATGGAATGGTCCTTGTGTCCAACTCCAACTACCATTCCACGTTCAAAGTCTGTTAATTCCCATCGCGCGGCCATAATGGCTCAAATGGCTCTGAGCACTATGGGACTCAACTGCTGAGGTCATTAGTCCCCTAGAACTTAGAACTAGTTAAACCTAACTAACCTAAGGACATCACAAACATCCATGCCCAAGGCAGGATTCGAACCTGCGACCGTAGCGGTCTTGCGGTTCCAGACTGCAGCGCCTTTAATCGCACGGCCACTTCGGCCGCGCGGCCATAATCACGCCGGAAACCTTTTCACATGAAAACGAATGCCAGCTCTTTCAAAGCACTGGCCTTGTATACCTCTTATTCGATACTGCCGCCATTTGTATATGTGCGTATCTCAGTCCCATGACTTTGTCACCTCTGACCGGGATTCAAGCCCGCGACCTTTCAGTTTCAAGGCCCGCACTTTAGCACCAGAGCGCAAGGCTCGCAACATAAAGGATGGAACTGCACTGTTACATGGTCGTTATATACAACATGCGCATAAGGTGTTCTTCTCAGTTTGTCTGTTAAGGCATTTGCAACTGAACACTACACGTATAGCTCTTGGCATACATCTGCACCAGGTCCGCTTCTGTTGCTCAGCGTGCCTGACAATGGAGGATCTGGATTCACACCTCGGTTCTATGAGAGACTTATCCTTGGTGGGAGTGCAGGAACGGGTTGCACCCATCCTAGTTAGGTCAGTTGAGGAGCTACCTGAGTGAAAAGTAAGGGACCAGGAGAGCGGTGTGCTGACCCCACGTCCTTCCATGCATCATCCAAACGACGCCTTGTGACAGAGGGTGACACGGAGGTTGGCGACAACCAGTCGGTTCTGTGAGACTGGTCGCGGAGGTACTTTTTCTAGTAAATATTCTCTGTCTGCTCAGAAGTATCTGGCAACTCTTCCGTAATGCATATTCGACCACTAGATGTCACGATAGATGGACCCTCTAGTACAAATGGAGGTGCGGAGTATTGTGTAGTCAGTTGAAATAACAGGAGGAGATCTCAGAGACTTCAAAGAACCTGAGCAACAAATCCACGTGACATTTCAGCCCTAAAGCTGCCCAAGACAACTGCTGGTGATGTGACTGTCAAGTGGAGATCCAAATAAACAACCACAGTTAAACCAAGGTAAGACAGACATTATCTGCTGTCAGACAGGGTTCGTCGGGCACTGGGAAGGGTAACTGTAAAAAATCCTATGAAATCAGCCCATGGCATCAGAGTTCCATTGTGTCATCATCAGTACAGCTAGAACAATGACTGTGTGTAGATAGTCAAAAAGGGATGGGGAACAGCGGTCGAGCAGCTGCTAATAAGCCACACATTTCTATAGCCATTGCTAAACGACTCTTGAAGCAGTGTAAAGATCGGCGCCAATATCAGTGAATGACTGCAAACGACTCATTTAGAATGATGATTAATTACGCTAAATTCTTTGGCAATAGGATGGAACGGTGTGGGTTTGGCAAATGTCTTGAGGTTGCCTGTCATCATGACCGGTACCGACAGGGATGTACGGAGGAGCGGGTTTGGCTTAGAGTGGGGGTTTTCGTCGATATGGTGGGATTCCATTGTCACGTTTGAGAAAACTCTAAATATGTAAGGTTATGAATACATTTTACAACATCAATTACTGCGTACAGTAGGGGAGTTCAGAGACGTCGATTGTATCAGCTAGACAATGCACCCTGTTGTAAAGCAACAGCTGTGAGGCAATGACTTTTGGACAATAGAAATCATGGAGTGGACTGACCTGCTCAGATCCCCCACCTGAACCCCGTGGAACACCTTAAAGATGAATATGAACTTCGCTATAGACTGGAGTGTCCAACATCACCATCTTCTCTGGCTTCGGCTCTTGAAGAAGAGAGGTCTGCCATTCGTCCACAGACATTCAGACACCTCATTTAAAGTGCCCCGAGCAGATTTCAAGCCGTAATAAAGGGGAAGGGTGGACACATCCCAAATTAATATCCATTAGTAGGTGTCAAGATACTTTTGATCATGTAGAGTGTACTATAAATTTGGGCCTGAGAAGATTTTCTGTGTGTTTCAGTTTCACTTAGCTCTTCCTCGTGATTCAGCATTTGGTAATGTATAACATTGAACTGACATAAGTTTGTGTATATTAGCTTCTAAATCTCTCCTGAATACGTTACCGTTTACCACTTCCTCACCTCTTACAGTGCAGTATCCGACGAAAATCATTGTTTTCATTTTTCTTTCTCATGTGGATGGATGTTGCTTATTCACATTCTATGTATGTATGTCGAGTCTCAGTCACTGTACGGTCTACTTTGTCTTTGGTTGTTTAATGCATTGGTTATCTACATAAACAAAGTTCATTAGAAATCCTTCAAGAAAATTTGAGGGGGGGCCGGGGGAGGTGAGGGTACATTCTTCCCAACAAAATTATAAGAAGATCCACACTGTCATAAGTTCATAACAAATGTCGAAAAGCGCTACATTTGCTTCTACACATGAATGCACACGTCGTATTGTGGACTGAAGCTGCCCTTCAAACACCTGTGTAGGTTGTTGAAGAACTTTGTAAGCTTTCATGATATTGTGATGAAACTTCTACGAATTAGAAACATCTGCTGCACAATCCAAAGTTTTAGATGGTTCCAGAGGTTACGGGAACACGCAGTTCTTGTAACTGGTCCTCCCTTGTCCATCCATCGGTCGTGCAGTGCCACCCACAGCATCTCTAATAGTCCGAATGAAATGTGCTGGAGCCCTATTGTGACCAGGCGGAACTACTATCGTCTGGTCACAACTGTAGGTGTTCTGATTGCCCGGTGAGATGGGACATTAAACTAGAACACATGAAATATTAGTTCACTTTATTACATAAGGGAATAAAATATTTACTTAACTTTGACACAGTTCTTTGCACAGGAGTACTTGGTAAGTTACTGCCGTCTTGGACTAGCAAAGCATCACTTGATGCACTAATTAACAAACTGTTTTCTTGAGCTTCATGATTCAACGTATACTACAAGTTCATCTGAAACTTTAACTACTCGTTGGTCCCAGACGACGATGTTGACTACTGTTGCTGAGATCTCGAAATGAGGTGGGTCTTGCATGCTCGACATTATATTGACCTAAGCGTGAGGGTTCTGCTGTTGCTGAGAGGTAGGCGTCGTCTCCTGGAGTGCCTCCCATATGTCGTTGCGGATTGCAGGGAGCTCTCACTAATATCTGTGGTATCGATCTGCGTTGCCTAATTTGGCGTGACACCACGATCTCTGGACGATACCACTAACCATGTCCTCTTTCTTGTTGAAATATGTCCCATAGCAAATACAGAAGCATTTTCTGGATAAAGTTGTTGTAGAGAGCACCTGTGAGACATGCTAAAAGAACTTCCGGTCTTACTTGTCACCTGGAACTCCGATCTTCAAATTAACTTCAAACTCCAGGCTGCTGTCTAGCTTGAAATGTATCACCATTTTTGTCTTCTCATAAATGTTGGGAGAGTAAATTTAATATAACTTCTGCTCCAAATATAAACAACACAAAATTACAGTTTCTGCAAGAAATCGGAAATAGAAGTTCTCCCGCGACTAGTAATCAGTAGGCGGAAGAAGCTGCATTCTTTGATATGGATACATAAACAGGCTGGGAAGTGACTTGCATGAAGTTTTCGGGAAATATTGTCATGTGCTTGCAAGTTTTTCGACAATCTGTAAGAACGAACTTTTTCTCATTAGTCGTACAAGGGAATCCTGGTTTGAATCGATCTGGTATTTTTGTGCGTGCTAGTAACTGTGTCATAGAAAAGCAAAAGTTCAATGACTCTTCTGTCGCCTGTCTGGAACCGCTGTGCACTCTCGCCCTTATTACGATCCTCGCAGCCGTAGGTAAACCTCACACGCTGCTGCTCACTAATTAAATATTCTGCTATGGTTGAACAGAACTCTTACCCAGAAACTCAAGTAGTAGTAATGTAACATTTCTCCGTAGCAACACACTGCCTTCGATGATTGCATTACCAAATTGACTTATATGAATAATATCACTCAGTTAATCACCATCATTTATTGCGGACAATCAGGCAATTTAGGCCCATAGCAGAAGACGAAAGCCGGCCGCGGTGGTCTCGCGGTTCTAGGCGCTCAGTCCGGAACCGCGCGACTGCTAAGGTCGCAGGTTCGAATCCTGCCTCGGGCATGGATGTGTGTGATGTCCTTAGGTTAGTTAGGTTTAAGTAGTTCTAAGTTCTAGGGGACTGATGACCACAGATGTTAAGTCCCATAGTGCTCAGAGCCATTTGAGCCATTTGAAGAAGACGAAAGTATATAAATACATGAACTTAAAGAAGTGATCAACACATCTAGTTGTGGGGCGGTGGGTGGAATAATAGAATAAATGTTTTGTATTTATGCTGTTTGCCGTTCTCAACACTGGCTCTCTAACTACAATATTGGCAACCAGAAAGTGATTAGCAAAACGTGAAGCCTGTAATTAGAATTCCTAGTGCCCACTTCAGCTGAGAAATACATTTATAGCTACAGCTTGTAGCTCTGGGATTCATAATCAAAAACCAACCTCTCTAAAATGTTCACTATATTCTGAAAGTCACAGACCAAAAAGGATCCACACAATCCGACTACCAGAGCAGTTCAGAGTCTAATGCGCTGATGCAACTATAACTGTTCAAATTAAATGTTTAAGTGAATGCTCGCCATAATTTGATCATAATGTTCATCAAACGCCACGCTAATAATGGTAGAATGTCTGTCCTGCGGCGGCACGTGAAAATACGACATATGCAAACTAAAGATAGATCATTAACGTCATCCCAAAATTAACACTTCACTCGAAAACGATTTCATGGTTACGCGTATCCCGAGTAACTTATTACTGCATCCGAGGCTGTTTATATCAACGACACCAACGCGATGCGACTCCCGGCACAGGTGGTGCGCTAATCAGCATCTAGAGAGAACTGGTGCCTTTTTCTTTTTTTTTTTATTTTTACAGAAAAACATCCAAATTTCGAAAACGGTTAAAGTTATTGAACTGATATCCAACACATATTGATTTTGTATTACTCCTGACATGCTAGAAACGTTTCAGGTTATTTACTTCATTTTAAAGTATTGCGCAATATTTATGACGTCAGAGCTAGTTACAGCGGACTAGGCTGGCACACAATGGAAAGACTGATGTGAATTTTATAAGGCGTGAGTAGGCTGCTTCCCTACATAGTCTGTGAATAATGACTAAATAGAATTCTAACGAAACAAAAATTGCATACGTTTGCCATTTACTTCTGTCTCGTGCATCCTTAATGCTGGCTATTGAGACTGATTCTCCCAAGGTCACTAAAGCTCTATCTTTCCACCTCGTTCGTGAACGATCTCTTGGAGCCTACCAGTTGCCTGATGTACTAGTAGTATGTTAAGGAAAGTATGTTCTGCCCAATGTGTTTGCGTGTGTGTGCATGTGGGTGCTGCATACTTTATGTCCAGATGACCTGTCTGTCGCCAGAGACTTCAGTTAACGTAAGGAAAGTAGTTTCTGCACTCTGTCAGTGAACCGTGTGTTGCTGTGTTTTCACCATTTGTGTGTCATATTCTTTGAGGCACTGATTGGGGACCAGACCACCATGTGGCCAATCGAGCATGAAGACCGCCAGAACCTACATTCATTCTGACTGGTGTACCAGAGCAGGAGTCATCAAACCGCTGCGTGAATTCGATTTGGATGTGACTTACCTCCTTGTTCCACAAGTTAGCGACCTGTGCGTTAAGCTATACGACAATATAGCTGGAAATAAAACAGCTGGCTATATAAATACAGTGGCAACAGATGCTTCTTGGGGCAAGATGGCGGGTTGGGTTAGGGAGAGAGTAGTTGGGGCTGACAGCACGTTAAGGAACTCTGGAATACCTTGAGCAGTCTGGGCCAGTAGCCAAGAAAAATGCATCACTAGGGGTGGAAGTGAGAATTCTAGAGCACCTACAGCAATTTCAGCCAGATTATGTACATGTTAGCCTTACAGTCTGGAAAAAGATCCTATGTGGTAGAGACATATCTGACCCCATAGTAGTGTGAATAAGAATTCAAATGGAGGCACATGAAAAAAAAAGATTTGTGTGGAATAGATGGAGACATCACCAGAACCATATAAGACCATCTGAATGCCACGCCATATATAATGAGGTGACAAAAGTCATGAGACCTCCTTTTACCCTGCATAGTGCAGCAATTCGACGTGGCATGGACTCAACAAGTCGCTGGAAGTCGGCTGCCGAAATATTGAGCCATGCAGCCTCTATACCAACCCATAATTTAGGATGCGTTGCCGGTGCAGAATTTTGTGCACGAGCTGACCTGCCGATTATGTCTCATAAATGTTCGATGGGATTCATGTCGGGCGATGAGGGTGGCGAAATCATTCACGTGAATTGTCCACAATGTTATTCAAACCAGTCATAAACAATAACTGTGGCCCGGTGGAATGTGGCATTGTTTTAGATTAGAATCATATCGTTGTTTTGGAAAATGAAGTCCATGAAAGGCTGCAAAGGTCTCCAGGTAGCTGAACACAATCATCTCCATGCAATCACCTGCTCATTTGGACCAGAGGACCCAGTCCATTCCATGCAAACACAGCTCACACCATTATGGCGCCACCATCAGCTTGCACAGTGCCTTGTTGACGTGGGTCATGGCTTCATGCGGTCTGCGTCACACACGAACTTTACCATTAGCTCCCACCAAGTGAAATCGGGACTCATCCAACCAGGCCAAGGTTTTGCAGTCGTTCAGGGTCCAACCGATATGGTCACGAGCCCAGGAGAAGCGCTGAAAGCGATGTCGTGTTGATAGCAAAGGAACTCGTTTCGGTCTATTAACGCCAAATTTCGCAGCACTGTCCAAACGGATACGTTCGTCATACGACCCACGTTCATTTCTGTGGTTGTTTCACGCAGTGTTGGTTGTATATTAGCACTGACAACTCTACCCAAACACCGATGTTTCGGCCGTTAAATGAGGCCGTCGGCCACTACGCTGTAGGTGGTGAGAGGTAATGCCTGAAATTTGGTTTTCTCTGCACTCCCTTGACACTGTGGATCTCGGAATATTGAATTCTCTAACGATTCCCGAAATGGAATATCCCATGCGTGTAGAGTCTACTGCCACTCCGCGTTCAAAGTCTGATAATTCCCGCCGTGTGACTATAATCACGTCGAAAACTTTTTCGCATGAATCATCTGTGTACAAATGCACTGTCCTTTTATACTTTGGGTACGTAATACTACCGCCATCTGTATATGTGAATATTACTATCTCATGACTTTTGTGCGGCGGCGTGTATTAGGAAATTATGATTGCTGTTGCATAAATGTTTGAATGTTGAATCAGTTCCTATTATTTTTAATGTTATTTATGCTGTCTTTCGCCGTTCTCAACACTGGCTCTCTAATTACCCTTTAGCAACCAGAAAGTGATTTAACAAAACGTGAAGCCTGTAATTAGAATTCCTAGTGCCCACTTCATCTGAGAATACAATTATAGCTGCAGCTTATAGCTCTGAGGAATTAGGAGATTGTCCGGGATTTATAATCAAAAACGATATTCCAAAATAGTTGAGTATATTCTGAAAGTCACTGATGAAAAACACAAGTATCCATACAACCTAACTAACAGAGCAGTTCAGAGTCTAATGCGCTGATGCAACTATAAATGTCCGAATTAATTGTTAAAATGAATGCTCGCCATAATTTGATGATAATATTTCATCAAACGCCACGCTAAATAATGGTAGAATGTCTGTCCCGCGACGGCACGTGAAAATACGACAATACGCAAACTGAAGCTAGATAATGAAAATCATCCCAGAATTAACACTTCACTCGCAAATGATTTCATGGTTACGCGTATCTCGAGTAACTGAATACGGCATCCGAGGCTGTTTGTAGCAGTGATACCGACGCGACGCGACTCCCGACACAGATGGCGTGTTATTCAGTGTCTGGAGAGAACTGGGGCCTTGCTTCCTCGCGCAGCGTTCTTATATATAAAGTCGCGGTGCGGACGGCTAAGGGAACGCCTGAGAAGCGTTCAGTGAATTCGAAAGTAAAATTCTATGTACAGACTTGACAGAAAATCCTAGGAAGTTCTGGTCTTACGTTAAATCAGTAAGTGGCTCGAAACAGCATATCCAGACACTCCGGGATGATGATGGCATTGAAACAGAGGATGACACGCGTAAAGCTGAAATACTAAACACCTTTTTCCAAAGCTGTTTCACAGAGGAAGACCGCACTGCAGTTCCTTCTCTAAATCCTCGCACAAACGAAAAAATGGCTGACATCGAAATAAGTGTCCAAGGAATAGAAAAGCAACTGGAATCACTCAACAGAGGAAAGTCCACTGGACCTGACGGGATACCAATTCGATTCTACACAGAGTACGCGAAAGAACTTGCCCCCCTTCTAACAGCCGTGTACCGCAAGTCTCTAGAGGAACGGAGGGTTCCAAATGATTGGAAAAGAGCACAGATAGTCCCAGTCTTCAAGAAGGGTCGTCGAGCAGATGCGCAAAACTATAGACCTATATCTCTGACGTCGATCTGTTGTAGAATTTTAGAACATGTTTTTTGCTCGAGTATCATGTCGTTTTTGGAAACTCAGAATCTACTATGTAGGAATCAACATGGATTCCGGAAACAGCGATCGTGTGAGACCCAACTCGCGTTATTTGTTCATGAGACCCAGAAAATATTAGATACAGGCTCCCAGGTAGATGCTATTTTTCTTGACTTCCGAAAGGCGTTCGATACAGTTCCGCACTGTCGCCTGATAAACAAAGTAAGAGCCTACGGAATATCAGACCAGCTGTGTGGCTGGATTGAAGATTTTTTAGCAAACAGAACACAGCATGTTGTTATCAATGGAGAGACGTCTACAGACGTTAAGGTAACCTCTGGCGTGCCACAGGGGAGTGTTATGGGACCATTGCTTTTCACAATATATATAAATGACCTAGTAGATAGTGTCGGAAGTTCCATGCGGCTTTTCGCGGATGATGCTGTAGTATACAGAGAAGTTGCAGCATTAGAAAATTGTAGCGAAATGCAGGAAGATCTGCAGCGGATAGGCACTTGGTGCAGGGAGTGGCAACTGTCCCTTAACATAGACAAATGTAATGTATTGCGAATACATAGAAAGAAGGATCATTTATTGTATGATTATATGATAGCGGAACAAACACTGGTAGCAGTTACTTCTGTAAAATATCTGGGAGTATGCGTGCGGAACGATTTGAAGTGGAATGATCATATAAAATTAATTGTTGGTAAGGCGGGTACCAGGTTGAGATTCATTGGGAGAGTCTGTAGAAAATGTAGTCCATCAACAAAGGAGGTGCCTTACAAAACATTAGTTCGACCTATACTTGGGTATTGCTCATCAGTGTGGGATCCGTACCAGATCGGGTTGACAGAGGAGATAGAGAAGATCCAAAGAAGAGCGGCGCGTTTCGTCGCAGGGTTATTTGGTAACCGTGATAGCGTTACGGAGATGTTTAATAAACTCAAGTGGCAGACTCTGCAAGAGAGGCGCTCTGCATCGCGGTGTAGCTTGCTCGCCAGGTTTCGAGAGGATGCGTTTCTGGATGAGGTATCGAGTATATTGCTTCCCCCTACTTATACCTCCCGAGGAGATCACGAATGTAAAATTAGAGAGATTAGAGCGCGCACGGAGGCTTTCAGACAGTCGTTCTTCCCGCGAACCATACGCGACTGGAACAGGAAAGGGAGGTAATGACAGTGGCACGTAAAGTGCCCTCCGCCACACACCGTTGGGTGGCTTGCGGAGTATGAATGTAGATGTAGATGTAGATCAAATCGGCTCTCCCGACTAGCCGCTGGGCTAGTAATGCACCACATTAGGTTACCGAATAAATCATAGCTTCTCTTGCTGATGGCCGATGAAGCTCTTAATTTAAATATGCATTCAGCACGCAGGTAAGTATTGATAATAAAATTTTGACGTGGCTAAGTTAAATATTTTGGGCGAGAGAATTAATTTAATTGCACTGCACGCAGTAGATGAGCTCTGAACTGGCCCTTTTGAGATACGCCATCGCTATAATTTTATAGGTATTCAAATGAAACTTTTCACATCCTCATAGTCATAGCGGATCTCCAACCTATTTAAATCTAAACATCCTAGCCTTATATATTAGCCTACTTAATCTATCTTGCTTCCTTAAGTTTTGAGATGTAAACCAGAAAATCATGAATTTCCACTAAAATCTTAATTTGTGTAATCCAAAGTACTGTTTTTATTAAATTATTATGAAAGATGAATCTAAATATAAATTTTGAAGTCTCTAGCTCTTTTCTGTTGCGCCAATGATTTTTACAGAAAACGTCCAAATTTCGAAAATGGCTAAAGTTATCGAACTGATATTCAACACATATTAATTTAGTATTACTCCTGACATACTAGAAAAGTTTTAGGTTATTTGCTTGATTTTTAAAGTATTGCGCAACATTTATGACGTCAGAGCTAGTTACAGCAGACTGGCTAGCACACAATGAAAAGACTGATGTGAATTTACTACAGCGTGAGTAGGCTGCTTCCCTACATCACCCTCTACTTAAATATTTTTTGTTTATGAATGTTAATGAACGAGAAAAAAAATTTAATTACAAAAGGGGAAGCAAGAGTACAGCTTAACTTCCTATGAAAATTTAAATTGAAATATAAACATGTAGAAACATTAAAAGAAAACTGATTACCTACATTAATTATTTAAATCGCAGGCATGTTCACTGCCTCTTAAGCAACATTATTACTCAAAATTTTTAAGCAAAGTCCATGAAACACTTTAGCATACATATTGCCTTAGACAACAAACACATATAAATATGTAAAATTATGAAAATCTTAACTCCATTAAATACATTTTTACATACACAAATTCAAAGAAAATAACATGATACATAAACAGATGATTATCTCTTAGCAGTCTTTTCAAAACCTGAAAGAAAATTTTCACAAATAATTTTTACACACGTGGTTGTAGCCGCTTTGGCTGGCGTTCTACACTTCCATTCACAAGGGTAGAGGAGGGGAAGCTGCTATGGTGTGCGTCCTTCACGTTCACTCTAAATTACATGGGGAAAGGGGAGGGGTCACTGTGAGTTGTGTCCAAGTCACTCCACGCTTTCACGCAGCTACCAGGCTGCCATTATCTGGTTTGTCCTGTAGAACAAACAAAAAGAGTGCCTCAGACTCTGTTCACTTAATATCTAAGAGTGGGTCACAATGAAATGGGGATATATACATTTTATCCTTCAATATTTTTCTGGAACAAAGTTAACAGAACTTTTTCAATTTTACTCTCGTGGTTACTTAATTGTCATAATCGATAAACAAATGGCTCAAAACGCCTTTAGTCATGTACTCGAGAAAATTTATGCTCAAGGCATATAATCATAAATCATATTTAATCTGAATTTATTATTTCTGGGCCGGAACACTGAACCAATGCTCGGTACATTCCTGACAAATCTGTATTTTATTTACTTAACTGATTCACCTTCGATTACCTTATTCTTAGAGATAGTATGAGTATGATTAGTGGTTGTTTTCTCAGCTTCTTTGTACATATGAGTAACTTTTGGTAATAGTACAGTTGTGAGTGTTCAAAACACACTACGTTTAGTTGACTACAAAATCCACTTATTGGTCCTCTGCTGCTGTGTCAGTTCCACATCTGCAATTATGTACTTACGTACTTGAAGTGTATTTATGCTGAGCTAAAATAATGTTTCACGTCTGCCATTATGTTACTTATTTACTTTGCTAGTGTATGAACTTAAGTAATACTCACTCTATTAAAATTTAAAGCACAGGATAACACATTTATTTCATATCTCTAGTGTATTGCAGCTGATCAGTTTGCTCACGTGGCAATCCATTTCCACTCGATCGGACGCTGAAACCACAGGTAGTCTCTCTCGACCTACCAATAAAGTGCATCAAGTAATTATGGACGAACGTAATGCTAAATTCCTTAAACCTATAGGACACCATGAGCTGCTCTGTCTCATCTAACATAAGGGTACCTATGGTCGCATTCACGCCTCCAACTCATAACCTCAATACGTGTAGGTGTAGCCTGTCACACACTACACCAAAATAATGGCCAGCTCCAATCTTATAAATACTTCAGGGACGTGTCCTTCACGTCTCAACCACAAACACTGCTCAATTCTATACACTGCCATCCCTTGCTACACAAGGTGAGTTTATTCTTACAACTTGTCTGCATATTTTTCATAACACTAAGCACTCTCTCTTACTATTTCTTAGTTAGCTCTAATGCATACACTAGGTTTCACTACCACTTCAGATCCTACTTGTACATGAATTTGTACATCTTTTTAAAATATTATTGTGGGACCATTTCCAATAAAACAACACTTTGTATTTACTATATTACCTAGGTTCTATGCATAATTGTTACTCAAATACATTTGTATCTTAATTACGTCATACTTCTCCATTGTTTGTCACTATTAGGTTTGTCACATTAGGTATTTTTCTTCACTAATCGGTGGATAGAATGGTTACAGAACTCATGGCTTGATAGCCATGACAGAAAATTTTCATGTGTTGGGAAGGAGAGATCGATAGGAAAGATGAAGAATGAGTGAGACCTGAAAGGGAAAGAAGATCTCAATCAGCTGGGACTGCACAGCTGCCACACTGTGTAGAGGTTACAGAACAACCTCCTCCCTACAGCATTCATTAGTTTATTGCTGGCTTGATAACCATACCGGAAAATTTAATGTTGGAAAGAAGAGATCGAAATTTTTGTAGATAGGAAAGATGAAGAGTGAGTGAGACCTGAAAAGGAAAGATCTCACACAGCTGGGACTGCACAGCTGCCACACTGTGTAGAGTTTACAGAACAACCTCCTCCCTACAGCATTCATTAGTTGAATGCTGGCTTAATAGTCATACCGGAAAATTTAATTTGTTGGAAAGAAGAGGTCGAAATTTTTGGGGACAGGAAAGATGAAGAATAAGTGAGACCTGAAAGGGAAAGAAGATCTCACACAGCTGGGACTGCACAGCTGCCACACTGTGTAGAGGTTACAGAACAACCTCCTCCCTACAGCATTCATCCACTACCTATGAATTTCTTTAGGTCGATCACGTTCCTGAGACCTAATAGCTTCTTACTTTTAGGGTACTCTAGCCTATATGCATTGGCATGTGGTTTTCCTATGATCCTGAAAGGTCCTTGGCATACAAACATGAATTTCTTTGTTTCTGCATTTACTTTCTTTGATTTTTCCTTGGTTTTGACAAGGACTAACTGACCTATTTCAAAACTAGTAGGTACAGCTTTTGCGTCATGACGCTTCTTCCTTTCCAACGCTCTTTTTCTTATATTTGCCCTAGCCTTTAATTTCTTCTCGTCTGTGGATATTTGCGTTAGAATAGGGAATTCTACCATATCTGCAATCACATTGTGCGGTTCTTGGCCAAACATCAATTCACAAGGCGCAAAACCAGTTGCATCATGTCTTAAGTTGTTAATTACATTCTCAAAATACTTAATGTGCTTTGCCCAACTTGAGTGTTTCCGAGCACAATAAGTTCTGCAAAGCCTATTCAATTCTCTCATAATACGTTCACTCATATTTCCTTGGGGGAAATACGCAGTTATTTTCAGATGTTTCACGCCGGCCTTATCTAGACATTCCTTAAATCTATCAGAAGTAAATTGAGGCCCATTGTCGGACAGAAAATTCTTCGGAACGCCAACGTTTACAAAGAAATCTTTTTCCAACTTTTCAACCAATGTTTTTGCATTTGCTCTTTTAATTGGGTATAGCTTAACATATTTACTGAATCCATCCACAATAACAAAAACATGGGTGCAACCACCTCTCGAAAAAGGAAGAGGGCCAAACAAATCACAAGCCAGTAATTCTAGGGTTTCAGTTGGCTCTACTGAATGCATATCTCCTTGTATTCTGGTGTTAGCAGCACGGACTTTCTGGCACACTACACAAGATGCTAGACGCTTGGCCACACGGCGCTACATGTTGTCAAACACAACCTTCTCTTTTAATTTTGCAATGCAGTTCTTTGCACCGTAGTGCCCATACCTCAGGTGTACACAGTCGATTAGTAAGTCTACATGTTGTGAGGGAAAGCACAGCTTCCACTCAGAAACACCTACCTTTCTCCTTCTAAATAGACTACCTTTATGCAGACAATAGTATTGCGAAACCTCAGGATAGTTCACATTTCCTAAATAGCTCTTCACTAATTTCAGTTGGTCATCTGTATTCTGCTCACGTCTCAAGTTCTTAATCACTCTCTTTAATGCACTTTCTTCCTTTACTTCGTGCAATGCAAACATTCGAACTTCATTTAGGTCTGTTGCTGTAATTCCCGCGTCATCACAGAGCTCCGCACTTCTAGATAACCCATCAGCTACCAGATTGTCTTTTCCTTGAATATATCTAACCTCAAGGTCAAACTGCTGGAGATACAATGACCATCTTACCAAACGAGAATTCCTCAACTTACAGGTCTTTAAAAAGGTCAACGCCTTATGGTCACTGTAAACAATTATCTTGTGACCTAATAGATACTGCTCAAACTTCTGTACCCCAAATACAATTGCCAATGCTTCCAGTTCTGAGATGCCATAATTTCTCTCTGCTGCCTGTAAAGATCGACTTGCGAAAGCTATAGTCTTGTGCACTTCTTGTTCGTTCTCTATTTCTACCTGGAATATTTCCACAGCTATACCATAGCCACTAGCATCAACAGACATACAGAATGGTTTTTCAAAATCAGGATGATGTAAAATTGGACTAGTAATTAAAGATTGTTTAAGCACCTCAAACGCCTGTTGACATTCTGCTGTCCAAACCCAAGGGGTATTCTTTTTCAGCAGGAGGTGAAGACAAGGAGCATTAAAAGCCTGATCGCTAACAAAACGCCTATAGAAGCCGAAAAGACCGAACATCGATCTCAACTGCTTCTTGTTTCTGGGGGCCTCAAGTTTTTCAATAACTGCTAGCTTGCCTGGGTCAGGCAGAATACCTTTTCCACTTATCCTATATCCCAAGAAACCTATTTCCTCTTTAACGCACTCTGTCTTTTCAATCTTTAGTTTCATGCCACCTCTCTCAATAGCCTCTAACACTTCCTCTAATAAAGCTATGTGTTCTTCCCAGGTAGGAGTTGCTATTAACAGATCATCCACGTAGACTGTTATTTTATTACTTAAAGCTGGTCCTAAAACATGGCACATCACACGTACGAAGGCACAAAAAGAGATATTAAGTCCGAAAGGTACCACACGGTATTGGTAACAAACTCCTTCGTACAAAAAAGCTGTGTACTTCCTTGAAAATTTTCGCCAGTGGCAAATTCCAATATCCACACGTGATGTCCATAGAAGTTAAGAATTTTACTCCCCGGAACTTTTGCAATAACTCGTCCATGTTCTGCGGTCTATCACTTTCCCTAACCACTATTTCATTCGACCAACGAGCGTCCAAGACCAATCTGACACTCCCGTCTCTTTTTGGTACAACAACAAGAGGATTATTGTACTCACTGACCGCTTTTTCAATCACACCCCACTCTAGCATTCTCTGTATCTCCTTTCGAACTGCCTCCTTCCTAGCTACATGTATTTGGTATGGCTTCCTGAAAAACACTTGGCCAGGTTTCACCTTTAATTGACATTCATAACCTTTGACCACTCCAGGTCGATCTGAAAATACCTTATGATGCCTTTTTAAAACCTGTCTCAGTTCTTCCTTCTGATTAGCGGAAATTTTATCGATTTCCTGCAATTTAGCTTCTATTTTGTTCAAAATAATTGCTTCTTCTTCTTATGTGTTTAGCTTACTGTTACTAAGATTAACACTTTCGTCCCAATACCTCCTATTTTTCAGAACTCGTATAGGCAGCTCCCAAGTTTCATCATTAGTTACTACATGTTTATCACTAAAAGGGACTGTAATTACTCCAGTTATCGGCAAGACCATTTTTAACTGGCTTCTTTCAAAGTCAACAACACTCTGATATTTTGACAGGAAATCTATGCCAATTAAAACCTCAATACTGAGATTGTTTACAATTAAACATGGATGATCAATTAAATTACCATTAATGTTAAAGGGCAGCAAAGCTTCATGCTTTACCGTTTTTGACACCTTGCCAGTAGCACAAATTATTCTTAGTCCTGATACCCTCATTACTGTAAGCTTGTCTTTACCAGGTAATGCATCAAAGAAGGACTGAGATATTGCACTCACCTCACTTCCACTGTCTAAGAGACAACGTACATTGATACCCAACATATTCACTATTATTATAGGGTGGCTTATTCTAGGTTGTACAGGTGGTTCCTCAAATTCATCTAATACAGTAGTTCCTTTTGGATTTGTCTCCAACTAAAGTGATTGACATCTGTCTTCATTACATTTAGGTCACAGTGTGTAGGGGTTTCCTGACTTACATTTTCAGCTGCCTTTTCCAGTCGGTCTATTAATTTCAAATCGAAACACCGCACGACTTCATTACATTTAGTTTGCTGAACATGACCCAAATTACTGTAGTCTGAGCGATTCTGCGCCTCCAGACCGGGCATAACACTAGTTACAGCTAAACAACTTTCACCATTATCGTCGGTTTCCTTCTCAAGTGACAACTGTGGTCACAGCTACTGGGTTCATCGACCCCCAACAGGCTACCCTTTACATTCTCACTTTCCTACTGTCCTAAATCTATTAGTGCATTATCAACATCCTGCACAGGCACTTTAGATAAGAGCACATCATCTTCATCGTAAATATAAGCATGAATTTCTTCTGCTTCTTCACCTGACAATTCAGTATTTTGTAGCTCTTCCCTACCATTACACTGCTGCGCCTTCTCTTTCTCTTCCCACTTAGAAAGCGTCTCTAACACGATATCTATCAAATACTGTGAGTGATCTAATATTTCTGTTGTATCCTTAGATGCTACCGACACTTCATCCACCTGTTCTGATTTGTCTTACCAATTCCCGTAACTACTGGCTTAGGAAAAGTAACCGCCTGGTGAGCGCCAGTGTCCTCATAGACGGGAACTAGTTTTCCTGCCTCGGCCTACTGCTGTTTCCTTTATTTCCATTATAATTAACTGGCACAGCATTGCCTTCCGCACTGTTGTTTACATGCATAATTCTATTTGGAACAAAATTATTATCCCTTGGACGCCATTGTTGGCTCTGATAATTATTTCCCCAATTCCTACCTCTCTTAGGATGGCGATCACCTACTGTTCTGATGTTTACATTGCCATTTTGCTCGTTCCTAAAATTACTATTATTGTTATTGGCATTTCTGTTATTACGTGCTTGCTCCTCATTGGCAGCAACACGTTCTACACGTTCCAAATATTCAATGAAACGATCCAGATTGTCTCTAGGGGCAGATATAATTCTAGTTTGCCAATACCATGGCAGTTTGGCTTCAAGACCTAGTATTATCATTTCAGGTTTCAGCTTTTCGTCCAAATGTGACAAACGTGAGATCCATGACCTAGCAAATTCTTTAATTGATTCCTTGCCTGCATTGAAGCGTTTTCCACTCCAAAATTCTCTCAACACTTCATTTTGATTATTACTAGACCAATACTCATTAATGAAAGCTGTTTTAAATTCTGCTAATGTTTTACACTTCAACATAACATCAGCTGACCAACGCATGGCGTCACCTGCTAAATGGCTTTTAACACATGAGATTTTCTCTCGTTCAGACCAAGTTGGTGGAATCACATCTTCAAAATCGTTCCAGAAATCTAGCGGGTGGATATTTATATCTGGATCGAACCGCAAGAACCGCCGACACCCGATAAAAGCAGCGTTTGCAGCTACAACTTGTTGTATACTACCATTACCAGAAGTTAGTGAAGCTACTTTACTCTCAATGTTAGCAATGTTAGTACTAATATTTTCTACTCTCATTTCAACATTATCTACTCTTTGTGCAATATGAGTAGTATCAGTTTTGATTGCATCTACGTCTGCTTGACATATGTTTACATTTATATTAACATCTTTATCCTATCTGAGCATAGTTCAGATTCCGCCTCGATCTTTTCTGTTAACTTGTGCTCCAGCTTCGCATCTTCCATTTGGAAGTCTTTGCGAACCTCAGCAACTTCGGATTTTACTGTTTTATACATTTCAGAAAATTGTTGAGCAACCTTTTTCTTAATATCCTCATGGTTGTAATCAATTTTATCGTTCAAACTGTCCAGATCCTCTTTCAACTTATTGCAACTAGCCTTGAAAGAATTTTCTAATTCAGCTTTATTGGATTCTAATTTATTGTCCATTGCCTCAAACCGTTTATTAAAATTAGTTTGACTGGCCACAATCCTGTTATTTACCTCAATTATATTAGATTTTAATTCAGCATTACTGGCTGACAATTTTGCATTACTGGCAGCTATTGCTTGTAATATAACATTTAAATCAACAGCCCCAGCATCTTTGGGTTGCTCACTAGCTGGCTTTTTATCACACTCAGGTGACGAAAAACTAGCTCGAACACCAGAATCATCAAAACTAAATGAAACTTCTGATTGATCAGTCATATCTAACTTCTCCTGTTTAAACTCTACCATCTCTGATGACTGTTTCATTTTTAATTCATCAGAGAAACTATCATCCAATAAATTTACAATTTCTAATTTCTGCTTTACTACAGGGGTCTCTATTATTGAATCATTGCCCCTTTTTAAACTATTGTCAGGAGACAATACTTCATATTTCACTTTAACATCACTACTTTCCCGCATATTTACACTTGAACCATTGTCTGGATTTACAGTTCCCTCAACAGACATAGGTTCTGATATAAGTTTAACCTCGGTTTCTTTTGGCGGTTCCATCGCCGACAGTCTTTTAGTGCAGGTTAGTAAAATTTTTAACAGCTTTTCACTTTACTTAGTTCCTTCTGCACGACGTTGTCTGCGCGGCGTACCGGGATTACTAATGCGCCGTAGCGCGCTGAACTGCAGACGGCACTCCGACGGCTGTTGTGTGTTTGCGTGGCCCACAATTGCAGGCGCGGTTCCGGCTGCTCCGGCGGACAACTGCGGTGCGGCGAAACTGGCTTCTCGCGATGCCGGCAGCACCGCTAGACTCAGTGCCAGCTCCGTCAATCCAGATGCGTTGTTAATCCAATTGTGTCGTCCACATGCACACGTAACACTATCAGTGTTCTATTACTCAGCTGCGTGTCGCATTTCACTCGCGAATCCGAATAGTTAAAAATCACTTTCACTTAGTTGATTTCCCGGCCGATGCACCATATGTGGGGCGGCGTGTATTAGGAAATTATGATTGCTGTTGCATAAATGCTTGAATGTTGAATCAGTTCCTATTATTTTTAATGTTATTTATGCTGTCTTTCACCGTTCTCAACACTGGCTCTCTAATTACCCTTTAGCAACCAGAAAGTGATTTAACAAAACGTGAAGCCTGTAATTAGAATTCCTAGTGCCCACTTCATCTGAGAATACAATTATAGCTGCAGCTTATAGCTCTGAGGAATTAGGAGATTGTCCGGGATTTATAATCAAAAACGATATTCCAAAATAGTTGAGTATATTCTGAAAGTCACTGATGAAAAACACAAGTATCCATACAACCTAACTAACAGAGCAGTTCAGAGTCTAATGCGCTGATGCAACTATAAATGTCCGAATTAATTGTTAAAATGAATGCTCGCCATAATTTGATGATAATATTTCATCAAACGCCACGCTAAATAATGGTAGAATGTCTGTCCCGCGACGGCACGTGAAAATACGACAATACGCAAACTGAAGCTAGATAATGAAAATCATCCCAGAATTAACACTTCACTCGCAAATGATTTCATGGTTACGCGTATCTCGAGTAACTGAATACGGCATCCGAGGCTGTTTGTAGCAGTGATACCGACGCGACGCGACTCCCAACATAGATGGCGTGTTATTCAGTGTCTGGAGAGAACTGGGGCCTTGCTTCCTCGCGCAGCGTTCTTATATATAAAGTCGCGGTGCGGACGGCTAAGGGAACGCCTGATCAAATCGGCTCTCCCGACTAGCCGCTGGGCTAGTAATGCACCACATTAGGTTACCGAATAAATCATAGCTTCTCTTGCTGATGGCCGATGAAGCTCTTAATTTAAATGTGCATTCAGCACGCAGGTAAGTAATGATAATAAAATTTTGACGTGGCTAAGTTGAATATTTTGGGCGAGAGAATTAATTTAATTGCACTGGACGCAGTAGATGAGCTCTGAACTGGCCCTTTTGAGATACGCCATCGCTATAATTTTATAGGTATTCAAATGAAACTTTTCACATCTTCATAGTCATAGCGGATCTCCAACCTATTTAAATCTAAACATCCTAGCCTTATTTATTAGCCTACTTAATCTATCTTGCTTCCTTAAGTTTTGAGATGTAAACCAGAAAATCATGAATTTCCACTAAAATCTTAATTTGTGAAATCCAAAGTACTGTTTTTATTAAATTATTATGAAAGATGAATCTAAATATAAATTTTGAAGTCTCTAGCTCTTTTCTGTTGCGCCAATGATTTTTACAGAAAACGTCCAAATTTCGAAAATGGCTAAAGTTGTCGAACTGATATTCAACACATATCAATTTAGTATTACTCCTGACATACTAGAAAAGTTTTAGGTTATTTGCTTGATTTTTAAAGTATTGCGCAACATTTATGACGTCAAAACTAGTTACAGCAGACTGGCTGGCACACAATGAAAAGACTGATGTGAATTTACTACAGCGTGAGTAGGCTGCTTCCCTACACTTTCATCACCTCAGGGTTCGCCCGCATCTCGTGGTCGTGCGGTAGCGTTCTCGCTTCCCACGCCCAGGTTCCCGGGTTCGATTCCCGGCGGGGTCAGGGATTTTCTCTGCCTCGTGATGGCTGGGTGTTGTGTGCTGTCCTTAGGTTAGTTAGGTTTAAGTAGTTCTAGGGGACTGATGACCATAGATGTTAAGTCCCATAGTGCTCAGAGCCATTTGAACCATTTTTGAACCTCAGGGTTCTTTGACCTGTGATGCCATGTAACCTTTACGACCCTTTATAAAGTAATGTACTGTATTCATTAATAATATAATTTTAACAACTGTACTAGATAGTGAACGGTAAAGTTTTGCGTTCTGGTTCTAGACAAGCCAATCGGGTCCGACCGACTACCATGTCGTCCTTTGCCAGGCGTCATCAGATGCAATATGGAGGGACATGCGGTCAGCACAACGCTCTCTCGCCGGTCTTTGTTAGGTTCCTTGACTTGGGCTGGCCTAACGAGAGTGAGTGCACAGTCCTCCCACTACGGAAAAATCCTCGACGATACCGGGAATCGAGTCCGGGCTCGCGGCATTGTGATCAACCGCAATGACCACTCAGCTAGGTAGGCGGACGACTATACCACAACGGTAAACTGTAAAACATGACAATAGATGTTTTTCGTGGGTATTTTTAGGTCTGTCACTCTTCCATGATCTACTGTTATGCAGATGTAACCTGAGGATACGATTTTCAGTGCCAGAGAACCGGTTGTGATCTAATAATAAAAGTGATTAAATACAGCTCAGTCAACTTATTAATCTCTAAGAGGATAAGTCACAGCTGTGGTTTCCCTGTCAACAAGGTTTTCTGCAAGCTGTCGGAAGATAAGAACGAGTCGATTCCGTCAGTGGCCCAGTAGAAGACCTTTGTTTGACACTGCGGTGGCCTTCCACACTTCCGCAGCATCTCGTGATTCTTCTCACGTGCTGCAAACGTCCTGAAACAAACACACACGGTTTCCGCATGTCGAATATCAACGACAGTAGGATCACCGGAAACGAGCACAGAGCATTTAACGGCAAGTTGGAACAGTGGCATGTGAGGCCTGGATTAACATCTTTAAAATCAGCCATTTCATCTTTATCCAACAGTCCACAGTTTGCACTAAGTAAATTCACAGTAGAAAAGTGAAGGGGTAGCGTGCATAAGGTGGCAAGACGACTCCCTCTGCCGCACTGCCATCCTGCTGGGGCATTTGGCTGCTGAAAAGAACCGCCACTTCTTAATGGGCCATATCCCATACAGCCTGCTCGATCACTCGGAATATAGAAAACTGCCTTGTTCCATGGGCACATTAAGATAGCTGACATTATGTGAAAGGGTTTTTTCGTTCATAAACGTTTCACTAATGTTATTTCTATATCAGACATTATATCTCTCCTCCATAGAGGTTACTAGAAATGAACACAAAACAAAAATTGTGCTTCTTGTGGTAGTTAGTGTAACTCCATCAGGAAGTCGTTCTGACTCTGTGTGCAGACAGGTCGGCGAAGTTGTTCCGAGAAATAAAACTGCAAATGCTGTTTAAGAAAATTATTGGTGGTACTTCCTTCAGAAACTGTCCTTTAAAAGTTAGTCCTGTGTGTTGTGATCGCAGCATGCATGCGTGCATGCATTCAGTGTGTCTGAGATACTGAACCTCAGGACTACAACAACTACTCCACAGTGAGTTAGTATAATTTCGGTGGACTTTTAGTTACGTACATTTAATTTTTGTTAGTACTCCACGGTTGATGACTATCCGGTACAGCAAATTATATTTGAATGTTGTTGTTGTTGTTGTTGTGGTCTTCAGTCCTGAGACTGGTTTGATGCAGCTCTCCATGCTACTCTATCCTGTACAAGCTTCTTCATCTCCCAGTACCTACTGCAACTACATCCTTCTGAATCTGCTTGGTGTATTCATCTCTTGGCCGCCCTCTACGATTTTTACCCTCCACGCTGCCCTCCAATGCTAAAATTGTGATCCCTTGATGCCTCAAAACATGTCCTACCAACCGATCCCTTCTTCTAGTCAAGTTGTGCCACACACTTCTCTTCTCCCCAATCCTATTCAATACCTCCTGATTAGTTACGTTATGCTTTTATTTTTAGAAATGGTGGGACACATGAAACAGAAACAAAGACGCAATTTCGCCAGGACAATGATTGGCTTTCTCAATCGTAGGAACTCCGCTGAGAACCGTAAAGATTTGATATACTAGGAAGAGGACGTTCTTGATATTTTGTGGACAAATGTAGCTCGTAATACTTATAAAACAATAGCTGCAACACTGTAATGTGAAATGTAATAATGAGCGTAGTACAAACAACTTTTTATTTTCATATACGGTGATTCCGTGTTTGTGTCACTGTCTTCAGGGATAATGGAGAGGGGTAAACTATCAAGTGAAATACAAGTACCGGTACTGATGCTGCTAAGGCTGTAGGGCAGGCAGCTTTCGGAGGTGATAATATGGATCAGCTGGCGAAGAGAAGTCTACTTGTATGTAACATTGGCCTTAATTTGAGGAGGAAATTTCTGAGAACATACGTTTGCAACACAACGCTGTATGGTAGTGAAGCATGGACTGTGGGGAAAACCGGAACAGAAGAGATGTGGTGCTACAGACTGAACACGGCTGATAAGCTAACGCATGAGGAGATCTCCTCAGAATCAGTGAGGAAATAAATATATGAAAAACACTGTCAAGAAGAAGGGACAGGATGAGAGGGCATCTGTTAAGACATCAGGGAATAACTTCCATGGTACTAGAGGGAGCTGAAAGGCTAAAAAACTGTAGAGAAAGACGTTGGAACACATCCAGCAAATATTTGAGGACGTACGTGCAAAGCACTACTCCAATATGATGAGTTTGGCACAGGAGAGGAATTCGAGGCGGGCCTGATCAAACCAGTCACAACAGCGATGACTCAAAAACAACAAAAATGTGTCCCAGAAATATGGCATCTATACTATGAAACACATATTTTTTCCTGAAAGCCTTTCTGTTTCCCTTTTTTTTTCAGGACGTAGTATGGAGCATAACAACAAAAAAATGTACAGTATATATGGGCTCTAAAATGGGTACCTTAAGGGCTATGAACAGTTGTTCTGCAAAAGAGATGTGTTACACAGTCTCGAAGACGAACAAGCGCTCATAGTCATAGCTCTTAAGGTACGCATTTTAGAGTCCGTGTTTACTTCTTCTTTTCTTCTTTTCGTCCATACTACCGCCTGAGCACTATGGGACTTAACTGCTGAGGTCATCAGTCCCCTAGAACTTAGAACTACTTAAACCTAACTAACCTAAGGACATCACACACATCCATGCCCGAGGCAGGATTCCAACCTGCGACCGTAGCGGTCGCGCGGTTCCAGACTGTAGCGCCTAGAACCGCTCGGCCACCCCTTAGCAACAACAGTATCGGTAGGCCTACATGTATTCCAGTGTTGGAGTCATCGGAATGATTTTCGCTTATAACTGTCGACTCGGTAGTTTCCGGACCAGTATCCCTTAACTCAAATGGATACTTTTAGCCTTCCTCATCATTCCCAAAAATTTGTGACATTATCACGGAATCACATTTATAAGACGTGAGATGGTCACGTTAGTGAAGTACGCGGTCTTAATCTTCAAATATGAGATTTATTTGCGTTGCTCGCATATCTATAAAATGATGACCGGATTCGATTCTTCAAGCTAGTATTTTTAGGTAATTGAAATCTCGCTACAGTGAATGACTAACATGTACTACAAACATGTTCTGCGTCATTGAAAAAAAAGGAAAAAAACACAGTCCGCTTTTGTACTGCCTTTTATGTCTTTTTAAGGTCATCAAAATAGAAATTAAAAGACATTACGTGTGTGTAATGCGTCTTTTCAATGACATAGGGCCGGTTGCTGTGGCCGAGCGGTTCTAGGCGCTTAAGTCTGGAACGGGGCGACCGGTACAGTCGCAGGTTCGAATCCTGCCTCGGGCTTGGATGTGTGTGATGTCCTTAAGTTAGTTAGGTTTAAGTAGTTCTAAGTTCTAGGGGACTGATGACCTTAGATGTTAAGTCCTATAGTGCTTAGAGCCATTTGAATTTTCAATGACATAGGACGCGTTTTCACCGCATGTGACGAATTAATCATTGTAACGACATTTTAATGATCCGTAGATCATTGCATCTGCAATAGAGACTAGTCATCGTTTTATAAATGTACTATCAAGGCAAATTTTATATTGATCTTTTTATTCGTTGATACAATTCATCCTTTCTCTTTACCGGTTCTTTCAGTGGCCTCCACATATTTGAGCTGTTTTCAGAAACTTGATCTCAAATCGCGAAGCTTTGTTTTTTACACTTTGGTCCAGACTTGGAATATCTTCTAAAAATATTTCAACCATCTCGTCGTACTCATCACTGGAGAGTCCGCTTCGAACTGAGCCCCGATGATCAGTGAAAACGTGTCTAGAGATGTCCCGGACAGCGGTGGAATACCAGCCTTACTGTCGCCAGCCATAAGCCCCGAAGGACCGCTTTGGTTGTCATGCGCGGCCTGCTTACGGCACAGCGGTACGTCGACGATATTCTACGCCCTATTTTACTCCCCTTCACGGCAAGCCATCCTGGAGATATATATTTTTTTCGTGTTTGCCATAGCCTACTTTGCCAGCAAGGTCGCCGGATCTCTGAAGCCCCAGTTGAACAGAATTTGTTACGATATCTCCCAGGAGCCCCCCCATGAACCATGGACCTTGCCGTCGGTGGGGACGCTTGCGTGCCTCAGCGATACAGATGGCCGTACCGTAGGTGCAACCACAACGGAAGGGTATCTGTTGAGAGGCCAGACAAACATGTGGTTCCTGAAGAGGGGCAGCAGCCTTTTCAGTAGTTGCAGGGGCAACAGTCTGGATGATTGACTGACCTGGCCTTGTAACATTAACCAAAACGGCCTTGCTGTGCTGGTACTGCGAACGGCTGAAAGCAAGGGGAAACTACAGCCGTAATTTTTCCCGAGGGCATGCAGCTTTACTGTATGATTAAATGATGATGGTGTCCTCTTGGGTAAAATATTCCGGAGGTAAAATAGTCCCCCATTCGGATCTCTGGGCGGGGACTACTCAAGGGGACGTCATTATCAGGAGAAAGAAAACTGGCGTTCTACGGATCGGAGCGTGGAATGTCAGATCCCTTAATCGGGCAGGTAGGTTAGAAAATCTAAAAAGCGAAATGGATAGGTTAAAGTTAGATATAGTGGGGATTAGTAAAGTTCGGTGGCAGGAGGAACAAGACTTTTGGTCAGGTGATTACAGGGTTATAAATACAAAATCAAATAGGGGTAATGCAGGAGTAGGTTTAATAATGAATAAAAAAATAGGAATGCGGGTTAGCTACTACAAACAGCATAGTGAACGCATTATTGTGGCCAAGATAGACACAAAGACCATGCCTACTACGGTAGTACAAGTTTATATGCCAACTAGCTCTGCAGATGATGACGAAATTGGAGAAATGTATGACGAGAAAAAAGAAATTATTCAGGTAGTGAAGGGAGACGAAAATTTAATAGTCATGGTGACTGGAATTCGTCAGTAGGAAAAGGGAGAGAAGGAAACATAGTAGGTGAATATGGATTGGGGGGAAGAAATGAAAGAGGAAGCCGCCTTGTAGAATTTTGTACAGAGCATAACTTAATCATAGCTAACACTTGGTTCAAGAATCATAAAAGAAGGTTGTATACCTGGAAGAATCCTGGAGATACTAACAGGTATCAGATAGATTATATAATGGTAAGACAGAGATTTAGGAACCAGGTTTTAAATTGTAAGACATTTCCAGGGGCAGATGTGGATTCTGACCACAATCTATTGGTTATGAACTGCAGATTGAAACTGAAGAAACTGCAAAAAGGTGGGAATTTAAGGAGATGGGACCTGGATAAACTGAAAGAACCAGAGGCTGTAGAGAGTTTCAGGGAGAGCAAAAGGAAACAATTGACAGGAATGGGGGAAAGAAATACAGTAGAAGAAGAATGGGTAGCTCTGAGGGATGAAGTAGTGAAGGCAGCAGACGATCAAGTAGGTAAAAAGGCGAGGGCTAATAGAAATCCTTGGGTAACCGATGAAATATTGAATTTAATTGATGAAAGGAGAAAATATAAAAATGCAGTGAATGAAGCAGGCAAAAAGGAATACAAACGTCTCAAAAATGAGATCGACAGGAAGTGCAAAATGGCTAAGCGGGGATGGCTAGAGGACAAATGTAAGGATGTAGAGGCTTGTCTCACTAGGGGTAACATAGATACTGCCTACAGGAAAATTAAAGAGACCTTTGGAGAGATGAGAACCACTTGTATGAATATCATGAGCTCAGATGGAAACCCAGTTCTAAGCAAAGAAGGGAAGGCAGAAAGGTGGAAGGAGTATATAGAGGGTCTATACAAGGGCGATGTACTTGAGGACAATATTATGGAAATGGAAGAGGATGTAGACGAAGACGAAATGGGAGATAAGATACTGCGTGAAGAGTTTGACAGAGCACTGAAAGACCTGAGTCGAAACAAGGCCCCGGGAGTAGACAACATACCATTAGAAATACTGATGGCCTTGGGAGAGCCAGTCATGACAAAACTCTACCATCTGGTGAGCAAGATGTATGAGACAGGCGAAATACCCTCAGACTTCAAAAAGAATATAATAATTCCAATCCCAAAGAAAGCAGGTGTTGACAGATGTGAAAATTACCGAACTATCAGTTTAATAAGTCACAGCTGCAAAATACTAACGCGAATTCCTTACAGACGAATGGAAAAACTGGTAGAAGCCGACCTCGGGGAAGATCAGTTTGGATTCCGTAGAAATGTTGGAACACGTGAGGCAATACTAACCTTACGACTTATCTTAGAAGAAAGATTAAGAATAGGCAAACCTACGTTTCTAGCATTTGTAGACTTAGAGAAAGCTTTTGACAATGTTAACTGGAATACTCTGATTCAAATTCTGAAGGTGGCAGGGGTAAAATACAGGGAGCGAAAGGCTATTTACAATTTGTACAGAAACCTGATGGCAGTTATAAGAGTCGAGGGGTATGAAAGGGAAGCAGTGGTTGGGAAAGGAGTGAGACAGGGTTGTAGCCTCTCCCCAATGTTATTCAATCTGTATATTGAGCAAGCAGTAAAGGAAACAAAAGAAAAATTCGGAGTAGGTATTAAAATTCATGGAGAAGAAGTAAAAACTTTGAGGTTTGCCGATGACATTGTAATTCTGTCAGAGACAGCAAAGGACGTGGAAGAGCAGTTGAAGGGAATGGACAGTGTCTTGAAAGGAGGATATAAGATGAACATCAACAAAAGCAAAACGAGGATAATGGAATGTAGTCAAATTAAATTGGGTGATGCTGTGGGAATTAGATTAGGAAATGAGACACTTAAAGTAGTAAAGGAGTTTTGCTATTTATGGAGTAAAATAACTGATGATGGTCGAAGTAGAGAGGATATAAAATGTAGACTGGCAATGGCAAGGAAATCGTTTCTGAAGAAGAGAAATTTGTTAACATCGAGTATAGATTTAAGTGCCAGGAAGTCGTTTCTGAAAGTAGTTGTATGGAGTGTAGTCATGTATGGAAGTGAAACATGGACGATAAATAGTTTGGACAAGAAGAGTATAGAAGCTTTCGAAATGTGGTGCTACAGAAGAATGCTGAAGATAAGGTGGGTAGATCACGTAACTAATGAGGAGGTATTGAACATTATTGGGGAGAAGAGACGTTTGTGTCACAACTTGACTAGAAGAAGGGATCGGTTGGTAGGACATGTTTTGAGGCATCAAGGGATCACAAATTTAGCATTGGAGGGCAGTGTGGAGGGTAAAAATCGTAGAGGGAGACCAAGAGATGAATACACTAAGCAGATTCAGAAGGATGTAGGCTGCAGTATGTACTGGGAGATGAAGAAGATTGCACAGGATAGAGTAGCATGGAGAGCTGCATCAAACCAGTCTCAGGACTGAAGACCACAACAACATCTCCCAGGAGGATGACAACCACCATGGTAGCCGAGAGCGCTAACGCGCTGCTTCCTGGACTCCGGTAGGCGCGCCGGCCCAGGATCAAACCCACCTGGCGGATTAACGACGAGGTCCGATGTGCTGGCCAGCCTGGGTGTGGTTTTTAGGCGGTTTTCCACAACCCACTCTGTGAATACCGGGCTGGTCCCCATGTGCCGCCTCAGTTACACGGCTCGCAGACATCTGAACACTTCCGCACTATTCCATGAATTACACTCGACAGAGACGGTTGGGGTACACTAATTCCATCCTGGGGGATACGGGGTGGCGGCAGGAAGGGCATCCGGCCACCCCTTAAACATTAACATGCCAAATCCGATTAACGATGGCTGACCCTGCGTAACTGCGGGACAAGGCACCAGCGATAGAACAGAATCTCCCAGGAGGATGATATTCGACAACTCTATCAATCAATGACAAGACGAATAACTGCTTGCGTAAGGGCCAGAGGTGGACCAACGCGCTACTGCATTGCTCAATCTGTGAAACTCTTTCCCTTCAATAAACCATCTATTTTTTTCTGAAATTTAATCATTTGTTTATCTATACTCGCACAACTTAACCAGAAGAAGGAATCAGTTGGTAGCACATGTTCTGGGGCATCAATGGATCAACAATTTAGTATTGAAGGGAAGCTTGGAGCGTAAAAATCGTAGAGGGAGACGAAGAGAGGAATACACAAAGCAGATTCAGAATTATTCGGAGATGAAGAGGCTTTCACAAGATAGAGTAGCATGGAGAGTTGGACTCTGGACTGAAGACTACAAAACAACAACATGCACATTAGAGCTACCAAAAATGGTTCAAAGGGCTCTGAGCACTATGGGACTTAATATATGAGGCCATCAGTCCCCTAGACTTAGAACTACTTTAACCTAACTAACCTAAGGACATCACACATTCACGCCCGAGGCAGGA
Organism: Schistocerca nitens; assembly: GCF_023898315.1. NCBI lineage: Eukaryota > Metazoa > Arthropoda > Insecta > Orthoptera > Acrididae > Schistocerca > Schistocerca nitens. The sequence goes on along the minus strand of NC_064617.1, from coordinate 675,819,421 downwards.
TTTGAACCTGCGACTGTAGCAGCAGCGCAGTTCCGGACTGTAGCGCCTAGAACCGCTCGGCCACAGCGGCCGGATTCACAGATACCGCTTTCCGTCTCATCCGGATAATTACTTCGTGGTGCGTTGTTTTTTTTTGTTTTTTTTTGTCTTAGAATATATTTTTATGTTAACTCTCGTGTCTGTACCTACGGTGATAAAGTCATTTATGTGTTGACTTCCATTTGTATGTGGGGGACGTAACAATAACAAAAGCAATGTATCTTCGGTAGAAACCAATCACACCGAGTCATAAGATCAAAAGCTTGAATAATGCGCGTTAACAACAAACTAAAAGAATCACACAAAAGTATCAATGCACGGAAGTTATAGACATTAAGTTCTTAAGACAAATTCAAATGATGCCCCTGAAAGTTGGAAGGCCATTTGACGTAGAACACGGTACAAGACGATATTATAGAAGGAAGAGAGAGCCCACTGTACTCCCTAGCACGGTATTAGCTGCCGTAATGATTACGTTTTAATGTAATCTAAGCAACGTACTGAAAATGTTGATTGCAATAAATCGTTGTACCGTTTAGACAAGTGTGCATTATGAGAAGCTAAAACCGCCCGTCGTGCAGCGCGTCAAACGCTGACAAGCAGTCTTCACCGAAAAACTCCTCTAATGGATCTATCTTTGAACGACTCATAAGCCAACGCAAACCTCGTAGTGCTTGTTTCCAAACGAATAAGTCGTCATTCGCTTCTGGCAACACGTTCTTCACCTGCTTTATTAACAAGTTATTCGATAGTTGTTATATTGTATGACTGAAATGATGTGATCATTGTCAACATATTCCACAAAACTGTATGCCTTTGGAAGCCTGGAAGATTGCCAGTGAATTGTACATCAATTATGTACTATCTTGTCGAGGGACAGTTTAATCGCTGAAACCCGGGCGAGTGACGTAAGTGTTACTTGGAGGTCAGAAAGGTGGCAAGACCAGGTTACTGAAATACGTAGATGGCTTACGCACTTCGCATTTAATTTGCATAACGGAATGTAAAGGCCGCAGAAGGACTGGTTCCGTCGAGCTTGAGCCGCCACCTAGATTTAGAATGCACTGCTGGTAGTCTCTGCAATCGCCACTGCTTGTTACCAACAGGGTCGTAGCTACATCCGTGGCGGTCTCGGTGCAAGTATCTAAATTGGGTCACCCCGTCTCTTCTCTCACAGCCATTTCCCCCTCCACGTTCTACTGCACCACACAGGGTATACACTTAGTTTCTCTTGACAGGACATCCACAACTGTTATTTATTGTGTATGATAAAATTCACTACAGTTGTTGTTGTTGTCTTCAGTCCTGAGACTGGTTTGATGCAGCTCTCCATGCTACTCTATCCTGTGCAAGCTTCTTCATCTCCCAGTACTTACTGCAACCTACATCTTTCTGAACCTGATTAGTGTATTCGTCTCTTGGTCTCCCTCTACGATTTTTACCCTCCACGCTGCCCTCCAATGCTAAATTTGTGATCCCTTGATGCCTCAGAACATGTCCTACCAACCGGTCCCTTCTTCATCTCAAGTTGTGCCACAAACTCCGCTTCCCCCCAATTCTGTTCAGTACCTCCTCATTAGTTATGTGATCTACCCACCTAATTTTCAGCATTTTTCTGTAGCACCACATTTCGAAAGCTTCTATTCTCTTCTTGTCCAAACTATTTATCGTCCATGTTTCACTTCCATACATGGCTACACTCCATACAAATACTTTCAGAAACGACTTCCTGACACTTAAAACTATACTCGATGTTAACAAATTTCTCTTCTTCGGAAACGCTTTCCTTGCCATTGCCAGTCTACATTTTATATCCTATGTACTTCGACCATCATCAGTTATTTTGCCCCCCAAATAGCAAAACTCCTTTACTACTTTAAGTGTCTCATTTCTTAACCTAATTCCCTCAGCATCATCCGACTTAATTCGACTACATTCGATTATCCTCAATTTGCTTTTGTTAATGTTCATCTTATATCCTCCTTTCAAGACACTGTCCATTCCGTTCAACAGCTCTTCCAAGTCCTTTGCTGTCTCTGACAGAATTACAGTGTCATCGGCGAACCTCAACGTTTTTATTTCCTCTCCATGGACTTTAATACCTACTCTGAATTTTTCTTTTGTTTCCTTTACTGCTTGCTCAATATACAGATTGAATAACATCGGGGACAGGCTACAACCCTGTCTCACTCCCTTCCCAACCGCGGCTTTCCTTTCATGCCCCTCGACTCTTATAACTGCCTTCTGGTTTCTTTACAAATTGTAAATAGCCTTTCGCTCCCTGTATTTTATCCCTGCCACCTTTAGAATTTGAAAGAGAGTATTCCAATCAACATTGTCAAAAGCTTTCTCTAAGTCTACAAATGCCAGAAATGTAGGTTTGCCTTTCCTTAATCTATTTTCTAAGATAAGTCGTAGGGTTCAGTATTGCCTCACGTGTTCCAACATTTCTGCGGAATCCAAACTGATCTTCGCCGAGGTCGGCTTCTACCAGTTTTTCCATTCGTCTCTAAAGAATTCGCATTAGTATTTTGCAGCTGTGACTTATTAAACTGATAGTTCGGTAATTTTCACATCTGTCAACACCGGCTTTCTTTGGGATTGGAATTATAATATTCTTCTTCAAGTCTGAGGGTATTTCGCCTGTCTCATACATCTTGCTCACCAGATGGTGGAGTTTTGTCAGGACTGGCTCTCCCAAGGCCGTCAGTAGTTCTAATGGAATGTTGTCTACTCCTGGGGCTTTGTTTCGACTCAGGTCTTTCAGTGCTCTGTCAAACTCTTCACGCAGTATCATATCTCCCATTTCATCTTCATCTACATCCTCTTCAATTTCCATAATAGTGTCCTCAAGTACATCGCCCTTGTATAGACCCTCTATATACTCCTTCCACCTTTCTGCTTTCCCTTCCTTGCTTAGAACTGGGTTTCCATCTGAGCTCATGATATGCATACAAGGTCTCTTTAATTTTCCTGTAGGCAGTATCTATCTTTCCCCTAGTGAGATAAGCCTCTACATCCTTACATTTGTCCTCTAGCCATCCCTGCTTAGCCATTTTGCACTTCCTGTCGATCTCATTTTTGAGACGTTTGTATTCCTTTTTGCCTGCTTCATTTACTGCATTTTTATATTTTCTCCTTTCTTCAATTAAATTCAATATATCTTCTGTTATCCAAGGATTTCTACTAGCCCTCGTCTTTTTACTTACTTGATCGTCTGCTGCCTTCACTACTTCATCCCTCAGAGCTACCCATTCTTCTTCTACTGTATTTCTCTCCCCCATTCCTGTCAATTGTTCCCTTATGCTCTCCCTGAAACTCTGTACAACCTCTGGTTTAGTCAGTTTATCCAGGTCTCATCTCCTTAAATTCCCACCTTTTTGCAGGTTCTTCAGGTTTAATCTACAGTTCATAACCAATAGAGTGTGGTCAGAGTCCACATCTGCCCCTGGAAATGTCTTACAATTTAAAACCTGGTTCCTAAATCTCTGTCTTCCCATTATACAGGGTGTGTCACCTAACGTTACCGTTGGATATATTTCGTAAAACACATCAAATACTGACGAATCGATTCCACAGACCGAACGTCAGGGGAGGGGCTAGTGTAATTGTTTAATACAAACCATACAAAAATGCACGGAAGTATGTTTTGTAACACAAACCTACGTTTTTTTTAATGTAACCACGTTAGTTTTGTTAGCACATCTGAACATATAAACAAATACGTAATCAGTGCCGTTTGTTGCATTGTAAAATGTTAATTACATCTGGAGATATTGCAACTTAAAGTTGACGCTTGAAACCTCCGACGTTCAGTTGCGTGTTGTAACAAACACGGGCCACGGTCGGCGAGCATTATCTGCAGGGACATGTTTACGATGACGACCGTGTTTACGAGTGTGGCTGTAGTGCACTGTTGTGGTTTGGTCTAGCTGTCGCAGTGTCCGCATGTAGCGCTTGCTGCTATTGTTATTCTGCATTCGTCTCCGCACGCAGACCAACTGTAGTACACCGTGTTACCAGACGTCTGTGATAGTGTAGTGTTGTAGGAACTGTGGCTCAATTGGCTCTGAGCACTATGGGACTTAACATCTGAGGTCATCAGTCCCCTAGAACTACTTAAACCTAACTAACCTAAGGACATCACACACATCCATGCCCGAGGCAGGATTCGAACCTGCGACCGCAGCGGTCGCGCGCTTCCAGACTGAAGCGCCTAGAACCGCTCGGCCACTCTGGCCGGCGTGTAGGAACTGTGACCATGGTGTATTCGAATTCTGAAAAGGCGGAGATGATACTCATCTATGGCGAGTGTCGACGAAATGCAGCTGAAGCCTGGAGGGTGTATGCAGAACGGTACCCGGACAGAGAGCATCCAACGTGCCGCACATTGCAAAACATCTACCGCCAACTGTATACAACAGGTATGGTCGTAGCACGCAAACGGGTCCGTAACAGGCCCGTCACAGGAGAAGGGGGTGCAGTTGGTGTGTTAGCTGCTGTTGCCATGAATCCACATATAAGTACACGGGACATTGCGAGAGCCGGTGGACTGAGTCAAAGTAGTGTCATGCGCATACTGCATCGCCACCGCTTTCAACCGTTTCATGTGTCGCTACATCAGCAATTACATGGTGATGACTTTAATCATCGAGTGCAATTCTGTCAATGGGCATTAACAGAGAATGCGTTGCAGTTCTACCAGTTTACCGATGAAGCGGGTTTCACAAACCACGGGGCAGTGAATCTACGGAACATGCATTACTGGTCCGTGGACAATCCTCGCTGGCTCAGACAGGTAGAGCGACAGCGACCGTGGACTGTAAATGTATGGTGCGGAATCATTGGCGACCACCTCATTGGTCCTCACTTCATTGCAGGGGCCCCAAACAGCTGCAACATACATCGCGTTTCTACAGAATGATCTGCCAACGTTGCTCGAAAATGTCGCACTGGAAACGCGTCGACGCATGTGGTATCAGCATGACGGTGCACCTGCACATTCCGCAATTAACACTAGGCTGACCCTTGACAGGATGTTCGACGGGCGTTTCATAGGACGTGGACGACGCATAAACTGGCCAGCCCGTTCTCCTTATCTTACACCTCTGGACTTCTTTCTGTGGGGTACGTTAAAGGAGAATGTGTACCGTGATGTGCATACAACCCCAGAGGATATGAAACAACGTATTGTGGCAGCCTGCGGCGACATTACACCAGATGTACTGCGGCGTGTACGACATTCATTACGCCAGATATTGCAATTGTGTGCAGCAAATGATGGCCACCACATTGAACATCTATTGGCCTGACATGTCGGGACACACTCTGTTCCACTCCGTAATTGAAAACGGAAACCATGTGTGTACGTGTACCTCACCCCTCATGGTAATTTACATGTGCGTCAGTGAAAAAGACCAATAAAAAGGTGTTAGCATGTGGACGTAATGTGCTGTTCCAGTCTCTTCTGTACCTAAGGTCCACCACCGTTCCCTTTGGATCCCTACGTAATTCGGTGCTCTCCGATACACACGATCGAACAGCGGAGGAGTGGTACTCAAGCGTCAACTTTAGGTTACAATATCTCCGGATGTAGTTAACATTTTACAATGCAACAAACGGCACTGATTACGTATTTGTTTATATGTTCAGATGTGCTAACAAAACTAACGGGGTTCCATTAAAAAAAGTAGGTTTGTGTTAAAAAACATACTTCCGTGCATTTTTTTTATGGTTTGTATTAACCAATTACACTAGCCCCTCTCCTCACGTTCGGTCTGTGGAATCGATTCGTCAGTATTTGGTGTGATTTACGAAATATATCCAGCGGTAATGTTAGGTGACTCACCCTGTATAATCTCATACCTTCTAGTATCTCAGAATTCTTCCATGTATACAACCTTCTTTTATGATTCTTGAACCAAGTGTTAACTATGATTAAGCTATGCTCTGTGCAAAATTCTACCAGACGGCTTCCTCTTTCATTTCTCTCCCCCAATTCATATTCACCCACTATATTTCCTTCTCTCCCTTTTCCTATTCTCGAATTCCAGTCACCCATGACTATTAAATTTTCGTCTCCCTTCACTACCTGAATAATTTCTTTTATCTCATCATACATTTGATCAATTTCTTCATCATCTGCAGAGCTAGTTGGCATATAAACTTGTACTACTGTAGTAGGCATGGGATTCGTGTCTATCTTGGCCACAATAATGCGTTCACTATGCTGTTTGTAGTAGCTTACCCGCATTCCTATTTTTTTATTCATTATTAAACCTACTCCTGCATTAGCCCTATTTGATTTTGTATTTATAACCCTGTATTCACCTGACCAAAAGTCTTGCTCCTCCTGCCACCGATCTTCACTAATTCCCACTATATCTAACTTCAACCTATCCATTTCCCTTTTTAAATTTTCTAACCTACCTGCCCGATTAAAGGATCTGACATTCCATGCTCCGATCCGTAGAACGCCAGTTTTCTTTCTCCTGATAACGACGTCCTCTTGAGTAGTCCCCGCCCGGAGATCCGAATGGGGGACTATTTTACCTCCGGAATATTTTACCCAAGAGGACGCCATCATCATTTAACCATACAGTAAAGCTGCATGCCCTCGGGAAAAATTACGGCTGTAGTTTCCCCTTGCTTTCAGCCGTTCGCAGTACCAGCACAGCAAGGCCGTTTTGGTTAGTGTTGCATGGCCAGATCAGTCAATCATTCAGACTGTTGCCCATGCAACTACTGAAAAGGCTGCTGCCTCTCTTGAGGAACCACACGTTTGTCTGGCCTCTCAACAGATACCCCTCCGTTGTGGTTGCACCTACGGTACGGCCATCTGTATCGCTGAGGCACGCAAGCCTCCTCACCAACGGCAAGGTCCATGGTTCATAGGGGTAGTTAAACATTATTTATTTCTGAAAAGGAAAGCACTACCCGGTTTCAGGACATATGTGACATCATAAGGTGCACATTTAAATGTGAGTCAACAAAGGACGCATAACTAGTTTTAATCTGCCAGGAAGTTTAATATCAGCGCTCACTCCGCTGTAGAGTGAAAATATCATTCTAGAAACATCCCCTAGGCTGTGGCTAAGCCATGTCTCCGCAATATCCTTTCTTCCAGGAGTGCTAGTTCTGCAGGGTTCGCAGAAGAGCTTCTGTGAAGTTTGGAAGGTAGGAGACGAGGTACTGGTGGAATTAAAGCTGTGAGGACGGGCCGTGAGTCGTGCTTGGGTAGCTCAGATGGTGCAGTCTGCGTTCGGCAGGGCAGCAGTGCGCACCACGCTCGGCCGTCCACGCCGCAACGCGCGCGGAGTGTTTTGTTTACTTCCTCGTCACCGCGCTTCTCAGTCGAACAAGCTCTAACGGCCAACGCTTACAGAAAGAACATTGTTAATTCACCTTCTCAAATGAATACGCACGACCCACAGCACTGGCCGTCGAACGCTTCCTACGCGAAGACGTGAAGATACCCCGTGACGAACTCATCGGCATACACCTATCGATCATTAGCAGCGTCGTTTATGTTAAGATGACTTCCGACGCTGCCTGCAACGAGATTATTCAAAGGACGCGACATGGACTAAAATTTCGGCACTCCGACGGAAACGTCGGGCCTGTGGATGTCGACCATGCCTGACTTGGCATTCGCACGATCCGTGTATTCGAAGTGCCTTTCGAGGCGAATGAAGATGAAGTCATCGCGGCGCTAAGCCCGTTCGGAAAAGTCCAGAGTCACGTAGCCGGGACATGGGCACAGTTTACGACGTATCCGGTGCTTAATGGTGTGAGACAAGTCCGAATCGATCTCAAACGGCACGTCCCGTCGTACATTTCTATCGGCGGCTGCCGTGCGGTGGTCATTTACGACGGACAACCTCGAACATGTTCCGGTTGTGGCAAAGAAGGCCACGTCCGTAATGAATGCCTGCAACGCCGCATCACGCAACTAAGGCACGACGAAACGAACACCGACAGAACCACAACCACCCTTCCAGTCACCTATGCGGCGACACTGCACGTCCAGCCCTCACAAGACGCCGTTCATGAGCGTCTCTCTGGACCGATGCACCCGGAGGCGTCCCAGCACCTTGACACCGGCGATGCCGCCCGTGAACATGTCCAACAGCCGGACACACCCACGCCAGAAGATCACAAGGATATCAATGAGAGTGTTCTGGAGAATGACGACCGCATCATAGCACCCGCGGCTTTTGTGCCGGAACGACGTGAATCTCTTCCTTCCTCAGACACTGAAACTCATTGCCGAAAGAAGAAGTCGCCCAAACGAAGAAAAAATCGCCGCAAGACATCAGAATCGACCATTGAGCCCCCTCCGCAGGACGAAGAGATGGCACATCACTCTGACGGAGAACACGATAACACTTTCTCCTCTGCCACGGAGACGCGTCATCCACAAGACGGTGAACCGTCCAACAGAGATCGTGCGCAAGCCCCGCGCCCAGAAGCCGTGGAACATAGCACGCCTGTTGTCACCGACGCAATTGAGCCGACTCGGCCAGCGCTGCCACATCTCGCCGATGTCAAACCTGTCGGACATTTTTCATGGGCGGATGACACGGATTTCCCACCTCCATCTGATGCGGAAATGAGATCTGTTCCTCCGTTAGACCAAAAGGGGGGAAGTTTCTACGGCGACTCTTGCGACCTCTATGGACTTCCAGCATCCACCACGACAACCTTCACCAGCTACGAACCTATCGGCAGCACGGATCTCCCATCAGGCGTACCGAATAGCTACTATCAATACTAATACTATCGGCTCCCACGTTAAACTTCAACTGCTCCGTGATACGCTAAGAGCAGTGGACATCGACATCGCCCTGTTACATGAACTGAGGACAGCAACTTGGGCTGGGTGTTATGGATATGAGACGTACGCCGCCCCTGCAGCTATGGAACACACAGGCGCAGCCATCCTCCTACGAGAAGGGATTGCAGTTTCCGATGTCGCATACCTACCAACGGCGCGAGGGGTGGCCATAACAGTTGAAGGACTCAAAATCATAAATCTCTACGCCCCAGCGGGCACTGATAAACGGAGGGATCGCTCCCAGTTCTACGCAGAAGATATCAGATAAGATCATCTAATCGTAGGTGGAGATTTCAACTGTGTTCTCGAGCGCACAGACCAATACCCCCATTTCACCACATGTCCGGAACTTCGCTTCCTCGTCCACCGCCGTCGTCTCCTCGACACTTGGCGAGTGGTACACGGCGACCGCCCGGGGTATACACACATCACGAGACACTCCGCCAACCGACTTGATAGAATATACATCTCTGACGCTCTAAAATCAGTTCTCCTCGACGAGGAACGTTGGCCGTCTGCCTTTTCGGATCATGACATCTACATCTGTACCATGAACCTACGTCGACAATCTATATGGCGCAGTGCAGGATCTTGGAAACTAAATGTCACGCTACTGCGGGACCCTGAATGTCGACAACAGGTCACCGACACGTGGCACAGCTGTGTTCAACACATTATGCGTTAGGAGACCACACTGTAGTGGTGGTTACTGTGCGCCAAAACGGCCATCCGACGCACATTGACACACTATGGCAGAGCCAAAGCCAGGTGGAATCACCACAAAACTTATTTCTACTATAGAGCTGTACGTGAACTCATGGATCATCCTCCATCCCCGGATCGTCTAAAAGAAGCTCAACGCATCAAGGCAAGATTTTAACCTTTACCAGATGCCGTCTAGAGGGAGCCACTGTACGAGCACGCAGCCAAGATAGGATTAACGGTGAAGAACCATCATATTGTTCAAAATGTTCGTCGACAGACTTTAAATGACAACTTTAGACCTACTTGATGGACGACGGCTGACTTGGCAAGCTACCATTGCGGAAGCATTCACAACGCACTATAGACTTTTCTATCAAGAAGTACCTGCCGGTGCAGAGGCCATTGCTGAGGTTGCCCAGGAGACACTTGGTACTCTCAACACAGCAGCTGCAACCCTCCTGACTTCTGAAGTGACCACCGACGACGTCCAAGGCGCTGTGGCCAAAGGGTCTCTGAATCGATCTCCCGGCCCGGATGGTTTACCTCTCGAATTTTACAGAACCTTCCAAGATTTGATGTTGCCACGATGGAGGGAGATGTACTGAGAACTTTTGTCCGGCGCGGCGAACCCGCCACCAATGTTCATGGAAGGCTTACTTGTACCAGTCCCGAAACCCGCAGGAGGAACGCGACTCGACAGTTATCGGCCGATCACTTTACTCAATTCAGACTTCAAGATTTTCACACGCCTTCTAGCAGTGCGACTCAAACATTTCTTACCAGACATTGTTTCCCACCAACAAACATCCTTAGGCCGCGATCGTAATATACAAACAGCCCTCAGTGAATATCGAGATGTGATCGCTGTGGCAACACACTCGCGACTGCCAGGCGCTTTAATCTCCATCGACTTCAAACAAGCGTTTGACCGCGTCAATCATGCATTCCTCAACGCAGTGATGGACCGAATGGCAACTCCCCCGACGTTCACGCAAATGATTATGCGGCTCCTTCGTGGAGCAACGTCCAGACTTCTCGTCAACGGCAGACTTACAGAACCTATACGGATTGAACGCTCAGTACGGCAGGGTTGCCCTTTGTCGACGGTGCTTTATGCCATTGCGATGGAACCACTCATTTGCGGATTACGGCGACGTTTGACAGGTATTCCACTCCGGGATCATATGTTCCGCTGCCGAACTTACGCGGACGACTTGGCCCTCGTCGTATGTTCAGCGGCCAACGTACAAGCTGCTATGCAGTGGATTACCCGTTACAGTGCAGGGGCAGGGAGCACAATGAACGTCGCAAAATCATGCTCCATGAAGATCGGCCGCGCCCGCCACAACTCGGTGATCAGTTTTTGGGCTCTGCTGCAACGCATCCGGGCAAACATACAAAATGGTCTACTACGCCCCCTGAATATGTGTCAGAGGGTCACCCTCGGCAATACCCATCTGGCAGCCCAGATACCCCACATCGCACAGATTCTGCCCATCGCTGCGACAATGGTGGCCGACTACAGGTGGCTTTCGGGTATTTTACATGTTCTGGACACATCTTCAAAGTCCAGTATGAAGCTCTCACCTTACCGAAGCGGGACGGTGGCCTCGATCTGGTTAATGTGAGAGCCAGGACTACGGCACTTTACACCAATACTATGCTCCGGTTATGGAAAAGCCAAAATGCTAGTTTTACTGGAATGTTGACCACCGAGCTCGCACCTGTTGCCCACCGACGTCTCTGGCACACATCCCACCTCCGATGTCACATATCGGCCGTTTCTTTTTGGAGTACAGCTACATATGCACCGAGCTCCCCAGCACCAGGAAGACGACCACCCGCGACATCTATTGCCTTCTCCGAAAGTTTCCATCCCGTAACCCAGTCGAAACACGTCACCCCCAGGTTTCATGGCCTACAGTTTGGAAAACGATCCACCAACCATATCACACCACTGACACCACCTCTATGTGGTACCTTCTCGTCAACGGCAAGTATACTACAAAACAGAAACTGCATCGAATCGCACTGGTGGACTCACCGCTGTGCCTCAAGTGCAATGTCGAAGATACAGATTTACATCGTTTTGAGTGTGGGCCAGCAGCAGCTGTCTGAACCCTCGTACAGAAGATTGTGGCTTCCTACCTCCGAGTACCACCACATAACGTTTCTCCTACCATGATGATATATCCCGACACGACCTACTCTCCATCGGCTAAGTGGCACGCCATCACATGGATCAGTGGCATGGCTGTCCATTACCTCTTCCGGGACGACATCGTCGATCCGGCGGACTTTTGGACACGCCTCCAAGTACATCACCACACCCTTCGCCGACATCGACACTATCGAGCCACTTTCGCGAACTATTTACAGAGTATATTCACCAACCCGCCTCAAAGCTAGAATCTCAAAGAACCGTGCCAGCCAAGACTGGGCGATCCCACGTTCCCCTTTAATGGTTCGATGATAGAATGCATTTTGTTCTGATGGTGCGCCAAAGTGGAGCATGGCGCGGAAAGTATTCCTATTTTATTTCACTACTCTTTTCTCCTCCTCTTCTAAGTTTTTTTTTCCTTACACATGTTTATCCTTTTCACGCATAGCTCTCTATCTGCAGCCTATTTGTTTTCATTCTCCTGCGGTTCCCCCCTCCCCCCCAAAAAAACAAAAAAAAACGTAAAAAAATTTGGGTTGCTGCTGATGGTGAGACTGTATACTCATTTATGTTAACAAAAAAATAAAATAAAATAAAAAAAGAAGGCCGTTGCGGGAATTTTATGTTTTACGTTCTCAAAAGAAAAAAAGAAAAAAAGAAAAAAAAGAAAAAAAATCGGTAGAGCACTTGCCCGCGAAAGGCAAAGGTCCCGAGTTCGAGTCTCGGTCCGGCACACAGTTTTAATCTGCCAGGAAGTTTCATATCAGCGCACACTCCGCTATAGAGTGAAAATTTCATTCTAGAAGGTTAAAACAGGTTAAAATACGTTGAAATACATACCAGGGATGCAGTATTTTAACCTATTTTAACCTTAGTTACGCATTCTTTGTGGATTCATATTTTAAAATGTTCCTGAAAATGGGACACATGTCCTGCAACCGGGTGCTGCTTTCTTTTTTGCAAATAAGTAATTTTTACAACTGTAGCGGATTTTATCCTTGACATACAATTACACTACATCATCACCCCGTCATCTCTTCTCCTACTTGTATGAAAAGGGAAAATGGATTATAAGTACTTTGTTTCAAAAAAGTCCTTTTTTAATAATTTTAATAATACCAAATGTAATCTTGACACAACTTTTCTGGTAGTTCGTCCCCGTATCAATGCACATTACAAATACACTACTGGCCATTAAAAATGCTACACCACGAAGATGACGTGCTACAGACGCGAAATTTAACCGACAGGAAGAAGATGCTGTGATATGCAAATGATTAGCTTTTCAGAGCATTCACACAAGGATGGCGCCGGTGGCGACACCTACAACGTGCTGACATGAGGAATAAGTTTCCAACAGATTTCTCACACTCAAACAGCAGTTGACCGGCGTTGCCTGGTGAAACGTTGTTGTGATTTATTTATTTATTTATTGTTCCGTGGGACCAAATTAAGGAGAAGTCTCCATGGTCATGGAACGAGTCAATACGTGAAATTATAACACGATATTAGAAACAGATAAAATGAAATATAAAAAAACATATTCAGGTAACAAGTCGTAAGTTTAAATAAAGAAAATCAACAATGTAACACTGGAATTTGCTTAATTTTTTAGCTATTCCAGGAGCTCCTCGACAGAATAGAAGGAGTGAGCCATGAGGAAACTCTTCAGTTTAGACTTAAAAGAGTTTGGGCTACTGCTAAGATTTTTGAGTTCTTGTGGTAGCTTATTGAAAATGGATGCAGCAGAATACTGCACTCCTTTCTGCACAAGAGTCAAGGAAGTGCATTCCCCATGCAGATTGGATTTCTGCCTTGTATTAACTGAGTGAAAGCTGCTAACTCTTGGGAATAGGCTAATATTGCTAACAACAAACGACATTAAAGAAAATATATACTGTGATGGCAATGTCAGAATTCCCAGACTATTGAATAGGGGTCGACAAGAGGTTCTCGAACTTACACCACATACAGCTCGAACAGCCCGTTTTTGAGCCAAAAATATCCTTTTTGAATCTGAAGAATTACCCCAAAAAAACTGTAAAAACTGAGTCTTACTGTGATTTAGCTTCAAATTATTTTCCACAAGCCACGAACTTATTTCATGACCTACATTATTTGATACTGTTTCAATATTACACACAAGATCCTTCACTATCAAGCTGGTGTCATCAGCAAACAGAAATACACTCCTGGAAATTGAAATAAGAACACCGTGAATTCATTGTCCCAGGAAGGGGAAACTTTATTGACACATTCCTGGGGTCAGATACATCACATGATCACACTGACAGAACCACAGGCACATAGACACAGGCAACAGAGCATGCACAATGTCGGCACTAGTACAGTGTATATCCACCTTTCGCAGCAATGCAGGCTGCTATTCTCCCATGGAGACGATCGTAGAGATGCTGGATGTAGTCCTGTGGAACGGCTTGCCATGCCATTTCCACCTGGCGCCTCAGTTGGACCAGCGTTCGTGCTGGACGTGCAGACCGCGTGAGACGACGCTTCATCCAGTCCCAAACATGCTCAATTGGGGACAGATCCGGAGATCTTGCTGGCCAGGGTAGTTGACTTACACCTTCTAGAGCACGTTGGGTGGCACGGGATACATGCGGACGTGCATTGTCCTGTTGGAACAGCAAGTTCCCTTGCCGGTCTAGGAATGGTAGAACGATGGGTTCGATGACGGTTTGGATGTACCGTGCACTATTCAGTGTCCCCTCGACGATCACCAGTGGTGTACGGCCAGTGTAGGAGATCGCTCCCCACACCATGATGCCGGGTGTTGGCCCTGTGTGCCTCGGTCGTATGCAGTCCTGATTGTGGCGCTCACCTGCACGGCGCCAAACACGCATACGACCATCATTGGCACCAAGGCAGAAGCGACTCTCATCGCTGAAGACGACACGTCTCCATTCGTCCCTCCATTCACGCCTGTCGCGACACCACTGGAGGCGGGCTGCACGATGTTGGGGCGTGAGCGGAAGACGGCCTAACGGTGTGCGGGACCGTAGCCCAGCTTCATGGAGACGGTTGCGAATGGTCCTCGCCGATACCCCAGGAGCAACAGTGTCCCTAATTTGCTGGGAAGTGGCGGTGCGGTCCCCTACGGCACTGCGTAGGATCCTACGGTCTTGGCGTGCATCCGTGCGTCGCTGCGGTCCGGTCCCAGGTCGACGGGCACGTGCACCTTCCGCCGACCACTGGCGACAACATCGATGTACTGTGGAGACCTCACGCCCCACGTGTTGAGCAATTCGGCGGTACGTCCACCCGGCCTCCCGCATGCCCACTATACGCCCTCGCTCAAAGTCCGACAACTGCACATACGGTTCACGTCCACGCTGTCGCGGCATGCTACCAGTGTTAAAGACTGCGATGGAGCTCCGTATGCCACGGCAAACTGGCTGACACTGACGGCGGCGGTGCACAAATGCTGCGCAGCTAGCGCCATTCGACGGCCAACACCGCGGTTCCTGGTGTGTCCGCTGTGCCGTGCGTGTGATCATTGCTTGTACAGCCCTCTCGCAGTGTCCGGAGCAAGTATGGTGGGTCTGACACACCGGTGTCAATGTGTTCTTTTTTCCATTTGCAGGAGTGTATTTTTGAATCACCTGTAATACTAGAAGGCATATCATTTATATAAATAAGAAACAGCAGTGGCCCCAGCACCGACCCTTGGGGAACGCCCCACTTAACAGTGCCCCATTGGGACTGAACATCACTACCACTCTCAATATTGCGGAGAATTACCTTCTGTTTTCTGTTCTTAAAGTAAGAGGCGAACCAATTGTAAGCTACTCCCCTTACTCCATAATGGTCCAACTTCTGCAGTAATATTTTGTCGTCAACACAGTCAAAAGCCTTCGTTAAATCAAAGAAAACACCTAGCGTTCGCAACCTTTTATTTAATCCGTCCAAAATCTCACAGAGAAAAGAGAATATAGTATTTTCAGTTGTTAAACCATTTCTAAAACCAAACAACATTTGACAGCAAATTATGTGAATTTATATGCTCCAGTAACCTTGTATATACAACCTTCTCGATAACTTTAGCAAACACCGATGGCATAGAAATAGGTCTAAAATTGTAAATATTATCAATGTCTCCCTTTTTATAAAGTGGCTTCACTACCGAGTACTTTAATCGGTCAGGAAACCGACCACTCCTAAAGGAAAAGTTACAGATATGGCTAAGTACTGGGCTAACATACATAGAACAATACTTCAGTATTATGCTAGATACCCCGTCATATCCATGAGAGTTCTTGGTCTTTAGTGATTTAATTATTAACTCAATCTCCCTCTTTTCAGTATCATGGAGGAGCATTTCAGGTAACAGTCTCGGAACACTTTTTTCTAAGAGCGCTATATGATTCCCTGTTGGGACTAGGTTTCTATTTAGTTCACCTGCTATATTCAGAAAGTGATTATTAAATACTGTACATATATGCGACCTATCAGTAACACGGACATTCCCACTACGCACTGATTCTATATCCTCGACCTGTCTCTGCAGACCAGCCACTTCTTTTACGACTGACCATATGGTTTTAATTTTATCCTGAGACTTAGCTATTCTATCTGCATACCACATACTTTTTGCCTTCCTAATAAAATTTTTAAGCACCTTACAATACTGTTTGTAATGGGCTGCTGCAATTAGATTTTGACTGTTTCTAACGTTTTGATATAATTGCCACTTTGTTCTACAAGATATTCTTATCCCTCTAGTCAGCCACCCAGGCTGCCTGTTTGTGCTAGTGCCCTGTTTTGAACGTTCTAACAGAAAGCAACTTTCAAAGAGCACGAGAAAAGTCTTGAGAAAAGCATTATATTTATCGTCTACTGTATCAGTGCTATAAACATCTTGCCACTCTTGTTCCTTGATAAGGTTTACAAAGGTCTCTATAGCAACTGGATCAGCTTTCCTAAACAGCTGATGACTATATTTAACACGTGTTGCAGCACAAAAATCTTTTAGTGTTAAAATTTGTGCATCATGATCTGAAAGGCCATTCACCATTTTGCTAACAGAATGCCCTTCTAGTAATGAGGAATGAACAAAAATGTTGTCTATGGTTGTTCTACTGTTCCCTTGCACTCTCGTTGGAAAGAATACGGTTTGCATAAGATTATACGAATTAAGGAGGTCTACCAGCATCCTTTTCCTAGCACAATCACTTATACAATTAATATTGAAGTCACCACATACAACTAACTTTTTGTATTTCCTATAAAGTGAACCAGGAACCTCCTCTAGCTTCAGCAAAAATGTTGTGAAATTGGAGTCTGGGGATCTATAAATAACAACAGTTAGAAGTTTAGCTCCGTTAAATTTAACCACACCTGCACAACATTCAAACACCTTTTCAGTGCAGTACTTTGAAACATCAATTGACTCAAATGGAATGCCGTTTTTCACATACATGGCTACTCCCCCACACCGCAAAGAGCTCCTCGTAAAGCTGCCAGCCAACCTGTATCCTGATAAAGGAAGCCTCTGAATTATCTCCTTATTTAAGAAGTGTTCAGATATACCAATAATTTCAGAGTCAACATCTATAAGCAGTTCACTAACTTTATCTCTAATACCTTGTATATTTTGATGAAATATACTAATTCCCTCATTACTCGGATACCTAAGCTTTGTCAAAAGTGGTTCCTTTGTTAGAGAGACTTCCCTTAAGCAGGAATACCTGTCAGTTGACTTCAATCTAAAAAAGATGCAGCTCTAACACCCACTACTGCAGGAATTTTCCCATGAGTGATCCCACCAACCCCACCTATGCTGTCACCTATAAGCTTTGCCAACCTCATCTTCCCATACCTGTTGAGGTGCAGGCCATGTCTAGTGAAACCCGTCCTGCTGATAGACTCCACCGACACCACTGAAATGTGACCCATGCTTTCTGTCATCAGCGCACCCCCAAGTCTCATGTTATTACGCCTGACGGCTGTATTAAGATGAGGCCGATCGTGACGCTGAAACAGTTCCATGAAATGCACGTTCGTGTTGCCAGTCTGAGTGGCTATCTTCTCCAGGTCACCATCTATGTCATACTCCCTATCCCTATCAATACTATTACCAGCCCCACCGATAATCACTACCAGATCCTCTTTAATAAAATCCCTACATAACCCCCCTATGTTAACAATCACCTGAGCCAATCCTGCATTAGGCTTCACAATGCTGGTGACCTGGTACTCACTCCCCAGCACTTCCTGCAACTGCTGGCCTACACCTGTGCCAAGAGAACTACCTAACAGCAGAACCTTCTTCTTCCTCTTCGACTTTGCAACTGTTCTAGCCACCGTAACTACTGAAGTCTGCTGCATACTTCCTACATCTACAGCTACTAGAGATTCCTCTCCACTAGACTCTGACAGTTGGTCATATCTATTGTAAACACCAATAGTAAAACTATCTGAAAATCTTCTTCTCCTAGCAAATCTCTTGCCAACAGCCAGCTCCCATTCCCCAACCCCCTTCTCCCTCCTCATCCTATCTAGCTCCTCCTGTGCGTTTTTCAACTGCACCTGAAGGGCACAGATCTTACGCTCCTGCTCCTCTATCAACTTACTCTTGCTACATAACCTGCAGTTCCAGGAAAGGATCTCACCAGAATGCCCACTGGCTTCCCCACTGCATTCCCCCCAGTGAAAATACTTCGAACAAGTCTCACACCGCAATCCACTACTCACGAACCTACGGCAAAGTCCACACTTCTCACTCATGGTAAAATTTTACTTTTTCAAAGTTCCGCTACTACAATAAGAAGATGTTAAAAACCTGACTACAATAATCACAAACTTACTCTACAAGGGAAGTAACTACTATTATTAACAGTACTAATAAACAACAAATGTGACTATAACAAAAGACTAATACAGAAAGAGAATCAAACGTCTAATGACACAGTAACGAAGCTGAAAACAGTTCCCAAAAGGTTCTTCTGAAATTATTTCACCAGAAAACACAAAAAACTCCGGTTGAAGACTACTAAAGTTCCCAAATAAACCACTACACACAAACAATTAATTAGTACTTAGCTTTCGATGCGCCGCTACAGCTGCAACTGGTCAGTGCGGAATGTAAACACAGGTAAGAGGTTACGTTGCTCGATACGAAACACTCACAAATATCAGGTCACAACACAAGAAAGGCAGAGGTGAATGAAGAAACCACTAATAAGTCACTTATATAGTAAATATTTTCACAAAAACCGTTAAAATATGTATCTGAAACCTAAAAATATATAAAAACTTGGGGCCTCGTGTAAGGAAGAGAAATGCGTACCATCACGCTTCCGACTTTGATAAAGGTCAGATTGTAGCCTATCGCGATTGCGGTTTTTCGTATCGCGACATTGCTGCTCTCGTTGTTCGAGATCCAATGACTCTTAGTAGAATATGGAATCGGTGGGTTCAGGAGGGTAATACGGAACACCGTGCTGGATCCCAATGGCCTCGTATCACTAGCAGTCGAGATGACAGGCATCTTATCCGCATGGCTGTAATGGATCGTGCAGCCACGTCTCGATCCGAATGGGACGTTTGCAAGACAACAACTATCTGCACGAACAGTTCGTCGACGTTTGCAGCAGCATGGACTATCAGCTCGGAGATCATGGCTGTGGCTACCGTTGACGCTGCATCACGGACAGGAGTGCCTGCGATAGTGTACTCAACGACGAACCTGGGCGCACGAATGGCAAAATGTCATTTTTTCGGAAGAATCCAGGTTGTGTTTACAGCATCATGATGGTCGCATCCGTTTTAGGCGACATCGTGGTGAACGCACATTGGAAGCGTGTATTCGTCATCGCCACACTGGAGTATCACCCGGCGTGTTGGTATGGTGTGCCATTGGTTACACGTCTCGGTCACCTCTTGTTCGCATTGACGGCCTTTGAACAGTGGACGTTACATTTCAGGTGTGTAACGACCCGTGGCTCTACCCTACATTCGATCCCTGCGAAAGCCTACATTTCAGCAGGATAATGCACGACCGCATGTTACAGGTCCTGTACGGGCCTTTCTGGATACAGAAAATGTTCGACTGCTGCCCTGGCCAGCACATTTTCCAGATCCCTCACCAATTGAAAACGTATGGTCAATGGTGGCCAAGCAACTGGCTCGTCACAATACGCCAGTCACTACTCTTGATGAACTGTGGTATCGTGTTGAATCTGCATGGACAGCTGTACCTGTACACACCATCCAAGCTCTGTTTTACTCAATGCCCAGGCGTATCAAGGCCGTTATTACGGCCAGAGGTGGTTGTTCTGGGTACTGAATTCTCAGGATCTATGCACCCTAATTGCGTGAAAATGTAATCACATGTCAGTTCTAGTATAATATATTTGTCCAATGAATATCCGTTTATCATCTGCATTTCAGTTTGGTGTAGCAATTTTAATGGACAGTAGTGTACTACACAGTATTGAAAGCAAATAATGTGAAACATATAAACAAACATTTTTTCTGAAACTCTGCATTTATCTAGTAAAAGAAGCTTCTTACGTTCAGAACAGAATAATTAAAAGCGAGTTACTGATAACGTGGAACAAAAGTGATAAAAATACCTGACACATTATTGTAGGGCACTACATAAACCTAAACTTCATTTGAAAGAAGTACGCAATTGTGAATAACCACGTCAAAATATAAACTGCTAATGAAATTTATGCACTTAGTGGCCTAAATTTGCATACTACGTAAATGATACCTCTCATTTTTATAGCTACTCAATCGCCTATTGTTTTGGGAAAGATCAATATTTTGATCGCATTAATTTTCTGCTCGTGGTATTACCGAACCGGGTCTTGAGTCTTCCTAACTCAATGCAGAACGTAGAGAGATTTTTCATTATTTTAAATTGAAAAAAGAACCTTTAGATTTCCAAACAGTCACAGATGCCGTTAGATACATCGGGTAGGCTATTCGTATCTTTGAGTAACGACGGAAAATCAGAGGATCATGAAGGAAACAGACGAGTGAAATGGGAAAGTCAGGTGTATCAAGACACTCTTTTCAGTGAGCAAACCATAATATAGTGTTTGGTAAGTCCAACATCCTGGCGAGCGGATACTATGGTATGTAGTGCAGAGATGTGACAGTGGTTACTATACAGATCGGTAATTTTGATCTGAAAGAGGAGGATGTGAGCTTAGTGGTGGTTACGCAGAACAAATGCATCAGTAACCTGCGTTAAAGAGTTTGACCACACTATCTATGTTGGCGACAACTGACAATGGGCACTTCCATTTTTTAAAGTGATGTCATATCTCTGGGTACGAAGCAGCAAATACTCATTTCAGTAAACAACGAGATCCTCGGTATGAATCGGACGAAACGAAAACCACAGCCCCTCCTGGAGACGTCCTACGCCGTTAGTGATGAAATACTAGGTTTCTCAAGCACTGGTATTGAAAAATCGAACATGAATCTCCTCTCTCACAACATTTTGTCCACAAAGTAGCCATCTTCTTGTAGAAATACGGGCTTCAAGCAGCGTATCGTAAAGACAACACATAAAAAAGACCCCCGCATATCCAATGAGAAATTCTGCATATCAAAAATTTACCAACTAACAAGAAATAAAAGACATTTTGAATATTTTCCATGTCGGCTATTCTTGACAAGTATTTACTTTCTTCCAATTTCGGCGCTACAGGCCATTTTCAAATGCAGTCTACAAAGAAACAGATCAAAGGTACACCACGTATAAGTGTGGCTTACTGACATAACCGAAAATGATATTTTGCAACGGATAGCCTACAACTGTACTTCCAGGCGTCAATGCGGTGTACAGTTATTCTGTTATTAAGCAGTCCTTGTAGTCGATCAGAAAGCGAACACATAATGTGCAAGGGGCAGAATGGCTCAAATGGTTCAAATTGCTCTGAGCACTATGGGACTTAACATCTGTGGTCATCAGTCCCTTAGAACTTAGAACTACTTAAACCTAACTAACCTAAGGACATCACACACATCCATGCGCGAGGCAGGATTCGAACCTGCGACCGTAGCAGCCGCGCGGTACCGGACTGCGCGCCTAGAACCGCTAGACCGCCCGCGGCCGGCCAAGGGGCAGAATTAAAACCATACAACTTACTACCTGCAATGATACACTAAGCTGACAAAACTCATGGGACACCTCCTAATACAGTGTTGGATCTCTTTTTTTCTCGGCATAGTGGTTCAAAATTGTTCAAATGGCTCCGAGCACTATGGGACTCAACTTTTGAGGTCATCACTCCCCTAGGACTTAGAACTACCTAAACCTAACTAATCCAAGGACATCACACACATCCATGCCCGAGGCAGGAATCGAACCTGCGACCGTAGCGGTTTCGCGGTCCCAAACTGTAGCGCCTAGAACCGCACGGCCACTCCGGCCGGCCTGGCGTAGTGCAGCAGTTGGACGTGGCATGGAATCAACATGTCAATGGAAGTACTCTGCAGAAATATTGAACCGTGCAGCCTAAATAGCAGTCCATAATTGCGAAGGTGTTGCCGGGGCAGCATTTTGCGCACGAACTGACCTCTCTGTGGTGTTCCATAAATTTTCGATGGTATTCATGTTGGACGATGTTGGGGGGGGGGGGGGGGGGGGTGGCGAGGGAGGGGGCATTCCGATATGGCGCATTGTCATCCTTAAGAATTCCAGTGGGCACATATAAACATGATGTTATTTTTGTGGTCTACAGTCCTGAGACTGGTTCGATGCAGCTCTCCATGCTACTCTATCCTGTGCAAGCTTCTTCATCTCCCAGTACTTACTGCAACCTATGTCCTCCTGAATCTGCTAAGTGTATCCATCTCTTGGTCTCCCTCTACGATTTTTACCCTCCACATTGCCCTCCAATGCTAAATTTGTGATCCCTTGATGCCTCAGAACATGTCCTACCAACCGGTCCCTTCTTCTTGTCAAGTTGTGACATAAACTCCTCTTCTCCCCAATTCTATTCAATACCTCCTCATTAGTTATGTGATCTACCCATCTAATCTTCAGCATTCTTCTGTAGCACCACATTTCGAAAGCTTCTATTCTCTTCTTGTCCAAATTATTTATCGTCCATGTTTCATTTCCATACATGGCTACACTCCATACAAATACTTTCAGAAACGACTTCCTGACACTTAAATCTATACTCGATGTTAACAAATTTCTCTTCTTCAGAAACGCTTTCCTTGCCATTGCCAGTCTACATTTTATATCCTCTCTACTTCGACAATCATCAGTTATTTTGCTTCCCAAATAGTAAAACTCCTTTACTACTTTAAGTGCCTCATTTCCTAATCTAATTCCCTCAGCATCACCCGACTTAATTCGACTACATTCCATTATCCTCATTTTATTTTTCTTGACGTTCATGTTATATCCTCCCTTCAAGACACTATCCATTCCGTTCAACTGCTCTTCCAAGTCCTTTGCTGTCTCTAACAGAATTACGAATGCCATTGGACAACCTCAAAATTTTTATTTCTTATCCATGGATTTTAATATCTACTCCATTTTTTTGTTGTTTCCTTTACTGCTTGTTCAATATACAGATCGAATAACATCGGGGACAGGCTACAACCCTGTCTCACTCCCTTCCCCACCACTACTTCTATTTCATGCCCTTCGACTCTTATTATTGCCATCTGCTTTCTGTACAAATTGTAAATAGCCTTTCGCTCCCTGTATTTTACCCCTGCCACCTTCAGAATTTGAAAGAGAGTATTCCAATCAACATTGTCAAAAGTTTTCTCAAAGTCTACAAATGCTAGAAACGTAGGTTTGTCTTTCCTTAATCTTTTTTCTAAGATAAGTCGTAAGGTCAATATTGCCTCACGTGTTCCAACACTTCTACGGAATCCAAACTGATCTTCCCCGAGGTCGGCTTCTACCAGTTTTTCCATTCGTCTGTAAAGAATTCGCGTTAGTATTTTGCAGGTGTGACCTATTAAGCTGATAGTTTGGTAAATTTCACATTTGTCAACACATGCTTTCTTTGTAATTGGAATTATTATATTCTTTTTGAAGTCTGAGGGTATTTCGCCTGTCTCATACATCTTGCTCACCAGATGGTGGAGTTTTCTCAGGACTGGCTCTCCCAAGGCCGTTAGTAGTTCTAATGGAATGTTGTCTACTCCCGGGGCCTAATTTCGACTCAGGTCTTTCAGTGCTCTGTCAAACTCTTCACACTGTATCATACCTCCCATTTCATCTTCATCTACATCCTCTTCCATTTCCATAATATTGTCCTCAAGTACATCGCCCTTGTATAGACCCTCTATATACTCCTTCCACCTTTCTGCTTTCCCTTCTTTGCTTAGAACTGGGTTTCCATCTGAGCTCTTGATATTCATACAAGTGGCTCTCTTTTCTCCAAAGGTCTCGTTAATTTTCCTGTAGGCAGTATCTATCTTACCTCTAGTGAGATAAGTCTCTACATCCTTACATTTATCCTCTAGCCATCCCTGCTTAGCCATTTTGCACTTCCTATCGATCTCATTTTTGAGATGTTTGTATTCCTTTTTGCCTGCTTCATTTACTGCATTTTTATATTTCCTCCTTTCATCAATTAAATTCAATATTTCTTCTGTTACCCAAGGATTTCTACTAGCCCTCGTCTTTTTACCTATTTGATCGTCTGCTGCCTTCACTACTTCATCCCTCAGAGCTACCCATTCTTCTTCTACTGTATTTCTTTCGCCCATTCCTGCCATTTGTTCCCTTACGCTCTCCCTGAAACTCTGTACAGCTATTGGTTTAGTCAGTTTATCCAGGTCCCATCTCCTTAAATTTCCACCTTCTTGCAGTTTCTTCAGTTTTAATCTACAGTTCATAACCAATAGATTGTGCTCAGAGTCCACATCTGGCCCTGGAAATGTCTTACAATTTAAATCCTGGTTCCTAAATCTCTGTCTTACCATTATATAATCTATCTGGTACCTTCTAGTATCTCCAGGATTCTTCCATGTATACAACATTCTTTTATGATTCTTGAACCAAGTGATTAAGTTGTGCTCTGTGCAAAATTCTACCAGGCGGCTTCCTCTTTCATTTCTTACCCTAAATCCATATTCACCTACTACGTTTCCTTTTCTCCCTTGTCCTACTACCGAATTCCAGTCACCCATGACTATTAAATTTTCGTCTCCCTTCACTACCTGAATAATTTCTTTTATTTCATCATACATTTCTTCAATTTCATCGTCATCTGCAGAGTTATTTGGCATATAAACTTGTACTAATGTAGTTGGCGTGGGCTTCGTTTCTATCTTGGCCACAATAATGCGTTTACTATGCTGTTTGTAGTAGCTTACCTGCATTCCTATTTTTTTATTCATTATTAAACCTACTCCTGCATTACCCCTATTTGACTTTGTGTTTATAACCCTGTACTCGTAACCAAAAGTCTTGTTCCTCCTGCCACAGAACTTAACTAATTCCCGCTATATATAACTTTAACCTATCCATTTCCATTTTTAAATTTTCTAACCTACCTGCCCGATTAAGGGATCTGACATTCCACGCTCCGATCCGTAGAACGCCAGTTTTCTTTCTCCTGATAACGACGTCCTCTTGAGTAGTCCCCGCCCAGAGATCCGAATGGGGGACTATTTTACCTCCGGAATATTTTACCCAAGAGGACGCCATCATCATTAACCATACAGTAAAGCTGCATGCCCTCGGGAAAAATTACGGCCGTAGTTTCCCCTTGCTTTCAATCATTCGCAGTACCAGCACAGCAAGGCCGTTTTGGTTAGTGTTACAAGGCCAGATCAGTCAATCATCCAGACTGTTGCCCCTGCAACTACTGAAAAGGCTGCTGCCCCTCTTGAGATACCCCTCTGTTGTGGTTGCACATACGGTACGGCTATCTGTATCGCTGAGGCACGCAAGCCTCCCCACCAATGGCAAGGTCCATGGTTCATGGTTCATCTTAAATTACCTGTAAATACCACATTAATGCAATAAATGCTCAAAATGATGTCCGTCAACCTCAATGCATTTGGAAATACGTGTAACGACATTCTTCTCAACAGCGAGTAGTTCGCTACTGGTGTTGACAGATCACGTAATAATTAGTTTAAAAAACTGCTGTTGAAGATCTTCTGTTACTGGCGTTGAACAGTAGTGTGGTCTACTAGTGTTGAGTAGCAGTGCGGGGAAAATACATTTGTCAGTCGGCGTTTCGACTGAAAAAAAAAAAAAACATTCTGCCTCAGAAAACCGCGTAACAAATACAGAAGAAATTGCTATTGGGTTTCAAAGAAAATGAGAAATTTTTCCGCAGTACTACTGGTTGTCAGTGAAGACTAGGTTCACAATTAGATCAATACTTTGTAGTTCTCCTGTAAGATGTGACCCATGAATCTTAAAATACCAACGAGAATGTATGCCGTTCACGTGAATAATCATCGGTAGGACTTTGGGATTCGAACCCGGTATCTCTTACTTATTAGACAGTCACGTTAACCACGGCGCCACCCGTACAGGGTGTTTACGGCAAATTGCGCGAACTATCTAGACACGCCTGTTGGTCGACCCCCACTCATATCTAGCGCCACCTATTCGCAGCCCCTATCCATGTCCTCCATCCTCGCTACTTTGAGATTCCCACAGGACGTCGGACGCAATTGTGCTTCCTTTAATATATTATTGTTATTATTGGTTAATTAATTAAAAATGTCCTTTATTTATTTATTACTGTAAATAAATATTCTTTGCTTGCTTTTATTTTAATTATTGGTTTAGTTATAAGTTTTAGTTGGTTTAGCTTATTTCCCTGTTTCCTTTATCTTTTCTCTCCTAAATACCTGAAAAATATAAATATTTCGTTGTAAATACCACAGGAGACCAAGAGATGTATTCCGCAGCGGCGATCTCACGGAAATTCCTCGTCGTTATCAGCTCCACCTGAAATCTGAAAAAGCTTTACTCGCTACGCAGATCGTTCGACACACTGTGTGCTATGTTATTAAATGAGTCTGGATGATAGATCCAACAATTTAGCAAGTTAAAGTTTATTAATTCGGAGGTAATCTCTCGACGAATTCTGACCGTGGAAAATACAGGTTCGCACTATCGATCCAAACTTCACCTCCGAGCGATCTACTTCTCGTAATATCTGTGCCGTGGTAATTAACTAATTTCAGTATGGAGATACACACACCTTGAATAGTTGATATTAATTATTGGATTTTATTTTGTGAAAAAAAACTATTTGAAATTTACTATATACCGTAATGGCGTCTCACAACAATACAATCTCTCTCCTCTCACATGTCCGATCTCTCCACGTTCGATTCTCACAGTCAGTATATGCCGTTCACCAGAGTATCAATTCGTCGCACCTAAATGTAAGGTTTGTATACATTAATATACCATAATCCACACAGAAGGTGTGTTGGACTCATTACCCATCGAGATGCGTAAGTCAAATGAATGCGTGGTGTATATTGTTTCGGACACGTCGGGAAATACAGTCATCACGAATTGATATAATCGTATATTTGTCAGAAGCCCATCTTGAAGTTTTTCACGTCAGCCGTTTCGACAAGTGTTCAGTTTATTATAATGATACCTACTGCGCATGAAAATGGCTTGTAAGACCGATATCAGCCAGTCGTGTAAGATGTTGACTGGTTGTTTGGTTTAAAAGAGGGGGTGAAGGGACCAAACTGCGAGGTCATCGGTCCCTTGCAAGATGTAATAAAGTGAATACTTGTCAAAAGCAAGCAAATGGAAAGCTTCAAAATGCTATTCTGCAGAGTCAATTGACAGGCACTCCGCGACAGTCCTCTATATAAAATAGGTCATGCAACCTATTGCTAGTAGACGCCGCCTCCACCAGCAGTGGAACTACGGGCTGCACCTAGGCCTGGTGCCGTCAGGACCTGAAACGGTGCTTTGAAACCTGGGCACCATCTGCTGACTACGTTTTAACGACTGCAGGATACCTGCTCTGTAGCACACAGTTCATACCTGGGCTTGATTAGCTCCAGAGTCGCCGCGTGCTCTGTCAGGGCGCACTACTACTGCAGGCTTGCTCCTGCCGGCCACTGGAGCTGCATCCTGCGCTGGGGTCCTGGTTTAAATCTGAGTCACGTATCCGCACTACCCAACACTACCGGCTGCATACCTGTGTGCTGACTGACCGGGCCCTGAAACGCCGCCTCGCTGCCCGAGCGCTGACATCGTAACATCGCCTCGACTGGCGCGCTCACCTTTCCATGAGGCCGCAAGTTGATCTGGTCACACTCCATCCTCCGTTGCCAGCCTCCGTCTCAGGGCGCTGACCGCCACCCGACAACACTACGACTGCTGTGCTTTTCGAAAGGAATTTAAAAAAAAATGCGTTTCCTGTTTCTGTGATTTTCCGACAGACCAGCGCCTGACTTCATGAACCTGCCGCCCTGCTGATCAACACTCAGCGCCATCGCAACCCATAGCAGTGCTCCTAATTTTAGCCGCCACTCTGGTCCCCATTACCTCTATGACTGTGCTGATCTACTTTTTACGTCCTCTTTGCTTCATCAATTACGTTATTTTGCTTCCATGGTAGAAGATTTCCTTCATTTCGTCCACTTAGTTGCCCTAATTTTCACGCTAAGTTTTACAACTAACCGTATTCCTACTACTACTCATTGCACTCGTCTTCCTTCGGTTTTCTCTCAGTCCATACTGTGTGTTTAATAGACTATTCACTCCATGTAAAAGGGATTCAGATCTTATTCATGGATGCTCTGCAAATCACATTTACGTGCCTGACAGAGGGTTCATCGAACCACCTTCACAGTTTTCTATTTTTCCACTCGCGTATAGCGCGCGGAAAGAACGAACACCTACATCTTTCCGTACAAGCTCTGATTTCCCTTATTTTATCTTGGTGACCGTTTCTCGCTATGTAGGTCGTTGTCAACAAAATATTTTCGCATTCGGAGAAGAAAGTTGGTGACTGAAATTTCGCGAGAACATTCCGTCGCAACTAAAAACGCCTTACTTTTAATGATGTCCAGCCCAAACCCTGTATCATTTCAGTGACACTCTCTCCCTTATTTCGTGATAATACAAAACGTGCTACCCTTTTTTCAACTTTTTCGATGTACTCTGTCAGTCCTGTCTGGTAAGGATCGCACACCGCGGAGCAGTATTCTAAAAGAGGACGGACAAGCGTAGTTAGGCAGTCTCCTCAGTAGATGTGTCACATTTTCTAAATTTCCTGCCAATAAAGCGTCATCTTTGGTTAACATTCCACACAACATTTTCTATGTGTTCCTCCCAATTTAAGTTATTCGTAATTGTAATCCCTAGGTATTTACTTGAATTTACGGCCTTTATATTTGACTGATTTATCGTGTAACCGAAGTTTAACGGATTCCTTTCAGCACTCATGTGGATGACTTTACACTTTTCGTTATTTACTGTCCACTACCTATTTTCGCGCCTCTCAGATATCTTTTCTAAATCGTTTTGCAGTTTGTTTTGATCTTCTGATGACTTTCTTAGTCGATAAACGACAGCATCATCTGCGAACAACCTAAGACGGCTGCTCAGATTGTCTCCCAAATTGTTTATATAGATAAGGAAAATAAATGGCCTATAACACTACCTTGGGGAACGCCAGAAATCACTTCTGTTTTACTGGATGACTCTCCGTCAATTACTACGAACTGTGACCTCTCTGACAGGAAGTCGAACTCTCTCACTAACGATAGCAATGTCATCAGCGAATCTTATCATTGGTATCCTGTCAACTCGAATTTTAATCCCACTCTTGAATCTTTTCTTCATTTCCTGTATTGTTTCTTCAATGTACAGCTTGAACAGTAGGGGCACAAGACTAAATCCCTGTCTCCCTCCCTTTTCAATTCGAGAATTCGTTTTTGGCCTTCCATTCTTATTGTTCCTTGTGTATTAAGTATGTTCCTTGAGTGTTGTGTATTACATCTCTCTCCCTATAGCTTACCCTTTCTTTCTCAGAGTTTCGAACATCTTGTATCATTTTACACTGTGGAATTCTATTTATAGGTGGACCAGTTGTATGCACGGATTTTGATTTTTCTACACTCTTGTTTCCATTATCAATGGCAACGTCAGTACTGTCCAAAAGCCAAACCGATCGTATTCTAATGGCTTCTCAGTATTCTTTTCTATTCTTCTCTATAGTATTCTTGTGCAGTAACGAGCTGACAAGCTGATTCTGCTATAGCCCTCGCACTTAACTGTCCCTGCTGTCATCGAGACTGTACCGATAGTAGTCCGATAGTATCTCTCATAACTGACAGGTTCTACAAATTTACTCGAATAAGCGATTAACTTCCATTTCCAACAGTTATTTTAGAATTTCCTAAGGAATATTATCTACGCTTTCTGCGTTATCACACTGAAAATCTTCCAAAGCTGTGTTAAACTCTAATACTGGATCACATATGTCTTCCAAATGAACTATTTCTTCTTCTCTTCCGTCATCAGACAGTTCCTCCGCCTCATAGAGGCCATCATTGTACTCTTCCCAACGACCCGCGCACTCCTCAGTGTTTAACAGTGGAAGTCCTCTTGTATGCTTAATATTGACACATTTGCTTTTAATTTCACCGGAGGTCCTTATGATTTTTCTGCATGCTCAATCAGTCCTCCCAACGAACTGTTCTTAGATCGGGTACTGCTACTACAATGGCAGGTTATCAAGATTTGACTGAGTTTGAATGCAGTGTTAAAGTCGGCACACGAGCGATGGGACACAGCATCTATGAGGTATTGTCCCGTACGACCATTTCACGAGTGTACCGTGAATATTAGGAATCCGTTAAAACATCAAATGTCCGACATTGCTGCGGCCAGAAAAAGATCCTGCAAGAACGGGACCAACGATGACTGAAGAGAATCGTTCAGCGAGAGAAAAGTGCAACCCTCCCGCAAATTTCTGCAGGTTTCAACGCTGCGCCATCAACGAGTGGCAGCGTGCGAACCATTCAACGAAACATGATCGATATCGGCTTTCGTTGCGGAAGGTCCAGTCATGTATCCTTAATGACTGCATAACACAAAGCTTTACGCCTCGCCTGGGTCCTTCAACACCGACGTCTCACTATTGATGACTGGAAACATATTGCTGGTCGGGCGAGACTCATTTCAAATTGTATCGAGCGGATGGATGTATACGGATATGAGGACAACCTCATGAATCCGTGGACCCTGCATCTCAGCATGTGACTGTCCAAGCTTGTGGTGGCTCTGTAATAGTGTGGGGCGTGTGCAGTAAGAGTGATATGGACCCTCTGATACTTCTAGATACGACTCTAACATGTGACACGTACATAAGCATCTTGTCTGATCACCTGCATCCATTCACGTCCATTATGCATTCCGACGGACTTGGGCAATCCCAGCAAGACAATGCGACACCTCATACGTCAATAATTGCTACAGAGTGACTCCAGGAACGCTCTTATTAGTTTAAACACTTCTGCTGGCCACCAGACATGAACATTATATTGACCATATCTGGGATGCCTTGCAACGTGCTCTTCAGAAGAGATCTTCACCCGTTGTACTCCTACGGATTTATGGACAGCCCTAAAGGTTTGAAGGCGTCAGTTCCCTCCAGCACTATTTCGGACATTAGTCGGGTCCATGCCATGTCGTGTTGCGGCACTTCTGCGTGCTTGCGGGAGCCCTACACCCTACACGATATTAGGCAGGTGTACCAGTTTCTTCGGCTCTTCAGTGTATATATATATATATATATATATATATATATATATATATATATATATATATATATATATGTGTGTGTGTGTGTGTGTGTGTGTGTGTGTATGGGTGTATACAACGACTAGGACGAGATGGCCAATGACCCTTTCTGTGCAGATGCACATAAGGCCCCAACTCCTGTGGGAATCAGCGATCGCTTCGAGTAGTGAGGGTAGAGGGCAGCAGTAGTTTGTGGGTAAGTTGGAAATTTGGGTCTCTGAAGAACTTGTCTGGATGGTCGAGGCGATCAAGGCGATCATTTGAGAGAAACGGAAGAATCTGTGTTCGAGACTCAATCCAATACACGTTTTCAAGTTTCCCCATTGTTTGATTTAAATGCCCACTAGCAGCTAAGGTCGTTATTCCTTTGATTAACAATCACTTAAATGTGTGTCAACAATATCAGAAACAGAAACTATTTGACACACACAGTGGTTACAGTTACTACAAGCCACACCACAAGTTGGGAAACGGGGCCTAATTTCTAGTAGTTTACTGTCGAGATGAAATTTTCACAAATGTTTTATTCGTATCTTACAGAAACTAGCAGTACAGCAATAACAGCCTTTTAAACACGCCGCTAACGGCAATCAAGTAATTTATAGCAATACAATAATTTTAAAAAAATTAAAAAAAACACAGAAGCTAGCAGTACGGCAATAAACAACCTTTTAAAACACGCCGCTAACGGCAATCAAGCAATTTATAGCAATACAACAGTTTAAAAAAAAATTAAAGAAAAAACACAAAAGCTAGCAGTACGGCAATAAACTACCTTTTAAAACACGCCGCTAACGCCAATCAGAGTAATTTATAGCAATACAACAATCTAAAAAATTTAAAGAACATTAGTAAACAGGCTACTAAAGTAAATCCAAAACTTTGTTAATAAAGCATGGCGAGTTAGTGAAGCTACCAACACCGCCATTAAAAAAAAAATTAAACAGGTCTCAGCAAACACACGATTAATGGCAATAAAAGGAATTTACAAGCTTGAAGGAATTTAAAAAAATTTTAAACAAAAGTGTCCTGGAATATCATTAGAACATAACAGATATGACGGACCCGTGTAAGGTGGCCACAAATCACCTCTCATGGATTCTCAGGCTAGACAGAATACTGACCAATTTAAATACGCCCGTAAACACAATTGCCACTCTCAGGCTGGTCACTGCACCGATTTTTAGCCAGCGAGAACTTGTTATAAGATGGCTTAACTTTCTGACAGAATTAGAGCTAACCTCGTGCAAGGAAACATTGCACTACACAGTCCTGAATGAGCGACCACATGATGAACCAACGAAAAGCATGAATTTACCCATAACACACGACAGAATAGCGAAACAATTAAACTGCCAAAACTACACCTCCCATCGGACAGTAACGAGAGGAGGAGGAAAGATCACTGTCTTCAATTACACCGGTGCCTGGGACAGGAAACCCGGTCGCCGGAGGCCACAAGGCAGAAGAGACGCTGGTTACACAAAATTATTACTTAGTGATTAAAACTTCCACGAACTTAACTTGCAATTATGCTCGAACAGGCAGTGCACGACCTCCGATGGCAAGGATCCACACATCCGACCGCGCACGAGTCGCCAGCGTACCCAACAAGCCACGGTCACGCGACAACACGCTCTGTCACCGGAGTTCACTTCTCTGTAACGTTGACGGGTAGTGACCGCTCCTTCATGTTAGGTGTCTCCTTTTAAACTCCAGTGTTTAAACGGGGAATTTGAAGAAGCTTGTTAACGTCCCACCAAGGCGAAATGAACAGAAACTACTCGTGGGGCGATTCTGTATACAACCAACACGTGGGGAGCTCTTCCATCACTCGACCCGCTCGTTACACACAACCGACATACATCACGTGGCGACTCGGTACAACCGACCGCGCCTGCTTCGAGCTGGAGAGCCACACCGCCCTCCCGTGTCCACCACACTCTCCGCGCGCAACTCCCCTACTTCCGCGCCACCACACGAGGTTACAACCAGTCAAAGATCTCACTTCCTCCATAGCAGTTTCCCGGAAGCAAAAACGCAGATATCGATATCAGAGGGAAAAGACAACCAAGCAGCCACTTAATGACAGACAACATATCAAACAAACATGTCAGGGGAAGAAAAGGAAAACCAATGCAATCTAAACACAAAGTGTATGACGAGTCGATACACGGCTCACTATTCTTGAATATTCCTTCGAACAAATATTTACCTTTGTAACGGTGTAATGCACACATTTGCAACTGTGATACACTTTTAAAAAATCACCAAATACACACGAAAATCATTGAACTGTATTTCATAAGAAGAACTTTTATCCCCGTTTGGTACTTAAATAAAAGATACAAATAAAATACAACGTATCGGACTACTTCAAGAGAGAATTTTATCTGAACTAATAAGGGAAAGGTCCACTCTGAAATGTCGAAAGATAACCTGAAATTCAGAATGAAATGTTACTCTGCAGCGGAAGCTACGCTGACGTGAAAATTC
This sequence comes from Schistocerca nitens, assembly GCF_023898315.1. NCBI lineage: Eukaryota > Metazoa > Arthropoda > Insecta > Orthoptera > Acrididae > Schistocerca > Schistocerca nitens. The sequence goes on along the minus strand of NC_064617.1, from coordinate 675,785,416 downwards.
CTCGCAGATTAAAACTGCATGCTGCACCGCTCTATAACTCGGGCCCTTTGCCTTTCGTGTGCCAGCCCTGTACCGACTGAGCTGCGCCAGAACGGCTCACGAGCTTTCCTCACAGCTCTGTAATTTTATTTAAAAAAGCGGATAAAGTGTCACTAGAAGCCTTCTTAAGAGACAATCTCCATTCCTTCCGAACTGACTATGCAAATGTAGACGAGATGTGGCTCGAATTCAAAGATGTAGTAGCAACAGCAATTGAGAGATTCATACCCCATAAATTGGTAAGAGATGGAACTGATTCCCCGTGGTACACTAAACAGGTCCGAACGCTGTTGCAGAGGCAACGGAGAAAGCATGCGAAGTTCAGAAGAACGCGAAATCCCGAAGATTGGCTAAAATTTACAGACGCGCGAAATTTGGCACGGACTTCAATGCGAGATGCCTTTAATAGGTTCCACAACGAAACATTGTCTCGAAATTTGGTAGAAAATCCGAAGAAATTCTGGTCGTACGTAAAGTACACAAGCGGCAAGACGCAGTCAATACCTTCGCTGCGCAGTGCCGATGGTACTGTTACCGATGACTGTGCCGTTAAAGCGGAGTTATTGAACGCAGTTTTCCGAAATTCCTTCACCAGGGAAGACGAATGGAATATTCCAGAATTTGAAACACGAACAGCTGCTAGCATGAGTTTCTTAGAAGTAGATACCTTAGGGGTTGCGAAGCAATTCAAATCGCTTGATACGGGCAAGTCTTCAGGTCCAGATTGTATACCGATTAGGTTCCTTTCAGATTACGATGATACAATAGCTCCCTACTTAGCAATCATATACAACCGCTCGCTCACCGATAGATCTGTACCTGCAGATTGGAAAATTGTGCAGGTCGCACCAGTGTTTAAGAAGGGTAGTAGGAGTAATCCATCGAACTACAGACCTATATCATTGACACCGGTTTGCAGTAGGGTTTTGGAGCATATACTGTATTCAAACATTATGAATCACCTCGAAGGGAACGAGCTATTGATACGTAATCAGCATGGTTTCAGAAAACATCGTTCTTGTGCAACGCAGCTAGCTCTTTATTCGCACGAAGTAATGGCCGCTACCGACAGGGGATCTCAAGTTGATTCCGTATTTCTAGATTTCCGGAAAGCTTTTGACACCGTTCCTCACAAGCAACTTCTAATCAAGCTGCTGGCCTATGGGGTATCGTCTCAGTTGTGTGACTGGATTCGTGATTTCCTGTCAGGAAGGTCGCAGTTCGTAGTAATAGACGGCAAATCATCGAGTAAAACTAAAGTGATATCAGGTGTTACCCAGGGAAGCGTCCTGGGACCACTGCTGTTCCTGATCTATATAAATGACCTGGGTGACAATCTGACCAGTTCTCTTAGGTTGTTCGCAGATGATGCTGTAATTTACCTTCTAGTAAGGTCATCCGAAGACCAGTATCAGTTGCAAAGCGATTTAGAAAAGATTGCTGTATGGTGTGGCAGGTGGCAGTTGAGGCTAAATAACGAAAAGTGTGAGGTGATCCACATGAGTTCCAAAAGAAATCCGTTGGAATTCGATTACTCGATAAATAGTACAATTCTCAAGGCTGTCAATTCAACTAAGTACCTGGGTGTAAAAATTACAAACAACTTCAGTTGGAAAGACCACATAGATAATATTGTGGGGAAGGCGAGCCAAAGGTTGCGTTTCATTGGCAGGACACTTAGAAAATGCAAGTCCACTAAAGAGACAGCTTACACTACACTCGTTCGTCCTCTGTTAGAATATTGCTGCGCGGTGTGGGATCCTTACCAGGTGGGATTGACGGAGGACATCGAAAAAGTGCAAAAAAGGGCAACTCGTTTTGTATTATCACGTAATAGGGGAGAGAGTGTGGCAGATATGATACGCGAATTGGGATGGAAGTCATTAAAGCAAAGAAGTTTTTCGTCGCGGCGAGATCTATTTACGAAATTTCAGTCACCAACTTTCTCTTCCGAATGCGAGAATATTTTGTTGATCCCAACCTACATAGGTAGGAACGATCACCAAAATAAAATAAGAGAAATCAGAGCTCGAACAGAAAGGTTTAGGTGTTCGTTTTTCCCACGCGCTGTTCGGGAGTGGAATGGTAGAGAGATGAACCCTCTGCCAAACACTTAAATGTGAATTGCAGAGTAGTCATGTAGATGTAGATGTAGATGTACTTCCAACAGTGCCCGGTCTCCTACATTCCAAACTTCACTGAAGCTCTCCTGCGAGGAGGGTTAGAGACGAGATACTGGCGGAAGTACATCCGTGAGAACGAGTCGTGAGTCATGCCTGAGTAGCTCAGTTGCCGGCACGGTAGCGCAGCGTGTTCCGTCACAGGCCTGGCTGCCCTCTGTAATAAAAAAAAACTGAGTGAAGTACTCAACGATTAACTTGAACACATCGAATGACGAGAACAATAATGATCAAAATGGAGAAAGAGAGAGAGAGAGAAAGAGAGAGAGAGAGAGAAAGTCGGTAGAGTTCTTGGCCGCGCGAAATCCAAAGATTTCGAGTTCAGGTCTCGATCCGACACACAGTTTTAATCCGCCAGGAAGTTTCATAAGCTGAATTTTTCATACAGGAAGAATACAGTGAAATAGATGTACTGTCAAAATTTTAGCTGCTAAGGCTCACTGCAAGTATTTTACTTAAAAAATGATTGCCGGCTAAGAATAACTTACGACGACGGTTTGTACAGCCCTTCCTGCGTAGCACGCGAATTGGTGAATAAGCAGATGCAGCCACGACAAGAGAAGCTAGCGAAGCGTAGTGCGAAGTCGAAAGCGCACACACGCGAATTTTAAGCACTTAAACCATACCAGAAAGTCTCAAATCATAAATTTGTGAATTACTTGCAGTTCATATCGCTGGCTAAACTGTTGCAGATGTAATTCCTATGTAAATGACTAGCAGAGGAAAGAATTATCAAGGTGTTGTATGATGTTGCATTACAGCTGACTTCAGTCAGTCGGGACTTTAATATGCTGACCTGAAATATTTTATAACAATTGCTGCAGCACAGTCCTTACGACAATTTTTAAACAATTTCTATTTTACTAACAATGAAAAATTTCCTCGTTTATTTTCAGTAGACGTCACAAAAAAGCGAAGTATGTATTGGATGACGAAAACAAACAATTTCTTTACACCTGGCACGCCTGATACAAGAAAAATTAATGTATTTAGACACGCCACAGTAGTTATTAGTTTTATTTGAATAAAATTGGGATAGAGTTAAAATGGTCGTGGTAGTTGTTCTGAACACCGATCTGTGTACCAGACATGGCCGGCCGGTGTGGCCGTGCGGTTCTAGGCGCTTCAGTCTGGAACTGCGTGACCGCTACGGTCGCAGGTTCGAATCCTGCCTCTGGCATGGATGTGTGTGTTGTCCTTAGGTTAGTTAGGTTTAAGTAGTTCTAAGTTCTAGGGGACTGATGACCACATATGTTATGTCCCATAGTACTCTGAGCCATTTGAACCATTTTGAACCAGACATGCTTGATTACATTCGTAAGGCCTGGTGACGCACAAATGGCTGAAGTTTAACAATACTATTCCGCAATACAATTTTCTGAAAAATGTTTTACAGTGTGTCTTTATCGAGAGGCTGAATCTCTTCGTCGTCCAGTCCAACAAAAGCACTGAATTATTTGCTGTAACTGGTGCGCAGACGTTTCGGATGTAATATTACAAAAATTTCTCTTCCATTTTTCCAGATTTTGATGCGGTGACTACAAGTTTTTTTGTAACTGAACAGTCCTTTTCTTTAAGTTTTGATCTCAATTTGCCATCAATTTTCTGAAGACAGGTGTAAAGCTGCGGAAACAGTAATCCACTGACACTTATGACTGGCATTGTTGTATACGAATGACAAGTGTACACATCCCGCTTTTAACCTGTCCATGCTCCTCTGTTAGCCACTGTAGTTTTATGAGGGGGGCTTGGAAGTTAATGAAGATACCCGAGTATCACAAGACGAGGCTCAATGTAATACATATTCATTTTCGGTCATTGTAGGCCAGACAATGGTCGATTTTATTTTTCGTTTTCCTTCTCTTGTACGTATTTCGGGCTTATTTATTTATTTCGATACGAACCTCTTTCTGTGCAACTTCATCCCCTTTCGATTAGTATTAGCTATTCTCAATTCGAACTATCATCAGGTCACCTCTAATACAAGTTTTCTGTAGTAATCAGAACCGTCTCTGAAAGTGGAGATCCTTTGCACCGAAGAACCTGAAGGTGTCTATTGTACTGCCACGCCAACTAAAGTAAGATTTTGATAGATTAGTTTCTGTAGCCTCTGTGTGTTCCGGACAAACATGAGCCCAGTTATACCTATCTTAATTACTTGTTCCAGGATTTGTATAGCAGTTTCGCTGAATTCCTTCTAATTGGCGAAAATAGATCATTTTTGAGCCGTGGTGGATGTAATCTTGGCGGTATGGTACTCCACTGGCGCCACTTACTATTTGGGTTGCCGATATCGATTCGATCGTGTGTAGCGAGCTAAGGTCTGTTTTCGAGTTGTGAGTGCTGTGGGTTTAACGCTGTTGGCTGAGGGGTACTTGGCGGGGAAGTTGTGGCTTTTGGAGGACTCCGGCTGTCCGCTGCCGGTCTTGAGAAGCGGCGTAAGGTTAAACCAATCGGGGGTAAGCCTGGCCAGCTGGCTTAAGAATTGATAGCGGCGGGCGGCGCGAAAACAGACGGCTTACTCTGCAAACATAAGATTTAAGACCGCCTGTATGGGTTGGACACAATAATGCCCTGGCTGGAATCCTACAAGTCGCGGCTCCTTCACACCTGAGTGGAGTTAAGTGTTAGTTTCTTACTCTGAGTTGTAAAGCCATGTCTGTGTTATACGGGATTCGGAACTGTTATATTAACGCGCCTACCGCTGTTTGAGAACATCGCCATCGGTCAGTGTTACTAACAGCAGTTTGTGTTTTTGACTATAAATCGTGCAAGTGTAAGAGTGTTCCCTGTGATAGGTTTCGTGAAGGGAATAAATTGTAACATGATCTGTGTCGGAGGCAAGGTGGTACATGTGTATGTTTGGGTTATTGTACCAGTAGGTGCTAATGTTATCACTCGTGAATACTGCACTACTGGCCATTAAAATTGCTACACCAAGAAGAAATGCAGATGGTAACCGGGTATTCATTGGACAAATATATTTATACTAGAGCTGACATGTGATTACATTTTCACGCAATTTGGGTGCATATATCCTGATAAATCAGTACCCAGAACAACCACCTCTGGCCGTAATAACGGCCTTGATACGCCTGGGCATTGAGTGAAACAGAGATTGGATGGCGTGTACAGGTACAGCTGCCCATGGAGTAGCAAAAGTAGTAACTGGCGTATTGTGACGAGCCAGTTGCTCGGCCACCATTAACCAGACGTTTTCAATTGGTGAGAGATCTGGAGAATGTGCTGGCCAGGGCAGCAGTCGAACATTTTCTGTATCCAGAAAGGCCCGTACAGGACCTGCAACATGCGGTCGTGCATTATCCTGCTGAAATGTAGGGTTCCACAGGGATCGAATGAAGGGTACAGCCACGGGTCGTAACACATCCGAAATGTAACGTCCACTGTCCAAAATGCCGTCAATGCGAACAAGAGGTGACCGAGACGTGTAACCATTGGCACCGCATATCATCACGCCAGGTGATACGCTAGTATGGCGATGACGAATACACGGTTCCGATGTGCGTTCACCGCGATGTCGCCAAACACGGATGCGACCTTCATGATGCTGTAAACAGAACCTGGATTCATCCGATAACATGACGTTTTGCCATTCGTACACCCAGGTTCATCGTTGAGTACACCATCGCAGGCACTCCTGTCTGTGATGCAGCGTCAAGGGTAACCGCAGCCATGGTCTCCGAGCTGATAGTCCGTGCTGCTGCAAACGTCGTCGAACTGTTCGTGCAGATGGTTGTTGTCTTGCAAACGTCCCCATCTGTTGAATCAAGGATCGAGACGTGGCTGCACGATCCGTTACAGCAATGCGGATGCCTGTCATCTCGACTGCTAGTGATACGAGGCCGTTGGGATCCAGTACGGTGTTCCGTATTACCCTCCCGAACCAACCGATTCTATATTCTGCTAACAGTCATTGGATCTCGACCAACGCGAGCAGCAATGTCGCGACACGATAAACCGCAATAGCGGTAGGCTACAATCCGACCTTTACCAAAGTCGAAAACGTGATGGCACGCATTTCTCCTCCTTACATGAGGCATCACAACAACGTTTCACCAGGCAACGCCGGTCAACTGCTGTTTGTGTATGAGAAATCGGTCGGAAACTTTCCTCATATCAGCACGTTGTAGGTGTCGCCACCGGCGCCAACCTTGTCTGAATGCTCTGGAAAGCTAATCATTTGCATATCGCAGCATCTTCTTCCTGTCGGTTAAATTTCGCGTCTGTAGCACGTCATCTTCGTGGTGTAGCAATTTTTAAGGCCAGTAGTATAGAAATTGTTAAGGAGTATTAAGTTTAACAGTATTGGTGCCCACTTTGCCACGCCCTGGCCATTCTTGTGTGAAGCTTATATTTGCGCAGAGTACTGTTCCCTAAGTCACGTGTGCTGGCAGGGCAGCTTTGACGACAGACGACGAGTTTCTGTTCCCTGGGCCCGGAGCAGAGCCCTGTTTGTTTGTTGGCGCGGCGTCACTCCCATTGTCGCACGGCGTCTGGGTTGACCGGCAGTCGGCCGCCCGCGCCAGTCGCGTCACGGTGGCTCAAATTAAGTGAATTTGATTATTTAATGCGGGCCACGGCGTAGTGTCGCCGTGTAAGCGGGAATCCGTAGCTGGATCTGTCTGGTTGGATTTAAAGAGCTCAGGTGGTTAAGGTCTGTTTTCCAAACCTGACTGTGGTAGCCTCTGCTGTAGCTCTCAGCTTACTTTGAAATCTGGGCAACTGTTTAGTTTTTGAAGGTCGTGTCAATGTTTCTGCTAGTTTATACTACTTGAAGCACGTTTCCGTTGCATGTACTTCAACTTATCTTGAATTTTTTGGCAATTGTATTGTTATTAAAGGTTGCCTCAATTTCTACTGGTGTGTAACAGTTGAAGTACATTTCAGTTCCATGTATTCAAAGTTATTGAGAATTTTGGCCAATTGTGTATTTATTCAGGGTTGTTGTTAATGTTTGGTTGCAAATACGGGTGGGCATTTATGTTTAAATTTTATACCTTCTCAATCGGTTAAGGGTTATGAATTGCTAAGCGATCTTCCAAGAGCTACAGTTAGTGGCGTGTCTTGTGGTCATTCCTGTATTTGGATGAAAGTTGTTCGATTTTGTAAGGGTTACATGTTTTTGTTGTTGTTGTTGTCTTCAGTCCTGAGACTGATTTGATGCAGCTCTCCATGCTACTCTATCCTGTGCAAGCTTCTTCATCTCCCAGTACTTACTGCAACCTACATCCTTCTGAATCTGCTTAGTGTATTCATCTCTTCGTCTCCCTCTACGATTTTTCCCCTCCACGTTGCCCTCCAATGCTAAATTTGTGAACCCTTGATGCCTCAAAACGTGTCCTACCAACCGGTCCCTTCTTCTTGTCAAGTTGTGCCACAAACTCCTCTTCTCCCCAATTCTATTCAATACCTACTCATTAGTTATGTGATCTACCCATCTAATCTTCAGCATTCTTCTGTAGCACCACATTTCGAAAGCTTCTATTCTCTTCTTGTCCAAACTAGTTATCGTCCATGTTTCACTTCCATACATGGCTACACTCCATACAAATACTTTCAGAAACGACTTCCTGACACTTAAGTCTATACTTGATGTTAACAAATTTCTCTTCTTCGGAAACGCTTTCCTTGCCATTGCCAGTCTACATTTTATATCCCCTCTACTTCGACCATCATCAGTTATTTTGCTCCCCAAATAGCAAACCTCCTTTACTACTATAAGTGTCTCATATCCTAATCTAATTCCCTCAGCATCACCCGACTTAATTCGACTACATTCCATTATCCTCATTTTGCTTTTGTTGATGTTCATCTTATATCCTCCTTTCAAGACACTGTCCATTCCGTTCAACTGCTCTTCCAAGTCCTTTACTGTCTCTGACAGAATTACAATGTCGTGGGCGAACCTCAAAGTTTTTATTTCTTCTCCATGGACTTTAATACCTACTCCGAATTTTTCTTTTGTTTCCTTTACTGCTTGCTCAATATACAGATTGAATAACATTGGGGACAGGCTACAACCCTCACTCCCTTCCCAACCGCTGCTTCCCTTTCATGCCTCTCGACTGTACAAATTGTAAATAGCCTTTCGCTCCCTGTGTTTACCCTTGCCACCTTTAGAATCTGAAAGAGAGTATTCCAGTCAACATTGTCAAAAGCTTTCTCTAAGTCTACAAATGCTAGAAATGTAGGTTTGCCTTTCCTTCATATATTTTCTAAGATAAGTCGTGGGGTCAGTATTGCCTCACGAGTTCCAACATTTCTGCGGAATCCAAACTGATCTTCGCCGAGATCGGCTTCTACCAGTTTTTCCATTCGCCTGTAAAGAATTCGCGTTAGTATTTTGCAGCTGTGACTTATTAAACTGATAGTTCGGTAATTTTCACATCTGTCGACACCTGCTTTCTTTGGGATTGGAATTATTATATTCTTTTTGAAGTCTGAGGGTATTTCGCCTGTCTCATACATCTTGCTCACCAGATGGTAGAGTTTTATCAGGACTGGCTCTCCCAAGGCCGTCAGTAGTTCTAATGGAATGTTGTCTACTCCCGGGGCCTTGTTTCGACTCAGGTCTTTCAGTGCGGTGTCAAACTCTTCACGCAGTATCGTATCTCCCATTTCATCTTCATCTACATCCTCTTCCATTTCCATAATAGTGTCCTAAAGTACATCGCCCTTGTATAGACCCTCTATACACTCCTTCCACCATTCTGCTTTCTCTTCTTTGCATAGAACTGGGTTTCCATCTGAGCTCTTGATATTCATACAAGTGGCTCTCTTTTCTCCAAAGGTCTCTTTAATTTTCCTGTAGGCAGTATCTATCTTACCCCTAGTGAGATAAGCCTCTACATCCTTACATTTGTCCTCCAGCCATCCCTGCTTAGCCATTTTGCACTTCCTGTCGATCTCATTTTTGAGGTGTTTGTATTCCTTTTTGCCTGCTTCATTTACTGCATTTTTATATTTTCTCCTTTCATTAATTAAATTCAATATTTCTTCTGTCACCCAAGGATTTCTACTAGCCCTCGTCCTTTTACCTACTTGGTCCTCTGCTGCCTTCACTACTTCATCCCTCAGAGCTACCCATTCTTCTTCTACTGTATTTCTTTTCCCCACTCCTGTCAATTGTTCGCTTATGCTCTCCCTGAAACTCTCTACAACCTCTGGTTCTTTCAGTGTATCCAGGTCCCATCTCCTTAAATTCCCACCTTTTTGCAGTTTCTTCAGTTTTAATCTACAGTTCATAACCAATAGATTGTGGTCAGAATCCACATCTGCCCCTGGAAATGTCTTACAATTTAAAATCTGGTTCCTAAATCTCTGTCTTACCATTATATAATCTATCTGATACCTTCTAGTATCTCCAGGATTCTTCCATGTATACAACCTTCTTTTATGATTCTGGAACCAAGTGTTAGCTATGATTAACTTATGCTCTGTGCAAAATTCTACCAGGCGGCTTCCTCTTTCATTTCTCTCCCCCAATGCATATTCACTCACTATGTTTCCTTCTCTCCCTTTTCCTACTCTCGAATTCGAGTCACCAATGACTATTAAATTTTCGTCTCCCTTCACTACCTGAATAATTTCTTTTATCTCATCATACATTTCATCAATTTCTACATCATCTGCAGAGCTAGTTGGCATATAAACCGGTATTACTGTAGTAGGCATCGGCTTCGTGTCTATCTTGGCCACAATAATGCGTTCACTATGCTGTTTGTAGTATCTTACCCGCACTCCTATTTTTTTTATTCATTATTAAACCTACTCCTGCATTACCCCTATTTGATTTTGTTTTTATAACCCTGTATTCACCTGACCAAACGTCTAGTTCCTCCTGCCACCGAACTTCACAAATTCCCACTATATCTAATTTCAACCTATCCATTTCCCTTTTTAAATTTTCTAACCTACCTGCCTGATTAAGGGAATTGACATTCCACGCTCCGATCCGTAGAACGCCAGTTTTCTTTCTCCTGATAACGACGTCCTCTTGAGTAGTCCCCGCCCGGAGATGCGAATGGGGGACTGTTTTACCTCCGGAATATTTTAGCCAAGTGGACGCCATCATCATTTAACCATACAGTAAAGCTGCATGCCCTCGGGAAAAATTACGGCTGTAGTTTCCCCTTGCTTTCAGCCGTTCGCAGTACCAGCACAGCAAGGCCGTTTTGGTTAGTGTTACAAGGCCAGATCAGTCAATAATCCAGACTGTTGCCCCAGCAACTACTGAAAAGGCTGCTGCCCCTCTTCAGGAACCATACGTTTGTCTGGCCTCTCAACAGATACCCCTCCGTTGTGGTTGCACCTACGGTACGGCTATCTGTATCGCTGAGGCACGCAAGCCTCCCCACCAACGGCAAGGTCTATGGTTCATGGGGGGATTAACTGGATTGAAACTCTGGGACCTGTGAAAAGACAAATGCTGTTAACTGGCATGCACGAAGAAAAAAAAAATTCAGTTTTATCTCCATTGTTAACACTTAGCGAATTCGCAAAAGGAGCTACTGATTATTAAGGCTATTAAATGAGTTGCAGATTCAAGCAAGTAATAACTGCGATCAATTGTGTCAAAGAAACTTCCAACGGAAACTGAAATTAACTTTAAAAATTAACGATCGCGTGGTGTCGTGTTTTTTGTTTACCGATTTGCTCCAACCAAGGCTATGCACCCTCCGTGTTGCGCATGCGCTCTCTGCCTCATCTACAGCAGGAGTGGTTCATTCTCCTAGCCATCTGGTAAGCTAGGAATTTGGCGACATCAAAAAGACATACTTGCAGTTGCTTTTAGCAGCTAAAATTTTATCATTGTGTTTCATTCGGTGTATTCTTCCCATATAAAAGAAATCCAGGACAGTTTTCTACATGTCGGATTGGACAGTTCCCCTGTAAGTTGACTTTCATGAGTGAGTGAAATTTTCTGTGTCAACATTGTACAGTAAGGAAACCATTCTCGTTTCATTCAGCGAATAAATCTGGTATAAAGAACCAAGTAAAACTGTGAAGTGTTTACAGCAGATACATGCTTAAACCAAAAGTGTGCATTACAAATGATGGCACCTACCTTTACATGTTGACGAACTTTGACGCCCTTGCATTATTTCAACGGTTATGTCATGTATAAATTCTTTAAAAGTATGTTGGATCCCATGACTGAGACGTTCTAAATCGAATAAGAGGAGGACACATGAAAAACAGTAAAAACGCTCTAAGGAAAAAAGAACGCACCGCTATGAAATTATCCGAACGAAACGAAAATCGGAAGCTGTGACATAAATGTATAGACAAGCAAATGATTGCAATTTCGGGAAACATTAGATGATTTATCCCAAGAGAGAAAGCTTCACAAATTGAGCAAGTCAATAACGCGTTGCTCCACGTCTGGCCATTATGCAGGCAGTTATTCGGTTTGACATTTATTGACAGAACTGTTGGATGTCCTCTTAAGGAATATTGTGCCGAAGTCTGTCCAATTGGCGCGTTAGATCGCCAAAATCCCAGTCTAGTTGGAGGGTCCTGCTCTTAATACTCCACACGCTCTCAGTTGGGGAGAGGCGCGGAGACCTTGCTAGCCAAAGCGGGGTTTGGCAAGCACGAAGACAAGCAGTAGAAACCCTCGCTGTGTGCAGGCTGGCATTATCTTGCTGAAATTTGAGCCCAAAACGGCTTGACATGAAGGGCAACAAAACGGGGCCTACAGTATCACTGGCTTACCGCCATGTCGTGAGGATGCCACGGATGACGTCCAAAGGGACCCTGCTATGAAAAGAAATGGCATCCCAGACCATCACTCATAGTTGTCGTGAGGTATGGCAGGCGACAGTTATCCCACTGCTGTCCGGGGCGTCTCCAGACACGTCTTTGGCCTGGAATCTCATTGACTGGAGTCTACTTGCCTTCAGTGATGAGTCCTGCACACAACTGAGCTCCGCTGACCAGCGAAGGCGTGTCTGGTGAACCCCCAGAGGATGGTGAGACACCACACGGCCTGCCACACGGCCCGCCAGTCAGGAGTGATGGTGCGGTGTGCCGTATCTGTTCATAGCACGACCACAAACGTTGTCATCCGTGGCACCATTACAGCAAAGTGTTACGTCAAGGATATTATACACCCCGTTTTGTTCTCCTTCGTGAAAAACCATCCTGAGTTTACATTTCAGCATGATAATGCCCGCCCACGAAGGGCGAAAGTTTCTACTGCTTAAAAATCTGCCATTCGGTTAAAGTGACTTAAGTAAACGACAGAAAACCGAAGTAATGTCTACTGCGCGAGGATTTTAACCTTCTCTTGAATGTGGAGCCCAGCGCCTTAATTCATCTACATCTACATCTATATTCCACAAGCCACCTGATGGTGTGTGGCGGGCGGTACTTTGAGTACCTCTATCGGTTCTCCCTTCTATTCCAGTCTCGTATTGTTCGTGGAAAGAAAGATTGTCGGTATGCCTCTGTGGCGGCTCTAATCTCTCTGATTTTATCCTCATGGTCTCTTCGCGAGATATACGTAGGAGGGAGCAATATACTGATTGACTCCTCGGTGAGCCGGCCGATTGTGGCCGAGCGGTTCAAGGCGCTTCAGTCTGGAACCGCGCGACCGCTACGGGCATGGATGTGTGTGATGTCCTTAGGTTAGTTAGGTTTAAGTAGTTCTAAGTTCTAGGGGACTGATGACCTGAGATGTTAAGTCCCATAGTGCTCAGAGCCATTTGAACAATTTTTTTTTTTTTTGACTCCTCGGTGAAGGTATGTTCTCGAAACTTCAACAAAAGCCCGTACCGAGCTACTGAGCGTCTCTCTTGACACTCTTCCACTGGAGTTTATCTATCATCTCCGGAACGCTTTCGCGATTACTAAATGATCCTGTAACGAAGCGCGCTGCTCTCCGTTGGATCTTCTCTATCTCTTCTATCAACCCTATCTGGTACGGATGCCACACCGCTGAGCAGTATTCAAACAGTGGGCGAACAAGTGTACTGTAACCTACTTCCTTTGTTTTCGGATTGCATTTCCTTAGGATTCTTCCAATGAATCTCAGTCTGGCATCTGCTTTACCGACGATCAACTTTATATGATCATTCCCTTTTAAATCACTCCTAATGCCTACTCCCAGATAATTTATGGAATTAACTGCTTCCAGTTGCTGACCTGCTATATTGTAGCTAAATGATAAAGGATCTTTCTTTCTATGTATTCGCAGCACATTACACTTGTCTACATTGAGATTCAATTGCCATTCTCTGCACCATGCGTCAAGTCGTTGCAGATCCTCCTGCATTTCAGTATAATTTTCCATTGTTACAACCTCTCGATATACTACAGCATCATACTCAAAAAGCCTCAGTAAACTTCCGATGTTATCCACAAGGTCATTTATGTATATCGTGAATAGCAACGTTCCTATGACACTCCCCTGCGGCACACCTGAAATCACTCTTACTTCGGAAGACTTCTCTCCATTGAGAATGGCCTGCTGCGTTCTGTTATCTAGGAACTCTTCAATCCAATCACACAATTGGTCTGATGCTCCATATGCTCTTACTTTGTTCATTAAACGCCTGTGGGGAACTGTATCGAACGCCTTGCGGAAGTCAAGAAACACGGCATCAACCGGGCAACAAGTGTTAATTGTACCACTTCACTCAGTCGATTAACGAAATGTACAAAATTTGTAATAGTGTATCTGCAGGAAGTAAGATAAAATTTCCAAATTTTTAGAAACTAGAGCTGTGTATATCAAGATTTTCTCTGCCTTTGCCAAGAAAGTCTTGTGCAGAAACTATATCTAAAAAATAACGCAATGAATCTTTTTAGTGGCTGATGGGACAAATGTCCACATTGTAAATAGAGAGAGGCCCTTACTGTGAAATAATCCTTCCAAAACAGAAATAGGTGGATAACAGAAATTTAGAGTCAAGTAGTATGAGGTAGTTGGAATGGCGTGGGGGAGGGGGGCTTTGTGTGTGTTTGGGGGGGGGGGGGGGGGAGGGAATGAAACTTGGTGGCCGATTTCGAAGCCACCAACTTGTATGCGACTTTTAATTTTCAAATGAAGGAAGAAGGTCATGTGACACATAAGACAAATAGAGAATCACACGAGAAAAGCAATGGCGTTGCATTTTGTATAGCACAAGGGAAACACTGGGGATAGCACATAAAAGCTATACGATGTGTCCCCCATGTCATCCATCATATTGTAATGGCTCCTAAACAACACATGTACCGGAATAAATGCACAAGTAACAATAATCCGCTCCCTGAGATGTGAAAGTTTTCTGATCTTCACCGCATACAAAATTGCCTTCACGTGATTCCTCAGTTTCAAATCCAGGTAACATGACGGCCACTAAAAAGGACTTGTAAGTTTTCATAAAGCAGCATCTCTGAGGCAATGGTTTGCGGACATTCCTGAAATGGTCGACCTGCTCACACAATGTCCCGATGACAGCCCAATGAAGCACCTTTGAGTAGAGGTAGATCGTCGATTTAACTCTAGACCCCAGTGTCTGATTTCGGATCTTGAGAAAAAATGGGCTGCCATTCCTCCACGAACATTGAAACCCCTCATTGAAAGCGTCCTCATTAAAATTCAAGCCGTCATAAAGGCGGTAGACAGACACACTCCAAATTAGTTTCCACTAATAGGTGTCCGGATGAGTAGGTATCGGCTCATAAACGTTGAGATGCATGAAAAAGTAGCTTTTTTCTAAAAAGGGACGCAAATTATTGAGTCCATAGTCATCCACACAGCCAAAACGTCTTTGTTGTGCTGGTACTTGCTAACGGCTGAAAGCAAGGGGGAACTAGAGTTCTAAGACGTGTATATTTCTATTGTCCATTGTCAAACCACACTTTATGAAAGATGTTTATATTTTACTAACAGGATTAAGTAGGTAGAATTAATATTTTTTATTTTGGAAATAATTGTGGTGGCAGGGAATGTCTGCACGAAAGTATTGTTGGCGGGGGAGACCGCACTTTAGCGTTCGTAGGATGTCAGTAGTAAGCGAGATGTGAATCGAGTCGGTAGCAGATCTGAAGCGAGAGGCTGAGAGGAGCGGTGTGCCTGCCAGCCACCAGCTATGATTTACAAGAGATTATAAACGGATGTACAGAGGCATCAGCTAACTATTATCGTAAGAGGAACTAATATTATTGAATTAATTTTTTGAGAAGCTCAAGACAACTGAAGGTATGTTTGCGCATTGCTAGTTGTAAGATTATTGTAAAAAGGAAGTCCCTTTTGAACGTTTGTAAAATCGTTTCATTACCTACAGTAAATATTTGAAGAATCGTTTTCAGAATATAATGAATTTTTGCCAGCAATATTGCGTTACTGATTAAAATCCATCCCAAAAACCATCAATGTAAAACTTTGCCAAATTTTTATTGTTGTCAAGAAAAAGATTAACTATGAATTACGTAACTTCAGTCAAATTAATTAAAGAATAACGTCAGCTTTGCTATTAAAGAATAACGTCAGCTTTGGTAATAAAGACAGCCACTTATTATGACGCCCACCAGCAGCTAATAGAGTATAGTAAAACAGAGTAAGTATGTTCATGTCGCAGTTCGATGTAGCAGTCAGATAGCGATCCAGTAACAGTAAAAAAGGTAAGGAACGGTTTTGTGCTATTGCAGGTAACGAATGAGGGCCACAACGACGACACATTCTATGTTTCGTCGAAAAAATCAGCAAATCACTTTTAATAAGCAGCATTTAAATTTGTATGCGAAAATTACACTTATTATTATTGAGAAAGAGAATTAATTTCAAAGGGAAGATTTAATTTTTTATTATTAAGCAAGAGATAGAAATCCTAAGGGAAGGTTTCATAGGTTATTGTAGAAGGGAAGGTTCCGTAACAAAAAAGATATAGAGGAGACGGGAAGGTTTCACAGCTGTGATTTTTCCGGAGGGCATGCAGTTCTATTGTATGGTTAGTTGATGATGGCATCTACTTGGGTCAAATATTCGGGAGGCAAAATAGTCCCACATTCGGATCTCCAGGCGGGGACTACTCAGTGGGATTCCCTGAGCACTGGAAAGAAAACTGGTGTTCCATGGATCGGAGAGTGGAATATTCTATCTGTTTACCGGGTAGATAGGCCAGGAAATTTAAAAACGTAAATGGAGAAGCTGAACTGGGAATTAGTGTAGTTCGGTCCAGAAGGAGAAGAATTTTTTATCAGGTGACTACAAAGGGTTATAAGTACAAAGTAGGTTTAATAATGAATAAGAAAATAGGAATACGGGTAAGCTACTACGAACAGCATAGTGATTGATTTGCCATAGCCAAGAGAGACACGAAATCCATACCTACCACAGTAGTATAAGTTTCTATGCCAACTAGCTCCGCAGATGATAAAGAGATTGAATAAATGTATGATTAGATAAAAGAAATTATTCAGATAGTTAAGGGAAACGAAAATTTGTGATGGGGGACTGGAATTCGATAGTAGGAAAAAAAGAGAAGGAGAAATGGCAGGTGAATATGGACTGGGGAGAGGAATAAGAAAAGAAGCTACCTGGTTAAATTTTGCACAGAGCATAATCTAATCATGGCTAACACTTGGTTTAAGAATCATGAAAGAAGCTCGTTTACTTGGAAGAGACACCGGAAGGTTCCAGACTGTTTATATGATGGTAAGACAGAGATTTCGGAACCAGATTTCAAACGGCTGATATGAATTCTGACCATGATTTATTGGTTATGAAATATAAATTAAAATTAAAGAAACTGCAAAAAGATCGCAAATTAAGGAGATGGGACCTGGATAAGTTGAAAGAACCAGAGGTCATTAAGTGTTTCAGAGGGAGCTGTAGGCAATAGTTGACTAGAATAGGGGAACGGCATACAGTAGAAGCCGAATGCGTAGCTTTAAGAGATGAAATAGTGAAGACAGGATCAAATAGATAACAAGACATGTCATAGTAGAAATGTTTCGATATCACAGAAGATACTGAATTTAACTGATGGAACGAAAAAACACAAAAATGCAGCAAGTGAAGCAGGCCGTTAAAAAAATGAGTGACAGGAAGTGCTAAATGGCTAAGCAGGATTGGCTAGTGGAAAAATGTAGGAATTTAGAAATGTACTTCACAAGGAAAAGATAGGACCGCCTACAGGAAAATTAAAGAAGCCTTTGGGGAAAAAAACAACCTAATGCAAATCGAGAGCTCAGATGGAAAAGCTAGTCCTAAGTAAAGAAGGGAAAGCTGAAAGGTGGAAACAGTTATAGTGGTCTATACAATGGACATAAACTTGGAGGCAATATAACTGGAAGTGGACGTAGATGAAGATGAGACGGGAGATACACTGCGAGAACTATTTGACAGAGCTCTGAAAGATCTAAGTCGAAACGAGGCCCCGGGAGAGTACGATATTTCGTCACAGCTACTGATAGTCTTTGGAGACCCAGCCGTGACAAAACTCTTCCATCTGGTGTGCAAGATGTATGAGATAGGCGAAATATTCTCAGACTGCAAGAAGAATGTATTAATTCCAGTTCAAGAGAAATCAGTTTCTGACAGTTGTAAAAATTACCGAACTGTCGTTTTAATAAGGCATGGTTGCAAAATACTAACACGAATTCTTTACAGAAGATTGGAACAACTGGCAGAAGTTGGCCTCGGAGAAGATCAGTTTGGATTCCCGAAAAATGTAGGAACACGCAATGGAGATCCTACTACTTATTTTAGAAGAAAGATTAAGAGACCTACGTTTATAGCATTTGTAGACTTAGAGAATTTTTTTGATAGTTTTGACTAGAATAGTCTCTTTGAAACTCTGAAGCTAGCAAGGCTAAAATGCAGAGAGTGAAAGCCTGTTTACATCTTGTACAGAAACCACACGGCAGTATAAGAGCCGAGGGGCATGAAAGGGAAGCAGTGATTGAGAGTCAAGGTTGTAACCTATGACCGATGATATTCAATCTGTACATTGAACAAGCAGTAAAGGAAATCAGAGGAAAATTTGGAGTAGGAGTTATAGTTCAAAGAGAAGAAATAAAGAAACTCACGTTTGGCGATGATATTGTGATTCTGACGGAGACGGCAAAGAAAAGCAGTTAAAAAAACGGACGTTGTCTTGAAAGTGGTATATAAGATGAATATCAACAAAACCAAAACAAGGATGATGAAAATGTAATCGAATTAAACCAGGTGATACAAAGGAAATTAGATTAGGAAACGAGAAACTTAAGGTAGTAGATACGTTTTGCTGTTTGGGTAGCAAAATAACTGATCATGGCCGAAGCAGAAAGGATATAAAACGTAGACTGGCAATGGAAGAAAAACATTTTTGAAGAAGAGAAATTTGTTAACATTGAATGTAAATTTAAGTGCTAGGAAATCTTTTCTGAAAGTATTTATCCATAGTGTAGCCACGTATGGAAGTGAAACATGGATGATAAACAAAGAAATGTGGTGCCACGCGCCGGCCGTGGTGGCCGAGCGGTTCTAGGCGCTACAGTCTGGAAACGCGCGACCGCTACGGTCGCAGGTTCGAATCCTGCCTCGGGCATGAATGTGTGTGGTGTCCTTAGGTTAGTTAGGTTTGATTAGGTCTAAGTTCTACGAGACTGATGACCCCAGAAGTTAAGTCCCATAGTGCTCAGAGCCATTTTTTGTGGTGCCACACAAGAATGTTGGCCCCCGCGAGCACGCAGAAGTGCCGCAATACGACGTGGCATGGACTCGACTAATGTCTGAAGTAGTGCTGGAGGGAATTGGCACCATGAATCCATCAGGGCTGTTCATAAATGCATAAGAGTAAGAGGAGATGGAGACGTCTTCTGAACAGCACGTTGCAAGGCATTCCAGATATGCTCAATAATCTTCACGTCTGGAGAGTTTGGCAGCCAGCGGAAGTGTTTAAATTTAGAAGAGCGTTCCTGCAGCCGTTCTGTAGCAATTCTGGACGTGTGGGATGTCGCATGGTCCAGCTGGAATTTGTAAGTTCGTCGGAAGGCACAATGGACATGAATGGATGCAGGTGATCAGACAGGATGCTTACGTACGTGGCTTTTGTCAGAGTCGTATCTAGACGTATCAGGGGTCCCACATCAATCCAACTGCACACTCCCCACACCATTAAGAGCATCCACCAGCTTGAACAATGCTCCGCTGACATGTAGGACCCATGGGTTCATAACGTTGTCTCCATACTTGTATACGTCCATCCACTCCCATCAGGCAACACACTTCCAGTCATCAACAGTCCAATGTCGGTGTTGACGGGCCCAGGCGAAGTGTAAAGCTTTGTGTCGTGCAGTCATCAAAGGTACTTGAATGGGCCTTCGTCTCCAAAAGCCCATACCGATGAGGTTTCGTTGAATGGTTCGCACGCTAACACTTGTTGATGGCCCGGCATTGAAATCTGCAGCAGTCTGCGGAAGGGTTGCACTTCAGTCACGCTGAACGATTCTCTTCAGTCGTCGTTGGTTGGTCCCGTTCTTGCAGGATTTTTTTCCGGCCGCAGCGATGTCCGAGATTTGAAGTTTTACCGGATTTTTAATATTCACGGTACACTCTGAAATGGTCGTACGGGAAAATCCCCACTTCATCGCTATCTATGTCCCATCCTTCTTGCTCCGACTGTAACACCAAGTTCAAACTCCTTAAATCTTGATAACCTGCCATTGTAGCAGCAGTAACACTCGTTGTCTTATATAGGCGTTGCCGACCGCAGCGCCGTATTCTGCCTTTTTCGAGTTTATTGTGTTACCCACCGCGCCACCTCGCTCGGTGTCAGTTTATTATTGAAGGCAAATGTGTGGGGGCAAAAAAGCACATTCAGAAGGATGTAGGTTGCAGTAGTTATTCGGAAATGAGGAAGCCCGCACATATATAGAGTAGCATGGAGAGCTGCATCAAACCAGCCTTCGGACTGAAAACTACGTCAACAAGATTTCATCTATACATCAATTTATTTGTAAATCAAACATTTGAAGGTACGTTCTGCTCTATATGATTGGTTCACCTCCTTAGATGAGTGGTCAGCTTGGGTAGCTGCCTTTCGGAGGATCCGTGTTCGATTCCCAGTACTGAAAGGTATTCTTCTTTGGTGATGGACCGGAAGATGGTGCACTCAGCCCCGCGATGCTAGCTGACGAACTACTTACAGTAGGCTGCTTATGTGTCTGTATGTTGGGAGCGCTATGTATCGTTCTGCATTAATAACACTGACAGCGCTGTGCACACTCTGTAAGAGGCTCTGTGGCTGGACGGACTACCCAGCAGTTATGGAAGTTGGAGGTGAACAGCCAGCAGTGATGAAAGTTGGATGTGAGTAGTCAGTAGTGCTTAATAATTAGCAGTGCTGGAGGTATGATTTTTTTTGAACTTGTTGTCACTTGATTAAGGTAAAATTTGCTCTGCAACAAAATCTTTCCTTTGCTAACCACATGCCTATTAGTAGTTAGAGCCCACAGTAGTTATAATCTTTTATTTAGCTGGCAGTATTGGTGGCTTTCAGAATTTCTGTAGTTCGGGTAATGAAGATTTTTTGTGAGGTAAGTGACTTATGATATGTGTGGGTTATTGTCAGGATTTCTTCTAACTCAGGGCCATTCTTTTGTATTAATTATTTGAAGTCATGTTATCAAATTTAAAGCAGTCAGATCGCGTTATGCTTGAATATTGTGAGTAATTAATGAATAGGAAAAGTTTGAGTTCTGTTTGTCAGGGCAAATTGTGGGTCAGTGTTGAGAAGATAAGAATAAGTAAAGAGACAGTACGTTCAATTTCACTTAGCAACATAAGCAGAAAAATTAAATAAAGAAGTTTCACCTGTCAACCCTTAGCTGAGGATATTTCACTGGAAAATTCTGATTTTCTTGTAGTTTCAATAATTAGTGTGTGATTATAAATTAGTTATTGTTATTACTAGCACATAATTGTTTAGAGAATTTCCTTTGTGGTTGTAATATCTTATTGTTGTACAGTATTGTAATGAACAAGGCAGTTGTGGCATGCATGTGGATATGCACTAAATATTTTGCACTCACGTTTGTAACTAATTACATATTGATTATTTTCAGTGCTATTTTAGTGTATCTTCTTCTTTTTGCTTTTCTAGTTGTGTTTTTTCTGTGTATCGTGTGAAATATTGGGACAATCATGGTGTGTGAAAAGTGTAATACTAGGCTGAAAGTAAACTGAGAAATTACAGTGAAGATGAGAGTAGTGTGTTACTATCACCTTCTAACGAAATGATAAATATTTAAGATAGTAATTTGATAATTGTGTATAGGGCCATGGACCATGCACTAAATAACGCCTACTTTTTGTAGTATGCATGTGGCAAGTACAAGGTGCCCTAGCTGATATGGTATTTGCTTATATAATTTTACATATTGCTGCTATATATCTGTAACAGAATTACACAGCTATCTGGTCATTTTAGTGAGAGAAGAGAACATTTACTACGTCAGTGACACATTGCTACGTAATTACACAGTTCGATTATTTCACATTTAGGAAATAGTACCTTGTCTGCATTTTGTGAACTGTTCATACATATTTTCGCAACCATTGTGATACTGTGAGAGAGCTGAATGATGTATATTGTATGGCATTATGATTTTTGAAGTTAGTTTGTGGTAGATGACAATATTAAAACGAGCAGAGAATTTTTTTAGAGGTTTTGAGGTTATTGTGAGAAGCTATGGGGATTTTGAGATTTTGATTGATCTGTTATGATGATGTTATTACGACGACAATGAGTATTATGATGTTGAGATACTTTTTCTTGTGTATATCAATGACCTTTCATCAGTAACATTACCAGATGCCACGTTTGTTTTGTTTGCCGATGATACAAACATTGCAATAAATAGCAAATCAAGTGTAGTCTTAGAAAGATCAGCCAATAAAATATTTGTGGACATTAATCACTGGTTCCTAGCCAATTCTTTGTCACTAAACTTTGAAAAAACACACTACATGCAGTTCAGAACTTGTAAGGGGTGTCCCAAGAGTATATGTCTAACATACGATGACAAGAAGATAGAAGAAGTGGACAGTGTTAAATTCTTGGGATTACAGCTTGATAATAAATTAAACAGGGAGGAGCACACCACAGAACTGCTGAAGCGTCTTAACAAATCTTTGTTTGCAATGCGAATTTTGTCAGACATAGGGGATATAAAAATGAAAAAGCTGGCATACTATGCTTACTTTCATTCCATAATGTCATATGGGATTATTTTTTGGGGTAATTCATCAAGACAAGCTAAAGTTTTCCGTGCACAAAAACGTGCAGTGAGAGTTATATGTGGTGTGAACTCAAGAACATCCTGCAGAAGTCTGTTTAGGGAACTAGGGATACTAACTACTGCTTCCCAATATATTTATTCCTTAATGAAATTTGTCATTAAAAATATATCACTTTTTCAAACCAACATCTTAATTCATGGAATCAATACTAGAAAAAAGAATAATCTTCACAAGGATTTAAAGTCACTTAGTCTTTTAAAAAAGGTATGCATTATTCAGGAACACACATTTTCAATAACTTGCCAACAGCCATAAAAAGCTTAACAACCAATGAAATTCAGTTTAAGAGAAGCCTAAAGGATTTATTGGTGGCCAACTCCTTCTACTCCATTGCTGAATTTCTTAGTAAAACCAACTGATTTGTATATAAGTACAACATAACTTCTGCACAATTTCAGTGCAGTAATGTGTTCATTGAAAATTTGTGTGTGTGTGTGTGTGTGTTAGTATAATCTAACTTCTGCACCATTTCAGAGCAGTAATGTGTTCATTGTAAATAAGTATTACAGTAGTTGTATGACCTTATAAATAAATAAAAAACTGAAACTTCCTGGCAGATTAAAACTGTGTGCCCGACCGAGACTCGAACTCGGGACCTCTGCCTTTCGCGGGCAAGTGCTCTACCAACTGAGCTACCGAAGCACGACTCACGCCCGGTACTCACAGCTTTACTTCTGCCAGTACCTCGTCTCCTACCTACCAAACTTTACAGAAGTTTCGCAGGAGAGCTTCTGTAAAGTTTGGAAGGTAGGAGACGAGGTACTGGCAGAAGTAAAGCTGTGAGTACCGGGCGTGAGTCGTGCTTTGGTAGCTCAGTTGGTAGAGCACTTGCCCGCGAAAGGCAAAGGTCCCGAGTTCGAGTCTCGGTCGGGCACACAGTTTTACTCTGCGAGGAAGTTTCATATCAGCGCACACTCCGCTGCGGAGTGAAAATCTCATTCTGGAAATAAAAAACTTTTTTATTTTAAATTCAGTGCATTAGTATTTGTAAAATGACTCTTAGTGTTCATTAAAAAATGACGATCATTCCACTTGGGACCTGTGGAATGGTACATTAGCTTATTTGTTTTAGTTGTAAATATTTGTCATGTATTGTTGTTTTTCTGACATGTTCCACATCCTGGAGGACCTCCTCACTACAGATCAATTGGAATGAAAGTAAATCTAATCTAATCTAATTATGAAATGTGAGTATATATATATATATGAATATGAGTACCACAATGCTGACGGAAGTTATTGGACCCTGTTACTCATTAGATTTCGTTTCTATACACTTCTAGCGCAAATTTTCAACCTGTGAAATTTTTTATTCTGTATCAAACTGTCACTGTAGCTGATTATTGCTGTCATAAATATGTTGGTAAAAGGAGTACGTGACTTTGACGTAATGCTGCGCTGAGCTGCGCGGTAGCTGCTTTCAAATATAGCTAGTGTTGTATAGGCTTTAAACTTTCCTTATGCCGCTTCAACAACTTTGAAGCTTGCCGCACTTCCGCAAGCGCTCGCATAGTTGCATAGAAGAGAGGCAATTGACCTCGCTACTGACATTTATTTGCAGAAAACACCACAAACAAGACACATTATTACTTGGAAACATATTAGTACACTTTGGAGCTCATACTTTGTGCTACTTACTGAAATGCTTATGAAGTGATGAGAAATATTCTTATGTCTACACACCTGATTATGACAAGCGTCTTTCTACAAGAGTTGAGAGAATTTTTACTGACTTATGAAATGCCATATATATATACTCCACGAGGGACCTTCCGGTGCGTGGCGGAGAGTACTTTGTGTACCACTGCACTTCTCCGCTTCCCTGTTCCAGTCGCGAATAGTTAGCGGAAAGAACGATCGCCGGTAAGCCTGTGTGACCTTGAATCTCTGTGTGATTTTATCTTCACGGGCTTAAGCGATACACACTACGAGGAAGCAATGTATTTGTTGACTCATCTAGGAACGTGTGCTCTTGGAACTTTAGCAATGAACTACACCGTGATGGCCGAACACATCTGTTACAGAGTTTGACAATGGAGTCGGTCATTTCTGTCACGCGTTCTTGCTTGCTAAATGAACTGTAACAAAACGCCAGTTCTTCTTTCGATCTTCTCTATTTCCTCTATCAGTCATCTCTAGTACGGATCGTATTGTAAGGTGGCACTCGACTTCGGGTAGCTTGTTCGAATTTTTATCGGCAGTTTGACTAACAGAGTAGGAAAGAAGAGGCTAGTGCCATCGTCTTCGACTCAATACAAAGTCGCAGTTTCGTGCAGTGGCGATATGTGGCAAAGTTTTTGGCTCCGTCGAATGGCGACATTTATCTCGATGGCTCTCTTGGTGCTCTTCGACAGCAGTAGGGTGTGTGACGCCACCAGGTACCTCCTTATTTATCTCTCACCGTCATCAAGAAAGCTAAAACACTAAATCTCCACATGCACTTATTACAATCACCTACACTCAACAGATACAATTAAGGTAACCCTCTCGCTCTTCGAGAAGAAAATGTACCATTCTGCTCGATGACGAAAAATGAATCTTTTTAATTTGGATGCAGTCTCTAACAATGTCATACTATTTTTTTTCTACTCGAATTTGACAAAACTGACTATAGCTATTCATAAGTAGAGAGGCCGTAATATGATAAACATCAACATTTTGATATCCTTCTGAAGCTAATATTATAGCGGCCTACATGTAAGAGAGATTACACATACGGCTACAGCCAGCGATGTTATCATGAAGTGTAGACGGTAGGAGACCACGAAACCCGATAATCTTGATAGGGGTCTCCAAATTCGGAACCGTACTGCCCCTCATTCCTCAGACCGATATGCCGGTTGCTCCAAGGGCGTTCCCTTTGCAGCTCGGGTGTAGAAGCAAAAGCTAAACTTCGGCGGATCGGATTCCGAACGGGAAGTTCTTCTTATATGGCGGATTTTTGCCTGCTAATATAGAATAGGTGCACATCTTACAATTCTTGAACAGAAAGCAGGACTGATAAAACCTGATCACCTAGCAGCAAAGAATAAGCACAAACTAGAGAGTACACAAAAGAAAAATTAAAAAAAAAAGAAAACAGAAGGCTAAAACGAGATATTCACTTAGTGTTTATTTGTAATCAGCAGTGATGATGGGCAAAGAAATGGCACATACAGAAGAGCATATATCCTACAACGGCAGACGAATGTAACAAAAATCGTCATCTAATAATAAATCAGTACTCCAAAATGCAGTAGTGCAGACAGCTTACAGATTGCGTAGGACATCGGTCTTTGCGGCCTATACTGCCGACGTTAAAACTTCTCGGGTATTGTAAGTGCGTCAGTCTTCCGATATGACGTATGAGCCTTCTGTCTGTACAATATATGGCGCAAAAATAGATATTCCTAATTTAAGAACAATATTCCCCTCGTTTCCGTAAAGTTTGATGACTGAAAAAATTACATCGCCTAGCTGGAAAGATCATTCGTAAAGCACTCTGGATTCTTTGTGAGAACGCTCCAAAAGATAACCGTTTCTTCAGCGCTTATATTGAAGAACTCGGACATAAATTCGTCATTCACAAATTTTCCAACGTATGGATTTTTGGACCAACTCGACGAGAAGGTATCACCAGACATAGCAGAGATAATGAACCACTGGCTGCGGTGTAGTAACTTCATGTGGCAAGACAAAAGAAAAAAAAAATGCACGAAGTAACTATGCATTTTCTTCTGTCACTGTTGATAGTGGATGTCTTCGAGGAGCCTTTCAAAAGGGTTCTCGTAGGATGTCCATGGATCCGTTACACTGGCTCTGTTGGTCTTCTAGCCTTGTGAATAGCAGAAGCCGCTGGTTTTTAACAGATATCTCAGCACCATCCACACTAAAATCTGTTTCACTACGGAAAGAGGGATTGCTTTCGGTCTGCCCTCTTCACTGTCCTTGCCTACAGATGATCCGATAGAAAGTTAGAACACATAATAAATATCGGAGGTACCGGCGTGCGATTTGTCACCACCACCCTGCCAGAAAGAAGCTGTTCTGAGGACGATGGCAGCAAGAGCATATCGCATCAGCGACACAGTTTAAAACAAGAATGCTTTTGAAAGAACGAAAAACACTGGTAACAAATGGCTATAACGCGAAGTCAGTAAGCAGAGCCTATGGAGCGTAGGAAAGTACCAGAGGAGAACGCAGCTGCACAACTTGTTTTTCTGCCATACTTTAAGAACCTGATCGATGACTTTGGGAGGATTCTCCGGGTTAAAGATTTAAAGCCAGTCTTTTTACACAATCGCGAAATAGAACATTTGTCAAGATCGGCTAAAGATCAGGCAGACCCATTACAGAATGGTAAACTATACGAAATTAGGTGCTAGTATGATAAAGTATATACATGGGAGGCAGGTACTGCAGTTAAAGAACTTTTTATATAACACGAACGATGTGTGCCCCTCAACGGAAAATCGGAAAGGCAGTCGAGATTTCTAAACTTTCGAACGATTTTAATCATGACGCCAGCTCTAGGTTGTCAGCGGCGTGGCAGTATCTCCTCAGTGCATTGGAAGTGTGCTATGAAAGTGCCACCGGCGAATGCAAACAAGCGGGATAGAGTAGAAACGGTTCCATTAGAAAGTAAGAGAATTTTGGAACGAACCTTAAAGAAATGAATCTGGACGTAATACCGGAACAACTTCCAATTTACAAAATCTCTGATATTAAAACTAAGGAATTACACTTGGTAAACCATTTTAAGTAATTAGATTACTGCGTAGGTGTTGTATCCATGTGAAATTCCACAAGGACGAACGGTAAACGTATCGAGCTACTCGCATACTTCGCACACTTCAATGACAACTTACGAATGCAACTCATCTCAGTAGATGGTTCAAATGGCTCTGAGCCCTTTGGGACTCAACTGCTGTGGTCATCAGTCCCCTAGAACTCAGGACTACTTAAACCTAACTAACCTAAGGACATCACACACACCCATGCCCGAGGCAGGATTCGAACCGGCGACCGTAGCAGTAGCGCGGCTCCGGACTGGAGCGCCTAGAACCGCACGGCCACTGCGGCCGGCCATCCCGGTAGATATAACATTCACTGCCTACTGCTATAATGCCAGATAGTATATCATACTGACTGATTCACTGTGCCCGCATCTCGTGGTCGTGCGGTGGCGTTCTCGCTTCCCACGCCCGGGTTCCCGGGTTCGATTCCCGGCGGGGTCAGGGATTTTCTCTGCCTCGTGATGGCTGGGTGTTGTGTGCTGTCCTTAGGTTAGTTAGGTTTAAGTAGTTCTAAGCTCTAGGGGACTTATGACCACAGCAGTTGAGTCCCATAGTGCTCAGAGCCATTTGAACCATTTTTTGATTCACTGTGACAGTCAGTTGTGGACCAACATATTTGGTGTACAGAAGACTGGATTAGATTTGAAAACATGCTGAATTGTTGTCGCTAGAAATGCAGATTGAGCAGGATAATAAAATTTAAGCGCTGCATTTATGATGAAACAAAGTATCGTAGTTTTTGTAAATAGGAATGTATGTACTGAATTATTGTGATCTGATTTAGTTCTAAAGTTTTTAAAAATAGATTAACTGTTTGCTGGAAGAGAACTGTTTGAAAACGATCTAACTTGCGTTTGATGTTAAGAAGTATGGAAGAAAACCTGGAAGGGAGGTTTCAGCAAGTTAAAATAAGCATGACGTCGTTTATTTTGGATGTAGAAGCCAGATTAGGACCAGCGAACAAGAAACTCAAGAAGTTCATGGAGACAGATTATCTCTGCCTGAATCGAGATTGAGTAGTTTTCTAATGAAATTAGTACGGTGTAGAAGTTGACAGGTGAAACTGTGTAAATATTTAAGCTGTTGCTAAAGATTTTCAAACATAGGTCAATAGCAACAGAAAACCTTGAGCCAGATAAGCTCTCTAGGTAATGACGTATGTCATCTTACCTTGAAAAAAATAATAAGAGTTTTTCTGTAAGTAACGTAAAAGAAATGTTCAAATGAGTGCGAATTCCTAAGGGACCAAACTGCTGAGGTCGTCGGTACCGAGACTTACACATCACTTAAACTAATTTATGTCAAGAACAACACACAAATTCATGGCCGAGGGAGGACCCGAACCTCCGGCGTGGGGGGCCTCGCAATCCGTGACATAGTACCTCAAGCCGAGAGGCTACTCAGCGCGGCAATGTATAAGAGGATAATGAACCAGTGTGGTACTGTCTCCAGTGCCACAGATCGAATGTCATCAATTCTGCACGTTATCGTCGGCCAAAATCCGCTGCAGTGCCCGACTAGGTGGCGTAGCAGTCGCTCTACTAAGGTATGATTCTGTGCTAACGGCGAACAGGCGGACTCTTACGAATTTCGGCCGGCCCATGTTAGATTCCTCAGTTTCCTCAGACTTAAGACGGTTACTGGAGAATCAGTGTGTGTTTAGCGGTGCCGCACTGACATCGCCTGTCTGCAAGTGGTGTAGTGACAATTTTTATTGTCGCCACAAGTCTGTCAGACTGGTGGTCAAGTTCGGCAGGCTTTTACCTACACAGGGTCTACCCAGCTAGTGTGCAGCGATTTGACGCCATTTACCATCACATTGTGCACCTTGTTCAGTATGCAACTATTTGAAGCCGTTTACAGTCTGCAGCATGTTGGCCGTTGATGACTGGCACAGTGTTTGGAACTAATCTAAGCACATCGAAGAAGTCGCTGAGCTGCACTCATATGGTTAGCATCACATATGTTTCGATGCATTGGCATGTTAACAGTATAATTAGAGGTTAACACTTGGTCAAGCCAACCTCTACTAGACCAACTGTTTTAATGTGTTACTTTAAAAGAATTTCTCTTGCAGGTGGCCTTAAGACAGTATGCTTTTGCAACCATCTATTGCACCATCACCAGCTTTTACGTTACTTTTTGTGCTCCCCGTAGTGTCAAAACAAAAGAAAGAATTTGTAAATTAATTATTTACCCTCAGCTATCATTTTATTTCATTAGTTTTATTGTAAATGCTTTTAATATTTGTGCTAGTGATCTAAAATGCTTTGACTTCCTTGGTGTTTTAAGTTATTGTTTTGAAGATTTACGGTTAGTCATACACTGATTATTACTCTGTTTCTAACTGATTTACTTAGTGTCAGGACGGTTTGGTTCTATATTTTTGCATTAACTCGTATCTTGTGATTTTTAACAGTGTGCTCGTTTCTCTGTTTTAGTTCTACTATCCAACTACAACTTATCATTTGTGCCCATGGACCGAGGTGAAGAGTAAACTTCCGTCCCAAATTTTTTATTGGTTGATTTTAAAATTATGTAATAATTCAGATTAACATCTTTCCAGTTGTGCTTATTTATTTCAGGTTTTAAAGATAGCTTTGGCAAGCCGCTTCAGTATCTGTAAGTGATACAAGTCTTACGAATTTTTTGAACTTTCTTAAATTACAAATTTAAAGGCATATTATTTGAACGAGTCACCTATACACTGTGCTGACAAGTCAGTATTGATAGATAGCTTGCGGGACGTTTCGGAACGTTTGGAACAGGAAATGCTTCAGAACCATAGAATTCACGTGAAGAATAAAAGTAATTCAAAAGCAGACACGGTATGTTAATTGAGAACTGGGAATCGACTAAACGATCCCTGAAGGGTTTTTAATCACCGCTGACCAGGAAAGCAATGAACTTCGATAAAAGATAATTCCGGGAAAGTTTGTAGCAAACTAATACTAAATTTAGCTAGACTTTGATTCAGGAATAAAAATCAAACACAGCTCTTTGTTAGAATGTTGAGAAACACAAACTAATTTGTGTAAGGATCTAGAATGTATATTGCACATTTGCTTGAAGGCAAGCGTTTTCGATTTAAGTTATTGTCTTACGGATCATTGTATCATAAATTATCAAAACCCTGGATAAGACTTAAGAGGAGAATTGTTATAAGAAATGGTACGGTCTGCAGGTATGGAATTAATTGTATCACGAAGTGGGGAAAAATGGTGAACGTTGAAGAGGCTGTTGGCGAGAATAGACCAAGAAATATAGAATTATCCAAGACACATTTATGGTTCGGAAACATGAATTGTTTATGCCGTACACTATGATAAAAGGACAAGGGGTAAACCTAAAACGTAAAAAAATGTGGAAGTTATTGAGTAGTGCTCATGCCAAAGGAATGAAGGGCATGTGAACGTACTGGTAGGCTTTCATCGGTCGTTTATTTCTTAAATCGGGTATTCACTGTGTTATTAAAACTCAGAATAGAATGGCAATGAAGCAAGAAAAACCAGGAGAATTTTATAACCATCAATGAATAAATCTCAAAAAATAGAATCCTGGTGACTGATGTTATTCGAGATAAGCTTTCTTGTTTATATGGACAAATAACAACCTCAAAATTTTCGAACATGGTCTAATCCTCTCGTAAACGTATGTTAAGACAGTACTTCTCCTGTTACTTGTACTGATATCTTTGTTTTCGCTTGTTGTAATACCATTTTTGTATACTTTAAAATGAATCATCCTCCTCTAACATGACCTTTTTTTGTCCTTCCCTGGTAGCTGAGCGGTCAGCGCGACGGAATGTCATACCTAACGGCCCAGGTTCGATTCCCGCCTGGGTCGGAGCTTTTCTCCGCTCAAGGACTGGGTGTTGTGTTGTCCTAATCATCATCATTTCATCCCCATCGACACGCAAGTCGCCGAAGTGGCGTCAACTCGAAAGACTTGCACCAGGCGAACGGTCTACCCGACGGGAGGACCTAGCCACACGGCATTTCCATTGCCAGCCCTTTTCTATACCGATACAATGCATGCTATCCATTCTTGCGTAGGTTAAAACTGTCTCAGATGTTTCATTGAAAGAATTCATATGATTTTGTGTTGTTGTTGTTGTGGTCTTTAGTCCTGAGACTGGTTTGATTCAGTTCTCCATGCTACCCTATCCTGTGCAAGTTTCTTCATCTCCCAGTACCTATTGCAACCTACATCCTTCTGAATCTGCTTAGTGTATTCATCTCTTGGTCTCCCTCTACGATTTTACCCTCCACGCTGCCCTCCAATGCTAAATTTGTGATCCCTTGATGCCTCAAAACATGTCCTACCAACCGGTCTCTTCTTCTCGTCAAACTGTGCCACAAACTCCTCTTCTCCCCAATCCTATTCAATACCTCCTCATTAGTTACGTGATCAACCCACCTTATCTTCAGCATTCTTCTGTAGCACCACATTTCGAAAGCTTCTATTCTCTTCCTGTCCAAACTATTTATTGTCCATGTTTCACTTCCATACATGGCTACACTCCATACAAATACTTTCAGAAACGACTTCCTGACACTTAAATCTATATGCGATGTTAACAAATTTCTCTTCTTCAGAAACGCTTTCCTTGCCATTTTTCAGTCTACATTTTATATCTTCTCTACTTCGACCACCATCAGTTATTTTGCTCCCCAAATAGCAAAACTCCTTTACTACTTTGAGTGTCTCATTTCCTAATCTAATTCCCTCAGCATCACCTGACTTAATTCGACTACATTCCATTATCCTCGTTTTGCTTTTGTTGATGTTCAACTTATATCCTCCTTTCAAGACACTGTCCATTCCGTTCAACTGCTCTTCCAAGTCCATGATTTTGTGTACAATGTATTATATTTTTGGCTAAAGTGTATAAAAAAGAAATACATGTGTTATAATTGATATATACTAACAGTTAAAATTACTCTTCTTTTAAAAATAATTGAAATTACAAAATTTGTGTCATACTTAAAATTCATATTATTAATTGCACAATCTGAAGCTAGTTATTAAATTTATTTCGAGTTTGATTTACAAAATAATGATATATTTTGGCGGAGATTCTTCTTTGGTAAAGAAAGTTTGTAGACTCTTTTGCTCTGTAAACTCTATGGGATAATGTGAGTTCCACAGGATGTAAGTGGTGGTGGGCATGCCTCTGTTGGACGTAGACGTTCTCTAAGTTTGTCAACAACAACGTAATTACTGTTCTTTTTTTTAATGCGGAAAATGTGAAAACGGTGTGACGTTGAAAGGCATGACAAAGAATAAAATTCAAGAATAATATAGGCAGATCTTCATCAGTTATTTACTCATCAAGAACCTACAAATTCGAAATTTCAGCTGAAAGAATGTACCTATAGACAAAACTGAGCAATCGACAACAACAACGAGATAGTGAAGATAAGTAAATAGTTATTCTTTTGTATATCTTACGCCTTCGAAACTTTTAAAATTTGTGCAAAGAACTAGAATTTTAATAGTGATGTGTGAGAGGGTAACATTACAATTTGCAGAATGTCTTGTCACTTTATGGGAAAAAAAGATTTCTTTTTAAGGAGGAAAAAATACCTTAAATCATTTTTTGATAACGATGTCATTCTACAAATGATCAACTGAATTGTATAAAACAAAAAGATATCCGAAAAGTTATTTGTCAACTTTATTTACATTCCACATGACTTGAAGAGCTGTTAATAAGAACCAGTGGATGATTATTGGAAAACAAATAATCGAAATGTACAACAAGGCCGTCTAGTATCATTCAGAAAACTGGTTCCACCAAAAAGAGAGTACAGTACAGCAGCGTAAGAATAAGTCTACATGGTATGACTGATTTTCAACGATAAGCAAATGCTGTATTGAAGAACTGTAAAAGAATGAACATTGGGTTCGGTTAAATTGATGAATACACTGGAATGATAATTTTACATTATTTATTTATATGATACGCCAACAATAAATTTTTTTTTCAGTGGGACAATAAAAACAAAATACGTTTATGTTTTGGGCGGAATGAGAAGGTAATACACACAAAAAATAACAATTAATCGAATAATAAATAATTGTGAGATCAAAATAAATTAACATATTCTAGGTGAAGAAGTACTTTCAAAATAAATTAATTCAGTCTGTTGTTCTCTCCTTTCTCCTGTGAGGAGTTCAATGATTTCATTGCTACCGGTTTGTCCCCAAGCATCATTGTCCACAAAGTTCGTTGAATGAGATACAGATGGCTATTTCTACCATGTGTGTTGAACTGCATTACATTTATCGTGTACAATACAACAAATAAGCAAAAAAAGGCTAGCAGCAAACGTCATTCACAGTGACACCAATATGAAAGTTAGGAGGAAATATGAGATAGTTCGAAAGTCTGGTTGCCCATCCGCAAAGATCTGAAGCCACAGCACCAACACTATTTTTTCACAATCTGCTTCACAGGTTCCGACATTGGCAGTGCTGAGCTAGTAAAAGGTGATGAAGGTGTACCTTGCTTCCAAGTTCAGCACTCCGCACCTGCGTCGTTTCTTCCGTGCCGTGGCAGCCCATATTATATTGTCTCGAGCCAGAGAGATGGACACGTTGGTAGCTTCGTCTTCCTCGCAACGATGATCAATACAACGAGTTTTACCTCGGAAGAAATTCAGTGGCGTCCACACATCCACAAGCCGTGTGGTTTGTGGCGGTGACTAACCGATATTCTTCCATCGAGGGACCGTCGTGGACAGCGCTGGTCACGCGGAACACGAGCAGGACCTCCTCTTGACTTTGAGGCAAACAGGAGCGCGACCCCATGCAGCACCCGGCGGCGTTGTCACAGCGGTGCAGCACCGCGTACTGCGGGTATACCAGCTCGTCTGGCGAGCTCCCAGCAAGTTGTCTTGCCTCGAAGGCTCTCGGCTGGGGCACGGAGCAAGGCAGGAAGAGGGCGCGCGGCGCTGCGGCCACCAGCGTACCACAGACCAGCACCAAGGAGAGCGCAGCCAAGTGTTGCACTGCCATGTTCGTCTCCGTAGTGTCGGCTACTTAAGTCGCCAGTCGAAGCCGGGTGACCGAATGAAAGCACAGCAGTGCGCGCCGCGCTTTTAAACAACTGATGACGTCAGCTGGGAGCGTCGTTCCGGCCGGCGGAACTGTAGGAGGAAGGGCCCGGGCAGCACCGCAAGCGCGCCAATATCTCTCTCTCTCTGCGTGCGATGTTTCCGTCACGGCCAAAGCACCGCGTAGACAATGACGCGTCGTGTTATCTTTGAAAGGATCTTCTCACGCGGCAGACCATAACATCCCGATACAGTGGGCGAATCGGATAAGTTCTGTTATTTTTGTCACATGCGTGTTTCGTCTCCTCTTTCCCGCCTACAGAGCCTCCTCCGCCGCGAGAATCGCCGCGCGAAAGTGACGGCGGAACGAAAACATAACCGCCGACTTTTTTTTCTTTTTTTTTTTGAAGGGGAGGGGGTTAGTCTTCTGACTGGTTTGATGCGGCAAGCCAAGCCACGAATTTCCCTCCTGTGCCAACCTCCTCATTTCAGAGTAGCACTTGCAACATACGTCCTCAGTTATTTGCTGGATGTATTCCAATCTCTGTCTTTCTCTTCTATGTTCAAATGGCTCTGAGCACTATGGGACTTAACATCTGAGGTCATCAGTCCCCTAGAACTTAGAACTACTCTAAACTAACTAATCTAAGGACATTACACACATTCATGCCCGAGGCAGGATTCGAACCTGCAACCGTAGCGGTCGCGCGGTTCCAGACTGAAGCGCCTCTTCTAGGAAAAATGTTCAAATGTGTGTGAAATCTTATGGGACTGAACTGCTAAGGTCATCAGTCCCTAAGCTTACACACAACTTAACCTAAATTATCCTAAGGAGAAACACAGACACCCATGCCCGAGGGAGGACTCGAAACTCCGCCGGGACCAGCCGCAGAGTCCATGACTGCAGCGCCTAAGACCGCTCGGCTAATCCCGCGCGGCCCTCTTCTAGACCCATGGAAGTCATTCCCTCTTGGTTTAACAGATGTCCTATCTTTCTCTCCCTTCTCCTTATCAGTGTTTTCCATATATTCCTTTGCTCTCCGATTCTGCGCAAAACCTCATCATTTCTTACCTTATCAGTCCACCTAATTTTCAACATTCGTCTGTAGAGCCACATCTCAAATGCTTCGATTCCCTTCTGTTCCGGTTTTCACTACCATACGATGCTTTACTCCAGACGTACGTTCTCAGAAATGTCTTCTCCAAATTAAGACCTATATTTGATACTACTAGACTTCTCTTGGCCAGGAATGCCCTTTTTGCCATTGCTAGTCTGCTTCTATGTCCTCCTTGCTCCGTCCGTCATTGATTATTTTACTGCCTGGGTAGCTGAGTTCCTTAACTTCATCTACTTCGTAAGCATCAATCCTGATGTCAAGTTTCTACCTGTTCTCATTTCTGCTACTACTCATTACTTTCATCTTTCTTCTCATTAGATTGTTCATTCCGTTCAGCAAATCATGTAATCATTCTTCACTTTCAATCAGGATAGCAATGTCGTCAGCGAAATGTATCATTGACATCCTTTTACCTTGAATTTTAATTTCACTCCCCAAACTTTCTTTTACTTCTATTGCGTGTACAGACTAAACAGTAGGGGAGAAAGACTAAATCTCTCTCCTACACCCTTTTTAATCCAAGCACTTCGTTCTTGGTCGTCCATTCTTATTATACGCTCTTGGCTCTTGTACATATTGTATATTATCCGTCGTTCCCTATAGCTTAACCATATTTTTCTCGGATTTTCGAACATCTTGCACCATTTGACATTGTCGAAGGCTTTTTCCAGGTAGACAAATCCTATGACCGTGTCTTGATTTTTCTTTAGTCTTGCTTCCATTGTCAACAGCGACGTTAGAATTGCCTCTATCGTGCCTTTACCTTTTCTGAAGTCAAACTGATCGTCATCTCTCACATCCTCAATTTTCTTTTCCATTCTTCTGTTCATTATTCTTGACAGCAACTTGGATGCATGAGCTCTTAAGCCGACTACGCAATTTTCGGGACTGTGTGGATGATATTTTTCCGAAAGTCGGATGGTATGTCGCCAGACTTGTACATGCTACACACCAACGTGAATAGTCCTTTTGTTGCCACTTCCTCCAATGATTTTAAAAATTCTACCTTATTTGATCTTAAGTCCTCCAAAGCTCTTTTAAATTCTGATTCTAATACTGGATCCCCTATCTCTTCTAAATCGACTCCTGTATCCTCTTCTATCACATCATACAAATTTTCCTCCTCATAGAGGCTTTGAATGTATTTTTTCCGCTTATCCGCTCTCTCCTCTGCATTTAGCAGTGGAATTCCCGTTTCACTCTTAATGTTACCACCTTTGCTTTGAATGTCACCGAAGGTTGTTTTGACTTTCCTGTATGCTGAGTCTGTCCTTCCGACAATCATTTCTTTTTGATGTCTTCACATTTTTCCTGCAGCCATTTCGTCTTACCTTTCCTGCACTTACTATTTATTTCATTCATCAGCGACTTGTATTTCTCTATTTCTGAGTTTGCTGGAACATTTTTGTACATCCTCCTTTCATCGATCAAGTGAAGTATTTCTTCTGTTACCCATGGTTTCTTTGCAGTTGCCTTCTTCGTATCTATGTTTTTCTTTACAACTTCCGTGATGGCCCTTTATAGAGATTTCCATACCTCTTCAACTGTACTGCCTACTGAGCTATTCCTTACTGCTGTATCTACAGCCTTAGAGAACTTTAAGCATACCTCGTCATTCCTTAGTACTTCTTTATCCCACTTATTTGCGTATTGACTCTTTCTGATTAATGTCTTAACTTCAGCTTACTCTTCATCACTACGACATTGTGATCTGATTGCATGTCTGCTCCTGGGTACGCGTTACAATCCACTACTTGATTTCGGAATCTCTGTGTCACCATGGTTGTAATCTAACTGAAATCTTCCCGTATCGTACAGCGAGCGGATTTGCTGTGGTGTCTGGCGGTGACACCACATTTGCCTCTTCAGTGTGTAAACCGCGCCCATGCCAATGAGAGCCTCACGCTTGGCATGCTCGCAGCGGTCAGGTCTGCGTGCCCGTTGCGGGTTTCCCGCGTCGAGACTCGTCTCTACGTACACCTTCAGCACTCCGTAGTTCTCGTCATAGATGAGACCAGAGAATGGGATGGCGGTTATCGCTGTAAGAACCAGTTTTCGGTAATAAAGGTTTTTTTCCATGCCAGTCTGACCTGACTGTTGAAACCACTCAAAATAACCCGTGTCTGAAATAACCAATTTTCGGCTTTTTATTGCCATTATTTTCTCTAACAAACGTCGAAATCGAACAAAGACTGAAAAATTAATACGCAGTTACTACTCACATAGAATAGAAATACTAAATTAAGCAGGAAAATAAAAGTTATTCCGTCCACCATTCACTGTTTTTCTCGAAAAGTGGTTAAGTGGCTGAATACCACAAAAAAATCAGCATTCTATTATTCTAATATTTTGAAAATCATGTTGTAATCGGCGATCGTAGTATTTGGGATTTACGAATGGGCGTTGCTGAAGGGTGAAAAATGAGGTTAAGAACTCCGTTTTTCACGTTAAGGGGAGGTTTACTATCTTTGTCCCGAAAAAAGCATGTTCTTTGAGAATTTTTTTTTCTCGGGATGTGTTATAGATATCAACGTCAAATTTGGTCAAAATATTTATTTTTATTTTCTCTACAAACTGGAATGTTTCTGACGGGAAATGCCGACCGGAGTGGCCGTGCGGTTCTAGGCGCTACAGCCTGGAGCCGAGCGGCCGCTACGGTCGCAGGTTCGAATCCTGCCTCGGGCATGGATGTGTGTGATGTCCTTAGGTTAGTTACGTTTAATTAGTTCTAAGTTCTAGGCGACTGATGACCTCAGAAGTTAAGTCGCATAGTGCTCAGAGCCATTTGAACCATTTTTTTGACCGGAAATGTCGAAGAGGAAAGGCGGAAGTGCCGTCGGAACGAAACAAAATTTCGATGTAGACCTCCACGAGCGCTTTGTCACAGGTTAACTGGCTCGTCTGAAATCAAAATTGAGTTGACGTTAGCGAAGTATATAAGATTCTCTAGGAGTTGTACCCCACTTAAGTTATTTGGACCATACGAAACAAAATTGCGGCCATTTAAAAAATACGGTTTTTTTCATCGATTTTTCGACTTCATCGGGCAAGTAAAAATGTTTATAGTTGATAGATTGGATAATAGTGGTACAACTCCTAGACAATTTAGTTAGCTTAGTCGGAAACAAAGAATCGTGTCAATCGGTTCAGTAGATTTGAAGTTACCATACCGCGCGATAAAAAAAATGTCATTTCGAGAAAAACGTTTTTGAAGTTTTGACTACATATAAATGCAATATTATGCAACGTTTGCGGTTTGGCGAAGTTCTCTCCCCGTCCCCTGACGTGACATTCGGGATCAAATGCGGTTGTTGCTTCTCGTCAACACAGGCTCAGTGACGTAAAGCTTAGGTTCCTCCTGTCGTCCAACAATGTACCTTTATCAGTGAGCTCCAAGAGATGTCGCAACGGAACATATAAAACTGATAGGTAGATTTATTAAAGAGTTTTTCCCAGTAATTGAAGAACTATTACTACACTACTGGCCATTAAAATTGCTACACCATGAAGATGACGTGTTACAGACGCGAAATTTAACCGACAGGAAGAAGATGCTGTGATATGCAAATGATTAGCTTTCCAGAGCATTCACACAAAGTTGGAGCCGGTGGCGACACCTACAACGTGCTGACATGAGGAAAGTTTCCAACCGATTTCTCATACACAAACAGCAGTTGACCGGTGTTGCCTGGTGAAACGTTGTTGTGATGCCTCGCGAAAGGAGAAGAAATGCGTACCATCAAGTTTCCGACTTTGATAAAGGTCGGATTGTAGCCTTTCGCGATTGCGGTTTATCGTGTCGCGACAGTGCAGCTAGCGTTGGTCGAGATCCAATGACTGTTAGCAGAATATGGAATCGGTGGATTCAGGAGGGTAATACGGAACGCCGTGCTGGATCCTAACGGCCTCCTATCACCAGCAGTCGATATGACAGGCATCTTATCCGCATGGCTGTAACAGATCGTTCAGCCACGTCTCGATCCCTGAGTCAACAGATGGGGTCGTTTGCAAGACAACAACCATCTGCACGAACAGTTCGACGACGTTTGCAGCAGCATGGACTATCAGCTCGGGAACCATGGCTGCGGTTACCCATGACGCTGCATCACAGACAGGAGCGCCTGCGATGGTGTACTCAATGACGAACCTGGGAGCACGAATGGCAAAACGCCATTTTTTCGGATGAATCCAGGTTCTGTTTACAGCATCATGATGCTTGCATCCGTGTTTGGCGACATCGCGGTGAACGCACATCGGAACCGTGTATTCGACATCGCCATACTGGCGTATCACCCGGCGTGATGGTATGGGGTGCCATTGGTTACACGTATCGGTCACTTCTTGTTCGCATTGACGGCACTTTGAACAGTGGACATTACATTTCAAATGTGTTACGACCCGTGGCTCTACCCTTCATTGCCCGCATCTCGTGGTCGTGCGGTAGCGTTCTCGCTTCCCACGCCCGGGTACCCGGGTTCGATTCCCGGCGGGGTCAGGGATTTTCTCTGCCTCGTGATGGCTGGGTGTTGTGTGATGTCCTTAGGTTAGTTAGGTTTAAGTAGTTCTAAGTTCTAGGGGACTGATGACCATAGATGTTAAGTCCCATAGTGCTCAGAGCCATTTGAACCATTTTTTTCTACCCTTCATTCGATCCCTGCGAAACCCTACATTTCAGCTGGATAATGCACGACCGCATGTTGCAGGTCCTGTACGGGCCTTTCTGGATACAGAAAATGTTCGACTGCTGCCCTGGCCAGCACATTCTCCTGATCTCTCACCAATTGAAAACGTCTGGTCAATGGTAGCCGAGCAACTGGCTCGTCACAATACGCCAGTCACTACTCTTGATGAACTCGTGTTGAAGCTGCATGGGCAGCTGTACCTGTACACGCCATCGAAGATCTGCTTGACTCAATGCCCAGGCTTATCAAGGCTGTTATTACGGCCAGAGGTGGTTGTTCTGGGTACTGATTTCTCAGGATTTATGCAACCAAATTTCGTCAAAATGTAATCACATGTCAGTTCTAGTATAATATATTCGTCCAATGAATATCCGTTTATCATCCGCATTTCTTCTTGGTGTAGCAATTTTAATGGCCAGCAGTGTATTTTGGAGAAATGGCTATGAATACATATTCAGATAATTCAAGTGTTCAGAGCCTTCCCTCGAAATCGCTTTACCTTCATCTTGAACTTAATCGGTCTCAAACGGAGATGTTGCTATAGTTAGGAAAAAGTCGACAAAAATTAATCAAGATAAATGTTGGCTATTTTGAAAAACTGTGAATGGGCCTAGAATTCCAAGTATCCTTCAAATAAACAGCATATTCCGTGTTACCATCCTTTAGAGCAATTGTTCCTGTGCGGGTTGTCGATTCGACATCAAGATAAACACTTCTTAAAATTGCGGGACGGCTATCTCGATTGCTTCACCGAGTTCCATAGCATATTTTGTTTCCTGGTTTCTTGTTATTGTTGCCATCTTCAGTGCGACGACTGCTGTGATGCAGCTTTCCATGTAGACTGTCCAGTGCAAGCCTCTTCATCTTTACATAACTACATCAACTTGCAGCAATTTGAACCTCGTTACTGTATTCAAGTCTTGTTCTCCCTCTACAATTTTCAGCCCCATACGGTTACTTACATTACCAAAACAATAATTCCTCGATGCCCGGGAATTTGCTCCATCAATCTACCCCTTCTTTTAATTAAGTGATGCCATTTTTTCCCTTTGTTTGATTCAGTACCCCCTCGTTAGTCAGACAGTTTATCAATTTAATATATTCAGCATTCTACTACAGCACGACATTTCAAAAACTTCTGTTCTCTTCTTGTCTGACCTGTTTATTATCTGCCACGTTTAGTGCCTCATTTTCTAATCCAATTCCCTCAACATCGCCTCATGTAATCCGGTTTCAGTCCATTCCCCCATTTTTTTTACTTCCGTTGATGCAAATGTTTTACAATCTCTTTTCAAGACACTAACCACCCCGTTTAATTTCTCTTCCGACTTCCGTGACAGAATAAACTGTACATTAAATGTATTCCCAATTGCGAATATCTGCCTCGTCATGACTGGGTGTTGTGTGCTGTCCTTAGGTTAGTTAGGCTTAAGTAGTTCTAAGTTCTAGGGGACTGATGACCATAGATGTTAAGTCCCATAGTGCTCAGAGCCATTTGAACCATTTCAACCAATTGCGAATATGGACAACCATCAGCTGTAGAATGGACTGGCAACAGTGAAAGCTTTGTGCGGCACGGTTTTATTTTTTACCTTATTTTGTTCGTTATTATTCGGTGCATTTGTTCGGGGCAGACGTTTCTATGACAACCGTTCAAGCTCATCGTTAATCCATTCACTCAGGTTTCTTTCCTTACACGCTGAGCTACCGGACCTGCAACGATGTGGTTATCCGTGCAGGACTCACGGCCAGACCCAAACTTCCATGTGTCGACATCCTGTACTCGTACAATCATTACTGTATATTCCCGCACAGGCGAGACATTTTACTGCAGAGTCGCTTGCCCGGTGTCGGGGATAAACACGATATTGCAGTGCCTTTGTTGTTTCTCTGGAACAAGCATGCATGTCAAAGGAACTCTGCACCCTGTTCAGAATAACAAAGGCACTGTAATATCGTATGAATAACAATGTCATCGACAAAGCTTAAAGTTTTTACTTCGGCTCTCTGAACTTTAATTCTCTTTTCAAATTTTCATCTTGGTTTCGCTTACAGATTGTTCTGTATACAATGTATAACATTGGAGATAGACAAAAACTCTATCTCACTCCCTTCTCAACTACGTCTTCCCTTTCATGTCCCTCGACCCTTATAACAGCAGACTCGTTTCTGCATGAGTTACAAATAACCTCCCGCTTCCTCTATTTTATCCGTATTACCAACAACATTTCAAAGAGTGAAGTTCAATCAAAAATATCAACAGCATGCTCTAAATTTACAAATGTTATGAACGTAGACTTTTCTTTCTTCAACCTATCTTCTGTGGTAAGGGCGTGTGGGCAGTAGTGCCTGGCATGTTCTTACATTTCTCCGGGAGCTAAACTCATCTTCTCCGAGGTCAGCTGCTACCAGATTTTCCATCCTTATCTAAATAATACGTGTCAGTATTTTGCAACAATGACTTATTAAAGCGATTGTCCGGTAGTATTCGCAACTGTCAGCACCTGTCTACTTCGGAATCTGAATTGTTGAGGGGAGGAGAAAATGTAATGAAATTTCAGAGGTTGAGAAGGTATGTGACGTTATTTCACTGGTTACGAAATGATTCAAATTCACACATAACTTGGCATTATGAGCGGACTTTGACATCTAGGAACGTTCTTACTTTGTATTGATCTCATATCTCTTTTCCAAAGTCAGATCTGACAGTACATTATTATCACGTTGCTCACTTACTTGTAGGAAACAGAAGTAAAGGCATCTGCTGGCACGAGCCGAGCGTCATCTGCAGTGAGTGTTTCCCCAGGAAATGCCGAGGACTGGAAATGCGCTGGTCGCTATCTTTTACCTACTTACCGGGAAATACGCAACGGATATTCTCTCTTCTAAGAATAGCGCCTAGAATGTTTGAACAGTAAAATCTGAAAATAGCAGTCAAGCATTTCATGAGATACTAATTTCTGCTTGCTGTTGACGCACGCTTTATGTAGTTGTATACTCACGCGTTACATATGGAAAATGTAAGTTGTGTGAACCGTAAGATGCACTTTGAATGCAGTGCCCTCTACAAATTCAGAAAAAAAACATTGTCAACGTTAGATCGTACTATCC
Organism: Schistocerca nitens; assembly: GCF_023898315.1. NCBI lineage: Eukaryota > Metazoa > Arthropoda > Insecta > Orthoptera > Acrididae > Schistocerca > Schistocerca nitens. Next base: position 675,742,148 of record NC_064617.1, on the reverse strand, counting down.
AGTAGAAAGCCCTTGAATATTATTAATATGAATTTGCGATTCACGGGTTTGCCGCCGGATCACGGCTGGCAGAAACTACGGCAGGATGGATCTGAAATAAAAGTGGAATGATCTGAAATAATAAAGCGGATATAAGTAGTAAAACTAAGTGGGTCTACTTCATCGAGTTTTCATGACACCCCTCTCCCCCCCCCACCCCCACCCCCATTTTCAATTTTTTAGCTAGGATCTATAAGTACATAAATTCTGTAAACATAATCATTTATGTATCTAAATATGCAGTATGTATCATAATTAGCAGCGAAAACTGACATAGTTGAAAGAATATGATAATAGAAGAAAAAAAAACACCCAAAAAACTTGGCTTCGTAGACAAGCAGTTTGCGACATAACAGTGGATATATGGTTCACGAGCTGTCACTGGCTTCAGTATGGAATGCTGTCCCAGTTAGGGCGAAGGTCTTTGACATGTTAAATTTTCGATAGCTTCTCAAATAATTGGGCTGAAATTTCCTCCATGGCCTACCTCAATGAGAAATACAAAGCTGTGTCGGCATCTTACATATTACAGTTCTTTTCAGTAGTTCTAACATTTACTTCCCCTTACTATTTTCGGTGTTGTGTGGAAGATATTCTTCTTAAAATCTGATGCTACATCTGTAGTTCCATACATTCTGCCACGAACAATATGAGACTGGAATAGAAGGGAGAACTGATAGAGGTACTCAAGGCACACTACGCCACACACCGTCAGGTGGCTTGCGGAGTATGGATGTAGATGTAGATGTAGATTATCTTTAATAATTGTTCGTTTGACATTCCCCAATAATTATTTACATTCCGAAGCAATGTTATCTGTCGTTTGTGCCGTTTTGATCGGAAGCCTTTGAAAGCTCATTAAAACTCTAATACTCGATTCCCTGTTGTTGTTGTTGTCTTCAATCCGAAGACTAGTTTGGTGCAGTTCTCCATACTATTCTAACCTGTGCAAGCCTATTCATCTCCAAATAGCTAGTGTAGCCCACATCCTTCTGAATGTGCTTACTGCTTTCATCTCTTGGTCTTCTTCTTCTCTGCAGTCATGGACTGTGCAGCTGATCCCAGCAGAGGTTTGAATCCTCCCTCGGGCATGGGTGTGTGTGTTTGTCCTTAGGATAATTTAGGTTAAGTAGTGTGTAAGCTTAGGGACTGATGGCCTTCGCAGTTAGGTCCCATAAGATATCAGACACATTTGAACATTTTCTTTCTCTTCTAATTTTACCTTAAAACTTCCCTCCAACACTAATGTAATGATCACTTGATGTCTCAAAATGTGTGCTATGCACTCATCTCTTGCTAACGGCCTTGCTGCAATGACAAAACCGGTTCTCGCCAGATCACCGAAGTTATGCACTCTCGAGCTTAGCTGGCACTTGAATCGGTGACCGTCCGGGTCTACCCAGTGCTGTTGGCAAGCGGGGTGCCCTCAGTCTTTGCGAGGCCAAATGAGGAGCTACTCGACTGAGAAGTAGCGGCTCCAGTCACGAAAACTGACAACGGCCAGGAGGTCAGTGTACTGACCACATACCCCTCTATATCCGCATTCAGTGACGCCTGGCAGCTGAGAATAACATGTCAGTAAACGGGTAACGTTGGACCTTCCGAGGCCTGTTCAGTCGGAGTAACCGATTCCTTCCTTTATTTAAAATTTACAAAGAATTTCTTTTCTCATGAATTCGTTCAGTACATCTAATCTTCAGCACTGTTCTGTTGCACAACATTTCAGAAGCTTATATTGTCTTCTTGTCTAAATTGTTCATCGTCCACATTTCGCTTCTATACATCCCTCCACTCCTGACAAATACCTTCAGAAAAGACTTCATGATACTTAAACCTATATCCGATGTTAACAAATTTGACTTCTTCACAAACATTCTAATATCCTGTATACTTTGGACATCATTACTTATATTACAGTACAAATACTAAAATTCATCTACTACTTTAAGCGTGTCGTTTCCTAAACTAATTCCGTCAGTATCGCCTGATTTAATTCGACTACATTCCATTGTCATTTTTTTGCTTTTGTTGGTGCTCATGTTACATCCTCCTTTCAAGGCACTGTCTATCCCGTTCAGTTGTGCTTCCAAGTCCCTTGCTGCCTCTGACCGAATTACAATGTCTTCAGGCAGACTTCAGTCTTTACTTCTCCCTGAACCTTCTCCTATTTTTTTTTTGATTCCTGTAGTTCTTGCTCAATGCACATGTTGAATAACATCGGGAGATAGCCTAGAGCCTTGTTTCACTCCCTCTAATAGCCACTGGTTTCTTACGCTCCCTGTGTTTTACTGAAGCTACATGCAGAACTTCAAAGATTGTATTCCACTCGATCCCTTATGTCTTCCAAATCGATACGCATTTCTAGTTCTATCACGGCATCAGATGAGTCCTCCACCTTGTATAGGGTAAATGTAAGCCTTTTCTATGCCATGAGAGCTATTAGAAAAGGTCTTAGTGTAACTCAGTGTTCTGTCCGGTTATGAATCTACCACCACCACCTACAAAAATTCAGAGGTATATTGAAGTTATAGGAGAAGCTGTTGAATCTGTCGCTTCCCCGTCAGTGAAAGCTGCAACAAATGAAGCTGTTGAAGTGAACAAAGGCAACATTGATATACCAGCTGCGTTTGATGGGACATGGCAAAAGCGAGATCACACGTCGAAAAACTCAGTTGCCACAATCACAAGTGTAGACACAGGCAAAGTAATTGATTTTGAGGCACTTACAAAACATTGCTATAGCTCCTGTGACAAAAATGGGAAAATGAACATGAAAACTGCCAGAAAAATTATGAAGGAACTAGCGGAGGAATGGGAGCTGATGCCTCAATGAAAATGTTTAGCAGATCACTGCAGGAAAGGGGTGTACGATACACCCAGTTCCTAGGGGATGGATATTCTAAGTCATGTAAGTGTGTTGTTGAAGCAAATCCATATGAAAATTTGATAAAGAAATTGAAATGTGTTGGTCATGTGCAAAAGAGGATGGGCACACGTGTCAGAAAATAAAAACAATCTCTTCGCACCATCACACTGCGTGGTGGCAAGCCACTTAGAGGTCGCCTGACTGATAAAACAATAGATCAGCTCCAGAAGTATTATGGAATGGCCATCAGAAATAACTGAAATGATTTAGAAAGTATGAGAAAAGCAGTCTGGGCCACATACTTCCACAAACTTTCAACCGACAGAAAAACGATACATGCATTCTGCCCACCTCGACCTGAAACGTGGTGTAAATGCCGGAAGGCTGAAGTTTCAGGAGTGTCTTTTGAACTCAAGAACTCTATTCCTGAAGCTGTTATGGAGGCAATAAAGCCAATTTATAGGGACCTAGCTCACCCAGACCTCCTCCGAAAGTGTCTACACGGGACAACACAGAATCCTAATGAATCATTCAATAACATTATCTGGACACGAGTGCCCAAAAATGTTTTTGTAGGGCTCAATACACTAAAATGGGGAGTTAGTGATGCTGTATTAACATTTAATGATGGAAATATGGGAAGAATAAGAGTTCTAAAACATTTTAACATCACTCCAGGCTACCATATTGCAACAGGCTTGAGGGTATTGGAGAAGATAAGACTCGCCAGGGCACAGCATGCAGCTCAGTTCACCACGAAAAAAGCAAGATCAATTAGAAGAAAGAAGCTTTTGGAGAAGAAATCTGGCAAAGATGGTGATGCTAACTATGCTACTGCGTGTTTTTGAGACTTAATTTAAAATTACAAGTCAATTTTTATCAGTTTATACTTTAAATGTGATTTTCTCAAAATGACATTTTTTATGCTTTATGTTCCTTTTTATCAAATCCTACTTGTGATGGCTATATGAAACTTTGGCATCTATTTCATCATAATATATTCTACCTACTGAAGCACAACCATAGCAATAACTTGAATAGAAGGCCATCTAGGGCATTATGTGTGTATATATATATCCGTCTTTTGTACCTAATCTCTTAACTCTGGTTCGTTAGACATAAATAACAATAACATGGAGGAGACAGCTGTAAAAATTGTACAGTATTATCTTCATTGGTTACAGAGATAAAGGTAATTTAACATTGCCCGCATAAGCCCTGCAAACTCCCCTTAAAACGTTTAAAGTTTAAATGGAACGTCTTCTTCGTCTTGAGGCGCACACGAACACGGAACATCCCACCGTCCCAACGGGCGATGCTGCGCCAGGTTAGAAAACTTCTTGTGCAAAAAGAAAGCGGTGAGGTCTTTGGCCCAGCGGGCGACAGCTAGCTACTTGACCCCCAGGAAGTTGGCACTGGAACTACTTTTATCAATCGTAGACACGCTAATTTGAGGCACCGACCAGCTAACAAAAGCCTTGAGCATCGCCGCTCCAGAGCATTCTGGAACGTCTTCCTGGTAGGTCCACTAACTACTGTCTCGCCCGCGACCACCTATTGCACATTGGCACGCTCCGCCATGTGACGGTAAAGCTTAACTGTTCTTGACTTGGGGCACAGTCTAATACTAATAATGCTCAGCTCAGATTCGGTCGTTAGACGAGCATTTCGCGATACGACGTGAGTGCAACAGCGATAAAGTTTTTTTTTTCTGAAACCTGGTTCTTATGGTTCCGAAGTGTTGTCAATTGAACTTAAGTAGCTACAGGTGAATGCTATTGTATGTCTTTCAGTGAATGTGTCTATGTCAGTGGAGGCTGCCCTCTGTTAAAGGTTCGTTGTTCTTTGCTAATTTCAGAATTTATCTCTTTCTGTTAATTTCTAAAATCTCTTACTTCTGTTACGATTTCTGCGTTCTGTAGAACGTTAATCTTTCCCTAGTCGAAATAATGCCTATTGCACACTTGTTATGGTTTGGAGCGATGTGCACAATTTGTTTGCCCACAAAAATTCCAGTAGGAATAATTAACTACTTCTTTGCTATCTGGCGCCACAATAGGTGTAGCGTATCGTCCTCACTTCGCATAAAGCAGACTCTCAACGCCTTCGCTTATTTCGACACACAAGTGAGGTCCACTGCGAGATGAGAGAGAGAGAGAGAGAGAGAGAGAGAGAGAGAGAGAGAGACAGCCTTAATTTTAGGTCTCAAAATGCTTTTATATAATGGGGAACTCCTCACTGTGTCGCGTCTGTGTCACCAAGAATGGCTTCAGCCAATCACAATCTCGCTAGGGTGAATATACATTTTTATTTTTCTTTCTGGGTCGCGGCCTAACCCTGTTAATGATGGGCAGCCACTTACCCTCGGTCCCGGCCGTATTTACGCTAAAAGGAATAATGTATTTTTCTGGCCTTATCCCTTTCTGCGCTGAAGCTCGCAGTTTTCTTGTTAATGGGAGTTTTACGACATCATCAGCCACCTGCTCAGTTCATCTCCAAGATGCATTTCACTTTAACCTGTTTGTTTCATGCCACTGTCCATATATTGGTAGAGGTTCTTTTGTTAGTTTTTGGGTACTTGAGATTAACTGCAATTACCTTTTGTTGATATAATGTAATTATTATTTTCTGAGGATCTCATACTGTATAGTACTGTCATTATGGAGAAAGTTCATGTAAGGTCTGTTAAATCCGGACACCTTACAAAGTCGACCAGTAGAGTGATACCATGCGAGCATAAAGTCCCTCCCCCCCCCTCCCCCCATGCATGCACGCACATACACACACACACACACACACACACACATACTAAGAAGGCATTATGTTGAAAAATAGGGTTTTGTAGCCAAAAGAGTGAGAAATAACATGGTGTATTGGAATCCTGAATAAAACCAACCTCCTTCATAAAAAAAGCGTTTGCTTTGTTTATTGAACGCCCCTCGCAATTTATTATGTCTTTACAACTAACTCTAAGCGCAACACTTTTCGCAGGCAGTATATAGATATACCACTGCATGTAACTGCAAAATTATAACGTTGTTCAGAAGATTGAGCTGCATGAAATCGAAAATGTAATACGAATTTCGCTAGAGATACAGGTGAAATATATTTAAAAAGTGTGTGTGAAATGCTTTTAAATGTGCATATTCTGGCAAAGCCGCCGGCAAAGAAGTCCTCCTATAGCCCTGGATCGATTTCATCCAAACTTGGTATGCATATTACTGTCTGGAAAGAAATGCTATGGGAGTAAAAACCGGCAACCTTCTAAGGGGGTTTAGTTGATAACTTGGATAGAGAATGTGGGGATAAGATATACAGCAGAGAAGGGCAAAGAGGACATGGACACATATGAGGGAGAAGGAGATGGAGGCAGTGAGGGGGAGGGTAAATGGGCAGAGAAAGGAAAGAGAAGGAGAGGTACACATACAGGGGGGAGGAAGAGAGGTACTGAGAGAGGGTGGAGGAGTAGACAGATGGAAATACAGGGAGGAGGAAATAAACAGAGAAAAGGAAGAGGAGATAGAGAGGAGGAAGGAGGCGATGGACAGAGAGGGGGAGGATGAGATGCAATGGACAGACAGAGGGGAGGATGAGTTCGGTAACAGATCTGGAATAAATTAATACCCAGGCAATGCTGGGTACTCAGTTAGCATGCTAATGGCTGACACTCCCTCAGCCAGATGCAGTCGCTTGTTCTGTGTCAGAGGAAACTTCTCAGCCTGCAAGATCTGGGCAGTCACAGAGGGTGGGATTATTGGTAGCTGGGAGCTCCAATGTTAGGTGCGTTATGAAGCTCCTTATGAACACGGCTGCCAAGGAATGGAAGAAAGCCAATGTGTACTTCGTGTGCATACCAGGCGGAATCATTCCAGACGTGGAACGGGTCCTTCTGTATGTGATGAAGAGCACAGTATGCAGCGAACTGCAGGTGGTAGCTCATGTCGGTACCAATGACGTGTCTCGCTTTGGTCTGGAAAACATTCTCTCTAGTTTCGAACGGCTATCGGAAGTGGTAAGAGCTGCCAGCCCTACTTGCAAGGTGAAAGTAGAGCTCGTCATTTGCATCATAGTAGACAGGATCTATTGCGGCCCTCTGGTACATAGACAATTGAAGGGTCTCAATCAGAGGCTCAGGCTGCTCTGCGAATGAGTAGACTACAAGGTCTTCGATGTGTGCCATAGGGTGGAGGGGTTTCGGGTTCCGCTGAAAATGTCAGGAGTCCACTACGAGTGGCGGGACCTGTGTGACGTGGACCGGGCGTTTTTTTAGGTTAGAGGGCCTTGGTGAAACACTGAAAGAGCTCCAGTCTCTAAGAGCGCACATCGAACACAGGAAGAACGTAGATCTAGGTTGTAAATTTTTGTTGGTGTGTTGGGAAAGTACTAGAGTTCCTAGCGTTAACAGAAAGCGCTGATGCTCAAATCGTTAGAGGCACTGAAAGTTGGCTAAATCAGGAAATAAGTTCAGCCGAAATATTTTCGAAGGGCCTAAGGGTTTTCAGAAAGGATGGGCTAAATACAGTTGGCGGTGCGTGTTTGTTGCTGGTAGAAGTTATCTTGCTTCGAAATTATAATAGTAGTTCCTGTGAGTTAGTATGGGTAGAGGTCATTCTCATCAACCGGAATAAAATAGTTGGATCCTTTTACCGACCTTCCCACTCGAGTGAAAAATTGCTGAAAGGTTGAAAGAGAATATGAATAATTTCAAACACATACTATACTCATACAGTTACAGATGGTGGTGACTTTACTTAAATCTCGATATGTTGGGGAAATTAGGTGTTTAAATCCGGAGGTATGCATTAAATATCATCCGAAATTGTGCTTAACGCATTCTCTGAAAATTATTTCGAGCAATTAGTTCATGAGCCCACTGAAATAGTTAACAGTTGTGAAAACGCACTTGAGCTCTTAGAAACAAATAATGCTGAGCTAATAATGAGCTACAAAACGGATACAGGGATTAGTGAACACAGGGTTGTCGTGGCGAGACTGAATACCGTAACTTCCAAACCCACCAGAAAAAAAACGAGATATATGTCTGTTTAAAAAAGCATATGACGCAATCCTCAGAGACAATCTCCACTCCTTCCAAATTAACGATGTAACTGTATACCACATGTGGCTTGAATTCAAAGAAATAGTATCGACAGAAATTGAGAGATTTATCCCAAATTAACAAGCGAGGGATTTTAACCCCAATGGTACACAAAACAAGTTAGAATACCGTTGCAGAAACAACGAAAAAACATGCCAAATTTAAATGAACGCAAAGTCCCCTACACTAGCAATCTTTTACAGGTCGAAATTTAGCACGGAATTCAATGCAAAATACTTATAATAGTTTCCACAACGAAACTTCGTCTCCAAACCTGGCAGAAAATCCAAAGAGATTCTAGTCCTATGTAAAGTATGCTAAAGGCAAGACACAATCCGTATCTTCTTTGAGCGATAGGAATGGAAATACAATCGATGTCAGTGCTGCTAAACCAGAATTATGAAACATCAGCCTTCCGAAATTCCTTCACCAAAGAAGACGAAGTAAGTATTCCAGAATTAGAATCAAGAACAGCTACCGACATGAGTAATGGAGATATCCAAGGAGTAGTGGAGCAACTTACGAGTAAATCACTTACTAAAAGAAAGTCTTCCATATACCAATAAACCCGTATCCCAATTAGGTTCCTTTCAGAGTATGCAGATGCAATAGCCCTATACTTAACAATCATATACTACCTCTCGCTCGACGAAAGATCCATGCCTAGAGACTGGAAAGTTGCACAAGTCTCATCAGTATTCAAGTAAGGCAATAAAATAATACACTAAATTACAGGCCCATATCACTAACATCGATATGCATAAGGAATGTGGAACATACACTAATCAGCCAATATGTAAGCAGAGCAGATACGGACGGAGGATCAACCTACCGAAGATATGCGACTTCGAAAAAGGGCAGATTGTTATTACACAGAGCCTGTGAACGAGTATCTCAAAAGCGGCGACGCTGATCGAACATTACCTAGAAGGGAACGATTTACTGACAGTCAACACAGATTTGGAAAAAAATCGATGTTGTGAAGCACAACTAGCTCTTTACTCACACGACTTGCTGAGAGCTATCGACAAAGGATTTGATATTGATCCAATACCTCTAGATTCCCTGAATTCTTTTGACAAGCAGCTTGTAATAAAATTGCGTGCTTATAGAAAATCGTCTTAGTTATGCGAATGGATTCGTTATTTCCTGTCAGAGAGGTCACAGTTCGTTGTAATTGACGGAAAATCATTAAAAACATAAGTGATATCTGGACATCCTCAAGGTAGTGTTATAGGCCCTCTGCTGTTCCTTACCTATATATACGATTTAGGAAACAATCTGAGAAGCCGTGTGGGATTATTTGCAGATGATGCTGTCGTTTATCGTCTAGGACACTCATGAGAAGATAAGAACAAACTTCAAAACGACTTAGAAAGGATATCTGTATGGTGCGAAAATTGGCAATTGACCCTAAATAACGAAAAATGTGAGGTCATCCAGAAGAGTGCTGAAAGGAATCCGTTAAACTCCGATTACACGATAAATTAATCAAATCTAAAAGCCGGTAATTCAACTAAATACCTCTGAATTATAATTACGAACAGCTTAAATTTGAAAGAGCACATAGAAAATGGTGGTGGTGGGTGGGGGGGGGGAGGGGAATTAAGGACTGCGTTTTATTGGCAGAACACTTACAAGAGGCAAAAGATTTACTGAAGAGACTGCCTGCACTACACTTGTCCGTCCTCGTTTGGAGGACTGCTACGCGGTGTCGGATACTTGCCAGATAGGACTAATGGAGTACACAGAAATGTCAAAGAAGGGCAGCACGTTTTGTACTATCGAGAAATAGGGGAGAGAGTGTCACGGACATGATACAGCATTTGAGGTGGACATCTTTAAAGCAATGGCGCTTTTCGTTGAGGTGGGATCTTCTCGTGAAATTTCAGTCACCAATTTCCTCCTACGAATGAGAAAATATTTAGTTGACGCCGGGCTACGAAGGGACAAAAGATCATCATAATAAAATAAAGGAAATCAGAGCTCCCACTGAAAGATGTAGATGTTCGTTTTTTCGGTGAGGTGTTCCAGTGGAGAGTAACAGAGAACTATTGTGAAGGTGATTCGATGAACCCTCTGCCAGTCACTAAAGTGTGATTTGCTGAATAGCCATGAAGATGTAGATGTAAATGTGATAACACTTTCGTTCAAGGTAAGATAGAAGATGAGATTTGATTACCAGAAAGACTGATTACTTTCAAAAATGAAGGTTCCTTTTTTTAGCGTGCCTTCCGTGTGCGTTGGTGCAGCAGTGCAGTGCGGTCTGAGGTCGACGCAACAACCGCGCCTGGTGTTCCGGTTACCCAGAGAACAGGAAGACGGCAGCCGGCTGACACCGCAGTGCGGTTTCCCTCCCACTGCGGCCATGTCGGCTGCTACGAACGTGCCTTCACAAGGACATCACGCACATCCCGATTTTCTGAAACAGACATGGATGGCCAAATACGCGTTTATCTCATTTAGTTTCTGCGGTACGATTTTGACCTTTCACACACCAGTACTCCAAACGAACAACACATAAAGTAATATCCTCAACAGAGTCTAGTTCTAACTAAACATTAGATTATGAAAAAAATGTTTGAACACTCCATTTTTATAACTACTCGACAATATACAATATTTAATTAATTTCCAGACAAGAATAACCACACTTCCGTAATAGCAAGAAAAAATGACGGTCAGTAAGACGGTTGGTTTAAAGGAGGTCAGAATCAGGGATCCGACGGATTGATGGAAAATTTGTGGCATTAGATGTCTACGTACACGTCACGTAATTCGCGTCAATAACGGGGTGCTAGTTTGCGTAAGCGGTGATGGCGCCCGAAAGCGACCCAGATGGTTCCATAGGATTTACATCAGGTGAATTTGGTCGCCGAGACATCAGCGTGAGTTCACTACAATGCTCCTCCAACCACTGTGGCAAGTCTGGCATCGCCTTAGGAGAAGACATCAAGCATGAAGTGCTACAGGTATTTCGCAGTATCAGCGTGTCTTCTATTACTGCCACTGGTCAGATGAAAGCTCAAGAGAATGTCTTCAGTGGCGTAATACTGCTCCCACCAGCCTGCGTCCGTGGTGTGCTGCACGTCCCGAGCCGCCGTTCCCTCTATGACGACGTCTGCGGAGACGACCATCGACTTAGTGTAGCAAAAATGTGATTCATACGAAGAGCCGACACGTTTCCATTGATCGACGGTTGAATCAGTATGATTCCATGTCCACTGCAATCGTAGCTGACGATGACGCTGGGTCAACATGTGACCACTTAGGAGTGGTCTGCTGCGGAACTCTGTGTTCAAGAATGAACGGTGTGCTCTGAAACACTTGTGCGTGCACCAGCATTGTGCTCTTTCGGCAGAGATGCCGCAGATCAATGCTACTTTATAGAGAGGACTGGCCTCTGAACCCCACGTTCGGTGAAGAGTCGTGGACGTCTAACCATTTAGCGCCTAGTGGTAGTTTCACTGTCCTTCTACGTCTTGGCTTAGGTGCTCGTGACAGAAGTACATCAACATTCGACCAGCTTCAACGTTTTCGAGATACTCGTTCATAGTCTCTACGTAATAAAAATCTGCCCTTTGTGAAATTCGCTTACCTCAATGGATTTCCCCATTTGCAGCCCATGTCTTCGCTAGGGTGAGCCCCCATGCGTGTCTGCTCCGTTTACATATATTTGTTATCTCATCACATGCCCATAACGGAACTAGGTGCCATCCAGCGTCAGTTTAGGACAAAGAGGGTACGACCACACTCCTGATTTCAGGCTAATATCAAATTAATTATGGAAATTAATTAATAGACCAATTAATTACCCCATCCCTGATGACGTCGTAGGTTTCTCCCAGCTGGCATGTGGAACCCTCCCACCATAACCCCTCTGGGAAATCCCTGCCGCGCCTTTTACCCGCCCCTATTACCACTTTAAAAAAATAGTGGTAATTCAAATTTTAGAGAGGAAATATGGCAACTGCGCTACTTCCACTAACCTAACTCCCCCTCTCCTATGACGTCACCCCTCCACCACCCACCACAACCAACACCCCTCTGGAAATGGCGGGAAAAATCGTTCAGTCACTGTTGGACTGTTGGAGCAGGGGGATCTCATCTTAGTAGGCTAGGCTAATATATCGACAATACCATTGCATTAAACAATTTGAGGCACTGGAATATTGTTTAAACAAATTTCAAGGCTATTGTTATTTAAATAATTTGAAGGAGCCAAGACTGTGTAATATTATTTATTTAAACGATTTACATGGAAGGTCTTCATGCAGTTTCTATTTCTAGAATCACAGTACAGCTCGAAATGATGATATAGAATTCACGGTACCAATCAAAACTAGTAACAGGCAGAATCAACCTCTACATAGAGTGCTTCCTTCATCTAAAACTTGAAATAAATATCTCTGTAACTCCAAATAGGATTCTCACAACATTTTTAGTTTTAACTGCTTGTTTGGAGCTCTGTCAGAGACAAAAATATTTGTGAGTGCTGCAGCTGGTGTGTTGTTCATCACTTTTCTGAAACGCTGAGTGGGCTTAGTTTGTATTTGCTGCTGGAGTCACGGATGTTCACGCTCTTATTTTTTCTTTTAATCACTTTTCGAAACACACTGCTGTCTAAGCACAGATGGGAAAATCAGAACAATTACATATCTAAAAGTTCATTACATATTTCGAAACTCGCAACAAATCGTGAAAACAACAAGAGCACACAGTAGATCGGATGTCCAAAAGATTCTGCTATAACTCGGTGACAGAGAACGACGAGAGACATGGCTGGTATTTCGGTGAATTTTCGATGTCCTACAGCTGCTGGTTGGAGTTGCTCTGAAACCACAATGGCTGGTGGGGGACAGCATCCCACTTGTCCGAACCAGAGGAGGCTGGTCTGCCTGGGCTTGTCTCCGAACACTTGAACAAATAAGACATCATATGACTCTGACGTCATGGAACTTTCAGTAGATATCACGTTAACAGAATCTTCCGTCGCGCCTTGGTAGAACAACAACTGGTGCTTTTCATTTATTATTTCAGTAGATACCTTATTCTGCCCCTGTCTTATTTAAACCAGCCTGTAGAGACTGCTATGCCACCCACACAGGATATCTTGGGACTCTCTGACGTCATGGAACTTCCTTTGAATGGAGTATACTGATTGGTTCTTACTGAAATTATGCACCAATTTGCTGCTGCTGGTGTGGGATCATTGCCAACCATTTTCTACCGACGAACAAATTACGAGAATTTCAGCGGAAAACTATCCTGTACAGATCGAAAAACACACAGCAGCCATAGTGCACTGACAGTTAAACCTGCAAAAGTGGTCTACAGATCACGAAATACATAAACTATCGCCAAAGACACAGTGTCAATTAGACTGCTCTGTTACTGTCGAGGAAAGCTTGAATTTTTCGACATGAAAGCGATCTCCAACCACGTTATATCACCACAAGCGATTGTACACCATACCATATCGTAGTAGTAAACACAATTCATATCAGAATGGTTGAAATGGCTCTGAGCACTGTGGGACTTAACATCAGAGGTCATCAGTCCCCTAGAACTTAGCACTACTTAAACCTAACTAACCTATGGACATCACACACATTCATCCCCTAGGCAGGATTAGTACCTGCGACCGTAGCCGTCGCGCGGCTCCAGACTGAAGCGCCTAGAACCGCCTCAGCTACACCGGCAGGCCACAATTCATATCGTGCACCACAAGAATCACCACTTCTTCATACTGCATATAGCTATCGACCACCAGATACTTACGCATACACATCTAAGACACACAGATTCCAAAAAATAAGCAAATGCACCATATACAGTCCCAGCACAAACTATTCCCGGCGAGGTTGGTCGGTCGCACACTACGACCAATAGTCATGAGGCAACTGTCCCCACAAACGCTGGTCTGGTGCGCGATGAGAGTGCCATCCGTGGACAGCAGTCATTCTCAGAACTAGTGTACAAGCGCTGAGCTGGTACCCCCTGGCACAAAGGCGTCTACTACCGATGCTATTTCCGCTCTGGCGTGCTTGCTGCTGTGGTTTCTGCAATGAGTTGCGACCATCTCTAGACTCTGAGATTACAAGAACATTTACTTTCTGCGCTCTGTCGATGAGGAATGCTTCGTCAATCGCTAACTAATTTACTGATCTCGAAACCGATATCAGCTGCTATATCCGATTTTACAAGTAAGAAAACGACGTATTTGTGACACTTTTAAGCCAAAATCGTCGACTAGCAGACGAAAATTTCCCGAATTTCATGTGTTTTCACGTGGTTCGCCAGGATATCATGACATTTAAGCCACTGTTCTCGATATCAACCACATAGGAGTATGCTATCGATCGCATGCGTAATATAATTCTGAAGATATAGATTGGAAATTATACCTCTAGAAAGTAGAAACTTTAGCGAGGTCGTTATGTGGGGCGTGCTGCAAACCACTAAGTAACTAGAAACTTATTTTTACGTGAAAACTCGAAAATAGAGTCAACTCGTATCTTTTAACAAATACTGATGTCACTGCTGTAAAAGATTCCTGATCATATTTGTACTTTACGAATTCAACTAAGCTTTTAATACTCATACCCGTATGTATTTCATATTACTAGAGAACACGAATATGTGTCTTCCACCTGGTTTTCACCATCTCAGTGCAAACGACACATCACAACAACAACATATTATAACTAAATAAAGAAGGGGAATGTGTAGAATATCAGTACAAGCAGTCAACCGGTCAATTTACATGCAGAGGGAGTAATAATTGTCCAGCGCTAACAGTCACCATATTGAATCTTCTCAGATTTCCACATGAATATCTGAGAATACTCCCAACACACACCATCACGAAGGCTGCCAACACATACTGAGTATTACACTGAAGCCCCGAAGACACTGGTATAGGCATACGTATTCAAATACAGAGATATGTAAACAGGCAGCATACGGCCCTGCGGTCGGCAAAGCCTATATAAAACAACAAACGTTTGGCGCAGTTGTTGCAGCTGCCACACTGGCAGGTTATCAACATTTAAGTGAGTTTCAAAGGGGTGTTACAGTCGACGCACGAGAGATGAGACACAGCATCTCCGAGGTAGCGATGAAGTGGGGTTTTCCCCTACGACCATTTCACGAGTGTACCGTGAGTAACAGGAATCCGGTAAAACATCAAATCTCCGACATCGGTGGGGCCGTAAAAAGATCCTGCAAGAACGGGACCAAGGACCGACAACTGAAGAGAATCGGTCAACGTGACATAAGTGCAACCCTTCCGCAGGTTGCTGAAGATTTCAGTGCTGGGCCATCAACAAGCTTTTCGGAGCCGGAGGCCCACTCATATACTCCTGATGATTGCGCGACACAACGCTTTACCCCTCGCCTGGGCCCGTTAACACCAACATTGGACTGTTGTTGACTGGAAACATGTTGTCTGGTAGGACGAGTCTCTGTATCGAGCGGATGGATATGTGGAGACTACCTCATGAATCCATGGACTCTGCATGTCAGGAGGGGGGCTGTTCAAGCTGGTAGAGACTCTGTAATGGTGTGGGGTCCCTGATACGTCTGGATACCCCTCTGACAGGTGACACATGCGTAAGCATCCTGTTTGACCACCTGCATTCATTCTTGTCCATTGTAAGTTCTGACGGACTTGGGCAATTCCAGCAGTGCGATACCCCACACGTTCAGAATTGTTACAGAGTGGCTCCAGGAACACTCTTCTGACTTTAAACACTTCCGCTGTCTATCAAGCATATTTCGGTGTTCCAATCATAATCGTGAGTCCTGTGATTATCGAAGCCTCTGGAAGTTAAGTTGTGTGTTAATAATGTTCCAATTTGGGTAGAAAACTGGCTAGCTTTCCTTGGGCTATTAAAATTTTCTGATTTTCGTGGAAGTCGAAGTTAAGAGTATTTATTTCTCTACATAAGTCCCCGTATGCGAGCGGGCTACTGTTTTCGTGATTGGACTACTGACGCTACAAGTCCATTAAAACCTGATGACGATTTATTGAGAAAATTTAGAGACCCCGTATTCGAATCTGAATGTCACACAATTCTACTGCCACCAACATACACGGGGCGTAAGGACCACGAAGATAAGATACGAGAAATTATGGCTCATACGGAGGCATATAGGCTCGTTTTTCCGTTGTTGTATTTGCGAGTGGAACAGGAAAGGAAATGACTACTCGTGGTCCAGGGTACCCTCAGCCACGCACCGCACAGTGGCTTGCGGAGTGTCTATGTAGGTGTAGTGAAGCTTTGCCTTACTGTACACAAACCTATGACCCAATAAACAGTTTTGTAGGGCTGTCTGATATCGAAATTTGAAAAAGGAAATCAAACAATTAGCGGCCACTTGCAGTAAATCCCGCTACTAATGGACTACACTCACAACATGTATAATTAGACATCAAAGAACGTGATAATCACTAGTAAGATCCTACCATCAAAATTACAAGAGAGGAATAGTGCTCCATATAGTCGAACATAGTGCAGTGGGAATAGTGTCCCCTTTCTGTAATCCCAAAGCTCAAATACAGAAGCTGACTAAGTGCTGATAATGCTTCTCCAAGTCACTTGAATTATATTATACGATAGAATATAAATACGCAGCCTGTAGAAAAATTGCTACAACGATTCTTTACTCAGCATCCGACGACGAAAGTATCTTCCCAGCTGAAAGCACAGCGTATTTATTACTAGAAATAAACTACATGAGAACTGAATTACTTCGCAACTGTTATGGGAGTAGTCATCTTTGAAAATCTTACCTCTTCCAAGCTTCACTTTTCTCCCACAGCTCATCATTTAGCACCTCCTCTCATTGTAGTCCCCTTCAGTTCACATCATTCTTCATCAGGTCTCTCCATCTTGTCGGTGATCTTCCACTTGGTCTTCGTCCAGATTCTGCTCGTCCTAGGACTCTTCTTGGAAGCATTGTTGGCACCGTTCTTTTAATGTAGCCACCATTCAAACCTATTTCTCTCCATAGTTTCTTTTAGGGGATTTATCTGCAGGGTGTTTCATATTCTTTCGTTCTTTAACCAGTCCCCTCTCGTCTTGCCCAACATCCCTTGTAGAAAGCACATCTCTGTTGCTTGCATTTTCCTCAGATCTTCCT
The DNA here is from genome assembly GCF_023898315.1 of Schistocerca nitens. NCBI lineage: Eukaryota > Metazoa > Arthropoda > Insecta > Orthoptera > Acrididae > Schistocerca > Schistocerca nitens. The sequence goes on along the minus strand of NC_064617.1, from coordinate 675,724,998 downwards.
TTGTCCAAGTCCAACATTCTGATCCAGAAGTGGCAGAGAATACGACTTGTATATCTGATCTTTGCTTTGATAGGTATTTTCCACTTTCTAATTACATTCAATACAAATTATAAACTTTCGAACCATTTTCTATTCTCTCCGAAACTAATGTTTCATTTCTTGGCTCATTTACTTCCTAGATACTTAAAAGCATGTTCTTCTTTGATAATTTTGCCGTTACATCTTGGATCCTCTAGTTTTTCATTTTTCCTGCTGATTTTCAATATTTCATTTTATGTTAAACTTATTTCCATGCCTACTTCTTCAGTTACTCTTTCCCAGATATTTAACTGGTCTTCCAGTTCCTGCTCATTTTCTTTCCAGATCATCAGATCGTCTGCATTTACTATGATTTTCACACCACCTGCTGTTGAACCTTGGCTAAGTTTCCTTATAATGTTGTCTATGACTATACTGAAAAGCATCTATGATAGCACGCTTCCGTGCCGAACCCTTCTGTCCGTTGCAAACCATTCTGATTTTTTGCCGTCTATTATCATATAACACAATTCAGGCATTTTATACATGTTTCTGGTTCTCGCAAGGAACCCCTTGAGTGCGAAGTCGCAAAAGGCCAATGATGTTTACGCCATTCGACGCCCCACATCTCGTTCTCACTCCTCCGATTCCACCACCCCCCCCCCCAACCAACCCTCCCGCCGCCTCCTTCTCCATTGTTCAATTAGCTGTTTTCTGGGGTATGCGAGAATCGTTAGTTAACGTGGAGGTTTAGCAACAATTTTGGAGAGTGTTTGTGTGTGTGAATGCGCGAGTCTGTAGTCAGCGTGGAGGTTTAGCAGCAAGTTTAGAGATAACTGTATGCTTGGAATTAGACTGTAGTGCGTAGGTACGCAATGGAATTGACTCCAACGCCAGTACTTCTGTGTTCCTTATCTCCTCGAACGCCTGCGCTTGAACACTACAGTACGCCAGCGCATTTACTTGGAGGCTATTCTTGTATTAGCCGATGCAGCCGTTGTTTTTACTACAACACAAAAGTAAGTCGGATCTTCACTTCTAAACCTTATTTTGTATAGCTTGTGGATGATAAATTTGATGGAGAGAACATGCCAGATATTAGACTAAAGACAATTTAATATACAGAAACACCTTCAATTGTATCTGTTCCGCACTAAGATGTGCTTCTTTCCTTGTTTATATTGATAACAATTTCAGTCTTATTTCTGTTAGTTATAATTTGTGCTTCACGCCTAAAAAGAGTTAATATGTTTATGGCAGCAATGCAACATTAATGACAGAACAGAAACTTCGATGCTTATGTTGGAAAAACTGTTAGATACGCAAGCTGAAAATTTTTGTTGCAGTATTGCTTTCATGCAGCGTATGATTATTCGTTTCATGTAACATTGCATTAAGCAATAAAGCTGTTGCTTTTTGATGTACGGTTGCATATACTAAATAGACATTAACAGAATCAAGATTATATCCAATTTAAATTCAGAGACTTATTGCCAAAAGATTATCTTATAATTATTGTTAATAAATTTTGAAATTAAGTTGGGTGCCCTCTTCTGAAATAAAATTTCTAAGTTACAAAAATTCCAAAAGTTGCAGTGACTTTTTCTACCCAGGATACTAGTACCCTACAGCCAATTAGTGTTATCTTTGTGTACAAAACTAATATCTCTGAATCGATGATATTTAGGGCTGATTGATAGTTGTTCTTAAAAATTACATTACCCGAAAAAATGAGCTCGGATCAAACTGAATTCGGAAACCTGTGTTGTATAAAAGTTAACAGTAAAAATATATATATGGCTCTGTGCACAAAGGGACTTTAACATTTGTGATCATCAGTCCCCTAGAACTTAGAACTACTTAAACGTAACTAACCTAAGGACATCACACACATCCATGCCCGAGGCAGGATTCGAACCTGCGACCGTAGCGGTCACGCGGTTCCAGACTGAAGCGCCTAGAACCGCACGGCCACACCGGCCGGCAGTTAACAGCAGATTATGTGCCAGTGAACTGAGAACAACTTTGACTTGGAAAATTTCTCTGGTCAATCTAAGTTATATTGCAGTTGTTGGTTCAAAACCTGGCAATACTACAGAGGAACAGATTACGTTTTTCGCGAACAAAAGATCCAAAGAAGTAAATGTTGAAGGACTGATGTAAGTAAATACGTGAATTTCAAAAAAAAAAATTCGATCTGTAAGATTAGGTTAACAAATGATCGACGATGTAAGTAATAAGTGCAGATAGTAATTATTACCATGCGAATTACGGGAGATGGTTCATATTTGTAGTGAAAAAAGTTGAAATGCGTTTCATAGACATTTAACGCCGGAGTAAGGAATGGAAATTCAATAGTGAACAGTAAGTATATGGAGTTGGACAGCAGCCAATATTGACCAGACAAAAACGCTCTCTAGGCGTGAATAGCAGTAACTGCGCGTTTCATATTAAATTCTACGCAAGCAGTTGTTCATAGGAGGATGAGAATAACACTTACGAACGTGCACAAGATACGTAATTTGCTTTGACAGCTGCGCACACGTTGAAAAACCAAATAGTGAATATACGTAGGTGAATCATTAATCATAACTTAGGCAGCCAATAAGCAAGAAATATCGTCCAAACAGAAATACTTCTAAATTCTAGGCTGATGATCTTTACTATTTATGTTTGCATCATGCCCAAAAACATTTCAAAGCATGATGCTACGCTACGATCTACAACTGTTTGTGTTCGAAGTCATTCGGGCGCGCCACTTGACTGACATCATGTGGCCGTTATCTACCAATTCTCTCAGTATCGTAAAATAAGCCTGAGAACTGTACCCTGCCTTGCTCGAACGCCATCTTGTTCATTGCTTACATTGTCTTAATATATTTTTAAACTTTTCCAGCCACAATTTGTTCTTGTTGTGTGACTTGGTCAACGGTGACATCTTTACACTTTTTTCTGTGTTCACGTAAGTCACTTCACCATTTGTTTTTCGATATGCTGGCCTTCCTTGGCTGTGAAGAGATCATCTTCTTCTGCGTATTTTGTTCTATCTTTACAACAATAATTATAAATAATGTGAAGCTGCGATGTACGATTATTATCTGCGGCCGATGCGCTGTGATTGTGTGGACAGTTATGTTACCAAACATGTATCGTGCTAATTGAGATCAACACTGAATCTCGTACATTTGATTCAAGTTCAGTGTTACACAACATTGCAAATTTACCCACAGAGTAAATCATCACAAGCATCAGCATAGGTTGAAAACATCGTACTGCTGGGCTTGTTTCTTATGATCGAATGCAGTTAACAGGTTAAATTACGATGCTTCACGACAACTTTTCGTTGTTCATCCTTAATCAGGTCACAATACTGCTATAAATTATTTTTTAATATGAAATAGCTGAAATCGTACTTTTATCAATGCTATTAAGTTTCTTTAAATACTGTAAGCTGCTTGTTAGTGTATATGTTTCATTGCTGTTTTCCTTAGGTCACTAGATGTGTAATTAGTGTTTTACTACCAAACTCGTATCATATGACTTATTTCTCTTTCCTTCTTGCCTGTTTGTATGATGAGCTAGCCAACCGATTAATGTCCTGGAGCTCATAAATGTTTCTTTCCATTCACGTATCGACTGTTCAAAGGAGGGAGATGTTAAACCAATGTATTTATATACGAGGGCAAGAAATGAATGATTCAATTAATACTGTTCAATATTTATTTTCGTAACAAGAGGAAAAGTAACAAAAAAATCATGTAAATAATAAATAATGTAACAATAAATAATAAATAATAAATAGCGAAAATAACTAACAAAAATAAATTATGCTGTAACTCAATAAATAAGGATCACATGAGTAAATGTCAATACGTTATTGTCTTCTGTAACATTGTAAAATACAATAAATAACAATGGCACGAATGGAAACAATGAACAATGACAAAATGGTGCAGATGTAAATAAATTAATCATCATATATGAAATATGAAAATTTGATGAAAGGATGACTCAGTCTTATTTTCTCTATTGTGTGCGTGCTATCCATCCATTCTGTTGTGACTAGTGCTGGCAGTTCGATGTTAATTCGATGCTAGAGATGCGGAAGCTGCAGCTATACAGTTGACAACAGCAGCAGTTATTTGTTACTAACAGCTGTATGGTAGTTGAGGCAGCTTAATACTTCGTTAGAAAAGGAAATTTTTAAATTCATCATACCGGTGGCCCTCTCCAAATGCTGGTAATATCATCTTCGACGTCTTGGATACCAAGACTTCTCCTGCTATGTGGCTTCAGAGAAACACACAAATGTTAGTGTAGCGTCCCGTCAGCCACACGAAGGACAATGAGCTGCTCCAGTTTCCTTCAGTTTCTTCGGACGTCTTTATTGCTCAAGCTTCTTCCGCATTCGGCCATCTACTTGGGCTCTGCGCATCCGCATGCAGTGTGATTGGTCGCACTGACGACCCGGTAGTCTTCGTGATCGGAACTGCCATCGACGACCTTGACCACTCGGAAGACGAGCTCCACCTGCTCTGTGCTTTTGGGCACACAGCACAGCGACCCGAGACAGCTGCCGGAGGCTTTGTCGCAGCGGTGCAGCACGGCGTAAGGTGGGTAGAGGGATTCGTCTGGAGGTCCCCTCACCAGATCCTGCGCCAGGATGGACCTGGGCTGCGGCACAGAACAGTAGAGAACGGCTGGACGCTGAGGTGCGGAGGACACCAAAGCGACGACCAGCGCCAGGGAGACTGCGGCAGCGAGGTGCATCGTGTAGTGCAGTGGCTGTAGTCGCAGGACGCTGGTGTGTGAGCGAATGGCTGCCGTCCGGCTGCGACCGTCTTTATAATCGATCGTTGACGTCAATTCCGGCTGGGTTCTGTCTAAATGGACCACGCAGGAAGACGGAGCCCGGGGATCACCGCTCCGCGGATGCGGACGCTGTGGGCGTCCGTGCGGTTTCTTCACGTCTGCTGCAGCAGCGAGCTGTGCGGTACACGTCAGGCAAGACTTCCTGACGTTCGCAGAGGTACCGGAACCTTTTACTTCCACTTTTTAAATACGTTGACCCTATTTACAAGAATCGCACGGATTGCTTTGAAATTTTGACACGAAATTGCATTCATATACCCAAGTGTTATTGTGTCTTGAAAGGAGGATACAAGATGAACATCAACAAAAGCAAAACGAGGATAATGGAATATAGTCGAATTACGTCGGGTGATGCTGAGGGAATTAGATTAGGACATGAGACACTTAAAGTAGTAAAGGAGTTTTGCTATTTGGGGAGCAAAATAACTGTTGATGGTCGAAGTAGAGAGGGTATAAAATGTAGACTGGCAATGGCAAGGAAAGCATTTCTGAAGAAGAGAAATTTGTTAACATAGAGTATAGATTTAAGTGTCAGGAAGTCGTTTCTGAAAGTGTTTGTATGGAGTGTAGCCATGTATGGAAGTGAAACGTGGACGATAAATAGTTTAGACAAGAAGAGAATAGTAGCTTTCGAAATGTGGTGCTACAGAAGAATGCTGAAGATTAGATGGGTAGATCACATAACTAATGAGTAGGTATTGAATTGAATTGGAGAGAAGAGAAATTTGTGGCACAACTTGAAGAGGGGATCGGTTGGTAGGACATGTTCTGAGGCATCAAGGGATCACAAATTTAGCGTTGGAGGAAGAATCCTGGAGATACTAAAAGGTATCAGATAGATTATATAATGGTAAGACAGAGATTTAGGAACCAGGTTTTAAATTGTAAGACATTTCCAGGGGCAGATGTGGATTCTGACCACAATCTATTGGTTATGAACTGCAGATTGAAACTGAAGAAACTGCAAAAAGGTGGGAATTTAAGGAGATGGGACCTGGATAAACTGAAAGAACCAGAGGTTGTAGAGAGTTTCAGGGAGAGCATAAGCGAACAATTGACAGGAATGGGGGAAAGAAATACAGTAGAAGAAGAATGGGTAGCTCTGAGGGATGAAGTAGTGAAGGCAGCAGACGATCAAGTAGGTAAAAAGGCGATGGCTAATAGAAGTCCTTGGGTAACAGAAGAAATACTGAATTTAATTGATGAAAGGAGAAAATATAAAAATGCAGTTAATGAAGCAGGCAAAAAGGAATACAAACGTCTCAAAAATGAGATCGACAGGAAGTGCAAAATGGCTAAGCAGGGATGGCTAGAGGACAAATGTAAGGATATAGAGGCTTGTCTCACTAGGGGTAAGATAGATACTGCCTACAGGAAAATTAAAGAGACCTTTGGAGAGAAGAGAACCACTTGCATGAATATCAAGAGCTCAGATGGCAACCCAGTTCTAAGCAAAGAAGGGAAGGCAGAAACGTGGAAGGAGTATATAGAGGGTTTATACAAGGGCGATGTACTTGAGGACAATATTATGGAAATGGAAGAGGATGTAGACGAAGACGAAATGGGAGATAAGATACTGAGTGAAAAGTTTGACAGAGCACTGAAAGACCTGAGTCGAAACAAGGCCCCGGGAGTAGACAACATTCCATTAGAACTACTGATGGCCTTGGGAGAGCCAGTCATGACAAAACTCTACCATCCGGTGAGCAAGATGTATGAGACAGGCGAAATAACCTCAGACTTCAAGAAGAATATAATAATTCCAATCCCAAAGAAAGCAGGTGTTGACAGATGTGAAAATTACCGAACTATCAGTTTAATAAGTCACAGCTGCAAAATACTAACGCGAATTCTTTACAGACGAATGGAAAAACTGGTAGAAGCGGACCTCGGGGAAGATCAGTTTGGATTCCGTAGAAATGTTGGAACACGTGAGGCAATACTAACCTTACGACTTATCTTAGAAGAAAGATTAAGGAAAGACAAACCTACGTTTCTAGCATTTGTAGACTTTGAGAAAACTTTTGACAATGTTGATTGGAATACTCTCTTTCAAATTCTGAATGTGGCAGGGGTAAAATACAGGGAGCGAAAGGCTATTTACAATTTGTACAGAAAGCAGATGGCAATAATAAGAGTCGAAGGGCATGAAATAGAAGTAGTGGTGGGGAAGGGAGTGAGACAGGGTTGTAGCCTCTCCCTGATGTTATTCAATCTGTATATTGAACAAGCAGGAAAGGAAACAACAAAAAAATGGAGTAGATATTAAAATCCATGGATAAGAAATAAAAATTTTGAGGTTGTCCAATGGCATCGTAATTCTGTCAGAGACAGCAGATGACTTGGAAGAGCAGTTGAACGGAATGGACAGTGTCTTGAAAGGAGCATATAAGATGAACACCAACAAAAGCAAAACGAGGATAATGGAATGTAGTCGAATTAAGTCTGGTGATGCTCAGGAATTAGATTAGGAAATGAGACACTTAAAGTAGTAAAGGAGTTTTGCTATTTAGGGAGTAAAATAACTGATGATGGTCGAAGTAGAGAGGATATAAAATGTAGACTGGCAATGGCAAGGAAATCGTTTCTGAAGAAGAGAAATTTGTTAACATCGGGTATAGATTTAAGTGTCAGGAAGTCGTTTCTGAAAGTATTTGTATGGAGTGTAGCCATGTATGGAAGTGAAACATGGACGATAACTAGTTTGGACAAGAAGAGAATAGAAGCTTTCGAAATGTGGTGCTACAGAAGAATGCTGAAGAATATGTGGGTTGATCAGGTAACTAATGAGGAGGTATTGAATAGGATTGGGGAGAAGAGAAGTTTGTGGCACAACTTGACTAGAAGAAGGGATCGGTTGGTAGGACATGTTTTGAGGCATCAAGGGATCACAAATTTAGCATTGGAGGGCAGTGTGGAGGGTAAAAATCGTAGAGGGAGACCAAGAGATGAATACACTAAGCAGATTCAGAAGGATGTAGGCTGCAGTAGGTACTGGGAGATGAAGAAGCTTGCACAGGATAGAGTAGCATGGAGAGTTGCATCAAACCAGTCTCAGGACTGAAGACCACAACAACAACAACAACAACAGGGCAGCGTGGAGGGTAAAAATCGTAGAGGGAGACCAAGAGATGAATACACTAAGCAGATTCAGAATGATGTAGGTTGCAGTAGGTACTGGGAGATGAAGAAGCTTGCACAGGATAGAGTAGCACGGAGAGCTGCATCAAACCAGTCTCAGGACTGAAGACCACAACAACAACAACTGGTACGCCATCTGGTATATATGTAATGAAAGGGGAAACGTTATAAAAATGTAAATGTTGGTTTGTTCAAAATCGTTAACCTCCAAATCTTCTTGCCCGATTGCTTTGAAATTTTTACACAACGTTGAATTATAATCCGGGTGTGTATTTTGGTACTTAATTCTTTAGCTTATGTATATTGTAGCCATATAATATATAAATATGTATATGTAAGATATAAACGGAACTCATTGTTACCAAAACTCTCAAAATGCACCTTTCCGATTTACTTCAAATTATTACACGTTACTCTCTTAACGTTTAGACACTTACAGCATACATACATTTTGTCAGCGAACGGGAAAATTGATTCATGGCTTGTTGATTTGTGATTGGAATACTACTAATCAGAATAATACTATAGGATCTGAATTTACAATAACAATAAATGAAGCTCAAAGTCAGAGAAAGAGGTTAAGAGGAAATGGACAAGGGGTGGGAGGAAATAGACATAGAAAACAGGAAGGAGGAGATGGTCAGAGAAAGAGAGCAGGAGGAGATGGAGAGAAAGGGGGAGGAGAAGATGAAGGGGGGAGGAGGTGATGGGTTGAGAGAGGGAGGGAGGGGGGAAGGAGGAGATGGAAAGGGGGGTGGAGAAGATGGACAGAGAGAGAGAAACGCGGAGGAGGTGGACAAAGACAGGGGTTGGGGAAATGGACAGAGACAGGGAAGTGAAGGAGATTATGACGCGTGCCGAATTCCCATACATATTAGAAACGTGTTCTTTATCCTTTCTTTCTTTCTTTCCCATTTAAGCATACTGAGCCACTACAAAACGTGACTGGGTACAGCTAGTAAACAATAAAGATAGTCTACCTTACAGTCTCATTGTCCATTATTTTCAGTAATAAGAGAGAGAGTTCAAGCAGCTGTTACAAGATCAGTGTCAGATGCATGATCATGCTCTTAGTTATCTTGCATACATTGAAACGAAATCGTCATTTTACTTCTGTAATATCATTCCATCACCGAGCCAATGTACGCGGCATCAGATCTCACTCTGCCTCTGTGATTGTCACTCCAGTTCGAAAATTTCACCTTCTTTAAGTGCGCTTGTTAAAGTAAATAACTGTTGCAACTAAAGGTAAAGGCTTCAACACTAAGACTGCAAAAGGAATACCATTGTCATATGCAGAGCTGGGAACGGACATGTGGAAACAGTTTATTTCAGGATGAAAACTATCTGCTGACGTGACACAACAAAAAGCGGCATACGGTATTAGAGTATGAAAGAGCCTCCGGAGACTTGCGATCAAATAACGCAGAATTAATAGATACGCCTGCGGAATTTCTAAAACCATTGCAAGAAGTGATAACCAAACGCTTTTTAGGTCGGTGTTTGGAATCCATCAGACAGGAACCATACAATCAGACTTTCGTAAAAATATCATCCACAAAACACCGAAGATAAGAAGGGCAGGTAAATGCGAGAACCATCCACAATCAGGTTAACAGCTCATTCATCCAGGTTCCTAACAAGAATAATATACAGGACGACAAAGGAAATTGAAGATCTGTTAAAACGACGATTTGTTTGGATTTAAAGAGACATCGTAAAGGCAGCACTGCCGTTGCGCTTGATAATCGAAACTTGAGCTGAAAAAATTGTGCATCATGTTTGAAATTCTCAGAAAAATAGGTATAAGCTACAGGGAAAGACGGGCAGTATACGGTACTAACGAACCCGCAAAAGCTTCGCAGTTCCTTATACGTATGGTAATTCGAAATGCATCATAAACTCCTCCCGCCCTCTCTGCCCATTTCCCCCTCCCCCTGTCTTTATCCACTCCCTTCTCTTCCTCTCCCTCTCTCAATGCATCAACTGCTCCCTTCTCTTTCTGTCCATCTCCTCTTCCTCCTCCCTCGTATGTCCAATTCCTCCCTACGCCCTCGCTGTCCTCTTTCCCCTTTCTCTAACCGTGAGCCTTGCTTTTTGTTCTTGCAAGCGAATCCTTGATGAAAACTGAAGTCAGTGAAGATAAAAGGGTAAAATGGTGGGTATCATTGGTGTACAGGATATGTCAAAGACTTTTCTAGCTGTTGGATCTGTGAAGGTAGTAAATTCTAAGACAGTATTGCACATAGTTTTAATCTTCGAATGGGTAAGATTACCAAGTTTCTGACTGTTCGGATTCAGTAGTAGTAGTCTAATCATAAGCCGATAAGCCATCAATACACTCTCCCGTTTTCTATAAAACCGACGGCAAGGAAGGAAAAAAACAGCATATCGTTGCGTTATACAGTATTTGTTTATAAATATATTTAAGGAGAACAAATATATGTGTGAGGAACAACTTGTCTAATGGTTTACTTGCCTTGGTGTAGTAATTTGAACTGACTGCAAGAAAGAAACCAAACCGGACATTTTCACAGCACAGCATTCTCTTTCCCACTGCCAGTTTAACAGAAAAGCTGCACAATGTCGTTTACAAGAAATATACCTATGTCTGTATGAATGTTTAGTAGCGTATCATGTAAAGATTTGAGGTAAATCGGTCACGAACCTTTCGAAACTTTTGCTGACAACGCTTCTCCTTTCCAAATCAAATATATATTATTATACACATTAAAAATTATATCGCCTGTGTCCGTTCGAATGTTCGTTAAAGTTCGTTTTATATATCACATATATTTATATAGTGTAGATACTAAAAATGTATACCCTACGTCGGTCCATACGTTTATTAGAGTACTGTGTCAAAATTAGAAGTAAATCGGGCACGAACTTTTCGAGATTTTTGTTAATAACATAAAACAACGACTTGTCTTTATAGTAGTATTAATGTACAAGAACCAAGTACGAACAATAAGGATTGCATACCAAAAACCAAATGCTCAGATTAAAAAGGCTGTTTTCCTCAGGGCGACAGTCTTCCTTCCCAACTGTTGAACCTGTGCACGGAAGAAGCAATGACGAAAATAAAGATTCATGAGTGGGACTGAAATTTTGGATGAAAAGATGTCAACGAACAATTTCACTAACGACATTGCTACCCTCAGTGCATGTGAGTAATAATTACAGGACCGCCGGAATTGAATGAACAGTGTAATGTGCACAGAATATGAAAAAAGCGTAAATCAGAGAGAAGAAAGTACCGTAGAGTAGCAAAAATTAGTTTGAAACTTCCTGACAGATTAAAACTATGTGCCGGACCGAGACTCGAACTCGGGACCTCTGCCCTTCGCGGGCAAGTGCTCTACCAACTGAGCTACCCAAGCACGACTCACGCCGCGTCCTCAGAGCTTCACTTCCACCAGTACCTCATCTCCTACTTTCCAAACTTCACAGAAGCTCTCCTGCGAGTTCGAGGTAGTTTCATATCAGCGCACACTCCGCTGCAGAGTGAAAATCTCATTCTAAAAATGAGATTAGCGGTAAACTTAATATACAATCTGGGGACCACGAAGTGGGCAATGTAAAGGAATTCTATTAACTTAGAACCAAAATTATACGTGACGGACGAAGCCAAGGGGATATAGAAAGGCGAAGAGCGGATTTCTCGCTAAAACAAGTCCACTAGAGCCAATGTGGGAAAGAAGTCTTTGAAAACGCACGTCTGAAGCACAGCATTATATGGAGGTGAATCATGGACTGTGGAAAACCGGAAAATTAGAGAATGAGTTTTGGAAGTACTGAAAATTTGGTAGGCTGATAAAGTAAGGAGTGAGGAGATTCTCCGTCGAATTGTCGAGAAGATGTGGTAAATAATGGCAAACAGAAGTATCAAGATGACAGAACATGGAATACTTTCCATGATACCAGCGGGATCCGTAGCGGGAATATACGCAACAAAAGAATGAGCACGCTGGTTGTAACTGCTGAGGAGGCTGACACGGGAGCGGAAGCCGTGCCGGGCCGCTGAATCCGGTAACAAGTTTGATCAGAAAATAAATAAATAAATAAAATTAAATGTATTTCTTGTTCCGGCAAGAGGTTGGAAACGAACTGCAGCTGCTGTTCCGCTAACCTGATTCCACAATAAACTCTCACTCTCTTTTGCATTCGTGAAAAATAATTCAACAAAGCACTGGCTTACTTAGAAGAAGATTAGGGATGGACTCAGCAGCATCCTTATGTCAAGAACTTCGATGCCTCAAAGTGACCACTAGTAAATTAAATCAGGATAGGCGGACGATATTTCAACTCCCGTTCTCCGAAATAAAACAACAGTTTCTTAGGTACTATGACACATCGTTCTGTAACCTTGAGGAAATATCCTCATATCTTACTCTGCCATATGAATCAGATTATGGAGTACATCAATAGTCTGGGCCACACTCCAGGATGACATACCTACAAAGGTGTACCATGTCCAAAATTGAATTCCACAACAAATACCAGGGAATTTCTTAGGACTTACTAAGACTTCTCTAGTCTGAGATAGATGGAACAAAATAAGAAAAACTGATACGTTGAATTTGTTCGAATTTTCTAGTTTTCCAATATTTTCTGACGTTAGCCATTTATACAATTTCTGCTCTTTTTATCTGTCTGATCAACTATCATTTCAGTTTTAAGCAGAACCGTGAAAGTGACTTGTATTTTAGAGCAGTTGTGCTCAAATCTTAGAGAGAAAGAGAGACAGAGAGAGAGAGAGAGAGAGAGAGAGAGGTCTAAAGAACAGAGATATTCATAAACGATTGTTTGGCCTTGTGACAGATTTCATCTGCAGGAGACTTGCTGTCTACACTTTCCTCCCTTTGGTGGGAATTCCACGCCGGCTGTGCTATGCGTATGCCTTCCACATCACATGCGCCTTCCTTTCTTCACAGACAAGGCGGCAATTCCGAGAAGCGACGCATTTCCTTTCTGGAGTCTGCCACTGCTTTGCTCCTGTAACAGACGTTGCCTGCATAAAGAAATATTTATGTGCTTGATTTAGATTTTGTGTTTTCGTACTCTACAAAACATCACTCTCCCATTAAATACAGTGAAGCGCCAAAGCAACGGGTATAAGCATGCGTATTCAAAGACATAGATATGTAAAAAGGCAGAATACGGAGCTGCGGTTGGCAACGCCTGTATAAGACAAGCGTCTGGCGCAGTGGTTAGATCGGTTACTGCTGCTACAATGGCAGGTTATCAAGATTTAAGTAAGTCTGAACGTGGTGTTATAGTCGGCGCACGAGCGATGGGACACGGTGTCTCCGAGGTAGCGATGAAGTGGGGATTTTCCCGTACGACCATTTCACAAGTGTACCGCAAATATCAGGAATCCGGTAAAACATCAAATCTCTGACATTGCTGCGGCCAGAAAAATATCCTGCAAGAACGGGACCAATGACGTCTGAAGAGAATCGTTCAACGTGACAGAACTGCAACCATTCCGCAAATTGCTGCAGATTTCAATGCTGAGCCATCAACAAGCCTTTCGGAGCCGAAGGCCCACTCGTGTATCCTTGATCACTGCACGATACAACGCTTTACCTCTCGTCTGTCCGCCCTCGGTAGCTGAGTGGTCAGCGCGACAGAATGTCAGTCCTAAGGGCCTGGGTTCGATTCCGGGCTGGGTCGGAGATTTTCTCCGCTCAGGAACTGGGTGTTATGTTGTCCTGATCATCATAATTTCATCCCCATCGACGCTCAAGTCGCCGAAGTGGCGTCAAATCGAAAGACTTGCACCGGGCGAACGGTCTACCCGACGGGAGGCCCTAGTCAAACACACGACACCATGACGACGACCTTTCGCCTGGGCCCGTCAACACCGACATTGGACTCTTGATGACTGGAAACATGCTCTCTTGTCGGACGAGTCTCATTTCAAACTGCATCAAGCGGATGGAGACAACATATTTTCAAATTTTGTCATCATTTTCTCCAGACCCTTATCAGACACCGCAGCAACGACTTTTTTCATACGCTTGAGTGCCGGGAACTTCTGCAGGTCTACTGGTGCACAGTCACTGTTCTTGTAAAAGATCTTTTTCGGCAGTGCTCGATCCTTCATACAGACATTCATGTAGGCCGAGGAATAGCCGTGCGTCGCGAGTCTGTTGGTGTGCTTATTCTGACGTTTACAGCGCCATCTGTCGATCAAATTTTCATTAAATTCTTTTTGTTCCATGATGTTTCCGCCTGTGTCAGTAATATGCTATTCACATTCGACGTGATTCTGAGCAGTTCTTCTCTTTATACAGCGTTTCGAAACTGGAACGTTAATTATGGATACCCTGTATCTTGCGGGGCAAAGACCAAAGGTATAATATCAAATAGGAATCACTTGCTAATCTTCTGTAAAAATTTACAGACCATTAGTAACTGTTTCCTATTCGACACTAATATCATGTTGACGAAGTACCGATGAAAATTTCTGTTAATGTTAAGAAAACGATACAACTACGTTTTGCTCGTGGTAAATATGTAACAAAATGGATGCCAAAGCTAGAGTTCACAGATAACATTGTCCTTCTGGCTAAAACTAAAGTTGACTATTAAGAATAGTTTAATGGAATGTATGGATGTGGAATTTATAATAATGGTAAAAGAAAATGAGACAAAAATAATAAGGGGTACTAGCAAGGAAATTAACGATCATCTGAACATCATGTTTGAGAAACTAAAACGAGGAGAAGTCAGTCGGCCCTCGGCGGCCGTGGCGAGCGGACGCGCGGTGGTGTTTACGTCTCTGCTGCTGCCGGCTGAGCGCTGTCTACGGTGAGTTGACGCTATTGTAGCGTACACAGTTAAGGGTTATTGTGTGAAAAATGTCACGAATTGACTATGAATGAACTAGCACGAAATGATACTTTGAAATTAAATTTCGATCCGAAATATGCACGACCTAAAGCTTACGAACTCGACGCATGGATTGAGAATGTTTTGAAACGATCTTTTGACGAAATAATTGGTGTACATCTTTCGATCGTTAGCAGTACTGCGCACATAAAATTTAAAACGACTGAAAAATGCGATCAAATTGTTCAGTCATGCGGTGGTAGCCTTAAATTTACTCACAGCGATGGTAATATTGGCGAAGTTCATTTATCTCGTGCAGGGTTTGGTGTCCGCACAGTTAGAATTTTCGAACTACCTTTTGAAGTTCCTGCCGACGAAATAAATGCAGTTTTGAAAAATTATGGTACGATTATCAGCAATATTGCGGAAAAGTGGATGTCCTTCAAAGTTCCTGTCTTGAACGGTGTTCGACAGGTGAAAATAGAACTGGAGAAACACATTCCATCATATATTACGATCTGTGGATACAGGGCAATTGTTATATACGATGAACAACCTCGCACATGCTCTGGGTGTGGTGCAACTGATCATGTTCGCGCACAGTGCGTACAGAGACGAGTGACACAGTTGCCACCAGGCAAAAGTGTTCCTAGTAACAAGATGTCATCAATGCCTCTAACTTATGTGGCGGCAGTCCGTTCGACCATGGCAGCGACGGAGGTCACTCACATGGACACAACTGTCAACACCACGGAAGCTGACCAGACACCAATGGAGACGGCCACCCCAGAAGGCAACGCTGACACCACCCCCGACGTGACGATGAAACTGAACGATCCGGAGGCTACGTGTTTGGTTAGCGCCCAGGTTGGCGAGAAAACCCAAGATGTTGAGAATGATCCACGCACAGACAAAAGAGCGGATTCTAAATCAATGGGAAGCGACGACAACACCAGATTACCAATCTGCAGCTCTTCCTCAGTGACTGTGGCAAATGAAAGGGCTGACGTTTCTCCTAAAAAAACACAAAAAGCGACGGATCGCTCACAAGGATGCTGAGAAAACAGCAACACTGCTGCGCGAGAAAGGTGCGCAAATTGCCCGCGAATTAACGGACGCAACTCTTGGCAGGACAGATGCGAAGCAATCGAGTGGCCACGACCAGGCGATAACAGTGACCACGCCGAACTCTGGGGTTGGAAATCAAGCTGCAGCAGACGAGGATCGGGTCTCTCAGCAGCTCCTGAGAGAGGGGCGAAAAGAACAGTGTCCAACGGGAAAGGGCTCAGATCAGAAGATGGACATGTCAAATGCAGGCAGCTGGGCTGATGATATCGAGGACATGTCGGTGGATCGAGGACTGATTACGTCTGAACCACCAAAGGAGGCTATGCCAGCCGGGAGAGCAGAATTACTTGTGACACGACAGCTTTCAACGAACCTGAGAAAAGATGAGGATTCGGATACGTATTAATTTCCTCACCGATATCATGCTTTTGCTGACTGGTTAGCGACTTTTAACATAGAGAATTTCATGCCTCCTTTTCAAGACTACAAGATAGTCACCGTAAACATAAACAAAATAACTTCAGAGCAGAAGATACACAGTCTCCGCGATTATTTGTATAGCTGTGATGCAGACATCGCGATGCTGCAGGAGGTGGCTCACCATTTCCTACCTGACTTTTCTGGGTATGACGTACTGACAAATACCATCCCAGATAGCTCCTCAGGCACAGCTCTGTTATTCAAAGAGGGTATTATTGTCTCGGACGTGGAAAGACTAGAGTCTGGCAGAGGAATCTCGTGCCTTATTAATGGAGTTCGATTGATAAACATCTATGCTCCCTCGGGGAATCAAAATAGAGCTGCCAGAGCACATTTTTACGCTACTGACTTATTGTATCTTTTACGGAGGAATGAGGAGGACGTGATCGTTGGCGGGGATTTTAATTGTGTTTTAAAACCTAAAGACCAGTGGCCGAACTTTAACGGTTGTGCGACACTTGCCGAAACTGTTCGACTGATGGACCTAGAAGACACCTAGGAAATCCTGAACGGGGACTGACAGTGTTTTACCTATTTTACCGCTCAAACTGCCAGCCGACTAGACAGAATTTATGTAGGAAAACGCCTGCGGGACAAGATCTCTGCAACGGAGACGTGACCGTTGTACTTCTCCGACCACGAGGCATATCACTGTACAATCCGAATGGTACGGCAGGGAACGTACCGTGGCAGATCAGGTTGGAAGCTGAATGTTTCAATACTCAATGATCAAGGTTTAAGAGAACGGGTGCAGGAAGTATGGGATCTCTGCTCACGGCGCCAACAAACTTTCCCGTCGGTCACGCTGTGGTGGTGCCGCTGCGCAAAGCCCAAACTTATTAATTGCTTGAAAGGTTACAGCTATGAAAGGAGCCAGCAGCAGAAAGAGCTTTTCGAATTTTATTTTCGATGTCTCCGTGAGCTGTATTCTGCTCCTCATGTCACACAGGAGAACTTAGTACAGATCAAAAGGATTAAGGCGATGCTAACACTATTGAAACGAAAACAACTGGAAGGAATTAAAATACGTTCTCGCGATGGTAACAGCGCCTATGACGAAAGCCCATCCTCCTTCTATCTTGCGAAAGAGAAACGCCGCGCAAGACAGAAATTGATTCACAGATTAAAAACAGAAGATGGCAGTGTCACCACAACCCAGAATGAGATAAAGGAATATATAACCGACTATTACCGACGGCTGTACATGTCAGAGCTCACGAATGACGAGGCAATTACGACCATGAAAAACTACCTTACAGCTACCCTCGACGAGACGGACAGACAACTATTACTAAGTGATGTCACAGAGGAAGAACTTCGGGAGGCTTTGAGGAAGGCTCAGGGTAATAAATCGCCCGGGGCAGATGGCCTACCCATTGAATTCTACAAACAATTCTGGTATTTACTCGAACATTGCTTTCTGAACATATGTAATGAAATTAAAGCAGGTCGGCAAATACCAGCAGGATTCAGTGATAGTCTAATTGTACTTGTCCCCAAAGAATACCCACCAGATGATGTCAATAAATTTCGTCCTATTTCCCTCCTCAACTCCGATTACAAAATTGTGGCCCGCGTTCTAGCAGCTAGAATTAAACATGTTTTACATAAAATCATACATGATAGCCAGACAGCAGCCGTCCCTGGTCGAACGATCTTTAGAAGTCTCGCAGATTATAGGGAGATCATTTCCTTTAGTGCTATTACCCAACCGGAGTCTGCAATTTTAGCTCTAGATCAATGCAAAGCCTTTGACAGGATCTCGCACAGCTACCTTTTTCAAATTATGAACCATTTAGGTTTTGGTGACGGTTTTATTACGATGGTCAAAAATATGTACACCTCTGCTTGCTCTAGGATCGTCATCAATGGGCAACTCTCCCGGCAAATAACTATTGAGCGATCTGTACGACAAGGGTGCCCCATGTCAATGCCTCTTTTTGTCATTGCCATTGAGCCACTTGTTCGTTTGCTGAACCGTACACTTGAGGGCTTAACCCTGTATTCGACGACTGTAAAATGTGTGGCATACGCGGATGACGTAAGTGTCATCGTACGTCCGGAGCGAGACCTACAAGAAGTCACTAATAGTGTACGGGAGTATGAAAGAGCCTCATGCTGAAAGCTCAACTATCACAAGACTAAACTAATGCCGATCGGTAGAGGGTTTAGAATCGATGATAACTGCCCATATGTAGTACATGAGAGTATCAAGCTGTTGGGAATACGAATGGGCCGCTGCCCTCTGAAAACTACTGCGGACAATTGGTAAGAGCTTTTGGCTATGACGAGAGGTTGTCTCCAGCAAAATAAAGGCAGAGAACAGGACCTCATACAAAGAGTGCAGTTTATCAATAAAATGATACTTTCGAAAATCTGGTATGTAGGGCAGACAATCCCTGTGGTCAACAGCATTTCCAAGCAAATAATGACGGCAATTGGTTGGTATATTTGGAGGGGTGAAATATTCAAAGTGGGAATTAATGTTATTACTCTCCCACCAGAGAAAGGGGGCCTAGGGCTAATAGATGTTGAAATTAAATGCAAGGCTCTTCTTATACGGAGAACTATTCAGCTGTTTCAAGACTACCCAGACAGCGCGCTCCATATGGCCCTACGGATGTATACACTTACTAATATGGCAATACCGATAAACCTGGGGGAAACCCAATACAAAGCCAACCACATCAAGATGTTTCTGCTCGAAGTTAGTTACCTCCGAGCGAAACTGTGCGCACCAATACAGGACCTTACAACCGCCCAACTATACCGGATAATGAATACTGGTGGAAGAGTAAACCGCATGGAAACGAAATATCCCCAACGGGATTGGGCTCAAATCTGGAAGAACATCCACAACAAAGTGCTCGGAACAAATATCAGATCAACGTGGTATAGAGTAGTTAATGAGACCATACCTACGAAAGAAAAATTACACAGAATAAGATTGTCGGCAACTGACAGATGTGGAGAGTGTGCCCTCATAGACAACTTGCTACACAGATGTGTCTGCGGAGAAAATAAATTGGTCTGGGAATGGTGCAGAATGAACCTTGCCTCTATCTGCAGGACAGCTAGACAGACAATCTCCATCACATCGGTGTTGCAACCTGATGGCACTTACTACCCCATCACGAAGAAAAATATATGGACATGGCTGACAGGACATACTCTGCATTACCTAATTGAAGCCGAAGATGCGCCATCTTACCAGGGCTACAGAGTATATCTAGCCACACAAGCGCAACTGCTGATTAAGGATGACAAATACAGACAAAAGTTCGCGAACTATATACCAGCATTGAGAATAACGACACTATGAACGACAACGACAATGAACAAAAACAAACAAGGAACGACGAAGTAGATGTATGCAATGCGTCTGACTGTTGATAACGTTGATGGCAGTGGACTTTTTTTTTCTTTTTTTTTTCCAACATCGCAACCAGTGTGTGGCGTCTGGCAATTGGGCACTCAGTGCTAAGAGAAGACAACTGCCGACATAGGATATCACATACAAACGGGGAAAAAGAAACGAGACCAAGCTATGTGCTTGGGGTATACCGTAATAGGCAACCCTCGAGAAGACGAGCGTTGAGTGCCGTCAACAAGCCGAGATGTCTCACGCAAAGAATAGTGGAAACAAACAATTTTAAAAAAAAACTTTTGGTATATTAAAAAAGTTAAAAAAATACAAAAATCAAAAAACTACAAAACACGATGAAAATAAAAGTTTTGCAGCAAAGAGTCTTCAACAAGGAATGAAACGTTTCCTTTGCTGCAGAAGCAACGCACCTTGAACTTTCCACTGCAGTAACAACACGTTTTCCTTTCTTGATGCAGAAGAAGCGTCCTTTGTGTTAAACGTTCTTTTAGTGGCATAGAAGCCAGGCCGAGAAGGCAGAAATTGGCGAGCGCAAGGATGGGTTGAAGGGGACAAAAAAGAAAAAAAAGTGGTCAGCGCGACAGAATGTCAGTCCTAAGGGCCTGGGTTCGATTCCGGGCTGGCTCGGAGATTTTCTCCGCTCAGGAACTGGGTGTTATGTTGTCCTGATCATCATAATTTCATCCCCATCGACGCTCAAGTCGCCGAAGTGGCGTCAAATCGAAAGACTTGCACCGGGCGAACGGTCTACCCGACGGGAGGCCCTAGTCAAACACACGACACCATGACGACGACCTTTCGCCTGGGCCCGTCAACACCGACATTGGACTCTTGATGACTGGAAACATGCTCTCTTGTCGGACGAGTCTCATTTCAAACTGCATCAAGCGGATGGAGACAACATCTTTTCAAATTTTGTCATCATTTTCTCCAGACCCATTATCAGACACCGCAGCAACGACTTTTTTCATACGCTTGAGTGCCGGGAACTTCTGCAGGTCTACTGGTGCACAGTCACTGTTCTTGTAAAAGATCTTTTTCGGCAGTGCTCGATCCTTCATACAGACATTCATGTAGGCCGAGGAATAGCCGTGCGTCGCGAGTCTGTTGGTGTGCTTATTGGCTCTGAGCACCATGGGACTCAACTGCGGAGGTCATTAGTCCCCTAGAACTTAGAACTAGTTAAACCTAACTAGCCTAAGGACATCACAAACATCCATGCCCGAGGCAGGATTCGAACCTGCGACCGTAGCGGTCTTACGGTTCCAGACTGCAGCGCCTTTAACCGCACGGCCACTTCGGCCGGCCGGTGTGCTTATTCTGACGTTTACAGCGCCATCTGTCGATCAAATTTTCATTAAATTCTTTTTGTTCCATGATGTTTCCGCCTGTGTCAGTAATATGCTATTCACATTCGACGTGATTCTGAGCAGTTCTTCTCTTTATACAGCGTTTCGAAACTGGAACGTTAATTATGGATACCCTGTATCTTGCGGGGCAAAGACCAAAGGTATAATATCAAATAGGAATCACTTGCTAATCTTCTGTAAAAATTTACAGACCATTAGTAACTGTTTCCTATTCGACACTAATATCATGTTGACGAAGTACCGATGAAAATTTCTGTTAATGTTAAGAAAACGGTACAACTACGTTTTGCTCGTGGTAAATATGTAACAAAATGGATGCCAAAGCTAGAGTTCACAGATAACATTGTCCTTCTGGCTAAAACTAAAGTTGACTATTAAGAATAGTTTAATGGAATGTATGGACGTGGAATTTATAATAATGGTAAAAGAAAATGAGACAAAAATAATAAGGGGTACTAGCAAGGAAATTAACGATCATCTGAACATCATGTTTGAGAAACTAAAACGAGGAGAAGTGTAACAAGTGTGTGTGTTGGAAGAATTGAGTCACCGTATATGTAACTAACATCTGGTCTATACAAAGGAAAACAGGAATTCTAACGTAACACTCGAACGTTAACTTTCTTTAACATGTTTCTTTAATCGTCTCTATGATTGATGGACAAATTAACACTTGTCCAATCGTTAAATTATCGTGTAAGGAAAATCGGAAACTTCGTTTGTAAAGATTTTAACATCGAAGAAAGATTAAACGTCCGTCTCCTATAAAACACGCAAAACGAGTGGCTATTGACAAACGCGGACAGCAGTGTCTCCGGTAGAACTGTTACTACTACTACTACTAGCAGTAGTTGTCGTATTCATCCACGAAGCACTTTTCCGTGGATATTGGATATGCAGTGATATTGAAATTAAGAACAAAAAAGAAAACTATAATTCATATTTATAGACCTTTACATACAAAGACAAGGATGGGAAAGGTGGTTGTCCGTTCAGACTTAGTATTATTTAATAAAGTGAGAAGCTAATGCTACACTTGTTGACTGTCACCATTATGTCTGTGTTCGCTTCTAAATAAAGTGAACTAACACAGTTCCTTTTCTTTTTTCCCCAGACATGTTTGGCTGAAGCCTCAGCTTCTTCCACTGCTCTTTTATTTGCTTCCTATCACATAACAGGAACGGATTTTCTTTTTAAAGGGTGCCAGAAATCATTGCAACCCGTCCCCTTTTGTGATTCTTCGATTTTTATTTACCATGACCGGTTTCGAATCGCCTAGCGATTCATCATCAGATGATATACATCTATTGCATATTTGGAGTACTGTGGGTGTAGTGTACGAGGGCTATTCCGAAAGTAAGGTCCGATAGGTCGCGAAATGGAAACCACGGTAAAAATCGAAAATGTTTTATTTGCAACAGTTAGATACACCTTGCAGCTACTTATCTCCATAGTCGCCGACCCGACTTAGACGTGTATCGTAGCGTTGTACCAACTTTCCCATACCCTCGCTATAGAAGGCAGCCGCCAGTGCTCTCCGCCAATTCTCTACGCTGGCCTACGGCTCGTTGTCTTGTGCCGAAATGTTGTCCTCATAACCAGCGGTTCATGTGACCAGAGCTGAAACTCAGAGGGAGACAATTATGGGCTGTATTGTGGGTACTCTCACATTTCCATTTGAAAACGATGCAGGAGCATCTTCATTGCCCCTGCAGAATGCGGCTAAGAATTGTCTTGAAGACGAAACAGCACGACAGTTATGTAATGTTAGCTGCATAGCTTCAGGGGAAATTTCTCACCAGGCCCCCGTACTTGGCGGCAGACACTATTTTCTAGACATCTTTACGCACTCACTGCGAGCTCAGAAATGAGAAGAGCGACGTGATGCTAACTGGGGTTATACTAGAGACACTACCCAACACATCTGTGCAAAGCTTTATCGGATTTTCATAGTCGTTTCCATTTCGTGACCGATCGGACCTTACTTTCGGAATAGCCCTCGTATTTGTTGCAAGATATAACAACCAAACATCAAAGCACTGAATGTGACAAGAATTATTTACAACGTATGATCGGCTTAAAGACTTACAGCTATTAGTATCCCTTGGTTTATTCCTGGTGCGCCCAAGTTTCTGGAAAACGTGATGTATCTTTCGATTATCATAATTCTATAGCATTTCACAAACTTTGCTGCAGGTGCAACTCTCATGTACATGACGAAGCTGATGTTCAAAGAATTTGTGTTGTGCCAGAGACTTTCTTTGCTTAACACACGCATTGTACACTGGTGATAGAAAGTATATATCGATAACAGTAACATTTATTCACCTTGCAAAATAACTGACACGTTCTATTTGCGGAATAAGAGTTTGGAATTATATTTCATCCACAATTTTAGTAATGAAATTACGTTTGGCGTGTTTGTCTTTGCTTAATCAACATTGAATACTGTTTATGAATTAAACAGTAGAACATAGCATGTGGTTTTTTTTAATGAAATGTATACCGGAGGTTGTAGCCGTGTGTGTGTGTGTGTGTGTGTGTACGAGTGTGTGTGTGTGTGTGTGTGTGTGTGTGTGTGTGTGTCATTCGCCATGTTAGTTTCTTCATTCACCCTGTTAACACATACAGTGGTTTCTGTAGCTTTCTGTACTTAGCTGTATAACTGTTATTCTTATGAAGTTTGTCGTCCGCAACCATACATAACTTAATATAGAACAGTTATTTACATCAAAAATTATATCTGGAATGTAAAATTATTTTCGTTTGCATTATTTTAGAGTACGTGAAAGATCGTGTGCATTTTTGTGTGAGTAGGGCAAAATATTCCACCTTGTGACGATCTGGAAACATGTAAGAGCAATTGTAAACACATTGAAACACACACAAAAAAACATACACACAGATGGTGTGCGAAACTTAAGAACGAAAGTAACTTTCGCAGGATGTGACACCGACAAGAAACACAGCTCAATGAAAGTTGGACTGTGCACAGAAAGAGCTGCTACAGTATGGTACAGAAGGTAACTAGAAGAAATACGCAACGAGACGAACAGAAATGACAGTTTTATTCAAGGACAGTACTTACACCGAAGACCCCGCGTTTCAGGATCGTCTTCTGGACATTACAAAAGGCGGGACATAATTCCTAGTACCATGTGTGATCACTCCGACAGCAATGCATGCTCTGCAAAGTGCTTCCAAGCTGGCCACAAGGCTGACAAGAAGTTCTTGTGCGGTTGACCGCTGCCGAATAGCCGAAGTGCGCTGTTCGGTACGGTCGGCCTTCTCGTCCGTAAAAATGAACTCAGCGCCGAATGGATCCTCGAAAAGACGCAAATGGAGAAGGAGAACTGTGTCACAAATATGTTGGTCAATAAGTGTGCCGCAATAAAAAATTTGCAGGGCAGTACGCCCACGCATCATTGTGCCTCCCCACACCGTAACAAATGGCCCACCGAACTGATCAGTTCGACAGAGCTGAGCGAGAGATGGGAGCACCGAAGGCTCCCATGAACATTGTTAACATGGCCATTTTGGTGTGAAAGTTCTCTTTCAACAAATTTTTAAAAAAGGACTGGAGTACTGTTTCTGATTGTAAGAACTGAGCTGTAATATTAAATTAACTGTCGTAATGAAACTTCTATTGTTGTAATGTGAAAGCAAAGCTACAGTGTAATAATGATTAGTTGTCTTAATGTGATGGGACGTCTTTTATACTGCAGAGGTTAATAGTCTGGCTGCAATAATTTTGAGCAGTATAAACTGCCTGAATAATAAACTTGACATAAAACCTAAGATAATTAGTTGGTCCTGATTGAATAACAAAAACATAAAATATTTAGTCTTTACCTCTTTTCTGCGCAAATCTGATAACGCATTGCAGTACTGCTTTGTCTTGCGCGCCGCTGTTCTAAAGCTGCAAATTATTATGTATACACATAGATACTCGTGGGGTGCAATGAGTTCTCTATTAGTTGCAAATCGTAGTATACTTTTGGAAAAAATATGATCAATTAAAAATTGTAAGAGAAAGGTAAGTGAAAAATGAAATATGGGCATAAATGACAACGTAGGTTTTTTTTTTTTTGCATACTGTGAAAAACTGTTCAAGGCTGATTTTAAATTTAATTATCGTCTTATCATCCAAGCAATACACTTCAGTACAATAACGAAGTTACTCCAGTGCCGCAGCAGTAATGAAAAAATGTATGTTGTTGTTGTGGTCTTCAGTCCTGAGACTGGTTTGATGCAGCTTTCCATGCTACTCTATCCTGTGCAAGCTTCTTCATCACATAGTACTTACTGCAACCTACATCCTTCTGAATTGCTTAGTGTATTCATCTCTTGGTCTCCCTCTACGATTTTTACCCTCCACGCTGCCCTCCAACGCTAAATTTGTGATCCCTTGATGCCTCAGAACATGTCCTACCAACCGGCCCCTTCTTCTTGTCAAGTTGTGCCACAAACACCTCCCCAATTATATTCAATACCTCCTCATTAGTTATGGATCTACCCATCTAATCTTCAGCATTCTTCTATAGCACCACATTTCGAAAGCTTCTATTCTCTTCTTGTCCAAACTGTTTACCGTCCATGTTTTTACTTCCATACATGGCTACACTCCATACAAATACTTCCAGAAACGACTTCCTGACACTTAAATCTATACTCGATGTTAACACATTTCTCTTCTTCAGAAACGCTTTCCTTGCCATTGCCAGTCTACATTTTATACCCTCTCTACTTCGACCATCATCAGTTATTTTGCTCCCCAAATAGCAAAACTCCTTTACTAAGTGTCTCAATTCCTAATCTAATTCCCTCAGCATCACCCGACTTAATTCGACTACATTCCGTTACCCTCGTTCTGCTTTTGTTGATGTTCATCTTATATCCTTCTTTCAAGACACTGTCCATTCCGTTCAACTGCTCTTCCAAGTCATCTGCTGTCTCTTACAGAATTACAATGTTATCGGCGAACCTCAAAGTTTTTATTTCTTCTCCACGTATTATAATACCTACTCCGAATTTTTCTTTTGTTTCCTTTACTGTTTGCTCAGTATACAGATTGAATAACATCTTGGATAGACTACAACTCTGTCTCAGTCCCTTCCCAACCGCTGCTTCCCTTTCATGCCCCTCGCCTCTTATAACTGCCATCTGCTTTCTGTACAAATTGTAAATAGCCTTTCGCTCCCTGTATTTTACCCCTGCCACCTTTAGAATTTGAAAGAGAATATTCCAGTCAACATTGTCAAAAGCTTTCTCTAAGTCTACAAATGCTAGAAACGTAGGTTTGCCTTTCCTTAATCTATTTTGTAAGATAAGTCGTAGGGTCAGTATTGCCTCACGTGCTCCAATATTTCTACGGAATCCAAACTGATCTTCCCCGATGTCGGCTTCTACCAGTTTTTCCATTCGTCTGTAAAGAATTCGCGTTAGTATTTTGCAACTGTGACTTATTAAACCGATAGTTCGGTAATTTTCACATCTGTCAACACCTGCTTTCTTTGGGATTGGAATTATTATATTCTTTTTGAAGTCTGAGGGTATTTCGCCTGTCTGATACATCTTGCTCACCAGATGGCAGAGTTTTGTCAGGACTGGCTCTCCCAAGGCCGTCAGTAGTTCTAATGGAATGTTGTCTATTCTTGGGGCCTTGTTTCGTCTCAGGTCTTTCAGTGTTCAGTCAAACTCTTCACGCAGTACCGTATCTCCCATTTCATCTTCATCTACATCTTCTTCCATTTCCATAATATTGTCCTCAAGTACATAGCTCTTGTTTAGTCCCTGTATATACTCCTTCCACCTTTCTACTTTCCCTTCTTTGGAACTGGGTTTCCATCTGAGCTCTTGATATTCTACAAGTGGTTCTCTTTTCTCCAAAGGTCTCTTTAATTTTCCTGTAGGCAGTATCTATCTTACCCCTAGTAAGATAAGCCTCTACAGCCTTACATTTGTCCTCTAGCCATCCCTGCTTAGCCATTTTGCACTTCCTGTCGATCTCATTTTTGAGACGTTTGTATTCCTTTTTGCCTGCTTCATTTACTGCATTTTTATATTTTCTCCTGTCATCAATTAAATTCAATATTTCAAAAAAAGTAACATCAATAATATATTTCCTCTGACATTCCACTTCTAGTATACACATAGTTCCATTAAACTTCCTCCTTCACAAATCAGTTCCCGTTACAATCTTGATATAATCGTATTCATTAAACACATTGACAAATCGAGACTTAATATTTGAAACATAACATTACCATTGCTTCCTCACTCTAACACAGCTTAACATTATCTGACGACTGCACCCTCGCGCACACCAAAGATGATAACCTAACTTCTGCGATACAGCTTTACAGCATCGCTGTTCGCTCATAATCGATTCAGATACCAAAATCATACATGACACCTATCAGGGGGAGTGTTGACCTCAGGTGTTAAGTCCCATAGTCGTTAGAGCCATTTGAATCTATCAGGTGGTTTCGGTGTAGGGAGGAATAAAACGTTGCATGCACGTACTGCCCTCCAAAACTTTAAAGTCGGTAAGCCGGCCGAATAGGACGAGCGGTTCTAGGCGCTTCAGTCAACCACTACGGTCGCAGGTTCGAATCCTGCCTCGGGCATGGGTGTGTGTGATGTCCTTAGGTTAGTTAGGTTTGAGTAGTTCTAAGTTCTAGGGGACTGATTACCTCAGATGTTAAGTCCCATAGTGCTCACAGCCATTTGATTTTCTGTAACTTAAGCGAAATATTTCTGGAAAAGAAAGAAGAAAAAATTGTGTTAGCTCAAGGAGTTACAAGTCACTGCACATATTTCACGCCATACACACACATTACGTACTGTAACATTACACACACTATCATGTGACATCCTGACAACAGCGACTATAACTGGGCCCCATTCTGTTCATCACAACTTCACATTTGTTTGGCTAAAATAACGAGTCTGTATCTCTTTATAATGAGTGAAATCTTGAGTTCAGAAAGAGCTTAAGGAGGTAGTACTGTACATTGCGCTGGTTAATACGTGATTTTCCTATGACATTAGTAACATAAACGAGGACGGCAAACGAGAACTGAAAGATTTTAGACAGAGAAAGTAGGAATTCGCTTCAGTAATAACAAGAATGTGTCGAAATAAAATTTGAAAAATGCTAAGATGAAGTGCCAGAGGCCACATATTATTGGCTTTATTACTAGTTTCATTCCACAAACTAGAGTATCTTCAAGTACTCATCGCCGAGTCAAATGTTCAGCGCTAAGCTCAGCACCACCGTCAAACACAAATTGACCAGTAATGACAATGTTGTGCACGCAATACTACACATACTGACAACAATGTACATCTGTCAGTATTGGTCAGTAGTATTACATACCTTTAAGTTACTATGCCGTTACGCACAATGAAAAGTAAAAATCCAACAGCAAACATGCACTGTCAAACATTTTTGAACATTTCATATTGGAGTACATCACTTTCGCAATGCTCAGTGCCAGTTATTAACTAAAGGCAGCTACCCTCACCTAGCAAAGATTATACTAGCGTGTAGCATATATATCTGGGACGCCCCCCCCCCCTCTCCTCCGGATACTACTGTCTTTAGTAAAATCTTTGAACGTTTATATGTCCATACAAGAAGTATTGCACCTATTTTGCAATGTCTATTTGTATTCGAATTAATTTGTCAACACAATAATATATAAATATTTCCATTGCAGTAGTGGCAGCGAAAGACTCCTTTGATAACACACTTATCAGGAATACGATACAAGTCTGTTGCAATAAGGATATAAGACAAGTGTTTCTGAAGGAGTGCAGAATGCTGCAAATGAACAGAAAAAGGCTTCTATGTGGTTTTCTTGTCTGAAGCGTAGGATAGTTCCCATTTATGATAAATATCTTCGTTATTTCAGTCATCACGCGTCTGTTCTTAAATGTTTAGCAACTGTCTCAAGACCATTCAAGTTCCTTCTAACGATTTGACGCAAGGGCTTAGCAGATTAACATTATATTCTCTTTTGTTTTTATTTTCAAATTATTATTATTTTTTTTTCTGAAATGGTCATACGGAATAATATAACACTGTACACTGATTTTTAATGAAGTATTTATTTTATGAATATGAGATCAAAATAAAGTATTACTATCACTCTTCCTTTTGCTTTTAAAATGTCCAAAAACAAAAATAAATTAACAAGTAAAACAAAGAACAATAAATAATTAATGTAACAGACAATAAATAGTAAATAAATAATGATTGTGACAATGAGTAGAAATAATAAATAAGACAGAATGTCAAAGATGCGAAAAATCTCTCCCACAATATCAATATGACGATAAATAACACATCAGTCTGTTTCTCTCCTCATTTCAGCCTATGTATCTTGAAAATTTGGGGGCCTGTGAATGTGGCATTTATGTCATCTGAACCTCAGTGACGCACCGAACCACTGACGTCTTCAGGAATAAACTTAGTGTAAGAACCTCAGATGCTTGCTAAGAATAGGAATCATCATCGTAGCCTTCCACTGTCCTACTGTTCACACATGTCTGTTCACGCCCTTCACTTTCTGGGCGGCACCTGTCACTATTTTGTAAAGAAGAAACCCTAGTCTACTGTACGTAGAACAACACTTCGCAGCTGATGGATTGTATTTCACACATCTCCGATGACACGGTGGCGATTAATGTGAACAATTTCTCGCAGACGGCCAGCAGAAGCGTGTGTCTACAACATCAGACTACGGTTCTGGCTACGGATCAAAAGGAGCTACCTGTTGCGCAAGATCTATTCGTTCTATCTTTCGGCGGGCTCCGCGCATGTGCAGGCTGTGTGGTTAGTGGCAGTGACGGTTCGGAACCTCTCTCGGTCGGAGGACCCTTCGACGACGTTGGTGACTCGGAAGACCAGTTTCACCTCCTCCGTGCTTTTGGGCACGCAGCAGAGCGGTCCGAGACAGCTTCCGGACGTGTCGTCGCAGCGGTGCAGCACGGCGTACGGCGGCTGCAGCAGCTCGTCTGGGGGTCCTCTGACGAGATCCTGGGCCAGGACGGACCTCTGCTGTGGCACCGAGCAGTGGAGCACCGTAGGATGGGCAACAGGCGCCGCCAACACCTCAGCCAAGACGAGCGCCAGAGCGAACGCTGTTGCGTGCCACATCTTGTCTCGCCTGTTACTAACCTCTCGAGACAGGAATCACTCACCGAATGATAGCTAACCGGTGGCGTAGCTTCTTTTTAAACGATTACTGACGTCAATTGCGACCGGTATTCCGTCTAATGGATCACGGGAAGTCGGTGGCAGGGGATCACCGAGAGTTCCTTCACCGGCCCTGTGGGTGTCCACGCCGTTGCGACAGGATTGCAGGAGCGCCATGCAATCGGCTCGCGCAAGAGAAAGCAACGACAGTCCGCACTTCCGTCAGGTCTCTAGGGAAGCCCTCATTACTAGCTGCTGAGCTGCAGTTTCTTTGAAGCAGGTACCTGGTATGTTCACTTATTAAAATACCAGTGGAGAAGCCCGGCATGGGAGCCTTTCATCTCAAAGTAGCAGTTTAAACCTACGTCATCTATTATTTGCTGGATATATCCGAATATCTGTCTGCCACTACAGTTTTTAACCTCTTCAGCTCCCTCTAGTGCCACAGAAATTATTTCCTCATGTCCTAACACAGGTGCTATCATCCTGTCCCCTCTTTTTTTCAGTGTTTTCCATATATTTCTTTCCTCGCTGATTCTGCGGAGAGCCTCATTTCTTACCTTATCTTCCTCACACTTCGACCTGTGTTTGATAATAGTAGACTTCTCTTGGCCAGAATGCCCTTTTGGCCAATGCTAGTCTGCTTTTTTATGTTCTCCCTGCTGCGTCCACCACGGGTTTTTTGTTCCCTAGGTAGCAAACTTCCTTAACTTCATCTACTTCGTGATCACCAATTGCGGTGTTAAGTTTTTCACTATTCTCATTTCTGCTACTTCTCATTACATTCTTTTTCCTTCGATTTACTCTCAATCCATATTCTGTACTCATTAGAATGTTCATTCCATTCAACAGATTCTGTAATGCTTCTTCACTTTATAAATGAGATGCGTACTGACGTATGCATCGTTAAGGATATTACGAATTCAGTTACCCTAAAAGTAAGATAGTTTGGTCACGTTGCGTGGCAGAGGGTGTGGTGTGGTGGACAAAAATCCGCGAAATCTGGAGCAATAAATACTCTTATGTAAATCTAAATAATGTGTTGCTTACAAACTGTACTGTTTTTTTGTGAAAACGTTTGTATGTTTCCTTCACGATGCAATGTAATTGTGACAGAGTCCTCAACGTGGTTCTTCCGGACTGTGTAGGGTGGAAGGGTGTGATTGTGTTTGGAAGATATTCAACATAATGCGCAGTGTGGAACACTTAGTTATCTTAGAAAAAGCTATATTCTGTACCGTACTATTAAATGTACTGGCTTATACAGTCCTCACCGAGTTCCAGGCGTACTGGCGTTAACACTACGTTACGCAGACATATTTAACAGTGGATAACACCACGGGGCCAATTACAGTTTAATACTATTGTCTTAGGGTAATAGTGTTAAATGAAGCTGGAAAGGAATGGAAGTTGCCTTATTTCAGTAGACATTTACTTTTCACTGTGCACACACATAAGATTTATCCTTCCACACCTTGTCTCAAAACGAAGTTACGTAATGAGTGAAATTATATCATCCACAGAAACTAATAGAAGTATATAAGAGTTATACTCAAGAAGAATAATGCAAAAGAATCATAATTAGCGAAGTGACTGCCAAAAACACACTAAATTATGAAAATGAATATACTCACGAAGAAGCGAAGTGTTTATCGGAAATCACTGTAGTATACAGTTCGATTATTTATTTGTTAGTTACGAGTATTTTTACCTGTGAGCCTATCTGGATTTTTTTTCCTTTGTGTCATCTCTACTGATCGTCGGCAAAGCGTGATCGACGAAAACGCGCTCAGAGATTAAAAACCTGTCTGTTTGATATTACACGTCGTTATTAAAGTCTGAATGACGAAATCACACAAGCGTTGTATTATGTTGGATGATTGAAACAATAAATGCTTTTTCACATGTGCGGTAAAGTTTGTAAATCACAGATTATATAGCTTTTCCTAAGAGCATTTATTGCTCCATATTTCGCGGATCTTTTCTCTCCACACTCACCCGCTGCCATGCACCGCAACCAAATTCCTCTACTAACAGCGTGAGACCAAGGACTGTCTGCCACAACATCCACAAGTGGGTGGCTGTGGGTCCTCAAAGAGAAAAACCTGTCAGTACATACACATAAAAAACTTTTATATACGAAAACAGATTTTAGACTGTCGAATGAATTTCTGGTAGAAACCCAAAGTTCTGTGTCAATCTGCGGAGAACATCTTCAGGAGGAATTGTAGCTTTTACGATGGGGGTAAGCTACAACACCGCTTGAGGATGTACTGCGCAGATGGGGACAAAACTATGATTTTCTCCCGAAAAATCCATTCAGCCATAGCAAAACAGCCTAGAATGTTTTAATAAGTTTGGCACTTCCACATTTTACACATGTCCACAGAAATGTATATCTGGAGCTGACAACATGAAGATGTTACTGTCATCTGTTCTAAGACTGATTTGATGGAGTTCTCCTTTGTTATCACTTCACTGCGTCACACATCATCGGCTACCTGCCTTGCAGCAGGTGAACCCGAACTCCAGCTACAAAATTTCAGCGGTGGGTGAGCGGGGTTTACCGAAAGTGTTGGTGAAAATGACCCGGAAATACATGATCCAACCAATCCCGGAGACAGCAAGGGGCGATGAGTGCGAAAACTAGTGACTATTTAACTTAACGACTCATGCGTCCAAGTTCAACATAAGAATAACGAACAGAAGAATGGAAATAAAATATTGCTTATCTGACTTAAGGAGAGAGACAAAAAAAAACAGTTCTGACGTTGCCTCTGATAATGGAAGCAAGCTCTAAAAAAAAAAATAAGACTCGTTCAAAGAATTTGTCGACAAGAAAAAAGCTTTTATCGACCAAGATAAAGGGTTCGACAAAATAAAATGGTGCAAGTTGTTCGAATTGCTAAGGAAAATAAGATTACACTATAAAGAAAGACGAATAATTTACGAGTACAATACGTACAAGAACAAAGAGAGAACAATAAGAGTGTAAAACCAGGAACGAAGTGCTCGGATTGAAAAGGGGGTTACTGTTCAATCTATACATAGAATAATCAATGACGGAAATAAAACAAAGGTTGAAAAGTGGGATTAAAACAAAGGTTCAACAGTGGAATTGAAATTCGAGATGAAAGAAGATCAACACAAGATTCGCTGTGACAATGCTATCCTCATTGAAAGTGAAGCTGAATTACAGGACATTTTGAATGGAATGAACAGTTCAGTGAGAACAGAATATGGACTGAGAGTAATTCGAAGAAAGACGAAACTACTGAAGAGTACCAGAAATGGGACCAGCGATTACCTTAACATCGAGATTGGTGACCACGGAGTAGACGAAGTTAAGGCGTTCTCCTACGCTGTAGGCAAATTAACAAGAGAGACGAAGCAAAGAGGTCATAAAAAGCAGATTACCACAGATATAGTGGTCATTCCTGGCCAAGAGAAGTCTGCTAGTATATGACAGGACAGCACTATGTGACAGTGAATTATTGACTGTGGGAAAATCGCAAAAAAAGAGAATCAAAGCGTTTGAGATGTTGTGCTACAGAAGTTATGTCGACTGATAAGATAAGGAAAGAGAAGGATGTCCCAACCACAGAATCGGCGAAGAAAGGAACATAAGGATAATATTGAGAAGAAGCAGGGCCAGGATGATAACACAAGTGTTAAGACATCAGTGAATAAACTCTAGGTATAAAAGGGGGCTGTTTAGGATAAAAACTGTAGGGTAAGACAGAGGTTGGAATACCTCCAACAAAAAACTGAGGACATAAATTGCGGCTACTACTCTGAGACGAAGAGTTTGGCACAGGAGAGGAATTCGTGGTGGCTTCATAAACCCAGTCAGAAGACTGATAATAAAAGAAAAAAGGAAATAAAAGATAAATACACCACCCGCCGTTTGTTACAGAGTAATTTCATTTCGTTTGATTTTTTTAAGCTATTTTGCCTTTGTACGTTTATAAAGTGCTCAACAAAGGCTAGTTGGCGACACCCAAGGCTATTGCCGTACAGGATGGTCTTAGAAGAACCCTTTGTCGTTTAATTCAGGCATGCCTCTACATCTACATCTATATCTACATCTAAGTGATTACTGTTATTCACAATAAAGTGCCTGGCAGAGGATTCAATGAACCACCTCCAAGCTGTCTCTCTACCGTTCCACTCTCGAAAGGCGCGCGGGAAAAACGAGCACTTACATTTTTCTGTGAGAGTCCTTTTTTCTCTTATTTTATCGTGATGATCATTTCTCCCTATGTAGGTGGGTGCCAACAGAATGTTTTCGAAATCGGAAGAAAAAACTGGTAATTGAAATTTCATGAGAAGATCCCGTCGCAACGAAAAACTCCTTTGTTTTAATGATTGCCACTCTAAGTCACGTGTCATGTCTGTGGCACTATCTCCCCTATTTCGCGATAATACAAAACGAGCTGCCCTTCTTTGCACTTTTCCGATGTCATCCGTCAGTCCCACCTGATGCGGATCCCACACCGCACAGCAATATTCCAGAACAGGGCATACAAGCGTGGTGTAAGCAGTCTCTTTAGTAGACGTGTTACACATTTTAAGTGTTCTGAAAATGAATCGCAGTCTTTGATTTGCTCTACCCACATTATCTGTGTGATCGTTCCAATTCAAATTTGTAACTGTTGTCCCTAAGTATTTAGTTGAATTTACAGCCTTCAGATTTCCATGACTTATCGCGTAATCGAAATTTAGCGGATTTCTTTTAATACTCATGTGAATAACTTCGCACTTTTCTTTATTCAGAGTCAATTGCCACCATTTGCACCATACATATATCTAAATCATTTTGCAATTCGTTTTGGTCATCTGTTGAGTTTACAAGTCGGTAAGTGACAGCATCATCTGCAAACAACCTAAGACGGCTCCTCAGATTGTCTCCTATGTTCCAGCCTGTACAACAGACAAAAATTGCTGTCACACTGCTCTCCAAAGCAGTGAGATCACGTTCGGTGGGGTTACTGAGCACAATGTCTTTAGAGAAGGGTTGAAGCGTCTAGGAGTTCATCAGTGTCAAAGATTGTCTAGAATATCGTCCAGTTGCACACCACACAGCAAAATGTCGTTTTCGACAGCGATATTTGTGGGAATCAATGCCCCAACGGAAGGAATGTTTTGATTGACGCCCTTAATGCCATCGCCCTAGGCCTTTTCGTATCTATCTCAGCTACGGTGTGTCTGAAATGTTTTCCTCGGCCACCCATAAGAAAACCGCGTCATTTGAACGATGGGCGCCGCGCATCTAACCTCGGTCGCAGAAGCGTAAAAGAAGAGATAAAAGGTGGGTAAGTAGGGATGTGACGATCTTTCCACTGTGTGACACGTCCACGGTTGCATTGGGCATAATAGTGGCGAAATTTGGTGCCAATGTGACACTATTAACCCACTTTACACCTCACATCAAGTTCTGAGCTCTGGCTTTTTTTTCGCGTGTGTGGACAGCTTGGTGTTTGGAGCGTCGCCGAGCCCAAGAGTGACGAAATCTTGAGGTTCTCCCGTCACCAGCAAGATCCCCAGATCATTTCCCGGTAGAAAACAAGAGGAAGCAGTTCGGACGTCATCTTCGTCCCAGTGCGAGTATCGGAGATATCAAAGACAAGTTACAACAGTTATGGGCCAGACTGCATCAGGATGCAACGGTTTGATGACCCCTTCAAAAGCGAAACAACGCATGCAAGCAGGCCAGAAGGGATGCAATGGCATACTGCTAAGTGGACTTAATTCTGCCAAGTTATTTGTAAATTGTACTCAATTTTGTAATCACTGAAATAATATCACATAACCATAAAACCTTGAATTCTTTTCATAGAAACCAACCTTTTGTATTAACACACACAGGACGCTATTTGTGACTAACGTATCTTTTCGTAGGAGATCGCTACAGGTGCGGCGTTACGTTACGACTGAAACAGAAGAGCCGTAAAACTGGGGTTCGTTACCTGTTACACTACCTGCCTACCTGGGTCCTCCTAGCAAATGTTACCTACTAATTCGAAAATAATTTATTTTTCAGCACGATCACAATAACCGATTATTTTGTATTTCGTATTGAGTTTCTGTGTGTAAATTTAATATCTAATAGCCACAGTTCTCGCGTTTTCGTTTGCGTCGGAAAGTAGGCCGATTTTGTGACATATTACAAGTTCCTAATCAGGGGCGAATTATCTAGTTTCACCTGAGTGCTTCGGTGATTATGTTTTTGAATCTCTCCGTATTAATCTAATTTATTAGACACAGTTCCTGCGTTTTCGTCAGGGTCTATAGTAGAGTTGCGCAGCACGTGCCGATAGTCCGTTTATCTGTGTAGTTCAGTTTTCCACGGTCTTTAGTATAGATAGGGACTGCGATTGTTGTGTGCGGATGCGAGCCGAGTTGGTAACACTTCGCTCTCAGCTTCAGGCTGTGATGGCTTCAGTTACACAGCTTGAGGCTGCAGTGGATCGGCAGCACTGTTGTGGGCAGCCGTGTGGATCCAACAGTCGTCCAGCACGTCCCAGTCCTCCGATCGGTCCTCACCAGTGACCAACCTAGTTGCTGCTCGTACTGAGGTTGATGCCTCACCTGTGGACGAGTGGGAGGTTGCCCCAGGGCGAAGCAAGCGGCGAAAGACTTACCAGGCGACCGCACGTAAGAACCTCCCCGGTTTGTCTGACAAACAGGTTCCCGGTGCTGTCTGCGGCTGACACTGCCGGTGAGCCAGATACTGTCACCTGTCCTGTTTCAGAGGAAACCACTCAGCCTGTAAGATCCGGGCAATCACAGAGGGTGGGGTGTCCGCCCCAATAGCTGAGTGGTCAGCGTGAGAGATTGCCATTCTACGGGTCCGGGATCGATTCCCGGCTGGGTCGTGAATTTTCTCCAGTCAGGGACTGGGTATTGTGTTCTCTTCATCATCATTTCATCCCCATCCGGCGCCCAGGTCGCCCAATGTGGCATCGAATGTAATAAGACCTGCACCAAGGTGGCCGGAACTGCCCTGTATGGGGCCTCCCTGCCAATAACGCCAAACACTAGGCGCGTTATGGGCCTCTTAGGTAGATGGCTGCCAAGAAGAGAAAGAAAACCAATGTGCTCTCCATGTGCATACCGGGTGGAGTCATTTCAGATGTGGAAAGGGTCCTCCCAGATGCCATGAAGAGCATGGGGTGCAGCCAACTGCAGGTGGTTGCTCACGTCAGTACCAATGATGTGTGTCACTTTGGATCAGAAGAGTTTCTCTCTGGTGTCGAGCGGCTAACACAAGTGGTAAGTCTTGCTTGCAAGATGAAAGCAGAGCTGACCATTTGCAGCATAGTCGACAGGACCGATTGCGGACCTCTGGTACAGGGCCGAGTGGAGGGTCTAAATCAGAGGCTCAGACGGTTCTGCGACCGTGTAGGCTTGTGCCAAAAGGTGGTTGGGTTTTAGGTTCCGCTGAATAGATCAGGTGTCCACTATACGCAGGAGGCGGCTACGCGGGTAGCAGGGGCTGTGTGGCGTGGACTGGGCGGTTTTTTAGGTTAGAGGGTCTCGGGAAACACAAGAAGGGCTTCAGTCACAAAGGGTGCAGGCCAAACATAGGAAGAACGTAGATGCAGGAACCATTGGTATAACAGTTGTAAACTGTCTTAGCTGTGTTGGGAAAGTACCAGAGCTCCAAGCGCTAACAAAAAGCACTGATGCACAAATCGTTATAGGCACCTAACGGTGTTCCAAAAGGATAGGCTAAACACGGCTGGCGGTGGCCTGTTTGTTGCTGTTAGAAGTAGTCTAACTTGCCGCGAAATTGAAGTAGATACTTCCTGTGAGTTAGTATGGGCAGAGGTCATTGTTGGCAACCGGAATAAAATAATAATAAGGATCCTTTTACCGACCTCCCAATTCAGATGATACAGTTGCTGAAAGGTTCAAAGAAAACTTGAGTCTGATTTCAAACACGTACCCGACTCATACGATTATAGTTGGTGGTGACTTTAATTTGCCCTCGATATGTTGGCGAAAATACATGTTTAAATCCGGAGGTACGCACATCATCCGAAATTGTGCTAAACGAATTCTTTGATAATTATTTCGAGCGGTTAGTTCATGAGCCCAAGCGAATAGTAAACGGTTGTGAAAACACGCTTGACCTCTTAGCAACAAATAATTCTTAGTTAATAATTAGCATCAAAACCTATACAGTAGTTAGTGAACACAGGGTTGTCGCAGAGAGATTGAATATTGTAATCCCCAAAGCCTTCAAAAATAAACGAACAGTATACCTATTCAAAAAAGCAGATAAAAATTCACTTGACGCCTTCCTGAGAGACAGTCTCCAGTCATCCAAATTGATGATATAATTGTAGACTAGATGTAGCTTGAATTCCAAGAAATAGTATCGGTAGCAATTGAGATATTTATACCAAGTAAATTAACAAACGACGGAGGTGATCCTCTTTGGTACACAAAACGGGTTAGAACACTGTTACAAAAACAACTAAACAAACATGCCAAATTTAAACATACGCAAAATCCCCAATATTGGCGATATTTTACAGAAGCTTGAAATTTAGCACGGACTTCAATGCGAGATGCATATAACAATTTCCACAGCGAAACTTTGTCTCAAAACCTGGCAGAAAAATCCAAAGAGACTCTGGTCGTGTGTGAAGTATGTTGGCGGCGAGAAACAGTCAATGCCTTCTCTGCGTGATAACAATGGAGATACTATCGAAGACAGTGCTGCCAAAGCAGAGTTACTAAACACAGCCTTTCGAAATGCCTTCACAAAAGAAGACGAAGTAAATATTCCAGAATTCGAACCGAGAACAACTGAAAACATGAGTAACGTAGAAATAAATACCCTCGGAGTAGTGAAGCAACCTAAATCACTTAATAAAAGCAATTCTTCTGGTCCAGACTGTATACCAATTAGGTTCCTTTCACAGTATGCTGATGCATTAGCTCCATACATGACAATCATATACATTCGTTCGCTCGACGAAAGATTCGTACCCAAAGACTGGAAAGTTGCACAGGTCACACCAATATTCAAGAAAGGTAGTAGGAGTAATCCACTTAATTACAGGCCCATATCATTAACGTCAATATGCAGCACGATTTTGGAACATATATTGTGTTCGAACATTATGAATTACCCCGAAGAAAATTGTCTATTGACACACGGTCAACAGGGGATTAGAGAACATCAAACTAGTGAAACACAACTAGCTCTTTATTCACAAGAAGTGTTGAGTGCTATTGATAAGGGATTTCAGATCAATTCCGTATTTCTGGATTTCCGGAAGGCTTTTTACACTGTACCACACAAGCGGGCTTGTAGTGAAATTGCGTGCTTATGGAATATCGTCTCAGTTATGTGACTGGATTTGTGATTTCTTGTCTGAGGTCACAGTTCGTAGTAATTGACCGAAAGCCATCGAGTAAAACAGAAGTGATTTCTGGCGTTCTCCAAGGTAGTGTTATTGGCCCTTTGCTTTTCCTTGTCTATATAAACGATTTGGGAGACAATCTGACCAACCGTCTTTTGTTTGCAGATGACGCTGTTCGTTTATCGACTAATAAAGTCATCAGAAGATCAAAACTAATTGCAAAACGGTTTAGAAAAGGTATCTGAATGGTGCGAAAATTGGCAGTTGACCCTAAATAACGAAAAATGTGAGGTCATCAACATGAATGCTAAAAGGAATCCGTTAAACATCGGGTACACGATAAATCAGTCTAATCTAAAGGCCGTAAAATCAACTAAATACCTAGGTAATACAATTACGAACAACTTAAATTGGAAGGAACACACAGAAAATGTTGTGGGGAAGGCTAACAAAAGACTGCGTTTTATTGGCAGGACACTTACAAAATGTAACAGACCTACTAAGGTGACTGCCTACACTACGCTTGTCCGTCCCCTTTTAGAATACTGCTGCCGGTGTGGGATCCTTACCAGATAGGACTGACGGCGTACATCGAAAAAGTTCAAAGAAGGTCAGCACGTTTTCTATTATCGCGAAATATGGGAGAGAGTGTTACAGAAATGATACAGGATTTGCGCTGGAGATCATTAAAAGAAAGGCGTTTTTCGTTGCGACGGAATCTTCTCACGTAATTCCCATCACCAACTTTCTCCTCCGAATGCGAACATATTTTATTGACACCGACCTACATAGCGAGAAACGATCACCACGATAAAGCAAGGGAAATCAGAGCTCTTACGGAAAGATATCGGTATTCGTTCTTTCCGCTAAACGAGATTGGAATAATAGAGAATTGTGAAGGTGGTTTGATGAACCCTCAGCCAAGCACTTAAATGTGATTTGCAGAATATCCATGTAAATGTAGAAATTATTGTGACTGTGCAGGACAATAAATTATTTTCCAACCGAGCAGTCACTGGCGTCTCGAATATGGCTGAAACTTCGTTCTGTCGAAAACTTTTAAACTAATTCCTCCCAGAATCGATGTTCCTTAGGCATTTACACCAATTGAGATCCACAATTTCAACAGACTTTTCAGCGTTTAGGTCCGCGCCTTCGCATCATAGGTCGTTAATACGCGTTAACGTCATGAGACTCAACTTGAAAATAGCCAGCTCCAATGCTGGTATTCAAAACAATAGTCATCGCCGATATTAGCCCGAAACTGGGAGGCGAGGTGGTCGTTAGGACATATCTATTGTTCGTCAGGTTGTACTCCAGTAACCTGGTTGATTTCAATTTTTCTCCACAGCCTTACGAAGATTATCAAAACTAGACATATTCTGTTTACGGATAGTCCGCTATTGGGGCTTATATAAAACCGTCCAAATTAAGTCTGCAGCTAGCTTTCCTTCATTTCTGTGTGACCGGTTTCGGTCCAGTTGCGCATCTTCAGAT
This sequence comes from Schistocerca nitens, assembly GCF_023898315.1. Taxonomy (NCBI): domain Eukaryota; kingdom Metazoa; phylum Arthropoda; class Insecta; order Orthoptera; family Acrididae; genus Schistocerca; species Schistocerca nitens. The sequence goes on along the minus strand of NC_064617.1, from coordinate 675,683,742 downwards.
CATTTGTTACAGTTACAGAGTAACCCGTCGAATACAAAACCTGTCACATGGAAATAAAGGAAAGCGATCTGGAGGCTGAATTTAGACAGTTTTACAAAGTGACAGCGTGTAACACAGTGGATAGTGATTTGTCTTTCGACTGAGGATGCTGAGTTCGACAACCGCATTAGAGATATTCGAGATGGATAGATTACCTGCTGGTCTCATGTTTTACCTGCTCGATTTCCTTCATTTTTATGGCCATCTATGACATCACAGTGATCTAGTTACATATGTTGACCATTGGCCTGCTAAGCGGAAAAAATAAGCCCTTGTGCGACAGAACTTTTTTCATACTGTCGAAGTGCTCAGCAATGATGACATGGGTCTAGTCGGTTCCAAGTTTACCTACAACGTTTAGTGTAATGATCCTAAACAGAGCTTGACCCGGTAACATTTCTAAACTGAGTTTCCCCAAAAAGAAGAAAATTCATATGCGAATCTTAGAACGATATGGAATTTTTGGCATGATTGCCTCTCAGTATTTCACGGTAATGTACGATACCGCATCCTGATTCTCACTCGAATCATAATATCAAGTAACATTTGCAATCACTTTCTAGGGAAATATATTCTTCATTAACAGTAAACTGATGTCACTAATAAATAAACGAAGTATTTCAGTGTGTAAAAGTTGGTATTGCAAAAATTATTGTAACGCACTGTCATTATTTGTGTATATTCATTTAAGAATGGAAATAACATTTTCTTTAAAACATTTATTAAATTTCAAAACTTAGAATATGTCAAATATGAGAGCACTGTTTTTGATAGCAGGAGTTCATTCCATGTATTCATAACATGGTAAGTAACAGATAACTGATACACTTCCTGCCTAGCGTCGCCAACCAGTAAATAAGAATGTCAAAGTTTTTTCCTCCAACCAGCAAATTCGCTTCTGAATATCAACCAGGCAGCCATTAATCCACAGATGAAGTTCCAATACGGATTAAAGTCAGAGAACACAGAGCATTCATTCTATGAGTTGTAATATAATGTACACACGTCAGTATGTTAATGTATCTTCATAATTCCCTAGAAAACATTGTGCTATTGTGACAGTGATTGAAACGTAGCAGGATGACACAAACCAATAACGTACTTTGCACAGGTGTTCCCTGGTTACAGCTCATCTGTGACTGAAGCATTTGTTCTCTCTCCATTCAGTATACCAACAGTAGTATCAAAACGGATCCATATAATTTTTAAGAGTTGAACGATAAAAATGGTTTCAAAAGGCGTATTTTTCTGATTTTTAAATCATTCTGTCTTCTCAGATCTTCTTTAATTTATTAATTGCAGTTATTTCAATCGTAATAACCTCTTTCTCATTTCCAGATTAACAGTAAACCCAGATATATGAAGTCGCCCGCAGTTTTTAGTATCACACAGCCAATTAGTATAATTTGTTTTTCATATATTTAGTATTAAAAACCCTCGAAGTCAAGATCGCAATACATTTTATTTTGTGTACTAGTTTCAGCTATACAAGAGTCATCTTCAGATCTAAGACATAAAATTGCACGTAAGAATATGAACAGCAATGTCTAACAGCATATAGGAACCAAACTTACAGAGCAAGGATACAATGCTGCACATGAAATTACAGCAATGCCAAACGGTATATTAGAATAGAAATGTTTTTTACAGGATGCATCCCATAAAAAAACCTTGATTAGTGCAATTTCCATAACAGGTTAACACATCGTCATAAAATTTTGATTGATAACATTCATACAGAATGTATGAGTGGAAAAATTTAACATTTCGTTCATGTACAGTAAATTAGAACGAAGGTATAAGCACTCAAAAATTGAAATTAAATTGTTTTACAGTTTTATGACCTTCATTGTAATTGATTATATGTGAACGAAATGTCAACTAATTCCACCTATACATCTTGTATGAATGTTGGCACTCAAAATTATATAATGATGTGTTAATCCGTAATGGCAATGACACTACTTTTACGGTATGTATCCTGTTAAAAATGTGTTTTCCTTTAAATGTGAACATTTTAGGTTAGGCTTTACTGTGACTGTTACTGTCATTAAATGAAACAAGTTTACTGTTACCAGTCACTGTTTATCTCCACGACGCGTTTCAAAGGTTTAAACCTCCAACATCAGGTTGATTTACATTTATTAGTATGACATTTGTGTGTGTCTTATGTTACAATTTTTTTGAGGAACTTGTGGCGCTGTCTACTGGGCTTCTTCTGACAAAAAACTAAACGTGTATCTAACAGTAAACATAAAATAAGTAAAATAAAGTACATCCAGTGGTCTCAGGTTCCTTTCACCGTCGTGACACATCACATGTATACTGTCATATTTTATAAACAAATATGGCGTCGGAAACTATTGGGTGCATGGCTCGTACAGCAGTAGAGAAAAAAATTATCACAAAGTACAATGAATATGTCATAACAACATTATTACAGAATAAATTTTAAAGGATTTGGAGGTGTTGTTTTGAGGTGTCGAATAAATTTGTTGGAATAAATGCTTCAGGTGGTATACAAAACCTATTTTGACAAGTTAAAATAGCTTAAAATTCATACTCTTTTATACAGTCAGGTGAAGTGTTACAAACTTTTAAGTACAATAATCATATTCACTACAGTGGTAAAATTATACACAAATAACAATTTTGGTTGGGATTTATAGATAGATATGAAAGGCAGGAGGCAGAGGAAGAGATAGAGAAAGTGTGTGTGAGAGAGAGGGTGGAAAGAGTGATTGTTTGAGAGCAGACTTTACAAGGCAAGGGGTCTTAAGATTATATCTGTTACATGTAATAAATGTCTAAATGTTGGTGTAATACATTGGTTAATGCTTAAAAATATGCGGGTGGATGTGCAGATTGTGCCAGTAGTTGATGTACATACAGTATCAAGTTGACAAGGGGTACAAGCTCTTGGTGTGATGATATATTTGTAAATGATGAGATCAAACTCTTATAGACTTGGGAGCTGTCATGGTAACATAACTAAATATTTATGGTAAATATTTGTGTGTGTGTGTGTGTGTGTGTGTGTGGGTTTGTGGGAGGGTGGGTGTGCTTTGCAAATTTAATGCTTTCTGTTGGACACTGCTGTAATTTCATGTATAGTTTTCTATCCTAGATCGGCAAATTTGGTTCCTATATGCTGTTGGACACCGTTGTGCGTATTCTTACGCTCAAATTTATATCTTAAATCTGAAGATGGCTCGTGTGCAGCTGAATGTAGTTAATGCAATAAAATTTGTTGTGATCTTGATTTCGAGGACTTTTAATCCTTAATAAATAAAAAATTACGACATATCACTCGTCTCCAACATTAACAGTGTCAACATATAAGACAGTATAATTTGGTTGTCAATGAATAACATCAGAGCTGTCTTTAACAGCAGAAGTCGGAAGTAAATATTTCAGCTTCAGTTTGCAAAATTTGATTTATCAGTTATGCCCGGAGACTAAGGTCATCATGAAGTGTAAAAGGTAGACTTCAGGACAAAGGACATATTACATCCAGGAGATACCTACGACATAAATACAACTGCTGGGTAATTTAGTTTGTTTGATCATTTAACACGATTTATAGCTTGTGGAAAAAGACATTTAGGGAATGTTCTGGGCTTATTTCCTTGGTAACAACAGTATTTTGGAAATTTAACCGCAGCCTCAAGAATATTCTTCTGCCTACGATTTATTTCTTGCTCCATAAGACACCGTAAAACTCTGGGATGACATAAAGAGGATCCAAGTAGTTTACTATTTTAGAAAGCGAGAACTTAAAAGAACTTTAAATGATCTTTGTGTCAATTCTCGGGCATTTTTAAACATTTGGATACATTCCCATGCAAATGTGCATCATAATTCGGGAGCCGATCTTGCAGCTTTCGACGTACGTTTTGGTTTGCTGCATGGGACACGCTGTCAAGCCATATCTCGGGTATTTCTCGCACGCCAGGTTGGTGTGCACGTATTTCTCGTACGTAACGTGCATTCCCATTCCTCACATTGACGCCAGATGTTCGGCGAAGCGACGTCTGTCCTTTCCCGCAAGCTTCCGCTATTTCACAACCGGTGCAATGTATCTGCAAGTTTAAGCAGCTTACTTCCCGTTTTCCACTAGCCGGATATGGTAGATACGAATGATAACAAACAAGATTTTCTGCTGAAACAAGTTTCGTTTTCTTTGAGAGGTACAAGGTCGCGATAGACATAATTTTGGAACATGTACGTTTGAAGTAAAACATGTACGTTTGAAATAAGATTGAAATTACGTAACTGACAGTACTCTGAAACACGTTGTTATGATGGGGATTTGAACGTGTACATTATCTCGTCGCTTATGCGCTTTGCTTTGCCCTGTACTGAACTTTTCTGACTGCGAGAATGTAAATTTAATTTAGCTCTGAGAATGTAAACTGTTAATAACTTTAAACCAAACAAAAACTGCATGAATTTACGTAACACAAAAACACAATCTAATGCAACACTATTGATTTGAAATTGGCCCTGGTAATAAAACAAAACTTGATCAATTTTAAAATAATGGTCGCTGTGCTTAATGAAATAATAAAATTTCTTACCTTTATCTGCACAATGGTAACGATCTTCGCGCTGCTCTCTGCTAGTACTTTAAATTGTACAGTTAGGAAACAGCTATCATGCACGGCTGTTGCTTAGCACACATTTTAATCAAATCTAACATGACTGAGAAAACTAGTTAATCAAAATTGACATGCATCTGGGAACTGGTACTGACTTGAGGTAAGTAACAATATGACACTAACTTAAAACTTGCATTTTGACTTTTTTGAAAACTAATAATTATCACAATTAACACACTCTATAATCTGATTATACATTAACAATTAGCTTTTCAAAAACATTGAATGTGAGTGCTATACATTGTCTCAGTCATTACTTCTTATGAATACGCGCATTGCATTAGTAACAAAACTCTTCACCTTAATTATTTCCAACGTATGTTGAGATTCCTTTTACAGTTAGCAGACATCATAGCATCTTGCAAATAAAAATCATTACTGCCCGTAGCGAGTAGTAAATATGCAGCACACATCAGATACAACACGTCTTTACACTTGAGAGTCCTCTTTACATCTCTCTATCTAAAGTTGCTCTAACACAAGGTTACTAAATAATAAGGTTGGGCAGTAAGCGCTCTGCCCTGCCATTGGCTGGCCTAGTGACGTCAGCGTGGAAGCAAGCGCTCACAAGCAGACGACACGGCATGCGCCTTTACGTCAAGTTTTTGGCGGAAGATTTTGTTTATAGCAGAATTGAGATGTCTAAACTGCTTTTCTGCTGCTAAAATATTACAGTTAAAACTGATGAGTTATATTTTTTCGCAGCTTATGCCTTACACATCGGTAAAATATCAGATCACAATCACACTGACACACACTTGAAATTCGAAACCTCGGCTCAAATAAATCAGAAACTATTCATTTAATCGCATTGAAATGAATTTACTTAAGAGCTCGAAGTTGCACACACTTGTTTGTAAGAACAGCATTCCTTCTTTCGAATGCCGCTATATTATTCATCAAAGTAACTTTATCTGTGTCTGAAAAAAAAACTGTCATCTGTACATGTGCTCTTATTATGATGTTTCTTATTTGGTGACAGCTTTTCCAGAGTTTCCATAGATCTCTTATGTAGTTCTCGTTTCTTATACCGTTTGGTTCTGTCTTCTGTTGTGGGTGACACATTGACAGTCGCACTACTGCACGGCAAATTGCACGAAGGAACTGCATTTGGCTTGAGCATTCGTTTTCGGGGCAAATTAAGCAATTCAAACTGTAAATCCCTTAAGTAATCTGTTTCTGCGAAATGGCGAGAGCATATTCGTGCATGCGCGCCATTTACACTGTCTTTCCTACATTTCGACAACCATAGTTTTTGTAATGTTTCATTACGCGGGAAACTGATACTTTATGTCAGTTCCCTTTGTGCTCCGGTTGTAGGAAGAACAGCCCGTAACAGCACAACCTGGCATTGTAAAAATTAATTTTCTCACTGACTTGCAGATTCTCCAATAATAATTTCACAGGACGAACCATAAACTACAGAGCTGGCGAACACAGTGTTGATCCCGCTGTCCACTATCGCTAACTATTTCAGTTCCGAATCAAATATCAATTACAGCAAAAACCGTAACGCTCCCGAATTCCGAATGTTTCCACTGTTGACTGAGTACCTCAGAAGAAAGAACTCAATCAAAATACTCCTTCAAACACAAGAGAACACAACAACGACAATCACACACAATTCGAACTGTGTACTGTTTGGCACAGCTGCTTCCACCGTGACGTCATGCGCACAACTGAGAAAACACGTTGCTTTCTGCGCATCGTTTTCTGCGCCCCCCTGCTCTAACACACTACCCATAACACCTTGAATCAGCGATCGCTGTTGAGCAGCGACCTTAGTATACAATCGATACTACATTTCACCATCTCTGGTTCAATATAATATTTTCTTACAAAACTTGAATTAATTTACCCTGTGTCTATACCTTTCAATTTTTCTTCTTTTACTTGTATGATCGATGCCAACAAGCTTTCGTAGACAGTCTAGTCGACATAACTACTCCAGAACATTTGACCGATTTGCAAACCATGAATAAGGGTAGTCCATACATTTGCCTAAAAATAAGTTACTGTTAGCACGCTAATTCATGTGATTCGCCATTTAAAAATACTTTTAATGTGAAAGTCCCCCTTTCCATGAATGAATCTTTTTGTCAAAGAGCTTCCCTGTAAACACCAATAAGTGGTTTAATGATCCAGTACGTAGGAATCTCAAAAAATGGAGGCTACTACAAACTCGATACAAAAGGTACCGCTGGCATACTGAGAGAGGAAATACAGGAGCTCTTTAATTTGCAAGAACGGCCAGGCGAGAAGCCTACAATACTGTTTACACTCACGTCGTGGCGAAACATTTATCACAAAATTCGAAAAAGTTCAGGCCATACGTAAAGAAAATGAACGGATGTAAACACTCTTTTCTCTTTCTCGTGGATCCGTCTGGTGTCGAAACTGAAGACAGGAGACTGAAAGTAGAATTTTTAAACTCTTATATAGAACATGTATTCACGAAGGAGGATATTGCCATACCAAAGTTTGACTGTTGCACAAACTCAGGACTCAGAGACAGCGATATCTTCATCGCCGGATTGAAAACAATTAACACTCCTTGAAGGCAACAGACCTTGTCAGAATTTCAGTTACCTTTTACACTGAGTATGCGTCGTAACTGTTTCTGTTCCTACCTCATCGAAATGTGCGGATCTCACTCCTGCTTGCAATAAGGGTAAGAGATAGGATGCTCAGAAAACAGACCAATACCAGTGACGTCCGTTTGTTGCAGAGTACTAGAGCATATTCAAAGTTCATACACTAAGATTAACCTTAAGGCAAAAAAGGTCGTCTTAAAGAATCAGAAAATTAAGAAAATACTACTCCTGCGAAATACAGCTGGCTTTGTTCATACTTGAAACCTACATGTGCAGCCCTACCCTGCAATCTGCCTGGTGAACATGTACATTCCGTCTACCTAAAATTCCGAAAAGCTTTCGATAATGTACCACTATGGTAACTACTATCCACGATCGTATTATACGTATTATTTGTGATTGGGTCGAGAAATATTTGACTAACGGAACGCAGTACGTTCTACTGGACGGAAAATGTTATACAGAAACTAAATAGCATCGGCTGTGCCTCAAGGAAGATGAATATGACCTAAATTCTTTTCAGTATGAGTACGTAAGGGATTCATCGTACGGGATCAGCAGCACTATGAGATTGTTCGCTGTAACTTTTGCTAGGTACAGGAAACATCATCGTTGGATGATCGTAAGGAATTACAGAAAAGTGATGAATTACAGTTTCTGTAAGGCAAAGAGTGTGACAAAAGAGAAATAACTCGGTAGTATCTTGTTAAAAGATTAGTGGCGAACATACTGAGTACATCACATGCGAAAACGAAACGTAAGTGTTCGGGGAATTTAAATGGGTGCCCTTGAGAGAAAGGGACATAGTTCTCGCGAAAGAGAACTGTTTTCGACGAAGAGGGTGCGACCATTAGGCTGTTACCATAGTATATCTCGAGTAAGGGACTAGGACTGCTGATATTTTTAAAACTATCGTGAATCCGATACATCGACGTTTAAAAAAATATCGTTATCGGTTCTCGATATAATGAAAAATTTATCGATATAATGACGTATTGACGGAAAACATATCGACGTACTAGAAAAAAAAAAAAAACGGCTGCACGCTGCAAATACAGGGTGATTACAATTAAACTTAAACTTTCAAACCGCTGTAGAAATAACACCACTGGTCGGAATGACGTCAGTTTGCAAGGGAATATTATCGGAGAAAGGGAAAAACGTATGGCAGAAGAAAAAGAAATAGTTACAAAATGTAGCAATAGATGGAGCTATAAGCATCGTAATTTAATAGTGAACTACTACAAATGACAAATGAATTATACAACAATGCCTCGGATGTACGTTTGACTTTAAACAAACTGTACTACTCAGTGTGCATGAGTGTACAGGTGTGATACTGTTAGTTACATAAGCCCATCCACCACGACAAGGTCATATCACATCGGATGGGAAAAATCGGTTTTGAACTGTCCAGGGGCCAAAAACTGCATACAAAGTATCAATCAAAATCAAATCGAATTATTAATTTCCGTGTGACTGACGCAAAACATGTTCAATGTGATTTCCAATGTTTTCTGCAACTATTTGTAATCGAGCAACGGCATGTTCCACAGCTGATCGAAGTGTTTCCAGGGTCACGTTCAGAATGTGTTGCGCAAAGTGTGCCTTCAATGCAGCTATGTTTGTAATCGGAACACTGAACACAACATCTTTCAGAATTAAACCATTTATTCATAACATCACCGACCTTATTGGGAAAGTTTCGGCCAAGTTTCATGTGGAGACAATCTTTCGACCTACCAAGAAAATTAGTGAAAGTTTAAGATTGGTGAAAGACGCACGACACCCCTTAGCTACCCCAGGCGTGTATAAAATTCCGTGTAGCTGTGGCATGGTTTATATTGGAACAATTAAAAGGAGTGTTAATACCCGCCTAACGGAACACAAAAGGAACTGTACATTGGGACAAATTGACAAATCAGCTGTAGCGGAACACGTTCTCAAAGACGGTGATCACGAAATAAAATTTAGTGAGAGAAACGAGATAGCTAGGACTTCACATTATTATACCCGCATGTATAGAGAAGCTATAGAGATCTACAAGCACTAAAATAATTTTAATAAAAAAGAAGAAGGATTAAAACTAGAGAAGATATGGCGGTCGACTCTGTACCAACGAAGTGACTATCGATTATCTATAATCGAGAAGGCACTAGCCAGAGATAGTTTTAAAGTCGAAAGCACGTGATGAGTGGTGGCGCCATCTAAGCGCTCTATATAAGCGGGACCACCAGCGCCTAGCAGCAAGTCGCCGACTCACCTCAGAAGATGTTGCCCGCAGTAGGGAACGAAACGTCAGGAAGGAGAAGCTTATGGACCACGGCAATTCAGCCCGGAAGTTTTAATTAATGAATAATGGTATTAGATTTATTTTTTATCTTACCCCGATCTTCGGGGTGAGATGCCTTGTGGTCCAACCTGTAAAAAAGAAATGACTGTTGGAGATAACGTGTGATTGATCTCGTTTAGAAAATCTCTAAATTTCTCTTCATAATTTCATGTAGGATCAAAATGTATGGCATTTCCCTCCGACTAAATATATCGTTCCACGTGAAACTGGTACCCATCCTTAACATCCGTATAAAAATACACGATGCATCAATTCTCTACGAGATGTCGACGTCATAAATAAGGCAGTCTGTCTTAACCACAGAATTTTAATTGATTTTATTACACCATGCGCGTTTCGGCGTTATGTCATTTTAAAAGAAACCAAGAGTATAATAAAATGTTTTATGTATAGTTGAAAGCAGAACGGATCTGTCCAATAAAGCCACACAATATGCCGTCAACTTTAATGTCATGGCATGTAAATGCAAACTCTGTTTGGTCTTACACGTTATGCCATTAATGTTGACGAGATACTGCGTGTCTACAAGGTCCAGTCACATCAGTGTCATCACTGCCTGTGGTCGACGTCAACGTGCAATAACAACACTCAAACGGCACCTGGTAGTACTAGCAGTGGATGGTATTTAAAGCGTGTCGGGGAGACACAAAAAACAGTGCAATAGTTATCGTAATGCGGAAACGGACTATTTATCTGACGTCAAAATAGGGGCATGACCTTTCGCTTTCGGGCCAAGGGTGGAAGTGTTTCCGAAATGGCTACGTTTGTAAACTGTTCGCGTGCCGCCGTGGTTGAAGTGTGCCATGCATGGTAAAATGGAGCTATACAAAACAGCGCCGAGTCAACAGTGGAGCACCATGACAGGGGTGGACGACGACTGCAGAGATTTTTACGAGAGAACAGACGAGCAACTGTCGAGCAACTGACAGCCCAGATGAACCGAGAGACTACAATGTCTCCTCAACGACCGTTCAGCAAATGATGTTGCGTATGGACTTTCTCAGCAGGCGCCTGGTTCACGCACCCATGCTGACTGCTGTTCATCGGCGACGAAGACTGGAATTTGCATGACAGTGCCGCTACCCCTGAGTGGCGACAGGTGGCCTTTTCAGATGAATCACGTTTCATGCTCCATCGCACAGATGGCCGTTGGTGTGTATAACGTGAAATGTCTGAATGCAAACACATACAACAACGTTATGGTCTGGGGAATGTTTCTGTGGAATTCGCTGAGTGATCTCGTAATTCTGGAGTTTACCATGGATCAGCGCAAGTATGTACCTATCCTTGGGGACCATCCGTTTACCAATACTTGCAGTTTGTTTTTCCTCGGCACGATAGTATCTACCAGCAGGGCAATGCAACGTATCACACAGCTCGCAGTGCACGTGCGTGGTTCGAAGAGCTGCAGGAAGAGTTCACCGTATTCCCCTGGCCTCCAAACTCCTCGGTTTTAAACCTAATCGAGAATCTGTGAGACCACCTCGATCGAGTTGTTCGCGCCAAACTCAAGTATGAGAATTAAGTATACAGAGTAGCCATCAAAATCTTTTATTGATAAGAAATTACTGTCGTGAAGAAAGGCAGCTGACAATTTCGCAGCCGGCCGCGGTGGTCTTGCGTTTCTAGGCGCGCAGTCCGGAACCGTGCGACTGCTACGGTCGCAGGTTCGAATCCTGCCTCGGGAATGGATGTGTGTGATGTCCTTAGGTTAGTTAGGTTTAAGTAGTTCTAAGTTCTAGGGGACTGATGACCACAGCAGTTGAGTCCCATAGTGCTCAGAGCCATTTGAACCATTTGACAATTTAGCAGCGCAGCAACATCGAGGTCGGAACACTAGCCCAGAAGGGAGCGAATAGGAGAGGAAGTCTATTGTGGCCTTGTTGAAGGCTTCAGTTTAACATTCATGTGATGTGATATACAGAAATGACAGAAAAGTTAAATCAGTATGGCCTACGTGCAAATCATTACAATATCTTACTAGACACAGTACACACCTATATATTTTGTGAATAAAAGGTGTTTGGCAGACGGTTAAAATTTCTTCTTTTTTCATAAACAGTAACATCATGGGAGGGATGACTAAATTTCTCCTTGTGAGCTATTATTAAATTAATATAATCTTCACGAATTTATCAGGCTTACGAATATTTGTTCCTGTAAACCTGTTCGTGGAATCATCTCAACAGAGTGCCGCTTAAATGTTTGCATGTCGGGCTCCTCATGTTAGGTTCACTCTCTCGCAAGTTCAAAAGACTTTAAAAATTAGCTCTAACTTTCGTAGTATACGAAATATATCCGCTGGTAGCCCAACCTAACGTGGATCAAATACAAGCACATTTAATCAATATTATAGCATATGTAGCATGTGCCATTATAAGCTCGTTTGTTGACAAACTACAGCTTCTCATTATTACACCCGTTTTAGGAGACATTTACACTTCATTAATTGTCTAGATCACAGACTCCACGTCATCGCCCCCTGGGGCGGAGGGCAGAGGGCAGAGGGTGGTTGGTGACAGGGGTGGAACGGGGGAGGGGGGTGGGGGACAGGTTTGCCGCGCACGTACGATAGGGCGACGGGGATGGAAGGAAGGAAATGCGTGGTAGGCTGTTGTAGGGAGGTAGCGTTCAGTGTTGCTTCGATAACCGTTCTTTTACTTATCTGATAAATGTTAAATTTATATCCTGAATATTCATATGGCAATACATGAGAGCTCAATCCAAAACAACTGATTACAACAATATTTATATTAACAGTTCGCTTAACATGAAACCAAGACACCTTAGCTACCTATAAATTCTAAAATGCTTTTAAATACAGTTTTGTAAGAATTAATACACACATCAAAAAAGTTTTGCATCACCCTGGTTCCCAGAACTCCTGAAGTTAGACGTTGACTGTGGATATTGTATCACAGACACAGTCCCTTTGAGTGTTCAGAGATGTCACTAAACCCACCCAAAGATGTAAACAACCGTGCATGAGCAGCGCCTATTAGACGGAGGGGGTCCCACAACCGATCAGTTCCAATCATTCCACCAGGAAGGCGGTACACGGCTCGTGTTGTTTGTCGTTCAAGCATGCCTAGACGGCCAATACCGCGGTTCGATCTCGTCCGCATTGTTACTTTGTGCCAGGAAGGGCTCTCAACAAGGCAAGTGTCCAGGCGCCTCGGAGTGAACCAAAGCGATGTTGTTCGGACATGCAGGAGATACAGAGAGACAGGATCAGACCGCCCAGTCTCGTGCATGTATCACATAACACAAAATTAAGTGCAAATAAGGTTTACCCGTACGACGAGAAAAATAATATGAGAACATTTCAGTGAGAGACGTCAAAAAATCGACATTTTATTCACTTCCCGGTAGAAACCAAGAAACAATTAAAAACTGTAGTTCACTTTAACACTTTACGCAGCAGAATATCACGTTCACATATGACGGGGTTAAAGCCGAAGTGGTGTAAGTCACGTTTTTAAAATTATTGACTTAAGTGCTGCAATACAATTTTGAAATATAGATCTGTTAAATGGAATAATGGTGTAACTGACAGTTTTGTTCTTACCCCCATAGATGGCGTTAGCAGTTTCACTTGTGAATGAAACGGCCGCTTTGTTTACAGGCATTGCGGTGCCAGTCTGACTTACACCATTATTCCTCTTAGTGCTTCTAAGGTGTGCTTTCATACTGTGTAGTTTACGTGTTTTGGTGACGATGGATCCTCAATTTGATGAAGACACAAGTAGTGAACCCAGTATATTGCAAAATGCAGGATCTAGTGTTGATTATGATCCTTCAGAGAATGAAATGTTTGGTTCTTCAGGTAAGTTTCACTCACATAGTCTATCATTTGGCCAATTCAGTTAGTAACACATTATCATGTCTTTGAAGTTTAACAATGACTGGCCTATAAACGCAATTTCACTTAAAATAATAGCAAACGTGTTGCGCGAGCTAAACGATGTAGCATAATTTCTACAAAACAATTCGTAAAAATAATAACAGTCTTGATACACAACCTCAAAACGTCGTAGCATAACATTCGGAAAAAAAAATTGCGTGTTTGTTTGGTTGCAGAGGAAGAAGTGGAAATAACACAATATGAATTACCAAATCGAAGTAGAAAGAGGCAAAAAAGGGGGAGTATGAAGCAGGAAAGAAAGAAAAAAAGAAATTTGGGTCAGGCATATGAAACTAAGGAAGGGAGAAATGTACCTGAAAAGACGTTCTCAAACATAAATTGTAACTGCAGATTAAAATGTATAGATAAGATATCAGAAGTGGCACGCAGAAGTTCATTCGAAACATTTTGGAATTTAGGGTCTTTTTCCTGTCAGAATGCTTGTCTATGTGGGTTAATTAAGCAAATAAGTCCTCAACACAGGCGTCCTAGAGATGGGTCAAGATTGACAAAGTTAATCAGCAATCAATTTTATGTTCAAGTTGATGGAACTAGTGTTAAAGTATGCTAAAAATATTTCCTCCAAACATTCCAAATATCAGATGGGCGGATGACCAGAGCTGTACAAAAGTTGAAAATGGGAGAGCAACCAGGATCGGATAAACGAGGAAGTGGGTTACCCGTGAACAGAATCTCTGATGAAAGAATGAATATTGTCCGGAAGCATATTTCATCATTCCCTCATACCAGTCTCATTATACAATAGCTCAAAATCCAAACAGAAAATATTTATCCCCTGACATTAATGTACGTCTTATGTATAACATACAGAGAATACTGCAAAAAGAAAACAATCTTACCTGTTAAAGAGCCCATTTATCGCTGATATTTCAGTCATGACTTCAATTTGCACTTTCATGCTCCATGTAAAGATACCTGTGTGAAGTGTGACAAGTACAAAATACAGATGTCCACTTTAGAAGATGCAATAGAAAGAAAGGACGTGGAAGTACAACACGAACTTCATCTTCGAAAGGCGGAGGCTGCTAGAACATCCATGAAATTAGATAAAGAAGAGTCACAGAAAGATAAATTGTATTATGCCTTCACTTTTGACTTTCAGAAAGCTCTACCATTCCCCAAACTGACCACTTCTGTGGCCTATTATAAAAGAAACATGTACTTATACAATCTTGGCTGTCATGAGCTGTCAACTGATATTGGCTTTATGTACACATGGGATGAGACAATGGTCTCACGTGGGTCACAAGAAATAGGTTCTTGTGTTAAAAAACATATTACTACAAGAGCTTCAGCTTCAAAACATGTTGTCATGTATAGTGACACTTGTACGGGTCAAAATAGGAATTTGAAATTTGCATTGTGTCTCATGAAATTGCTTCACACCAGTGTTAACATCGACATTATGGACCATAAATTTATGGTTAGTGGCCACTCCTATATCCCCAATGATTCAGATTTTGGATCTATAGAATCCTATGCAAGAGGTAAAACAGTTTATGTTCCTGCTGATTGGTGCTCCATAATCGCAAAATCAAGAAGAAAGAAAGCTTTTATAGTTACGCAAATGTTACGTGAAGACTTGAAGTCTACGAAGAATCTTGAACAAGCTATTACAAGGAGAAAACAAAATGTCGCTAAAAAACCAGTGTCGTGGCTTAATACGCAGTGGATTCGTTTACTGAAGAACGAACCTTTTATGCTCTATTACAAGGAGACTCTTAATGAGGATTTTCCATTCTCCGCTTTATGTCTCAAGCCAGCCAAACCAGGAAGGCCAGTTTCACTTGGACTTATTGCTATGGAAAACGTATACCATGGACCAAGACCTGTTGTAACCAAGGAAAAGAAAAGGGACATGCTAGATCTTCTACCATACATTCCACCCATCAACCATGCTTACTTCCAGGGACAACAGCTGAAGCAACAGTAGATGATGCAGGCCCGCTGGATGTTGTTGATACTGAACGTGACTGAACATTGTCATAGCAAACTTTTCGTTTTATTTAAATTTACTGCAAATACAAGATTGGTTAAAGGCAAAATGGTGTAAGTCAATTGGGCCCTTCAAAAGACACATAATTTTGTATTAAACTGTTTTCAGTTATGAACACATTGAAACAATGACACCTTCCTGTGATGTAAAACACAAAGAAGTGGTATTGATTTCTTGTCGAATTTATTATAATGCTTCTCACAAAACCTTCTGTTTCTCAAAATGCATGAAACATGACTCACACCACTTTGGCTTTAACCCCCTCATATATCCCTTACACTTCACCATAAATGAGAATTTAACACTTCCACGCATAACGCTGCAGTAGCCGCTTGGGTCCAAAATTGCGACGGCCGCCGAGTTGGTGGCAGTAATCACGGTGGTGAAGCTCATACAGGGACTTTCGGTAACACAGCCTTGGTTCGCTACCAGGCCCCTTGGAGCACTGGAAGTTTATCAGTACCCCATGTTGTTTTCTTATTGGCTGGTTTTTGGTCTTCCATTGTTTAGTAGTTAACACAAGTTTGTATTTGACAACGTCTTGTGTGTATTACACTCTTTGAATTGCATTGTAAATATGTTGCTCGTATTCCGATAGCGTTCTGCTCGCATACGTAATATTGGCTGGGGTCAACGATTCCACGTTGGTTTTTGTTTCATATAAAACGGAAGCTGCTTTCGTTGCATGCGGTTCTGTGGACTTACGTGCATTTTTTATTGCTTACGAATCTGTCAGTGAACTGCTCGACTCAAATGCATTGTAAGTATATTGCCTTTATTCTACTCGTTTTTTGTTTGCATCCGATTTCCGTTGTTTCTTGGGTTTAGTGGAGATCTACATGTTATCAGGTTTTGACAGTACCGGTATTGAACTTTATTACATATTGTTACGGAATGACTGTGTAATACTGGTTTGAATAGTGTTGCCTTTCGCTGCCGAGTGCCGTGAGCTTTACAGTGGCTTACAGAGTATTGATGTAGACTGAGGCCTAGATGAGTACGACTTGTAGTTTTGGTGGCTAGGGCATTCTTGCTTGCAAATGCTGAAAATGCGGACTAGTTACTCAAAGGTTTTCACAAGTTATTAACAGGCATTACAAACAGCACACTTTAATAGAAGTCAGTGAAACTTTCCGTGGTCGCCATTAAATGTGAGAGTGTGAAAAACGGATGGGAACAAAAATAACGTAGAATACAAGCAATATACTTACAATGCTGTTAAATCGAGCAGTTCACCCATGGATTCGCAACCAGCAACAAATAGACACGAATCCACAGAATACCATGCGACGAAACCAGGTTCTGTTTTATATTAAATAAAAACAAATGTGGAGTCATTTACTCCACCCAGTACTACGAATAACAATCAAAATAAGGCAGAATACGAGAAATATATTAACAATACAATTCCAAGAGTGCAATACATACAAGAATGTGGTGATCAGGAGCTAAGTTTCAACAACCATATGGTCGAAATTGCAATACTGGATTTTGCAAATAAATAACCTTTACCACCACACCACCCATATCGTATAAATGAAAAATATTATCATCTTGCACTCGGATTTCGTAAAACAATAATATAGATTTACGAGCCATATTTTTCCGAATTTGGAGTTCACATCCACGCCACTCGGAGCGCTTCTGCCGGTCTCTGTTTCCGTAACGTAGCACAGGCCTTGCACTTCTGTTATTTTGGCGTTCTGGGTCAGTAACTATACGCAACGCTTTTTACTGCATAGTGTCGGGCTTTTTGGCATGTGCTGTCTGACGCTGATCCACAGCATTCATGTCCGTAAGCAAAGTGTGTCCTTATTAGGGACCAGTAGAAAGTCATTGCTGTCCGCCGATCAGAGCCCCACCATACTCCAACCCTAACTCTTCCGAGATTGAGTGCTTTCTTACAGCTATTGATGGCATATCTGGTGTGATGACTCCATCTTAATTTATCTTCTATAATCATCCCAAGATATTGTGTTCTTCGCGCAAGTGGAAAATTATATCCTTCCAGTGGCACTGTTTCGGTAATGGCATCCTTTGTTGAATCAAGATCATTAGACTTGCTGTCTAAACTCATGCAGACGTAAGAGAGCGGGATGGATTTTCAGATGCAAAGACTGGAGAGTATTGTCTTCTGCTTATATGCATATGTCTCTGCTTAGTGTAATACTTGGATGTCACTAGGAAAGAGATCATGAAGGTCTGCAGTGTATATACACAAGGAAAAAAATCCCAACATCAAGAAGGAGTTGCGCGACATAAACTAAAGTTGGTAGACGTGTTTCTACATCTGAAAGCTGTCTCTTCAAACTTCGAACCAGTCACATAGAGTAGCGCTGTAGTGCCATACTGAAGATGCATAATGTAGTGGACTGACAAGGCAGCCAGTCCACAGTGACGGGTAACCGAAAGGCACGCGTACATACACGCCGACTGGCGTTAAGTCTGAAACAGGATACGTGATGAAAGCTATAAAGAAAAGAACGGAGCTTCTCGTATACTTAACTTTAATTCATTGTGGTACATTTCTCTTGATAATACAAGTGAGACTCTGTCCAGATATGGTTAATGCGCCTTGCTAGGTCGTAGCCATGGACTTAGCTAAAGGCTATTCTAACTGTCTCTCGGCAATTGAGAGAAAGGCTTCGTACGTGTAGTCGCTAGCAATGTCGTCCGTACAACTGGGGCGAGTGCTAGTAAGTCTCTCGAGACCTGCCTTGTGGTGGTGGCGCTCGGTCTGCGATCCTGACAGTGGCGACACGCGGGTCCGACATGTACTAATGGACCGCGGCCGATTTAAGCTACCACCTAGCAAGTGTGGTGTCTGGCGGTGACACCACACATAATATGTTTACTTTAAGGCACTCTGTAACGGTCGTGAGCGGTAGTTACCTTTGAGATTGGACATGGTGAACTGATGTTAGTCGAGAATGTCTTTAAGGCGGTAAAGACGCCATTATCAACACCTCACTGACTTTGAATTAGGTTCGTGTAACAGGACTACGAGAAGCTGGATGCTTCTTCTCCGATACTGCAGAAGGAGGCAGGAATGTGGCCACTGTACACGGTGGTCACGGGTAGATACGGTCGCATGAAGACCTGGATCCAAACCGCCATGTAGCACTACCGAGAAGAAAGACCATCGTGTTCGGCTTTTGGCTCTGGGCATCGTACTGCATCTGCGGCAGCAATTTGAGCAGCAGCTGGCAACCGAGTGACAGAATGAACTGTTACTAACTGGCTGCTTCAAAGACAGCTAAGAGCCAGACACCCTATAACGTGGGCATTCCAATGGCCCTAATTGCGACGACAATGATGTCAAGCGAGAGCTCATTGGATGATAAGGAGGAGGTCTGATGTGTTTTCTGATAAAAGTTGGCTCTGTCTCTGTGCCAGTGATGGCTGTGTGAATGATTGTCTTCCTATTGCTCAAGAAGCTTACAAAAGTTACACACGAGTGGTTTAGGAAACTGTTCTCCAGTTTTTTCCCTAAGGAGGACACGTCGGCGTTGTCGTATGCGTTAGGCTAAGCACAAATTGAGGCACGTATAGCACGTGTGACGTGACAAGACGCTAGAGCGTGACGCGCACGTTCCACACACGTCGCGCTTGTCCTGCCCAGATTGGGACGCGTACACACATTTCGCACGCGCCGACTGGCTACGCTCTGCGCTGACAGAACCGAAGCGTGCTTTCCCTGCAGTTCTTTCTCAAACGACTTCAGAGAAATATTCAGCAAAAATTGATTTTTGCCTTGCTTGTACCCTTATATTTCAACTTCGTGGTGAAGTGCTCATCGTCTCGCTAATGGTGGTACTTATTATGATATACACATTTTAGTAAGACACTACCCCAAATTAAAAAATTTGCAAAGAAAAATAGGGGTCCCTACGATTTTGCGTTTGGTGTGTGTTACCCCACATGTTGCTCCGTATGAAATTTACCTAACATACTGAATTTTTCCTTAGACTTGGGAGAAGGTCTCTATCTGTCTCAGATCACGAGAAAATGGACCCTATGTAGCGCGGTCACTCCCGATCTCACACCCGCGAGAATGAACTATTCACAACATCCCTCATATCTCCTAAACCGCTAGAGACATCGAAACGAGATTTTGGAGAATGATGCACACAAGGAGGAGAGTATTTTGCCAGTTTGTAGACACTCTGAACTTTCTTATCTATGGCGATATATCAGAAATTGTACTTCCTATTTTATTTTTTTCACTCCAGTGGCGGTAATTTTTTCAGAGTTATCGACAGCTAGTGAAACAGTAGTTTCCTTGTATGAAAATAACATGAAATTTCTTCTCTTATGATACCGCAAACTGACTCAGTGAGGTTTTTCGTAAGCTATTGTGCTCGTCTGCTCGCAAATTACTTGTTGAATGGGACACACGGCAAAAGAAATACAATTAAACATGTTAACAAGAGAAAAGTGGCCGTTACTCACAAATGGTGACGCTTCTTCGTTTGAGAAAAGGTTAACAATTAACACGAAAATAAATTGCCAATTCTGTTGGAACTTTGGTTGAATCCTGATAAACCATCGTATTTGTAACACTGAAAGACTATAATAGAAACTTACCAAAGGATTTTACTCCTTTTCTTCACCTGAGCAGTATTAAAATAATGACGAGCGTACCCTTCAAGTGGAATGACACGCACATGCCAGATGCTGGTTACTCCCGTAAGGCTTGCCAAATTGACAATGTGTGATTCGCGAATAAAATAGTTGTTAATTAGAAAAGTAAAAAAATTGATACGTCGCACAGCATAATGGTCAAGTATATCGTCAGCAGCTGAGAATAATGCGCGCAACAGGAATGCGGAAGCCAAGTGTGCTTTGTGAGAGGAAGAGTTAACGTCGTTCGAAAAACATTGTCGCGAAAGTAGATCTGCCTTTGTCAGCAATACATTTCAACAAATTAAGTATATCAAATCACCACACTCTTTCATGATATCCATACTTTCGGAATAATAGCGACCACTGCTCCTTTTTTGTACCCTGTTGTACAATTAGTTTATTAATGCTTATAGTGTGTAGCCAACCACTGAAATGCTTTTTCTCGTCACGACGAGCCAACTAAACCATTTGTTATTCGAGAGGGGCTCTCGACTGTTTCTAGCTTGTAGTGGAAATGTGATGTCCACATGAATGTAGTATAACGTCTCTTATTACATACATATCCAAGTAATAATAGTGAAACTTATGTACTTCATACCTCGGATGCTTTTTTCCAGGAGAACAAATGGGTCATACCTGTGGAAATGACGCTTTTTCTACTTTTTGTAACAGGTCGTAGAGATACATCAACATAACAGGCAGCAAGTAGATAATCTTGTTTTACTTTCCTGCCTTTCCCCTTTGAACCAGTGAAGTTACAAAAAAAACGAGCTGCGCTGCGCCGCGTCACACGCGCAATACGCGTCTCAATTTGCGCCTAGCATTAGTCAAGTCTATGAATGCAACTATCATAATTATAATTATTGTAAGAGGAATTTAGCAGTACGGTAGCAACGAACTTTAGAAGGATTTCAGTAGTCCCTTTTTCTTTTCGAGGCACAATTTGTTTTTCCCTTAATATTTTCTTGTTTTCACACCACCAATCTAAGCGCCGCTTAGTAATCCTATCCATTAACCTTCGCCGAATGTGGCATTACGTTGATGAGTCGATACGACTCAGATTTATCACACATTTTTGCCGCTTTGTGGATGGGGACGGCACATTTTCAGCGAGTCGATTTTGATCTTTTGTGCCCAAACGCTATTGTAAATTTTGAGCAGCAGCAGTTTCGCTTCGAGTGGCACAGCATACTTCACTACTGCCGCGCACGTATTGCCTCGACGTGGCCTTTAATTTGCCGCAGATGCATGGTGTTTAGTGACGGCTCAGTTATTATTTATATATATTGAAATTTCTTTGCAAATTTTTACATTAATCTTCTGACCATCTGTATCTTTCATTTACTTATTACTTTGCTGCTTTCTACCAGCTGTTAAAGTATGAATGATTTGTTTTTGCAAAAAAAGGACATCCACATCATAAAATCATTACTATTGTATCCACAGTATACCCAGTTTCAGTTATTCAGCTAATTAAATATCTCCCTTTTTTTCATCATTACTGCTTATTCGTTAAAGATAACCAATGTTACAAATCACAAGTTCAGTATTGTGAAACCTACACGAATCATAAATGTTTTGCATCAGCTCGGTTCCGAGAGTTCCGGAACTTGTACAGAAAATTGGAATAGGGATCAACATAAAAATCATTTCCGCCCTTTTTATTGCTCATGAAAACCGCACATTGCATGTTTTACCACCACACAGTGAGACCTTCAGAGGTAGTCCTCCTGATAGCTGAACACACCGGTACCTTTAATACCCAGTAACACGACCTCTTGCACTGATGCATGCCTGTATTCGTCGTGGCATACAAGTTCATCAAGGCACTTTTGGTCCAGATTGTTTCACTCCTCAATGGCGATTCGGCGTGGATACCTCAGTGTGGTTGGTGGGTCACGTCATCCTTAAACAGCCCTTTTCAGTCTATCCCAGGTATGTTAGATAGGGTTCATGCATGAAGAACATGCTTGCCACTCTAGTGGAGCAATGTCGTTATCCTGAAAGAAGTCATTCACAAGATGTGCGCGATGGGGGAGCGAATTTTTGTCCATGAAGACGAATCCTCGCCAGTATGCTGCCGATATGGTTGCACTATTGGTCAGAGAATGGTATTCACTTCTCGTACAGCCGTTACAGCGCCTTCCATTACCACCAGTGGCGTACGTCGGCACCACATAATGCCACCCCACAACAGCAGGGAACCTCCACATCGCTGCATTCGCTGGACAGCGTGTCTAAGGCGTTCAGCCTGACCAGGTTGCCTCCAAACACGTCTCCGACGATTGTATTTTCAAGGCATATGCGACACTCATCGGTGAAGAGAACGCGATGCTAATCCTGACCGGTCCATACGGCATCTTGTTGGTTCCATCTGTACCGCGCTGCATGGTGTCGTGGTTGCAAAGATGGATCTCGCCATGGACGTCGGGAGAGAAATTGCGCATTATGCAGACTATTGCACACAGTTTGAGTCGTAACACGACGTGCTCTGGCTGTACGAAAAGCATTATTCAACATGCTGTCAGGGTTCCTCCGAGCCATAATCCGTAGGTAGCGGTATTCCACTGCAGTAGTAGCCCTTGGGCGGCCTGAGCGAGGCATGTTATCGAGAGTTCCTGTCTCTCCGTGTCTCCTGCATGTCCGAACAACATCGGTTTGGTTCACTCCGAGACGCCTGGACAATTCCCTTATTGAGGGTCCATCCTGGCACAAAGTAACAATGCGGACGCGATCGAACCGCGGTATTGACCGTCTAGGCATGGCTGAACTACGGCAACACGAGTCGTGTATCTCCTTCCTGGTGGAATGACTGGAACTGACCGGATGTCGGCCCCCCCCCCCCCCCCCCCCCGTCTAATAGGCGCTGCTCATGCATGGCTGTTTACATCTTGCCGGCCGCGGTGGTCTAGCGGTTCTGGCGCTGCAGTCCGGAACCGCGGGACTGCTACGGTCGCAGGTTCGAATCCTGCCTCGGGCATGGGTGTGTGTGATGTCCTTAGGTTAGTTAGGTTTAAGTAGTTCTAAGTTCTAGGGGACTTATGACCTAAGATGTTGAGTCCCATAGTGCTCAGAGCCATTTGAACCATTTGTTTACATCTTCAGGTGGATTTAGTGACATCTCTGAACTGCCAAAGGGACTGTGTCTGTGATACAATATCCATAGTCAACGTCTATCTTCCGGAGTTGTGGGAACTGGGGTGATGCAAAACATTTTTTATGTGTGTATAAAGAAGTCATCGATGAATATAGACTATTTGTGATGGCAGTGGAGGAAAACACGTGCACTGGTTCCGTCCAACACTCCATATCATGTCGCACCAGCGTGTTTTTGGTGGTTGGCGTATAGTAGCTGTTACACAATTGTGGCTACAATTGTCGCTGTTATCTCATCCTGTCTCCTCTCTCCTTGCAGAGAGTAACAAGAAGAGACCGGGATATCCGGACCCGTTGTTTACCGTAATCCAGTCAATATTACCAGAACTTCCTGCTGATAGCGAAATCTACTTTTTGATACGTTGGTGTGAGTGCGTTAGCACATAGACACCAGCGCGACCGCGCGTGTTTGCGTGTGTTTTTGGGTGGGTTGATGGGAGGATCGGAGCGCAGAGAGGGATTACAGTACGCAGACGGTTCCTCGTTTCTTGCATACTTCCCACGTTACTGCCTGAGTTTTTTATTTTACTTCAGGAAAATAACACTTGTTCTACACGGTTAAGCGAAATTTGAATTTTGTCGTGATGCTAATGCAGTCTTCCCCATGCAAACTGTTATTAATATTGCGGAGAATAAGTCTAACTGGAAATTAGTGGTTAATGATAAAGACTGCTCTGAGTTGAGGTGAAATTTTCTTTTTTCCGTGATCGCTATTACCATTTCTTACTTCTGTTTTACATTTTTTGTGCAACGCTGTATTACAGTCCAGCGCTGTTCTGTGATGGCGTGCCTTACGTTTTTCTGCGCTGCAGATCGATCGACGTCGACATCACGTAAAAGGACGTCGCTAAAGGTTGGAATTTAGAAATTGTGAGGCAATTACCAGAATGCATTTAATATAACTCGTTGACATATTATGACACACGATGACTGTAAAAGTCACATAGATGATATCCCAAGAATTCAGTAGATGGCTTGACATCCACACAATCGATTGTAAAAGTCATTCAATTCACTGGGAAACAATCGTAATATTCCCAATGCATAGAAAATATGAACTGAAAACACTCTTCAGTCTTATAGAGGAAAGTCAAATCAAGCAATCATCGTTTTGAACTTTGATTTCAGCACCATAGTGTCCTACATTAGAAATCTATACTGTTCTCTGTGCAACTTACTTAGACTAATTGTCATACCATGTGTCTCATTACCGAGTTACTGGTGAACAGCAGTATGACTCGATACACGAGGTGTGATCAAGAAGTAACGGGAATTTTTGCTTTTCTTAAAGAATCTTTATTTATTCATCAACATCAGCTCACCGCTCTCAGAGGAATCCACTCAGATAAAATACATTTGTGCCAGCGCTTTCTCCAATCTTGGAAGAACTTCTGAAACTCATTTTTCGTTATGGTGTTCAGCTCCTTCAGCGATTCTGTTATTATCTCATCATCGTTGGCAAAGCGACGTCCTTTCATGGTTCTCTTCAGCCTTGGGAATAGAAAAAGTCCCAGAAATACGGTGGATGAAGCAATATAAAAGTTTTGTTTTTTGTCAAAAAATCACGACCAAGCGTTGAGGTAAGAGCGGGGGCATTAACGTGATGCAATTTCCCTGTGTGGTTTTGCCACAATTCGGGTCGTTTTTTTTTCGGATTGTTCCACGCAAACAGCGCATACGTTCCAGGTAGTATTCCTTATCTAAATCTACATCTACATCCATACTCCGCAAGCCACCTGACGGTGTGTGGCGGAGGGTACCCTGAGTACCTCTATCGGTTCTCCCTTCCATTCCAGTCTCGTATTGTTCGTGGAAAGAAGGATTGTCGGTATGCTTCTGTGTGGGGTCTAATCACTCTGATTTTATCCTCATGGTCTCTTCGCGAGATATACGTAGGAGGGAGCAATATACTGCTGGACTCTTTAACAAAAGCCCGTACCGAGCTACTGAGCGTCTCTCCTGCAGTCTTCCACTGGAGTTTATCTATCATCTCCGTAACGCTTTCGTGATTACTAAATGATCCTGTAACGAAGCGCGCTGCTCTCCGTTGGATCTTCTCTATCTCTTCTATCAACCCTATCTGGTACGGATCCCACACCGCTGAGCAGTATTCAAGCAGTGGGCGAACCCTCACTAGCAATAATAATCTCAGAAACAGGTATAGTACGGTAAGCTAAGATTTCCCGAGTTCCAAAGGATTCCAAACCGGCTCTTCCTGCATTGTTACAAGCAACGAAAGCAACAGTTAGCCATCCGTTACCCAAACTGGAGGAAGAAGAAACTTTCATTAAAGAAAAATTTAACCTTGCACCACAAAATAAAGTAGGTCCATTAATAAGAACAAATTGAGTAGTTTTACCTACTCCTCTTGTTTCGTTCTTTTTACCCTTCGCAGAAGATGTCGAAGCACCAAGAGTGCCGTCCACTGTGACAAGTGATTGTCGGTATTAATGTAAAAAAATTAAAAACAATATTCACTTATAATTTGGTGGCCGTGCGAGTCTTGGTTGCTCGCTAGGCGGGTGACCTTGAAGCGGACTTAGCCGCTGCGCTCGCTGCCGCGCGGCTTTTGATTGGCTGGGTAGCCTGTGGCGCGCGATTCAAACGCCCTGGGCAACACGCTCCCTAGTATTACTAGGAGCGTGTTGCTGGAAAACTCACTTCCGGTCTCTTGCGCAACACTCTGATAAGGCGCGCTGGCGCCGAAGTGGCGCTCAGTGACCGGACGTTCTGCATATCTGTTCGACGTCCCTTCTTGAAAACGGGGATGACCTGTGACCTTTTCCAATCCTTTGGAACGCTACGCTCTTCTAGAGACCTACGGTAGACCGCTGCAAGAAGGGGGGCAAGTTCCTTCCTTTGTTTTCGGATTGCATTTCCTTAGGATTCTTCCAATGAATCTCAGTCTGGCATCTGCTTTACCGACGATCAACTTTATGTGATCATTCCATTTTAAATCACTCCTAATGCGTACTCCCAGATAATTTATGGAATTAACTGCTTCCAGTTGCTGACCTGCTATTTTGTAGCTAAATGATAAGGGATCTATCTTTCTATTTATTCGCAGCACATTACACTTGTCTACATTGAGATTCAATTGCCATTCCCTGCACCATGCATCAATTCGCTGCAGATCCTCCTGCATTTCAGTCCAATTTTCCATTGTTACAACCTCTCGATACACCACAGCATCATCTGCAAAAAGCCTCAGTGAACTTCCGATATCATCCACCAGGTCATTTATGTATATTGTGAACAGCAACGGTCCCATGACACTCCCCTGTGGCACACCTGAAATCACTTTTACTTCGGAAGACTTCTCTCCATTGAGAATGACATGCTGCGTTCTGTTATCTAGGAACTCCTCAATCCAATCGCACAACTGGTCTGATAGTCCATATGCTCTTACTTTGTTCATTAAACGCCTGTGGGGAACTGTATCGAACGCCTTGCGGAAGTCAAGAAACACGGCATCTACCTGTGAACCCGTGTCTATGGCCCTCTGAGTCTCGTGGACGAATAGCGCGAGCTGGGTTTCACACGACCGTCTTTTTCGAAACCCATGCTGATTCCTACAGAGTAGATTTCTAGTCTCCAGAAAAGTCATTATACTCGAACATAATACGTGTTCCAAAATTCTACAACTGATCGACGTTAGAGATATAGGTCTATAGTTCTGCACATCTGTTCGACGTCCCTTCTTGAAAACAGGGATGACCTGTGCCCTTTTCCAATCCTTTGGAACGCTACGCTCTTCTAGAGACCTACGGTACACCGCTGCAAGAAGGGGGGCAAGTTCCTTCGCGTACTCTGTGTAAAATAGAACTGGTATCCCATCAGGTCCAGCGGCCTTTCCTCTTTTGAGCGATTTTAATTGTTTCTCTATCCCTCTGTCGTCTATTTCGATATCTACCATTTTGTCATCTGTGCGACAATCTAGAGAAGGAACTACAGTGCAGTCTTCCTCTGTGAACCAGCTTTGGAAAAAGACATTTAGTATTTCGGCGTTTAGTCTGTCATCCTCTGTTTCAGTACCATTTTGGTCACAGAGTGTCTGGACATTTTGTTTTGATCCACCTACCGCTTTGGCATAAGACCAGAATTTCTTAGGATTTTCTGCCAAGTCAGTACAAAGAACTTTACTTTCGAATTCATTGAACGCCTCTCACATAGCCCTCCTCACACTACATTTCGCTTCGCGTAATTTTTGTTTGTCTGCAAGGCTTTGGCTATGTTTATGTTTGCTGTGAAGTTCCCTTTGCTTCCGCAGCAGTTATCTAACTCGGTTGTTGTACCACGGTGGCTCTTTTCCATCTCTTACGATCTTGCTTGGCACATACTCATCTAATGCATATTGTACGATGGTTTTGAACTTTGTCCACTGATCCTCAACACTATCTGTACTTGAGACAAAACTTTTGTGTTGAGCCGTCAGGTACTCTGTAATCTGCTTTTTGTCACTTTTGCTAAACAGAAAAATCTTCCTACCCTTTTTAATATTTCTATTTACGGCTGAAATCATCGATGCCGTAACCGCTTTATGATCGCTGATTCCCTGTTCTGCGTTAACTGTTCGGGTCTGTTTGTCACCAGTTCAACCGTAAGGCAGGAACTTATGACGCACTATCCCACTGTAATCGAAGAAAACGGTGAGAAGAACCTCTACATGTAATCGAACTTCCCGATTTTTTTTTTTTTTTTTTTTGTCGTCGTCACACCCGTATATCCATGTTTCGCCACCTGTTATCAGCCTCTTTAGAAGTTCCGGACCTTTATCGACTTCATGCAGTAGTTCAAAAAATGGTTCAAATGGCTCTGAGTACTATGGGACTTAACTTCTAAGGTCATCAGTCCCCTAGAACATAGAACTACTTAAACCTAACTAACCTAAGGACACCACACACATCCATGCCCGAGGCAGGATTCGAACCTGCGACCGTAGCGGTCGCGCGGTTCCAGACTGTAGCGCCTTTAACCGCTTGGCCACCACGGCCGGCCATGCAGTAGTTCCTGAGCGATATCTACGCGACATCGTTTTTGTTCGAAATTCAACAATTTCTGAAAAAACTTTGCTACTACACGTTTCATGCCAAAAAATCAGAAAAAACTGCTTGACATGAGGATATACTGATATCATCAGCACTCTCTCTGATGATGATTCGGCGATTTTCCAGAACCATTTTCTTTATTTCTTCCACATTGGGGGGTGTAAGTAATTGATGTTCTAGGTCGTCCAGGGCTGTCGATCTTCAACGTCTTCTCGACCCTCTTTTAAACGTGTATACCAATCGTAAACTCCTGTCTTACTCATAGTGTATTCGTTAAAACCCACAGTCAACATTTCGAATGCGGTGCTTCATTTTATTTCATTTGTCAAGCAAAGTTTAAAGCAAATTCTCTGATACTTCTGTTTCGAAAGTAAAAATTCGCCGAGCCCTCGGAAACACGTATAACCTTTTCGACATTTAACATTAAACTAAGTAATCAAAACAGCTGAAAATACAAACATACATCAGGAACATGTGTGCCAACCGGATAAAAAAGATTGAAAATCTGATGCATAAAGCCTCCGAAATTAAAAAATTCCAGTTACTTCCTAATCATACATTGCACCTTTTTTGAACATCTTAAATAGTATTCCTGATCTGGCCCGAAACTGGGCTATGCTATTCATGAGCACCGCACTTCAAGGTTACATTACCCAATAACTCGTCGTGCCAGGCTTCCCGATAGGTACTTGTTTCAAAACTCCATAGAGGTTCTGCTGCTGGACTAGTATCGCTGATACAGCGGAAAGTTCTACAAAGATATTGAGATGGGATTTTGTTCTCTAAAGTTTAGAATGGAGAGTCTCTTGGTAGCCTGGAAAATACACTCCTGGAAATGGAAAAAAGAACACATTGACACCGGTGTGTCAGACCCACCATACTTGCTCCGGACACTGCGAGAGGGCTGTACAAGCAATGAGCACACGCACGGCACAGTGGACACACCAGGAACCGCGGTGTTGGCCGTCGAATGGC
This sequence comes from Schistocerca nitens, assembly GCF_023898315.1. Classification (NCBI taxonomy): domain Eukaryota; kingdom Metazoa; phylum Arthropoda; class Insecta; order Orthoptera; family Acrididae; genus Schistocerca; species Schistocerca nitens. The sequence goes on along the minus strand of NC_064617.1, from coordinate 675,654,369 downwards.
GCTAGCTGCGCAGCATTTGTGCACCGCCGCCGTCAGTGTCAGCCAGTTTGCCGTGGCATACGGAGCTCCATCGCAGTCTTTAACACTGGTAGCATGCCGCGACAGCGTGGACGTGAACCGTATGTGCAGTTGACGGACTTTGAGCGAGGGCGTATAGTGGGCATGCGGGAGGCCGGGTGGACGTACCGCCAAATTGCTCAACACGTGGGGCGTGAGGTCTCCACAGTACATCGATGTTGTCGCCAGTGGTCGGCGGAAGGTGCACGTGCCCGTCGACCTGGGACCGGACCGCAGCGACGCACGGATGCACGCCAAGACCGTAGGATCCTACGCAGTGCCGTAGGGGACCGCACCGCCACTTCCCAGCAAATTAGGGACACTGTTGCTCCTGGGGTATCGGCGAGGACCATTCGCAACCGTCTCCATGAAGCTGGGCTACGGTCCCGCACACCGTTAGGCCGTCTTCCGCTCACGCCCCAACATCGTGCAGCCCGCCTCCAGTGGTGTCGCGACAGGCGTGAATGGAGGGACGAATGGAGACGTGTCGTCTTCAGCGATGAGAGTCGCTTCTGCCTTGGTGCCAATGATGGTCGTATGCGTGTTTGGCGCCGTGCAGGTGAGCGCCACAATCAGGACTGCATACGACCGAGGCACACAGGGCCAACACCCGGCATCATGGTGTGGGGAGCGATCTCCTATACTGGCCGTACACCACTGGTGATCGTCGAGGGGACACTGAATAGTGCACGGTACATCCAAACCGTCATCGAACCCATCGTTCTACCATTCCTAGACCGGCAAGGGAACTTGCTGTTCCAACAAGACAATGCACGTCCGCATGTATCCCGTGCCACCCAACGTGCTCTAGAAGGTGTAAGTCAACTACCCTGGCCAGCAAGATCTCCGGATCTGTCCCCCATTGAGCATGTTTGGGACTGGATGAAGCGTCGTCTCACGCGGTCTGCACGTCCAGCACGAACGCTGGTCCAACTGAGGCGCCAGGTGGAAATGGCATGGCAAGCCGTTCCACAGGACTACATCCAGCATCTCTACGATCGTCTCCATGGGAGAATAGCAGCCTGCATTGCTGCGAAAGGTGGATATACACTGTACTAGTGCCGACATTGTGCATGCTCTGTTGCCTGTGTCTATGTGCCTGTGGTTCTGTCAGTGTGATCATGTGATGTATCTGACCCCAGGAATGTGTCAATAAAGTTTCCCCTTCCTGGGACAATGAATTCACGGTGTTCTTATTTCAATTTCCAGGAGTGTATGAAGTGAAATAATTGAGAATACCGAACTCTGAATTGTGGTTATACTGTTACAGCCGAAGGTTCTTCTCGGCCTCCTGAAAATGACGTATGTGCTAAAAGGCTAATAAGTGTGGAAAAATGAAGAGGGTGGGGGACGCTCGACATGAATCCCCGAAAAGACAATGACGGAGTGCATTAGAAACCTGAACAATTACAACTACAGAAAACCTATAACCCAATGGCTGCTGATGCTGTTTGTGAAGAAGATCGTACGTACTATCCAAGTTTCTGTTCAACTGGAGGTCCAGCTGAGTCTGATCCATTGTTGTTGACACAGATGGCATCAAAGGGGGCGAAATTTTGCACACTTCTATCCCGAATCACGCACAAATTTATTATTGCGTTCTGGCTTCTATGCTGGACACACACAATAAGTAACGTTTGTTATTTGCTGTTCTTCTGTGTGTTGGATGTTTTAATGACCAGCAAGCAGTGTAGTACCTAAAATATTATCATCGTCATGGTGTGTACGAAAGTAAATTTGTGTAAATGATGCTTTGACATCTATGGCACCATACCTATTGTCTTCAAGAGATCGATGGCCGGATTGGGAACTTTCATCAGCGGAATTTTCAGCAACATGACGAAGTATTTCGACTTATATGAGCATGAAGCAGAGCTAGAATAAGAATTAGCTGAAGCCCAAAATAGTTTATATATTCAGATAACTGTGATATATATATATATATATATATATATATATATATATATATATATATATATATATATATATATATATATATATATATATATATATGTATGTATATATATACACAGGGTGTTTCAAAAATGACCGGTATATTTGAAACGGCAATAAAAACTAAACGAGCAGCGATAGAAATACACCGTTTGTTGCAATATGCTTGGGACAACAGTACATTTTCAGGCAGACAAACTTTCGAAATTACAGTAGTTACAATTTTCAACAACAGATGGCGCTGCAGTCTGGGAAACTCTATAGTACGATATTTTCCACATATCCACCATGCGTAGCAATAATATGGCGTAGTCTCTGAATGAAATTACCCGAACCCTTTGACAACGTGTCTGGCGGAATGGCTTCACATGCAGATGAGATGTACTGCTTCCGCTGTTCAATTGTTTCTGGATTCTGGCGTTACACCTGGTCTTTCAAGTGTCCCCACAGAAAGAAGTCACAGGGGTTCATGTCTGGCGAATAGGGAGGCCAATCCACGTCGCCTCCTGTATGTTTCGGATAGCCCAAAGCAATCACACGATCATCGAAATATTCATTCAGGAAATTAAAGACGTCGGCCGTGCGATGTGGCCGGGCACCATCTTGCATAAACCACGAGGTGTTCGCAGTGTCGTCTAAGGCAGTTTGTACCGCCACAAATTCACGAAGAATGTCCAGATAGCGTGATGCAGTAATCGTTTCGGATCTAAAAAATGGGCCAATGATTCCTTTGGAAGAAATGGCGGCCCAGACCAGTACTTTTTGAGGATGCAGGGACGATGGGACTGCAACATGGGGCTTTTCGGTTCCCCATATGCGCCAGTTCTGTTTATTGACGAAGCCGTCCAGGTAAAAATAAGATTCGTCAGTAAACCAAATGCTGCCCACATGCATATCGCCGTCATCAATCCTGTGCACTATATCGTTAGCGAATGTCTCTCGTGCAGCAATGGTAGCGGCGCTGAGGGGTTGCCGCATTTGAATTTTGTATGGATAGAGGTGTAAACTCTGGCGTATGAGACGATACGTGGACGTTGGCGTCATTTGGACCGCAGCTGCAACACGGCGAACAGAAACCCGAGGTCGCTGTTGGATCACCTGCTGCACTAGCTGCGCGTTGCCCTCTGTGGTTGCCGTACGCGGTCGCCCTACCTTTCCAGCACGTTCATCCGTCACGTTCCCAGTCCGTTGAAATTTTTCAAACAGATCCTTTATTGTATCGCTTTTCGGTCCTTTGGTTACATTAAACCTCCGTTGAAAACTTCGTCTTTTTGCAACAACACTGTGTTCTAGGCGGTGGAATTCCAACACCAGAAAAATCCTCTGTTCTAAGGAATAAACCATGTTGTCTACAGCACACTTGCACGTTGTGAACAGCACACGCTTACAGCAGAAAGACGACGTACAGAATGGCGCACCCACAGACTGCGTTGTCTTCTATATCTTTCACATCACTTGCAGCGCCATCTGTTGTTGAAAATTGTAACTACTGTAATTTCGAAAGTTTGTCCGCCTGAAAATGTACTGTTGTCCCAAGCATATTGCAACAAACGGTGTATTTCTATCGCTGCTCGTTTAGTTTTTATTGCCGTTTCAAATATACCGGTCATTTTTGAAACACCCTGTATATATATATATATATATATATATATATATATATATATATATATATATATATATATATATATATATATATATAAAATACAGAATTTGGAACACTAATGTCTCTCTTGCTAGTTCAATAAAATCTACCGGCCTAGTGCCACCAAAATTGTCATACCCACTATCCACTTTTCTACTGCTGTCCCATATTAGTTGCTTTCGAATCATCATTATTATCAAAAATTAATGCACATTCTTTTAAGAGGGTTCTTTCTCTACATTTCCTTTCAAGTAATTGCACACTTAACTTATGACAATTCTTTTCCCATATGCGGGGCCACGGTCATAATATATTTGTTTCAAGTCAGTACCGCCATAAGACTGTTGTTTATTTACATTGCTACATTACACTTACCCAATCATGATTTCGGCTTCAAAGTGCCATTATCAAGTGTTTTAAATGTTATAAACTGCCTAAGATGGCCTACTATCGTATTAAAATACACTTAACTTATGAACCGAGACTCACAGTTGACAGAAGAGCTCCAAGATCTGGTGCAGTTTGAGGGGGCAAAGAAAGTAATGACATGACACATCTGTAAGCTTCAGTCGAAAAAAGTTATAATGTCAGAGCAAACTGCTTTACGATATCAGAGATCTTTTGGCTTGTTTGTCATACACAGTGTTTTTCAACTGGTTAACAATGAAATGCAATGGAAAACCACTAAAATTAAATTAAAAATGATTCTCCACATCATTATCAAGGAGTCCTTTTTACTTAAGTGCATCAATCAGCTGGGTTATCATTAATATCTTTTTGTTTCTTCGGTTTACAGTCATTTGCAACCTTCTTATCTTCTTCCTCAAATTTATTTTTGCTGGTGAACGGAGATTTGTCTGTGTTACTTTGTTTTCACCATATGTTTCATGTGACATTGCCAAATGTTTGTCTGCCTGATTTAGATCCTGAAAGAAAGATCATTGCAATTTTGCATACACGACAGTTCACAATTATAATAGCTCTTAAGGACGCTACAAAATAATACTTTACTGACAAATATAGTTAACTATCATTCTCATGATGCTGTAAACAGAACCTGGATTCATCCAAAATAATGACGTTTTGTCATTCGTGCACCCAGGTTCGCCGTAGAGTAAACCATCGCAGGCGCTCCTGTCTGTGATGCAGCGTCAAGGGTAACCGCAGCCATGGTCTCCGAGCTGATAGTCCATGGTGCTGCAAACGTCGTCGGACTGTTCGTGCAGATGGTTGTTGTCTTGCAAATGTCCCCATCTGTTGCTGTTGACTCAGGGATCGAGACATGGCTGCACGATCCGTTACAGCCATGCGGATAAGATGCCTGTCATCTCGACTACTAGTGATACGAGGCCGTTGGCATCCAGCACAGCGTTCCGTATTACCCTCCTGAACCCACCGATTCCATATTCTGCTAAGAGTTATTGGATCTCGACCAACACGAGCAGCAATATCGCGATACGATAAACCGCAATCGCGATAGGCTACAATCCAACCTATATCAAAGTCGGAAACGTGATGGTACGCATTTCTCCTCCTTACACGAGGCATCACAACAACGTTTCACCAGGCAACGCCGTTCAACTGCTGTTTATGTATGAGAAATCGGTTGGAAACTTTCCTCATGACAGCGTGTTGTAGGTGTCGCCACCGGCGCCAACCTTGTGTGAATGCTCTGAAAAGCTTATCATTTGCATATCACAGCATCTTCTTCCTGTCGGTTAAATTTCGCGTCTGTAGCACGTCATCTTCGTGGTGTAGCAATGTTAATGGCCAGTAGTGTACATTTAACGTACAGCTAATTAACTCCTTAATTCTCACTTGCTCCTCCAAAGATCTACTGGAAAAGGCCCTCTGTAGCAGATCATTTAAAGAAAATACGAGCGTACTAATCATGTGCTCACTTTTTTTACCACTGTCTAGCCTATAACCTTGACTTATAAGGATAATAATCACTATCTAAACTGAATATATTAACATCACGTATATAGATTGAGCTTTTTAAATATTTTAAATTTTAGAATTAATAGTTTAACATTCTGAGGAATAAAATAAAATGAGGTAAAAAGATAAATGTTGGTATCTGTGGGAATCCAACCCCACTCACCGAAAAGCCCATCAGTGCGCCTTTTTTTATCTCATTTTGCTGGATATTGTTCGTTCTGGTTGTTAGGGGTGGACGTTCCATGATGCTTGGTCAACTTAATCGTTGATTCATTAACTCAGTTTTTTTTATTGCAGAGGAGCGCTGGACCATTTAGCTGCGGTGCAGTTGCGACATCAGCTCCCCAGAAGTCCCTCATACTCTACGCCTGCACAACACGTTGCACGCGGTATGAAAGAAAAAACTGACCTGATGCTATGCGTAATGTAGCAGTCGTAGTGCCGGAAGGGATGACGTCATACTCTGAGTTGATCGTAGCACAGCTGACCATAATTTCAGCACTCCACACTGCTTTCTACCTGTAGTTATTGCAGGCTGAGCGCTACAAAACATGTTTTAGTCCATTTTATTTGCATACCAGCACACATTCAAAGACAAATGAAGTAATTTTAGTGCGATTTCCGGCTCGTATTGGAAGAGGAATGTTCTAATTCAATGCGATTTCAACTACATTTATATCAGTACCCCCTTCCCTGTTCCATTTTCGAATGTCGCGTGGGAAAATTGATGCTGGTATGCTTCTGCATTAGCTCTAATTTCTCAATTTTGATGTCTGTGATCATTTCACGAGTCGTATGCGGGAGGAAGTAATATCTTGTCCAAGTCTTCCCAGAAAGTACTCTCTCGAAATTATAATAGTCAACGTTTCCGTGATGCACAGTGTCTCTCTTGTAGCGATTGCCACTGAAGTTTGTTGCGCATCTCTGTAACGCTCTCGCACCTACTAAATGATCCCGTGATGAAACGCGGAGCTTTTCGTTGGATCTCCTGTATCTCTTCTATCAGTCGTATGTGGTAAGTGTCCCAGATTGACGATCAGTGCTCCACAATCGGTCGAAAAAGGGCCTTGCACGTCATTAGCTTTGCTAGATGAATTACATTTCCCGTGAATCTGTCTGGCTTCTGCTTTTCCTACTACATTTCTGGGAAAAAATAGTACAACCTTTTAGAAGTCTCCTATTCACTCAAGATTTATTGTTGCAACAGTGCATATGGAGCATATCAATAGCACAAGTGGTTCCGGTGGGACTGATATCGACCCGTGCTGAGACACTCTTATTAGTACGTGGTCTAGCCTGCACGGGCGGCAGTGTAGGCGCTGACTCTGGCATCCAGTCGGTCTTATAGATGGCGAGTACTGTCCTGGGATACGTTATGCCACGCTTGCTCGACCTGTCCACGTAGTTCAAAATGTTCAAATGTATGTGAATTCCTAAGGGACCGAACTGGTCACGACATCAGTCCCTAGACTTACACACTACTTAAACTAACTCATACTAAGAAAGACGCACGCACCCATGCCCGAGGGAGGACTCGAACCTCGGGCGGGAGGGGCCGCGCTCCACGTAGTTCTGTAAGAGTTTTGGCTGACGAGTCGCGCGAGTAACCTCGTCCCGTCATATCCCACACGTGTTCGATTGAAGACATGTCGGGACATCGTGTGGGAGCAGTGTGTAGGTGACCATTATCCTGCTGGAACAACACATCACATTCCTGTTGCAAGAACGGCAAAAGAACGGATCTAACGGCGTTCTGCACGCGTTCCGGTTAGCTCCAGAAACACCAAAGGTGAAATAGAGTTGTAGCTTGTCGCACCCCAGACAACAAGGCCTGGGGTGGAACCAGTGTGTCTTGGACGAATGCATTCTACGAGACAGCGCTCACCAGGCCTATGTCACTCGCGCAGATAACCATCACTTGCGTGCAGGCAGAATCTGTTTTCATCACTGAATATCTCGGCTCCAGTCGACTTGTGCACATAGATGCTGTGGTGTGAGTGGTAGACGCGCTAGAGGTGTGCGTGCCCGTAATCCCACTGCTAATAACCGGTTCCTAAGAGTTCGTGTTGGCACGTCCAGGCTCACTAGTCCTCTTACCTGTTCGGTGGTAGTTGCACGATCGCCCGCTGCTGCCCTTCCCATATGACTGTCCAGGCGGGCGTCTGTGCTGCTTCGGCGTCCAGAACCTCTTCTGCAGGTGTGAAAATGTTCACGTGACAACTGATACCAGTATCGTTGCACAACTGACGCAACACGTCCAACATCCGTGGCAATTCTCTGAAAGGAGTGTCCCGCCACTCTTTTGGCTGTAGGAAGCATGAGTACGTTTCCATGGGATGGTGGCCTATTTGCTTCGCACGTCGGCACCATATCGAGCCTTCTGGCTGTGAGAATTCTGTATTAAAGGATAGACACAGATGGCGCTCTGGTAGCTATGCCACTACACTAGCTACTGGCGGACGGCGTTGAAACCATTGTCAGTATATCTACTATCCCCCAGGTGGATCAAAAACGACGCCGTCTTTCCAGATCTTCTTATTTCTTTTTTCAGTCATTATATTTGTTTTATATGGTCATTCCATTTAAAGTCGGTCCAAATAAAAAGACCTAGAGATTTTATGGTAGTTACTGCTTCCAGCAATTTGTCATCAATAGTGTAGTTGTGCAGAAGTAGATTTCTTTTCCTGTGTATGCTTAATACGCTACATTTATTGACGTTTAGGGTCAACCACCGCTCTCTGCAGCATTCATCAATCTTCTTTAGGTCGTTCTGTAAATCGTTACTGCCTTATGGCGTTGCTAGCTTCTCACTGCTAGATCATCTATTAAATAAAAATAAAAAAAAACAGTAAAGGTCCTATCACATTTCCTTGGGGTACTCTCGACATTACATTTAGCCTACTTCTGTCAAATCTTTTCCGTTAAGAGAAACGTCTTGAGTTCTGTCTGCAAGGAAGTCTTGAATCCAGTCGAAAATCTGGTCCGATAGTCGATAAGCAGTGCCTGAAAATGTCAAATTCCTTCCTGAATTCGAAGAACACGGCATCAACCTGATCGCCGATGTCTATAGTGCTGTGGATCTCATAGAGGATAAGAGCGAGATGAGTTTCGCAAAATCTTTGTTTGCAGAATCCATGTTGATTTTTTATAAAGAAATTTTTTCGTTCTCCAAAAACGTCATGATTCTTGAGAATAAAACATGTTCCATAATCCTACAACAGACTGACGTCAACAAAGACGCGTTTAATTATGTGCATCTGTCCCAAGACCCTTTCTGAAAACGTGAATGCCGTGCGATTTTTTTCCAGTCGCTTAGTACCCTCCGTTGCTCCAGCAGCCTGCCTTAACTGATGCTAGAAGGGTATCAAGGTCTTTCGCATAATATCTGTAGTATCTTACAGGTATCTCATCCCCTTTCTAGTACAAACCGATAGTAGCAGTTTTCCATTCTACAATCAGTTGTCTCAACATCTGCAGATTCGAAAGTAGTACGAAAATTTCGAAACGTGTTTTGTGGCAGATAACACCAGGCATGGAGGCATTTTATTTTGTTTCATGTTTAGTCCTCTGAAATCTTGAATAAATCGAGGGTACTGACGCAAATACAGTTTCTTGCGTTATTTCTTAAATGGAACAATTAATTTTTTGTCATAATTCGAAGGATCTTGAAAATATAAAGCTTATTAATGTTTGTGTTGAAAGTTTTCGCAGCATTATTTGAGTAACGTGCAAAAATTGAAATGCTATTGCAGTGTAGGTATCGCCATGTGAGGCTCCAATCTCAGCATCCGTCTTTATAAGTAGGAAGAAATTAGGACTATGCTTCTACATTAAAGCTATTTCCTTTTGGCTCTACTTTACACGGAATACCACCAAATACATTCGCAAACTGCAAAGATGGCACCACAACAGATGTATAATGCACTGGAAACAGTGAAAATTTGTGTCAGACCAAGACTCATACTCGGATTTTTCTCTTCTCGTTAGCCGTCGCCTTAACCAACAGCTATCCGAACTCTCTTCGAGAACCGATCTAAATCCCCGTATGTCCCAGTGCCTGCTTTCCATAGGGCTCCCACATTTATGTGATTCCCACACAGGCAGTGGCTCACTTATTTTTATCGTCAGGTTGCCTTAGCTGTGGCATGAAATGTATTAATGTAGTGTCTGTATTTGAATTTCTGTATAGTTCGAAGCAATGTTCCTTCGGATATGTATGCATGTTCTCAAACTACACTCCTGGAAATGGAAAAAAGAACACATTCACACCGGTGTGTCAGACCCACCATACTTGCTCCGGACACTGCGAGAGGGCTGTACAAGCAATGATCACACGCACGGCACAGCGGACACACCAGGAACCGCGGTGTTGGCCGTCGAATGGCGCTAGCTGCGCAGCATTTGTGCACCGCCGCCGTCAGTGTCAGCCAGTTTGCCGTGGCATACGGAGCTCCATCGCAGTCTTTAACACTGGTAGCATGCCGCGACAGCGTGGACGTGAACCGTATGTGCAGTTGACGGACTTTGAGCGAGGGCGTATAGTGGGCATGCGGGAGGCCGGGTGGACGTACCGCCGAATTGCTCAACACGTGGGGCGTGAGGTCTCCACAGTACATCGATGTTGTCGCCAGTGGTCGGCGGAAGGTGCACGTGCCCGTCGACCTGGGACCGGACCGCAGCGATGCACGGATGCACGCCAAGACCGTAGGATCCTACGCAGTGCCGTAGGGGACCGCACCGCCACTTCCCAGCAAATTAGGCACACTGTTGCTCCTGGGGTATCGGCGAGGACCATTCGCAACCGTCTCCATGAAGCTGGGCTACGGTCCCGCACACCGTTAGGCCGTCTTCCGCTCACGCCCCAACATCGTGCAGCCCGCCTCCAGTGGTGTCGCGACAGGCGTGAATGGAGGGACGAATGGAGACGTGTCGTCTTCAGCGATGAGAGTCGCTTCTGCCTTGGTGCCAATGATGGTCGTATGCGTGTTTGGCGCCGTGCAGGTGAGCGCCACAATCAGGACTGCATACGACCGAGGCACACAGGGCCAACACCCGGCATCATGGAGTGGGGAGAGATATCTCCTACACTGGCCGTACACCACTGGTGATCGTCGAGGGGACACTGAATAGTGGACGGTACATCCAAACCGTCATCGAACCCATCGTTCTACCATTCCTAGACCGGCAAGGGAACTTGCTGTTCCAACAGGACAATGCACGTCCGCATGTATCCCGTGCCACCCAACGTGCTCTAGAAGGTGTAAGTCAACTACCCTGGCCAGCAAGATCTCCGGATCTGTCCCCCATTGAGCATGTTTGAGACTGGATGAAGCGTCGTCTCACGCGGTCTGCACGTCCAGCACGAACGCTGGTCCAACTGAGGCGCCAGGTGGAAATGGCATGGCAAGCCGTTCCACAGGACTACATCCAGCATCTCTACGATCGTCTCCATGGGAGAATAGCAGCCTGCATTGCTGCGAAAGGTGGATATACACTGTACTAGTGCCGACATTGTGCATGCTCTGTTGCCTGTGTCTATGTGCCTGTGGTTCTGTCAGTGTGATCATGTGATGTATCTGACCCCAGGAATGTGTCAATAAAGTTTCCCCTTCCTGGGACAATGAATTCACGGTGTTCTTATTTCAATTTCCAGGAGTGTATACCAACACTGTCAAAAAAGTATATAATTCCGTTTAACAAACCCATGATTTAAGTACCTCGCCTCATACAACAGTTGAGTGAATTACACATGCAATAAAGTTATGAGACCCTCTAAGAACTATCATTTGCCGAAAACCTCGTTTAGAAATTTTAAACCTCTACCAAATAAAAGGGATGCTGCGTCTTGCGCGACTCGTATATTAGCGCACTGAAACAGTGTCTTAGCAGTCGTGGACGTGTTTCATGCCTCCTAACCTCCTGAACGCTATCAGACCCAATACATTCTGGTTGTGGTTCGGCAGCGTACGAACTCGCATTTACTGCCGAAGGTGTACCTGAACTGTAAAGTGGACGCTCTGAAACGTCGTCGAATAACGCTTGCAGTGCGAGGTCGAATCCTGAACTTACTCCTCTCCATACCCTCAAAGTCGGTCCGTATGGTTTCGTTACGACTAGGTATGCGGGCCTTTGTGCGCGTGCGATCGTCTGTGTGTATATGTGCGTGCGTGTGTGTGTGTGTGTGTGTGTGTGTGTGTGTGTGCGTAGCCTCGAAAAAATCTGGTAGCAGTCACTTTTGAAGGCGGTTTATTTAAAACACAGTCGGCTTCGGGTTTATGCCCATCTTCAAGCCATTAAATTCCGTTTCAGCTTTACGCAGTCGCTATTGGACTTCACTACAGATTAAGTTTCCTCATAGTAATTGCGTATTTCAGTCATTTGAAGCGCCATATTCCTATATACAAAACCAATTCCACTTCAGATGGTTCAAATGGCTCTGAGTACTACGGGACTCAACATCTGAGGTCATCAGTCCCCTAGAACTTAGAACTACTTAAACCTAACTAACCTAAGGACATCACACACATCCATGCCCGAGGCAGGATTCGAACCTGCGACCGTAGCGGTCGCGCGGTTTCAGACTGAAGTGCCTAGAAACGCTCGGCCACTCCGGCCGGCCCACTTCAAATGTTATAAATTGTGGACAGACCATAAACTCACTTATTCGAATGCAAACACATTGCATGCTGCGAGTTCATGTTTTGTCCATAGTTCATAACATTTTAAGTAGAATTATTGAGTGAATTTACAAATACGATACTTCAGATGATCACCTTTCAGACAGACGTGCAGCTACCATTTGGAAACTCGACTTATATTGAAGTCCATTGCCGAAAGTGTAATGCACGAAACTGAATCCAGTCACGTGAAGGTCGGCATAAACCGGAAACCGTTCGTGTTTTCACAAATGACTGTTACGGGACTTTCTTCAACAATATCCTTAAAAAAAGGCCACTCATTTCAACAGTATCCATTAAGAATAAAATTTGTGTGCATGCGCGCCGGCTGCTGTAGCCGAGGGGTTCTAGACGCTTCAGTCCGGAACCGCGATGCTGGTATGGTCGCAGGTTCAAATCCTGCCTCGGGAATGGATGTGTGTGATGTCATTAGGTCAGTAAGGTTTAAGTAGTTCCATGTCTAGCGGACTGATGACCTCAGATGTTAAGTGCCATAGTCCTTAGGGCCATTTGAACCATTTACGTGCGCGCGCGCGCGCGCGCGCGTGTGTGTGTGTGTGTGCTTTCTGCTGTGCAGTGTTTATAAGTGTGTATATAAATTATCGCTGTCGCCAACAGGGTACCGTTTTTCCGCATGTAGGTAGAAGGAGACCGATAACCCCGCACGAGGCTTTCCTTGTGGGTTCTAACAACTGCAGTGGATTTATGGGTAGGAACACAGAAGTTGGGCGGAAGTTATATAATGCCACTCAACGTTTTATGAATCATCATCTAATGACAAGGAATCGATGTTCATACTAAAATATTAACAAGTGAATATATACATTCCTGATTTTTCTTTTAGTTTTGACTGTATGTAAAGTAACTGGATGATTCGCAGAGTGAAGTGTGTTATAACATTTTAGGTATAGAGCGATTATGGGTCAATAGGTAAGGTACTGGCTACCTTTTTTTGTGCAGTGCAGTTCACAAACCTGTCTTACTAACCGACACAGGAGCGCTATACTATTCAGCCATGGTGCAGTTACGACATGAAATACCCCGGAAGTCCCTCATACTCTACGCCTGCAAAACACGTTACATGCGATATGAAAGAAAAAAATTGACCTGATGCTATGAGTAACGTAGCACTCGTAGTGCCAGAAGGGATGACGTCATACTCTGAGTTGATCGTAACACAGCTGACCATAATTTCAGCTCTCCACACTGCTTTCTGCCTGTAGTTATTGTAGACTGAGCGCTACAAAACAGGTTTTCGTCCATTTTATTTGCATACCAGCACGCATTCGAAGACAAATGGCGTGATTTTATTGCGGTTTCCGGTTCGTATTGGAAAAGGAATGGTATAATTCAGTACGATTTCAACTACATTTACATCAATATAGCGCGAGCAGAGGCACTTGTGGTACCACTAGCTGATACCCCACTCCCTGTTCCATTTTCGAATGGCGCGTGGGAAGAATCATGCTGGTAAGCGTCTGTATTAGCTCTAATTTCTCCACTTTGTTCGTTGTGATCATTTCACGAGTCGTATGCGGGACGAAGTAATATCTTGCCCGAGTCTTCGAGAACTATCTTGTAGCGTTTGCTACTGGAGTTTGTTGCGCATCTCTGTAACGCTCTCGCACCTACTAAACGATCCCGTGATGAAACGCGGAGCTCTTCGTTGGATCTCCTGTATCTCTTCTATCAGTCCTATCTGGTAAGTGTCCATGATTGATGATAAATGCTCCAGAATCTGTCGAAAAAGCGCCTTGCACGTCATTAGCTTTACTAGATGAATTACGTTTCCCGTGACACTGTCTGGCGTCTGCTCTTCCTACTACATTTCTGGAAAAAAATAGTACAACCTTTTAGAGGTTTCCCATTCACTCAAGATTTATTCTTGTAACAGTGCATATGGAGTAAAAGCAAAGATTATATTTACGGATCAGTAGCACAAGCGGTTCTGATGTATCAGGTATCGATCCGTGCTGAGACACTCACATTAGTATGTGGTTTAGCCTGCACGGGCGGCATTGCAGGCGCTGACTCTCGCATCCAGTCGGCCGTACAGATGGCGAATACTGCCCTGGGAGACGTTAAGCCATGCCTGTTCGACCTGTCCACGTGGTTCTGTAAGAGTTACTGGCCGACGAGTCGCGTCAGTAACCTCGTCCCGTCATATCCCACACATTCTCGATTGGAGACAAGTCCGGAGATTGTGCGGGGGCGGTGTGTAGGCGACCATTATCCTGCTGGAACAACACATCACCTTCCTGTTGCAAGAACGGCAAAAGAACAGATCTAACGACATTCTGCACGTCCTGTTTTGTTTCATGTTTAGTCCTCTGAAATCTTGTATCAATCGAGGTACTGATGCTTTTTTTTAAACGGAATGATTTTTTCGGTATTATTCGAAACAGCTTGAAAACATATAGCGTATTAATGTTGGTGTTGAACTTTTCGAGGAATAATTCGAGTAACGTCCAAAAATTTGAAATGCTATTGTATTGTAGATATCGCCAGGTCATGCTCCTATCTCATGATCCATCTTCATATGTAGGAATAACTTAGGACTATGCTACTACCTTAAAGCTATTTCCTTTTGGCTCTAATTTACACGGAATAATACCACCAAATGCATTCGCAAACTGCGAATACGGCACCACAACAGTTATATAATGTACTGGAAACAGTGAAAATTCGTGTCGGATCAAGACTCGAACCCGGATTTCCTTCTTCTCGTTAGCCGTCGCCTTAACCAACGGCTATCGGAGCTCCCTTCGAGGACCGTTCTAAATCTCCGTATGTCGCAATGTCTGCTTCCCATAGTTTTCGCACAATTATGTGGTTCCCAATTCCGTTTAATAAACCCATAACTTAAGTACCTGGCCTGATGCAAGACTTGAGAGAATTACACATGCAATGAAACTGTTGGCCCCTCTACGTACTATCATTTGGCTAAAACCTCGTTTAGAAATTCTAAACCTGTACAAAATAAAAGGGGTCCTGCATCGTGCGCGACTCGTATATTAGCGCGCTGAACGTTATCAGGCCCAATGCAAGACAAATGGTTCAAATGGCTCGGAGCACTATGGGACTCAACTTCTGAGGTCATCAGTCCCCTAGAACTTAGAACTACTTAAACCTAACTAACCTAAGGACATCACACACATCCATGCCCGAAGCAGGATTCGAACCTGCGACCGTAGCGGTCTCGCGGTTCCAGACTGTAGCGCCTAGAACCGCACGGCCACTCCGGCCGGCCCAATGCAAGACATTCTGCTCGTTGTTCGGCAGCGTTCGAACTCACATATACTGCAGAAGGTGTACCTTAACGGTAGGAGTTCGCCACTATAAAGTGGACGATCAGAAACGTCGTCGAATCCTTAATTTATTCCTCTCCACACCCTCAAAGTTAGTCCGTATGGTTTGGTTACGACTCAGCATGCAGGCCTTTGTGCCCGCGCGAGTGTGTGTGTGTGTATGTGAGCATGTGTGTGTGTGTGTGTGTGTGTGTGTGTGTAGCGTTGAAAAAATCTGGTAGCAGTCACTTTTGAAGACGGTTTATTTGAAACACAATCGGCTTCGGGTTTATGCCGATCTTCAGGCGACTAAATTCAGTTTCAGCTGTACACAGTCCTTGTTGGACCTCGGTACTGTTTAAGTTTCCAGACAGTAATTGCATACTGCATTCATTTGAAGCACCATATTCCTATATGCAAACACCAATTCCATTTAAAATTTTATAAACTGTAGATGAAACATAAACTCTCAATATCCAACTTATTCAATGCAAACACATTGGATGCTGTGAGTTCATGTTTCAACCACAGTTCATGACATTTTAAGTGGAATTATTGATTGAATTTACAAATACGGTGCTTCAAATTACCGTCTTTGAGTCAGACGTGCAGCTGTCGTTTGGAAGCTCTATTTATATTGAAGTTCATTGCTGAATGTGTAAAATACGAAACTGAATCCAGTCACGTGGAGGTGGGGCATATATCCGATACCGTTCGTGTTTTAACAAATGACTACTGCTGGATTTTCTTCAACAATATCCTTAAAAAGAAACGGCCACTGAATTCAACAGTATCCATTAAGAATAAAATTTGTGTGTGTGTGTGTGTGTGTGTTTGTGTGTGTGCTTTCTGCTGTGGAGTGTGTGTATATAAATTATCGCCGTCGCCAACAGGGTACCGGTTTTCCGCATGTAGGAAGAAGGAGGCCGATAACACCTCAGGAGGCTTTTCTTGTGGGTTCTAACAACTGCAGTGGATTTATGGGTAGGAACACAAAAGTTGTGCGTAATTTATTTAACTCCACTCAACGTTTTATGAATCATCATCTGTTGACATGGACTCGATGCTTATATTAAAATATTAACATGTGAATATATACTTTCCTGATTTTTCTTTTCTTTTTGACCGTCTGGAAAGTAACTGGATGATTCGCCGAGTGAAGTGCGTTATATCATTTTCGGTATGGAACGATTTTGGTTTAATAGCTAAAGTATTGGCTTCCTTTTATCGTGCAGTGCAGTTCAGGGAACAGTCTTACTAACCAGATTTATGACTTTCGTGATTGCCTTTAACTGTTTATTGCGGTGGTTCGTTCGAGAAGGCATGCGCTATTCTCAAGCACGGCTTTCCGTAATGACTGCCGATGATCTCGTGGTCGACAGGGCGTTACCTCTGTTTCCTCCTTTGACATTCTCCGTTGGCATTCACTACTAAAAATTCTTTATCCAAAATTCCTTTAAAACCTTCTAGACTTTTTCGTCTCTCTGAGCTGCTAATAATGATGTATTAAGGCATCAATATATTCTTATAGCTGGAACACAGGACTCCAGCTCCTAAGATTTTCGAAGATGAGCTATCCAGACATTAGATCCCTTGTAAATGTTTGCCTACTCAGGTGCTTTAGGCGGTATACAACAAAAATTATGGTGGCTATCGAGCTGGCGTCCAGCCTCTGCTCCTTAAAACTCAATACACGTATAATTCCAGTAGCGTGGCAGTTCTCGGAGAGTGAACAAATACCAACAGTCACAGAACGTGTCTCGCCCGAAAACGTTTGACTTACAAGGAACCCCCACGAGTGCGAGCTCTCAAGTTCAATCTTCAGTAAGTCTCATTTGAAAGTGTTGCGTTAACAGTTACGACAGAAAAATATTAGCTGCTAACGACTCAGCTTGTGCATCAGGACGGTGACAGGAAATGAGTGCCCAGGAGGCGCAGAGATCAACCTTCTATCGGATGCATGTATTACACTTCGAAAAATGGACACTTCGACACTCAAGAAATATTCTAAACAAATCATTAACTTGCACCATGCACACCGAATGAAAAATGGCGCGCCACAGCAATCACAAAGGTTCGCACCATCAAGATCGAAGGTGAACCCCGTGGGAGTTACAAACCATGCGTGACGTTCAGCTAGGTATCCACTTTTAAGGAATTCATACAGAATCATGTTGGCGTAATGGGGTGATGAGAAATGATAGAATGTGATGGTATGCAACCGAATGCAAAACAGTTTGGCTTCGAGCTTATCGTGAAACTGGCTATCTTTTAAGGCGTAGCTGCAGATAGTGCAATAATATTTTTTATATGCAGGAAAAAAACAAGCCTCCAGAGACTGAATCTGTCCAGTAGTTCCAGGTGGTATAAACTGCAATGCCATACACTTTTCAGGAGGGATAGTTTGCTCTAAAGGAGTATGATTTTTATAAGCAGACCAAGAATCAAGCAAAAGCAAGTTATTTTGACCGGCTGTTGGCCAAAACCAGTGTTCATACTGTAAGTGTAGTTCTCTTACGCCAGTTTTCCCACTCTTGCGTTCTGTGATGTAAATATCCCTAGTGCCCTTGCAAACTCACGAACACGAGAAGGAATCGTATGGGGCAGAGCATCTCCAACTTTCCGCAGCACAATGAATAACTTTCTAGCCAATTTACCATCCAGATTAACAGTCGACATAATTGCACGCGAACGCATTAATGCATCTACGAGCGTATATTAGTTGATCTTGAAACAACCCTCTTAGTACCTCTAATTTACAGGGTTTCTTTCATAGGCATTTCCTCTTCAAATCATAACTGATTGGAGTTGAGCACAGATTCCATACTGAATAATGTGATAAGTTTCTTTACCTCTTCTACAAATTTTCGGATCGATTTTGCAGTTTGCTTTGCATTGTCAAGTGGACGCTTGGTTTGAAATTTCGTTACCTTTCGTCGTCCAATTTCTGTAGCACTGAAGTTATGCAATCATCCAGTGCTTCCCCTGAAATCACTGTAATATATGCCGCGTCCAATTTGATGTGCAGAACACAGTAAGTCACTATCGTGCACATCCTGTAAATTGGACAGAGCATTCTTGAAACGCGCAAACACCAGTTTTTGTAAAAAGTGCGCCTTGTCCTCCTTTGAATATCCGTAGCTTTTCTTATGCACTCCACAGTGACCGTGCTACGAACTTATTCGAAATCTCTTGCTAATTGTTTTCTTACTCTGCTGCGGATGAACTTCCATGTACATAATTATGTTAACACCTGCTCCTTGGACAACGATTGTCTTTTTACGTTTCATTGGAATCGGGATTTACGGCCCGCTGTCCAACGAGGATGGTGGACTACATGGAAATTCGTGGTAAGTTCCTATGGGACCAAACTGTTGAGGTCATCGGTCCCTAGGCGTACACACTACTTAATCTAACTCAAACTAACTTACGCTAACGATAACACACACACCCATGCCCGAGGGAAGACTCGAACTTCCGCCGGGGGGAGGGGGGGGGGGGGGCGGGGGGGGGGGGGCAGCCGAGCGAACCGTGGCAAGGACTGGGCTACATGGCTCGACTATTGTTTCAATATCACTTTCACTTACTTGTTAAGCATGTTTCGTCATCATTGTTCTCCTCATGTACATTGTCAGCACAATCGAGCGTATACGTCAGCACACATTTCACTGACTCGTCTTGCAGAAACGCTACTATTTCATCTGACAGTTGTTCCTCACTCTGCGAAATTTCTTGGTTTCCTTTCTGAAGAAATGTAAACTTCGGCGGCTGTTGTAGGTGCAATGCAATGTTTGCTTTGTTTGTCGTTGCCATTGCTCTACTTTGCATCAGCACGACTAGCACTGTAGCACTGGTGTGAGCTACTCGTCGACTAGTAGGCAGTTCACCTATGCTTCATACCCTCATACTGTGCTCACCATTGGATACTACCAGTCCTACCGCCTGTTGCCATCAGCAGCCAATATTGTGGTTGCATTGTAGAAAATATGTGGGGGCTCGAATGCTATTAACGTTATTGACCTTGTTAGTCGTTTTACTCCGTGCTTCTAAATGGAAGTGCTTTTATTTGTTCGTGTTGTTTTTTACATTTTAAATTCTTTACTTGTTCGTGTGCGAGGATATTTCAAATAGTAAGCAACACAGTATCATCGCAGGCCAAGTAACGTTCATTGAATTCTGCACTGCACTTCACAGTGACACAGATACAAGACATTATCCTTCCAGTAGCAAGTCTCTGTAAACAACGATCGTAACGTTCTACCAGTTATCGATCCTCGAATACAGAAATCCGCTCCATGATCGCGGAGCTATTCGATCCTCATCGTTGGATGACTTCTTAACCGTTCCTTCCCCACCACCCCCGCTCCCCGGGCAGATGTTCTTTCAGCTTACCGGAAAGGTTGGAAATCGCATGGTGCAAGACCTGGACTTCTCGGTCAGTACCACTCACGTCTGTGCGTATTTGGTCACACTGTGGCACCATTTTACTACAGCTGTATTTCACACTGCATTTGGTGCACAAATCGTCAGAATTTCATGGTGTATCTGTGTGGAATTTAGCCGTTTTCCCCACGAGAAATGTACTGTCGAAGGAAATTGGGACTACGTTTTCAGTTGCCGCATCATATCATTCGCACACTGTGGTGCACCTCTTATGCGTATCGCAGCACAACTGTATCTGCAGAAAATCCAGAAAATGTGTCGTCTTTCGACAATGCACTACTCTTTTTGCGCAATGGTCTTAGCGTGAGACAGGATTTTCTGAAGTCCCTACGTACTTTAGGAACGACAGAGAGGAGCGTTTGAACTTGATGGTTCACAGTAGTTCAGCCATAGTTATTAAACTCATTTCTTTGGACTATGGAATAAGACAGCTACAGATCTCACGTGGTTTATCAGTTATATCTAATAGCGGAAAACGCCTTCGTATCCACGTGTTGTGTATCGATGCAGGGGGAATTTGCCTCGGCCCGAAAACAAAAGCTGGAAGGCTTCACACAGCTGCGCTTTCCATTGCACTTGACCTGCCTATTTCGTCTTCAGCCGAGGATAAATCGCTAACAGAACTCGCCCCCAGAACCCTTGGTTAAGGGGGTACATGAAGTTTGCTTATACTTACTCAGTACTTATCAATGTATATGAAGTGTTACTCATTAGTGAAAGTACAACCAATCCAGTACATCCTACAAGCCAAACCATTATGATAATGCCCACCGAGAAACTGACTACCACCTTTAGCACTGCGAGCACGTGATACGACAAGTAATATATTATTAGAACAGACGCAATGGATAACCATTCTGGTGATGATGGGAACACCAAATGGGACAATCCACTGGCATAAATGACTTTGATAATGGGAAGATTCTAATAGTCCGGCACCTAGGTACCTCGGTAATGACAGAACTTGACAGCTGTTCCCATGCTACTGTCGTGAGCATCTATAGCAAATCGTTGAAGGTGGATGAAACCACAAGTCTGCAACAATGCCTCATTACAGAACGATGGCTTGCTCGTTTTCTAAAGCAGGCTAGGCAAATCTGTCGCAGATTTCACGACAGAGTGCAATGCGAATGCATGTGCAAAAGTTTCAGAGCCCAACAATCTGCTCACATTTTTCAACATGGGACTCCGTAGAACACGACCCCAGTGTGTTCCCGTGTTGATCCAACAACATAGTCAATTATAGCTGCATGATTCTATAGAGATTGGTTTATGGCCCAGTGGAAACGTGTGCTGGGTGAATGAATCACATTGTTCGTTACACCAGCTTGAAGGTCTCCTCTTTGATAAAGGGGAGATTCTCATGGCCCAGCACCATGGAAAGAACATGTCGGAAACAGCAAAACTGAGCTATTCCCATGCTACTGTCACGAGCATCTATGTAAAGAGTTTCTAAGTCGGGGAAAAGAGAGTGCTACAAAGTCCATGCCTCATGACAGAACGTGGAGGTCGAAGGTTTGCCGACTCTCTAAAGCAAGCTAGGCGGATCTGTTGCAGATATGACGACAGAATACAATACTGGTGTCTGCACAAGAGTTATCGAGTCCACCGATCGGCGCACATTTTTGAACATGGAGCTCCACAGCAGACGCCTCTTTCGGTTTATTGGAGGAATTTTCGGTCAGAGTGGTTCATCTGTAAAGGAAACTGCATATATGAGGCTGTTGCGACCTGTTCTTGAGTACTGCTCGAGTGTTTGGGATGCACATCTGGTCGGATTAATGGAAGACATTGAAGCAATTCGGAGAGAGGTTGCTAGGTTCGTTACTGGTAGGTTTCAATAACATGTAAGCGTTATGGAGATGGTTTTAGAACTCAAATGGGAGACCCTAGAGGGAAGGTGACGTCCTTTACGAGAGGCATTATTGAGAAAATTTAGAGAACCGGCATTTGAAGCTGACTGCCAAACAATTCTACTATACACGTAAGGACCAAGAAAATAAGATACAAGAAATTATGGTTCACACGAAGTCATACAGACGTTTTTCCCTCGCTGTATTTGCGAGTGGATCAGGAAAGAAAATACCGATGGTGGTTCAAGATACCTCCTGCCACGTGCCGTATGGTGGCTTGCGGAGTATCTATTGTAGATGTAGATCTACCCTACTTGGCCCAAAAGGTAGTCAGTTATGATTGCAATGTACACGACGCCATCGACATTGGACTGTGGATCAATGGAAACTTGTCACTGGGTGAAGGAATCACATTGTTCATTACAAGCCCCCCTCCCCCCCCCCCCCCCCCCCAGGTCCAAGGTCGTGTCGAAATAAGCTATCCTCCATGTGAAAAGCATTTCGAAACACACTCCTCGCTACGGACGCAGGCCACTGGAAACAGTATTGTTCTATGACGAACACCCTCTTGGGCTACCATGGGACTACTTGTAGTAATCGAAGACAACTTCAAGGCTGTGTACTTGCTGAACAGGCCACCTGCATCCCTTCATGCCTGATGTGTGCGACAGTGATGGCATCTTCCAGCAGGATATCTGTCGCTGTAACAAGGCCAGAATCGTGCTACAACATTCTGAGGAACTCACGTTGATTTCTTTGCCACCAAATTCACCTGGTCTGAACCAGATAGAACTCCTCTGCTCCCACAAACCCATGGCTTATAATTTGCAGCTACGTGACCTCTGCGCAATAGACATCTGGTGCCACATACTTCCGATAACATACCAAGGACTTGTCAAATTTATGCCGCGCTGAATCGCTGCTGCATTCCAAATGTAATCCAACACACTATTAACCAGGGGATCATTTACCTAGAGTGGAAGTCCAGTGTGAATTCAATATGCTTACAAGAAGTCTCGTGTAAGATGTATTGGAGGCTCTGTCGGCAGCTGCAGCACAAACTTGATGCAGTCAGTGGAAGTCGTGGCTGTTGTTAGCTCCACTGATTTCTAGTGCCTGGGTTCCAGTTGGCACCTGTCTGGTAAAGATGTCAGTCATCCTTTTGGGAGGAAAGCACAGCACTGTAGCAGGCCTGGAGACTTTTAACTGTCGAAAAATTATTGCTTATCGGACATCTCAGATATGTGAGGCGTACAACAGAGATAGGGGTACATCTTATTATATGTCCACAATGCCTTCAGTTCTTAAGACGAGAAATCATCACAAAACAAATGGGTCAGAGTCTATGTCTGTTTGGGTTAAAGGATCTCAGAGCCATATACCAGTGGGCGGACTTCCGATAAACAAAATGTAAACTTAACATTAGTTAATAGAAGAAATGTTCACTGGGTGATCCCACAATTACTGTCAGTGATTCACAACGTGCATATAATACATGTAACAGATATTTGGCTGAAACTTTAAATAAACAACAAAGAAATACTCATTTCAGAATGGAATGCATACTAGGAAGACACAGGGGTTGTAAGGTATAGGATTGGTAAGCAGGGTACATGGGCTGCTGGAGTGGAATGCTGAACCCATTTGAGGATACAAAAATTTATTTTCACCACATTAATTAAAACAGAGCACTGGTAACAACACAATGATTAATTAGTATTAGCAAATGGCGTTGATCTACACCGATTATTCAAATGTATAAAGGCAATGAGAATAATTCAAAAAATTTAAAATAAAAACTGCTTTATTGCATCAACTTTAAATGAATAAAAAAATACTTTACAGAAGTATAACTTTAACGTAACTGCAGATCTGAGCCCACTAGTTGTGGTTATGAAACATAAAAACTTGTAAACGCTACTAGGTTTCAAAAAGACTCAAATAGCAAGATCTCATAAATACGTGAATTAAATATTATGGAAAACATTCGGCAAAATGATGTTATGATAGCCTGAAAGATCTACACAGCAATCAGCACATTCTCGACGTTTGGCGTTCACATCGGCCGAGCGTCTGAATTCCGTGCTCGAGAGCCCAAGTGACAACAACAGGCAAGAGGCCTACGCACACCAATAACGGCTTCTAGAACACACAAACTCAATATTAATACACAGTTCACTAAAACATTAAAACCAACAGCCAAGGACTGGGTAGCGCCAAATACAGGAAGAGATGTTAAACGTTATAGTGTGACAACTGCAGTTACATATTAAAGCAATAGTTCATGAAACAATCCCCAGTGACGTGAAATTTCACTCGATAATGACCAGACAACCCGCACACAACCTTCAACACCAAAGCACCGTTGGACGGCGCAAAATTGTTACTACGATAGTTGACAACAAGAAGCTTGCAACTCCAGTTTAAATTGGCGGCTGAAGTTTTACACAGCGAATAAAATTTGATTCATAAAATTCACCACTTAACATATTAACAATAACAAATAAAAAAAAGGAGTCGTCGAATATCGGTCATAATTGTAATACAACGGAACCAGGGCACAGCGCAGTTACATGGACTTGCGATACCAAGTATCCCGCACACACGTCCAAGTGGTTTAAGGAACGACTAGCGAAAATCAAAGTGGCTACACGGAGCAATGACATCCAGAGGTTCCACCACAAAATTGCTCGCCATTTAAAGTTAGTCCAGGAGCTCGCCGTTAACATGCACGCCAGGGTAAACTCCCGCGCTCTCCTTAGGATTCCAGATAGGACTCATAAACAGAGCCTATGTTGACCGCACTCCAGTTCCGCTCGCCGCTAGACCCTGGCGCCAGTACGTCAACACCATGTGTCCTCCAGTACACCAGGGGCCGACTGACTACTCGTGATGCTCCGTGCGCTGTCTTCCCTCTGTCACTGCTCCCAACCGAGTCTTCCTCACTGTCACGAGGGAGTCTCCCATTCACGAGCCGCGACCTTCCTAAACAGAGGGTGCTAGCCAACCAGGATGCCACAAAGCACATAACTCCGACAGAGAAACTATCCTGCCACGAGCATCGTAGGAAGTCACGGCTCAACGGGTACCAAATGTTCTGAAATATTTATTTCTGTAGCGAACTCCGTACCGTCCAGTGAGATAAACACAGAAACAAAGAGCGAGATAATGTGGGTGACGATAAACCTCCAGGTGGGCCTAAAATCGTCTTAGGGTCAGTTACATAAGTGATGGATGCTTCTGAGGAAACTTGGAAACTGTGACGCCCTAATTATGCTATCATGCATTACTGAAATGGTGAAATTTCAATATTTCGTAGATCTGAAGGCACACTCATTTAGAATAGCAGGTAGGGGCAAATGATCTTGAAGACAATTCGCTAAACGAAATTTCCTGACAATGATCTTGTGCAGTTGCTGAAATAAATCACCTAAGACAGAAACACACCGAATTTGCTGCCAATAAAGAAAGGCTCAAACATTTAGATTCTGTAAGCAGAGAGATAGCAATCAGTATTATGTCATCCATTATTATTGTTAATGAGCGAAAAGATAATAAAGGTAGAAGTAGTAGAACAAGCTATGTTCTGGCACATTTTGTTAGAGGGAGTTGCCTACATCAGGGGCAGGTATGCACTCAGGGGCAAACATGTTAAGTGCTTTTCCATGTCAGCCTATTGTTCTCCTTCGACGGACAGGTACTTAACCTATTGCTCTGTTAAGTGCTTTTCCATGTCAGTACACTTAACCTA
Source organism: Schistocerca nitens (assembly GCF_023898315.1). Classification (NCBI taxonomy): domain Eukaryota; kingdom Metazoa; phylum Arthropoda; class Insecta; order Orthoptera; family Acrididae; genus Schistocerca; species Schistocerca nitens. Next base: position 675,628,765 of record NC_064617.1, on the reverse strand, counting down.
TTGTCGCCCCCCCTTCCCCTCCCCCCCCCCCCTCGCTGCTACAGCTACCCTTTCAGGTCTGAGTTAACCTATTGTTCTGTTAAGTGCTTTTCCATGTCACACCCATTTCCTTTTGATTGAGAGGCACTTAACCTATTGTACCCCCGTCCCCCTCACCCCTCGCTGCTACAGGTACACTTTCAGGTCTGAGGTTAACGAATTGATCACTTTAATTAAGTAGTCAATCAAATTGATAAGAGTGAGAGGGGGGCTATTCCAATAACTCTGACCTGAATGTGTACTTCTAGCAGTGAGGGGTGAGGGGAGGTGGAGGGGGACGTGGTGGCTACAATAGGTTAAGTGCCTGTCAATCAAAAGGAAATGGGTGTGACATGGAAAAGCACTTAACAGAACAATAGTTTAAATCAGACCAGGAAGTGTACCTGTAGCAGCGAGGGGGGGGGGGGGTTGGGAGGGGAAGGGGGGGGGGACAATAAAGTGCGGTGACATGGAAAAGCACTTAGCAGAACAATAGGTTAAGTACGTGTCAGTCAAAGGAGAACGATAGACTGATATGGAAAAAGCAGTTAACAGGCTTGGCCCTGAGTGCATACCTGCCCCTGATGTAGGCAACCCACACTAACAAAATGTGCCAGAACATAGCTTCTTCTACTACTTGTAGAAAGCACAATCTGCTTAGCAAAATCCACAATAGAATGTTAGAAGCAATCGGATTGCTTAGCACCTAACTTTCAGCTTTGGGAGACAGAATGTGGAGAACTTTGTCACGAATTCGGGTTTATTGTAGACCATATTCTATAGAAGTATGTGCCAGGGAAGATAGTTAGAGATGGGATCCACCATTGTTCAATAAAAGCATCAGGAATTTACTAGGGAAAATTATATTGCTTCAGGACTGGTAAAAAACAAAACTGTGTCTTAGTTGATGAAGAAATCATGAATGAAATCAAATACCAGCTAAAGGAAAACTGCTCAATTAATCTCAAAGCAAGCCCTTACCTAACCAGTTGTCAAAAAGCTCTAAAATGTCTTGATCCAACGTAAAATCACCAATCGTTTATCAAGACTGAGTCCAAATGAAGTTCGATTAAATGAAAGCTGATAATCTAAATTCTGACTTTTGGAATTTGTTCAGTGTAGAAGATTATGAGGTAATTCCCATCATGGGCTATCAGCAGATGCGGGAATAACAGATTTACCAATGAGAGTGGAAGTGAAAATCAGCTCAAGTCGCACGGTAGAGTAAATTCCACTGGATTTAATTGGGTGCCCGTTAGATTCTACATGATGTTTGGAAATTCTCATTACAAACTTCTAGGACTTGTTGAATAGGAACCCGTCACGAAAGGTACTGTTTCCGTTCTAAGACGGTTTGAATTCACATGTGCCCTACTTCTTTCCGTTCAAGCTGACTTGGCCTGCAAACTACCTTCCTACATATGTTGAATCCGTTCCTGGAAGCTGTGCCACTGAATTTTAGTCAGAAATGGGTTTCAATTTGATGGTGCGCCACCTCACTTCTCACGTGCGGTTCGGAGACAATTCAATAGACGGTACAGTGAAAGATGGATAGGTCGACGTTGTCCAACCACGTGGCCGCTGCTGTCTCCACATGTATTTCCAATGGACTACTTGTTGTGGAGTCGTATGCAGAGTATAATTTACGAGACTACTATAGAGACAGAGGAAGATCCGTTGGCATGAGTTGTAGCCACTCCACTAGAAACTGAAGAGACACAAGATAGGATGGAGGGTGTGTACCAGAAAATGCTTCATAGAGAATGCGAGGTGCCGGGGTGGATAGGAGTTTTTACCTCTTTAATTCTGACGAATTTTGCATGAGAACGAGACATGCACTCGACCCCCTCCCTATCTACCACCTAATTAATTATGCGCACAACGGTAACAAAAGGAAATGATGGTGGACCCTGCTAATTGGTAAAACAGGGGTGCACACTCACAATAATTTAATAAAAATCGTAATCTACTCAGAGGAAAAAAAGAGAACTTTATCATAATAAAAAACAGGAAATGGGATTCTGCATGTATCTACAAAATGATATGCGGATTAAATATTACAATGAGATTTATTATACATCAGAATATAAAGGCACATAATTATCGACACAAACAGTAGATTAAAGGATAGGTTATACTGAACTATTATGAGCATTAGAGTTGGCTCGTGAACAAGGAGCTCCTACTCTCTGTGATCCAATAGATTGACGATAATGACTGGAGGTCCTAATGAATCAAATATTACTCTCCAGACTATACTGCTGCATCGCGATTACTATTGTGAGCTAAAATGGGATCAGAAGGAGCAACGAGCAAGGTGGACTTGTACAAAGCGAGCGCGCATGCTGCTGAGGACTCCAGTACAAAACTGATAGGTCCTACAGTGCTGGAGACGCAAAATACTTCACCATTCCTGAAATCTGTAGCAGGTCCTCGGTAGGCAGCGTTCTGATGATGTAGATGCCGGCTTCTGGTATGCAGCAACTCTGTTTCAGCTGCTGGCCTCGAAGGCTGTCCGAGAATTCTAAGTTCTGCCGAAAAAGACCGTCCAACACCGACAAAGATCAGATCTCAAATCCCTGCGCCCGCTTAATGCAAGAGCGAAGCCAACATTGTTGAACTCCCTACTATCCTCAAAAACCGCAACTCAGCATTCACTGTTGATTCCAAAATTCCCCCACACTGCCTCAGAACATCATTCGCGCCAATAGCGACCGTACCCTCCAATTTCGACCATGGCTTTATGACGTCAACTAGCCTCAGTTTAAGTTGACCAATCATGCCTCTGCTGTTCAGCTGAGGGCACTGAACTTGCTGTTTGACCAGCTTTGAAAACAACATGCCTAGACCACCGGCCATCCTGCACCAGACAGTCGCGCCCAGCAGGACACGGTCCACAAGTATTCTGAGAATCATGAGGACAATGCAGACAGTCGGTGCCAGCAGTCTTCGTTCCGGACGCGCCGACCCGGTAAACACATAAACTGCAGCGACACTCAGACGTCTCGCAGGTCGTTTCGCCCTGCATGCAATAGGCGAAACTCGACCAACGTTAGTCGTTCCGCCAGGCACTTAAGCCCATTGATGGTTCAAATGGCTCTGAGCACTATGCGACTTAACTTGTGAGGTCATCAGTCCCCTAGAACTTAGAACTACTTCAACCTAACTAACCTAAGGACATCACACACATCCATGCCCGAGGCAGGATTCGAACCTGTGACCGTAGCGGTCGTGCGGTTTCAGACTGTAGCGCCTAGAACTGCTCGTCCAACCCGGCCGGCGCCTATTACTGTACGACCCTCTCAGTATTCGCAGAAGTGCAGTCCCCTACCGGAAACGCAGTGTGCCGCGTCCTCCAGTGCTCGCTTCGCACGGGCCACCCAGGGAAGTAACCCAACATGCATAGGAATCAAGTGAAAAGTATTTTGAACTCTCAATACAAATGCTCTCATTACAATAACCTTATTCGGCCTGTTACCACCGTGCAATGACATAAAACATCAATGAAATTGATGAAAATGAGAGGCGACATGCAAAAGAGGGCATGGAACCTTTCAGATACGATGTCTGTAACAGCATTATTTGTCGCCACATCGAGCCGCTATTGTAATGTATCATTAATGTTCTGTAAGTAGAGAATGCAGTTTTTTTTTGTTTTAAAATAGCATAAAAACGTAATGTTTATGTGTTAATACAAACAAAAGTGCTTAAATGATAAATAGATGTTTCGTTATATTTCCTTTCAAACTGTTAACTAATAACTATACTGCGTCACGCCTAATTCAATTGGTCATGCAGAAGTGGAGGCGTTAAACACCTGAATTGAAACCGTCGTAGAACGGAAACGGTACGTTCTCGGACATGAGTTTGTATGCAAAATATTATGTTCTCAGTCCCTTCTACAAGTCCCAGAAGTTTGTAATTGGAATTTCACAACACGCTGTATATTTACTGGTATCGTTTTGTGAAACCTAAGTTTCATTTATATATGCTATGGGCCAATTTTTCTCAGCACGTAGTAAGTGTATTTTACCTAAAAACTCCGCTTTTGCTGCTCCAGTGTCACTGTGATCCACAAAAATTTTGTTCCACCGTTACATTGTCTGAATAGGAAACCAGATGAGTGGAGATGACGAAAAACGGAGGTCTCTCAGATACAATAATTAATTTTTTCACGGAGATCACGCTGTAATTTGCTAGCTGCCGGATACTTTCCTCTGTCGTAGTAACTAAGTACAGTTCTACGACCGAGCTCTTTGTTCAGACTGCGACATTATGTAGATTTCCGTTCTCGTTTATATCCCTTTCTTCGAAAACCGAAATACGGTTTCACATCTGGAGATATTGCCGATGTTACTACTGTGTTTTTTGCTCTCAGTTTACGAATTTGTCCAAAATTTATATTATTCTTGGCTTCTTCAATGTTCGTCAGACCAGAACAAAACTTGAAGTGGCTCCATATGACACTTTCAGTTTGTTTTCAAATGTCTTTTCGCTCTTAACGTACACCACTCAGTTTAGCACTACAGGTAGGCCCATTAACATGCCCTAATTAGAAACAGGCAGGATAAATTGACCAAAGGTTTACAGATTAAAATTTGAAAGACCCAAAATATTATTCATTCTGAATAACTGACTTAGCTTCACATTTTCGTGACTGTGAAGATTTGGAATATCTCAAATGCGCTATTTTGATGCACACTGGGCAGTCGGACACTTTTAGTCAAAAGATATGCAAGTCTTAAGCAATTACTAGATTTCGTAGTTATCTCAGTGAGATGGCGGCAATGGCGGCTAACCAAATATTGCCCAAGACGGTTATTCGCACTCATGGAACAAGACTCATCCACATTTCCACCTGGGAACTTCTCAGTAACATATTAAAGATATTAATGTTAAGAACCATTAAAATAAGAGTCATTACCTGAACGAAATAAGTGATTATTCGCACTTATATGTATTTACAATGATACAGAACAGGCCAGGAGGAAGAAAGGTAACGAAAGAAGTGACAGAAGAAGAAAGCCCGAGAAAAAATAGAGATCACATCACAAAGATATTGTAATTTGTACCCTTTCCTCCCGATTTTGAAACACTGAATTCCTATTTTATAAATAAGAGTACTTTCTTTGTCATTACTGGAACAGCGTATAATTAATTCACTATATTTGACAAAAGTAATTTTATTAGCACAAAAACAAGGGACAATACTAAAATGTCGTTATAGCCCTTGGTCCTGCGTTCGTTCACTACAACACAGGTCACCGCACCTTCCTATGGGAGAGAAACCACGCGTGAACAAACGATATCGCACGGAAGCACTGAACATTCAGCTGGCGTTGACCTACTTCATAGCCACCGTGTATATTTGACAACAAAGCTCGGAAGAAGTCGCCACGTGGGGCAGCTCTTGTAAAGCACAGAGGTCGGAGCTCAGTGTCTCCGCTGCGTGAGTACCGCGAAGCGGGACATTCGTAAGTAATCCGATTTTCAAACTTACCGGAACGTTTCCGGAAATGGGTACCTTACAAAAGCTTTATCTTCTAAGTCTCCTGCGCCGGCCGCGGTGGCCGAGCGGTTCTAGGCACTTCAGTCCGGAACCGCGCGACTGCTACAGTCGCAGGTTCGAATCCTGCCTCGGGCATGGATGTGTGTGATGTCCTTAGGTTAGTTAGGTTTAAGTAGTTGTAAGTTCTAGGGGACTGATGACCTCAGATGTTAAGTCCCATAGTGCTCAGAGCCATTTGAACCATTTAAGTCTCCTCCACAATCCCTAGAATCCTGTAATAGGAATTGTGAAGTATCATGAAGGTGATTATTTGTATTAAGTAACGAAATTTCATTTATGTTTTATCTTTGTCATCCTCACACACACACACACACACACATGTGCACAACTTTTAGGTATCCACGCTCTAGACCACTACTGAACTTTTTTTATTCAGAGCTCAATAACAATATTTTCAAATGACTATACGATAAATGAACTGGGAATCCAGAATAACAGCTTATTTTTTATAGATTCACAATCCTTACATCGCACTGATCCCTGATTAGTCTCTCGTGCTTGGTCTTTACGTCAGTGCGATTATACACTTCCTCACATCACGATGAACAACATGCATTGTTATTACTTTACATAGTACAGTAGGTATTTGTCTAGGATGCTCCAATCACAAAGTAAAGCAATACCCACTCAAGTTATGAAAATTATTTATTTTCTTTATAAATAACAACCTCCACTGCCTATGCAGGCGTGGTCCCTTAAATGACAAAACAAAAACCATATGGCAATAAATAACGATACAAAATAAATAATACATGAATTGCGATGAGGCAACGTATCCTATGTGTATAGTGAAATACAGAGAATGTCTCAACTGAAGGGTGGATACGTCGCAGTATGATGAATCAGTCTTCGGAAAATAATTAATCAGTCTTTTTGTCTCTCATATTCCACCTCCTCCATTCTTTTAGCCGGAGCTAAATAGTATTATCAACAGCAATAGATGTAGAATGTTGCTTTACAGGCGCTCTTCAAGTTTTGTTCGTTACTGACGCGTATTTTTTCCAGCTTCCACAATGATCTTTAGCTGCTAAGGTGACGGACTCCGTTAAAATACGGTGGGTTCCACTTCTCTGATTCGGTTATAGGAGATCCACGAGGTTCATGACACAATACGTCTTTGTTATCCCACGAAGCAAACAAAGTTATTTTTGGCATGCGTCGGGAAACTAACTGTACATACGCTTTACTGGCAGTTGCTGATCATTGCGGCCTGGGGTAATAAAGGTACTATGCACCCAACAAAAGATGTCACTGCCCATGGATGTGCATTCAGCTCTCACTGCGAAATTTGGTACGCCGTGTCGTCTATGAGGTAGTCGTCACTCCCAGAACGATCTAAATGATTATTAGTCGTGAATTTCTGCACACCGGCACGCTGTGTGGTTGGTAGCAATGACGAGCCGGTAGTCTTCACTGGCGGCGCCCTCGTCCACGACGTTGCTCACCAGGAAGACCAGCTGGACCTCTTCCGTGCTCTTGGGCACGCAGCACAGCGGCCCGATGCAGCTGCCGGCTTTGTTGTCACAGCGATGCAGCACGGCGTACGGCGGATCCACCACCTCCGCCGGGGATACCTCTACGAGATCCTGTGCCGGGATGGACCTCGGCTGCGGCACGGAGCAGTGCAGGATCTGAGGACGAGGCGCCGCGGCTGCCAGCGCTAAGGCGAGCGCCAGGACGAGCACTGGTGTGTGTGGCATCGTGTCCTAGGTGGAGCTGGTCACTACGTGTGGACGACTGCTTTCTGCTGTGAAGTGGTCCGCATTTAAACGACAGCTGTCGCCAGAAGGGTAGCCGTGCTCCGGATGCAGGAAGGAAGAGGTAGATACCACCAATGGAGGCGTCCTCTGCGGTTTCCTTACGAATACAGCAGTGCGTCTTCGGTCGAGCGTCAGTGCAGACTTCCTGATTTCTGGATAGGAAACCGGTAGTTCTGCGAAGGATTTTATTGTGGTTCTTATAGTTCACCAAGCAGCTATCGGGAATCATGCGTCAATACAGAACAGGGGTTCCCGAACTTTTCCTCTAACGGAACACTTTAAGACTCCTGGTGTTTTGATGGGCACTTTGTTTATTTTGAACGTTAATATTTTTTTTAAAAAAAACAAGAAAAACCTTTTTTATTCAGTGATTATTTCAATTTTAAATCATAACCAATAACATAGAAATTACAATAAAATTTAAAAAAGGAATTAGCATCTTGAAAATGTCGAAAAAACCGCAACGTTGTCAACAGTTTTTCGCGGAGCACGTTTTCGCTTTCACAAAGTTATGGAAACCCTGATTTAGAAACATGTCAACATTTAATGTAAATTTCGTTCAGTAGTGCCTCTACGACATCATCGAGCAAGAAGGGAGTGCCTAAGACGCAGTACACTCCATTTTCCATAAGTTTGGATGGTGGTCTACTGGCCATGGGTGTGGATCTACATATACTCCGCAAGCCACTGCACAGTGCATGGCGCAGGTTACACAGCATCAGTACTATCGATTACCGTTCGTATACCACTCGCGTATTGAGCGATGGAAAAATTACTGTCCCCAATCTCTCCTCTCTTATACGCAAGATAACTACACTCTGTAAACTACACTACTGGCCATTAAAAATGCTACACCACGAAGATGACGTGCTACAGACGCGAAATTTAACCGACAGGAAGAAGATGCTGTGATATGCAAATGACTAGCTTTTCAAAGCATTTACACAATGTTGGCGCCGGTGGCGACACCTACAACGTACTGAGTTGGGTTGGGTTGTTTGTGCGAAAAGACCAAACTGCGAGGTCATCGGTCTCATCGGATCAGGGAAGGACGGGGGAGGAGGTTGGCCGTGCCCTTTCAGAGGAACCATCCTGCCTGGAGCGATTAAGGGAAATCACGGAAAACCTAAATCATGATGGCCGGACGCGGGATTGAACCGTCGTCCTCCCGAATGCGAGTCCAGTGTCTAACCACTGCGCCACCTCGCTCGGTACAACGTACTGACAAGAGGAAAGTTTACAACCGATTTCTCGTACACAAACAGCAGTTAACCGGCGTTGTCTGGTGAAACGTTGTTGTGATGCCTCGTGTAAGGAGGAGAAATGCGTACAATCACGTTTCCGGCTTTGATAAAGGTCGGATAGTAAAAATGGTTCAAATGGCTCTGAGCACTATGGGACTTAACATCTGAGGTCATCAGTCCCTTAGAACTTAGAACTACTTAAACCTAAATAAACTAAGGACATCACACACATCCATGCCCGAGGCAGGATTCGAACCTGCGACCGTAGCGGTCGCGCGGTTCCAGACTGTAGCGCCTAGAACCCCTCGGCCACTATGGCCGGCGGTCGATTATAGCCTGTCGCGTTTGCGGTTTATCGTATCCCGACATTGCTGCTCGCGTTGGTCGAGATCCAATGACTGTTATCAGACTATGGAATCGGTGGGTTCAGGAGGGTAATACGGAACGCCATGTTGGATCCCAACGGACTCATATCACTAGGGATTTTCTCTGCCTCGTGATGACTGGGTGTTGTGTGATGCCCTTAGGTTAGTTCGATTTAAGTAGTTCTAAGTTCTAGGGGACTGATGATAAAAATGGTTCAAATGGCTCTGAGCACTATGGGACTCAACTGCTGTGGTCATTATTCCCCTAGAACTTAGAACTACTTAAACCGAACTAACCTAAGGACATCACACACATCCATGCCCGAGGCAGGATTCGAACCTGTGACCGTAGCAGTCGCACGGTTCCGGACTGCGCGCCTAGAACCGCGAGACCACCGCGGCCGGCGGGGACTGATGACCATAGATGTTGAGTCCCATAGTGCTCAGAACCATTTGAACCATTTTTTTTCATATCACTAGCAGTCGAGATGACACATCTTATCCCCATGGTTGTAACGGATCGTGCAGCCACGTCTCGATTCCTGAGTCAACAGATGGGGACGTTTGCAACACAACAAGCATCTGCACGAACAGTTCGACGACGTTTGCAGCAACATGGACTATCAACTCGGAGACCGTGGCTGCAGTTACCCTTGACGCTGCTTCACAGACAGGAGCGCCTGCGATGGTATACTCAACGACGAACCTGGGTGCACGAATGGCAAAACGTCATTTTTTCGGATGAATCCAGGTTCTGTTTACAGCATCATGATGGTCGCATCCGTGTTTGGCGACATCGCGGTGAACGCACATTGGAAGCGTGTATTCGTCGTCGCCTCATGGTGTGCCATTGGTTACACGTCTCGGTCACCTCTTGTTCGCATTGACGGCACTTTGAACAGTGGACGTTATATTTCAGATGTGTTACGTCCGGTGGCTCTACCCTTCATTCGATCCCTGCGAAACCCTACATTTCACAAGTATAATTCATGACCGCATGTTGCAGGTCCTGTACGGGCCTTTTTGGATACAGAAAATGTTCGACTGCTGCCCTAGCCAGCACATTCTCGAGATCTCTCACCAATTGAAAACATATGGTCAATGGCGGCCGAGCAACTGGTTCGTCACAATACGCCAGTCACTACTCTTGATGAACTGTGGTATCGTGTTGAAGCTGCGTGGGCAGCGGTACCTATACACGCCCTCCAAGCTCTGACTCAATGCCCAGTCGTATCAAGGCCGTTATTACGGCCAGAGGTGGTTGTTCTGCGTACTGATTTCTCAGGATCTGTGCACCCAAATTGCGTCAAAATGTATCACATGTTAGTTCTAGTATAATATATTTGTCCGATGAATACCCGTTTATCGTCTGCATCTCTTCTTGGTGTAGCAATTTTAATGGCCAGTAGTGTTGATGCCAGCATAATAGTCACACAATCCTCTCAGATTACAGGTTCTTTTAATTTATTCAACAGAGTTGCGAGAGAACTGGTCACCTTTCTTTCCAAAATTCCCAGTAGAGTTCCCCGAGAATTTATGAGGGAGTTCCCATCTTGGAAGTAGACGTTGTAGCCACCGTGGAGCCCTGAGTTGAGTTTGACTCCGTCTGTTTCCTTCCCTCTCGACCTCACTTGAACAACTCTTGTTTTTTCGACCCTAGCAGCATTCGGTTTAGAAGCCAAAGGGAGTTTCTCATTTTCTCTCGGTATTTCAGATCTTCAAAGTTACTTCCTTGTAGAATAGGTTGTTGGATCATCAAAGGCCAAGGGAAGAAATCCCAGAAGGAAAAATGAGCGCTTCCGACTGCCTTGAAGGCAGGAATGCCAAAGGCCAGGAGATGTCACCTCTCCAGAAAAAAGGCTGATGACGCAGGGTTGACTCTAAACAGTGGCGAAGGTAGCCAGCGTAAGGAAAGGAAAATCTTGGAAACAAACCCAGCGACAGCCACGCCGGCGACCGACTGGAAGGGTAATTTCACTACTCGGAGTATCAGTACTGTGCCTCGGAAAGGACAGATTACAAATATGACGTTCAAGGCTAGAAACAGGACTACGAGATGGGAAAATAAAAATTTTCTGAGAACCGGAATATGGAAGACAAAAATATTTTAGTAACAAAGATCAAGAGCTTATAAAGGAATTAAAACACCGTGAAATCTCAGTATTTAATATCTAAGACACAAAAAAGGAAGACAAACGGCAGAACGAGTCTGACCAGAACCTACTCGGTTACAGTGGGGTCGAGGGTGCAACAGCTAAACTAGGGGCAGGGATACAAGAAATACAAAGATCTTACTGAGGAATGCCAATGCAAGTCTGAAAGAATACTTTTACTGAAACTGGCTAATCACAAATCGAACATTGTCACTCTGTACAGCCCAGAGGGTTGTAAACCTAGAGCAAAAATACCAGCCTTCTGTGAACATCTGCAAGACGTTATCCCTGGAGCCAAACAACGACTTAATGAAGACTTTCTAATTGATAATGGTGACATTATGGTCAACTTACGCGCAACCAGCGAATTGATAGTAAATAATGCCTTCTATGACCACAAAAAGCATGATAAATACCCTTTTCAGAATGCAATAGTTGATAAATCTGCAATAGATTTCATTCTATATTAGATGTTCGGGCTCTAAACTCTGTCAACATAGGGAGTAACCACAAACTACTCATGACAAAAATCAGAATACGTGTAGGAGAATACGAGACTGCTTATGAACAAATTTTTAAATGAAAAGTTTAGCAGAGAGTCACTGAGGAATGAATCCACAAAAATCTTATATGAGAAAAGATTAGCAGTGAAAACAGAAGAGAACGCCATTGCTGAGGATAATGAATATCAGGGTTGGAAGAAAATCAAGGTAAGTATTGAAGCAACAGCTCAAGAAGTATTAGGTACACGAGTTAAAAAGCATGAGAAGAAAACAAACACAACATCATGGTTTCGCAAAGAGGTTAAGGAATTTTAGAAAAATAGAGATGTGCCTACTTGAAATACAGAAGATTCAAAACAAAATAGTGTTACGAAGATTACAACATATCTCATAACGTTATAAAATCATTAGTGAATCATTTTAAGAGGGAACAATATGAAATCTTTTCTTAAGATACATAACATGGTTTCTGTGGGCTCCAGAAACAAACTAGGAGAATGATACTAAAACAGAGGAAACAATTAAATGAAATTTTGAAAGTGAAAGACATAAATAAAGATCACAGGTTGAATATACAGAAAAGTTGTTTAAAGGAAAAAAACTGGTCAAGTGTGAGTAATACTTGCAGGCTGAGTGTTCCGTACAAACTCAGTTATTTATGTAGAGAGTTCATCCATACCGAGAAACGAGAGTCTCTATTATTTTTGCCTGTTATCGATATCGACACTAGGAAGGTATGGGTTCCGGGAATTCCATGACTGTACCAGGATATCTACAGTAGTTCCTGAGACTAGCCCGGACATACAAAAAGAAGCGAGCAGGTGATTTCAGTTTATATACGTAAAGCGATTCTTATTAACTTTAAAAAAAAAACCCGAAGCTACGCTGAATCAAATAATTTAATGTAAGGCGCATGGGGCCGAAAACGTCAGGAAAAACCCCAAAAGTGGATGACGAACATGCGACATCGCCAGATCATGACGTCAGCAGCAGCTGGGCTTGTAGATGCTGCCCTCACAAATGTGGGGTAATGCTACACATCGTTCGATAGGCTACTCTTGTTTCCGCTCTTACATTCTGCGATGTCGTATGGCGGTGCTCACAGCAGTGGTAATACAAGACTGCGATGAACCTGTTTACATATAACGAGCTTGCATATATGCATTATGATGCTGTGAAGTTCAATGCGGTTTCAACATCACGGATTTCTGCAGAATGTTGCCCACAGAGTGTTTTACCTTCTCACGTATCGTTTGCTGCTGGCAATCGTCCAGTGCGTGAAACGGAGACTCTACGCGTAAATACACACTAAGACAAAAAATGTATTGAGGAAAGGTAAAACAGTGGTCGGACGTCCTGTGTTCTGAAGTCATCGTTAAAAGATCTAATATTGTAACCCTAAGTAGAATTTCTATGTTATTAATTTCAACTGTCGTATTTTTAATCTCTATTACAAAGTTTTGTGCATTTCTGATCGATTAACTGATGTTGTAGCCATGGAAACAAATATGGAATCTCAGTGTACCACACCTATCTAATGCTGCTTGTGGAAATAATCTGAAAATGCTTTCTTGCGAAATTTCACCAACATCATCTACTAAAGATCGTACAAATATTCCGCTTGCTCTGCCCTTTCTTAGAAATTTCACAGTCGAGTAACCATGATGTAAAGAAACTATCTTCCCTATAAAGTGTTTTCTTGTTTTTTTTCTTTTTTTGTTTACTGATTTCACCAAATCCCATAGCCCGTAATGTAGTGCTTCCTGTAAATCTGTGCCTATATCAAATGAAATGTCCTCTATTTTCATTTTCTTCTTCCTGGATTTGCAATAGGAAGTCATTCAAACTCATGTCACTGTCATCACACAAATCAATTGGTCTGCATTGATTTCTTTAATTATCTTCTTAGTTGTCCTTCTTTCTACAGTTCCTTTACCCAATTTTAAATTGTTGAATAACATTGCAACATTGTGCCTATTAACGCTTGTTGAACTAGCTATGCCCATTGCTTCAGACTTTCTTAGGCTTAGTCATTCGTGGCATATCATGAAGCCCAGGTACCACTGTTTACCAGCTTTTATGTTTTTCTTCCCTGGATGGATGGATGCTTTTATTCTGTGATGCACCAAAGGGAAATGCCAGTTTTCTTAGCTCAATTCGAGGTAATCCATAGTGCATCTTGGAGGCATTTGTGAGGTAATTAGCCAACTCATTTTCTTTGTCAGAACTCAATAGCTGTTCCACTGCACAATTTTTGTAACAAGCATAATTAGGATTTTAAAAATATCTCTGTAAAGTGGCTCTTTAAATATCAAAATCTTTCGCCGCTTTTCTCACTGGTAGTCCAGCCTCTACGAGAGCCGCAGCTTCTGCCAGAGTTTCCGAAGAAACTGGTAGTCTTGCTACACCCCCTTGCTACTTGGCATCTGTCACAATTATCAGGGCACTTATTGTAACAAACTTTGTTACGTACTTAATAATGAATTTACGTTGGGTCATGATCATAGTACAATACCGTTGCCACGTCTCCTTGCAAGACATTTGTAAAGTCTGTGTAACATATGAAAAAAAAAACATTTATTTGTTTTCTTATATTTCATTTCTGTATGAACAGTTATCGATTGTGTTGATTCTGTATAAACCAAATAATCATTTTGCATTTCTATTTTTGTATATTATTATGTATGTAAATTTTACAAATAACGTCTGTGGTCGGCGAGTGTGGAAACCGACGCAGACAATGATAATTAAAAATTATAACGAAGATATATATTAGCATATGAAATTGCTTATAAATAGCGGAGACTTAGACATTACTCTCTTTGTCTTATCGTATCCGTGAATGTTGTAAGAGCCTGTGATGCTCTCTCGAACGCTTAGTTCGCTTTCATTTGTTTTTTGATCGAGGATGACTCCATTGGTTACAGATGTATATAAAAGGTGTGTACTTTGAATTTTATGTTAATTCTGAATATAGAAATTGCTAAAAATACTTGTAATAATTTGTAGCTCGCTTGCCCAGTATTTAATCACAAATTTTTAGCCCTTTTCAGCGAATTTAGCATTTTTTGTGACGCAGTGCTGCGCCACGATCGCGGGAGCCGCTGCCGTGGCAAATTCAAACTATAAATGAATGAAAGCAGTTTTCACGCAACTAACAATTATTTCTTTCAGCTTCCCGGACACCACGGAGGAGAATTACAGATTTTATTATGTCATTTTCAGATGGACATGGGCAACTGCTACTACAATATTAGGGACGTAAATAATTACGTAAATCAGAGAGTTAAAGGCTTTACTTGTGTGAGATCTAAGACTGCTGTGTTGAAATCTGGTCTGGCTAATAATATTAAAATCATTTTCATTTTTAGTTTCATGCTCTCGTGTTAGCCGTGGCAATAATAGTGTTCAAATATTAAAAAATCCACTGCAGCTTTTATTTTTGGCAAACATTGCATACTGTAACTTCTGTGCGTGTAATAAGAGTAATTTTCAGTGTATGTCAAAGACTAAAGTAGAGGAAGACATGTTTAACTTCGTAATCAGTTGCAGTAATGATACAGTGTTTCATTTCGAACAAATCCAGATCAGAGTTATAAGAACATAGTTTTTAAAATTAAAGATCATACATTCACACCAGGAAATCTTTCAGTGTAGTGCGTATCCCCACGTAATACTCGTAGATCAGAGTGCACAAAGTTACATTTTCAACTACAGAAACCAGTAGTGAGAATTGCATTTATCTTTTGTGTTTGCAACGATAATCAACACTTTGGTTTACTTAAAGTGCTATGCAATATAAACTGTATTATAGCCAAAGATCATATAAGTTCAATCCATGACTTTATTACTACCAAGAAAATGAATAACATTCTTTTACATTCAATCAAACTGTATATAAAAATCAAAGTGCACGAGGATACGTAACACCACCAACTCACTCAAGCTACAATTTTCCTCCCATTCTAATAGAAGCATTACATAGCCTAAAATAATGAAATGATGGGAAATTCAAAGCGCGGTATTAAGATAAACGTCTATCATAATTATTTAACATTTACGTTTAATTTTATTTGTACATAAGTAACGCGAATAGCACTGAATTAAGAACTGATAAACATACTTTTAGGTGACAAAAACAACGATATGTATAAGAAAATGAACTAGTTACTCCTTGCTCCTTTAACATCAGCTAGCTATACTCGTATCACGGTAGGCAACCTTTGATTTGAAAGAGACTGAATTTAGAGAGTAAAGACCAGAGATATAAGACTGGATAAAGATACATGTCGGATCAAGAAACGAACCGCTCCCACATTTCAAAATTATTAGAGACCCTATATCGCTTCCTTCCATCACACCCAACGCTACTTTTGTGTGGAACATTCGCCTTACCCGTATAACGTGCTAATATCTGTTAGTCAAATAATCCTCGAGCCTCTCAGATACTCGATAAGATACATTGTAGCAGCCGACACCGTGCTAGTGTGGAACCCCTTTCAGAAATCTGTGAAGACAGAATGTACCTGTCCACCTGCATGTACTGTTGGTATGATATCGTGAGTGAGTAAAGCAATCTTGAGTTTGAAACTTCCTGGCAGATTAAAACTGTGTGCCCGACCGAGACTCGAACTCGGGACCTTTGCCTTTCGCGGGCAAGTGCTCTACCAACTGAGCTACCGAAGCACGACTCACGCCCGGCACTCACAGCTTTACTTCTGCCAGTATCTCGTCTCCTACCTTCCAAACTTTACAGAAGCTCTCCTGCGAACCTTGCAGAACTAGCACTCCTGAAAGAAAGGATATAGCTGTGAGTGCCGGGCGTGAGTCGTGCTTCGGTAGCTCAGTTGGTAGAGCACTTGCCCGCGAAAGGCAAAGGTCCCGAGTTCGAGTCTCGGTCGGGCACACAGTTTTAATCTGCCAGGAAGTTTCATATCAGCGCACACTCCGCTGCAGAGTGAAAATCTCATTCTGGAAACATCCCCCAGGCTGTGGCTAAGCCATGTCTCCGCTATATCCTTTCTTTCAGGAGTGCTAGTTCTGCAAGGTTCGCAGGAGAGCTTCTGTAAAGTTTGGAAGGTAGGAGACGAGATACTGGCAGAAGTAAAGCTGTGAGTGCCGGGCGTGAGTCGTGCTTCGGTAGCTCAGTTGGTAGAGCACTTGCCCGCGAAAGGCAAAGGTCCCGAGTTCGAGTCTCGGTCGGGCACACAGTTTTAATCTGCCAGGAAGTTTCATATCAGCACACACTCCGCTGCAGAGTGAAAATCTCATTCTGGAAACATCCCCCAGGCTGTGGCTAAGCCATGTCTCCGCTATATCCTTTCTTTCAGGAGTGCTAGTTCTGCAAGGTTCGCAGGAGAGCTTCTGTAAAGTTTGGAAGGTAGGAGACGAGATACTGGCAGAAGTAAAGCTGTGAGTGCCGGGCGTGAGTCGTGCTTCGGTAGCTCAGTTGGTAGAGCACTTGCCCGCGAAAGGCAAAGGTCCCGAGTTCGAGTCTCGGTCGGGCACACAGTTTTAATCTGCCAGGAAGTTTCATATCAGCGCACACTCCGCTGCAGAGTGAAAATCTCATTCTGGAATCTTGAGTTTCATACTGGTGGTCTTTTGTTTAATTTTTGTATTCGAGAATACTCTTTGAAAGAATCATATTCCCCTCAAGGAACTTCATAATGTTTGAGCACATCCTCCAACAAACGGACGTCACCGGTATTGGTTCCTAATTTTGTGCATCTGCGGATGGATTATGGATTCCCAGTATTTACAGTGTCGCGTGAAGGCCACGTGACGATGCGTTGTTGTGATCATTGTGAGGTGAAAGGGGAGGAGTTATCTGTTTCTAATTCTTCGTGGTGGTATATTATACGCAGATATAGTTTTTCAGTTTAAGATTTAATAGCGTAATGAGCAGTGTTTTGTACTTTTTTTCGTAACTCTAGTTCATGTACTTAAGTCGCTGCGTAACCAATGAGACATTAAATTCGGAAGGCTTTTGACACTTTACCAAATGGTTCAAATGGCCCTGAGCACTATGGGACTTAACATCTGAGGTCATCAGTCCCCTAGAACTTAGAACTACATAAACCAAACTAACCTAAGGACATCACACACATCCATGCCCGAGGCATGATTCGACCTGCGACCGTAGCAGTCGCGCTGTTCCGGACTGAAACGCCTAGAACCGCTCGGCCACCGCGCCCGGCACACTTTACCACACAAGCGGCTCGTAGTGAAATCGCGTGCTTATGGAATATCGTCTCAGTTATGTGACTGGATCTGTGACTTTCTGTCAGAGAGGCACAGTTCGTAATAATTGACGGAAAGTCATCGAGTAAAACAGAAGTGATTTCTGACGTTCCCCAAGGTAGTGTTATAGGCCCTATGATATTCCTTATCTACACTTCTGGAAATTGAAATAAGAACACCGTGAATTCATTGTCCCAGGAAGGGGAAACTTTATTGACACATTCCTGGGGTCAGATACATCACATGATCACACTGACAGAACCACAGGCACATAGACACAGGCAACAGAGCATGCACAATGTCGGCACTAGTACAGTGTATATCCACCTTTCGCAGCAATGCAGGCTGCTATTCTCCCATGGAGACGATCGTAGAGATGCTGGATGTAGTCCTGTGGAACGGCTTGCCATGCCATTTCCACCTGGCGCCTCAGTTGGACCAGCGTTCGTGCTGGACGTGCAGACCGCGTGAGACGACGCTTCATCCAGTCCCAAACATGCTCAATGGGGGACAGATCCGGAGATCTTGCTGGCCAGGGTAGTTGACTTACACCTTCTAGAGCACGTTGGGTGGCACGGGATACATGCGGACGTGCATTGTCCTGTTGGAACAGCAAGTTCCCTTGCCGGTCTATGAATGGTAGAACGATGGGTTCGATGACGGTTTGGATGTACCGTGTACTATTCAGTGTCCCCTCGACGATCACCAGTGGTGTACGGCCAGTGTAGGAGATCGCTCCCCACACCATGATGCCGGGTGTTGGCCCTGTGTGCCTCGGTCGTATGCAGTCCTGATTGTGGCGCTCACCTGCACGGCGCCAAACACGCATACGACCATCATTGGCACCAAGGCAGAAGCGACTCTCATCGCTGAAGACGACACGTCTCCATTCGTCCCTCCATTCACGCCTGTCGCGACACCACTGGAGGCGGGCTGCACGATGTTGGGGCGTGAGCGGAAGACGGCTAACGGTGTGCGGGACCGTAGCCCAGCTTCATGGAGACGGTTGCGAATGGTCCTCGCCGATACCCCAGGAGCAACAGTGTCCCTAATTTGCTGGGAAGTGGCGGTGCGGTCCCCTACGGCACTGCGTAGGATCCTACGGTCTTGGCGTGCATCCGTGCGTCGCTGCGGTCCGGTCCCAGGTCGACGGGCACGTGCACCTTCCGCCGACCACTGGCGACAACATCGATGTACTGTGGAGACCTCACGCCCCACGTGTTGAGCAATTCGGCGGTACGTCCACCCGGCCTCCCGCACGCCCACTATACGCCCTCGCTCAAAGTCCGTCAACTGCACATACGGTTCACGTCCACGCTGTCGCGGCATGCTACCAGTGTTAAAGACTGCGATGGAGCTCCGTATGCCACGGCAAACTGGCTGACACTGACGGCGGCGGTGCACAAATGCTGCGCAGCTAACGCCATTCTACGGCCAACACCGCGGTTCCTGGTGTGTCCGCTGTGCCGTGCGTGTGATCATTGCTTGTACAGCCCTCTCGCAGTGTCCGGAGCAAGTATGGTGGGTCTGACACACCGGTGTCAATGTGTTCTTTTTTCCATTTCCAGGAGTGTATATAAACGATTTGGGAGACAATCTCAGCAGCCGTCTTCGGTTGTTTGCAGATGACGCTGTCGTTTACTAATAATCAGAAGATCAAAACAAACTGCTAAACGATTTAGAAGAAATATCGGAATGATGCGAAAAGTGACAGTTTGTAACGCCGGAAATGCATATCCTCGTATTTCCATCTATTGTACTATAATTTTTTTCCTTATTTTGTTACCTGAATATATGACGTTTCTGTGTCTTTGTATATTGTAATTGTTTTACTATTTGTATATATATGCATTTATGTCGATGTATAATTGGTTTGTTGTGTAAAGATTATTTGTATTTTTACACTGGGTCTGGCCTAGGAACAACTATGCTATCGAACCATTACATCGATAGGTCGTGTGGAGAACCAAAATGTTTACGATCTTTGAGAGTGTTAACTCTGCCGCGCGGAGCGCAAGCAGAGGGCAGTCTGGCTGGAGGAGTGCAGTGGAGCAGGTGTGTTGTGTGACGCTCCCGCGAGTTGCCGCGATTTCGGGGTTTGGCAGCATGTAATGGCGCTCGAATTGCTATGATAGTTTCTGACATCGTGTCGCGGACGGGAAGCGTTAGCTGGCACACATCAAGAGCCCGTTTCACCTGGTGACCGTGTCGAGAAGAAGGCGTGCCAACATACAGCCTCTGCAACAGCGACGGCCGACAATGAGTGACTGTCTTCACCTGCTCAACCGACGACTGCAAACCTTCAATCAACCAACAAGGAAGACTGGAAGCACGTAAAGTTTTAGAACTGTATGGCAGACCTCAGCTTTTAAAATTGTTGCATCACAAAATTACAGCAACGTAGCATGAACCTTTGTTGCTCATTGTCCCAATTGCATTACCAAGCAGGGTCCCTTCCTTTTCCGAAATGAACCCGAGTGTCGTTGAAATTCAAGCGCCAGCATAATTCCATTTCACTGCTTTAATTTCAAAGTTCAGTTAAAGTATTCATAGCTGGCTACAATACTTAGATTACACAAGCACAAATTAAGAGTGCTAGTTTTGTTACCATATTTTAGCTTACCTGTGACTGCAGCTCAGCTTGGTACGTACTAAATTTTACTATTGTTAATTGTTCAGAATCATTTATTTCAAGTTGAAAGTTAAATTTCTTATTTCTAAATTGCGTAGATTCAAGTAGCTTTTGAAGTGATTGTTGAGGTAGCCCAAGACTAACCTTATTTTATTTAATTTCGATGTGCTTCAGAAACAAAATTCACTATTAATTTCAGTCACTAAAGTAATTTACAGTTTTCCGATTTTATTAATTCTTTTGATAAATTTAGTCAGAGTGTAGCGAAATTTATTACTTCTGACAAACATTCAGTTTTCACACAACGCGTGTCAACCTTCAGTTGCCACGCTTTTCGTGCTAATTATATGTGCAATAACCTTTCTTTTTCAGTTACTATAGTAATTGTCCATAGGACTGGCGACCGTAATTTTCCCCATATCTCAAATATGTAATTACCGCTAGTTAATTTTAACGTAACGACCGCACATCTACTTTCTTTATTAACTTTACCCTTTTTCATAATTAATTTTCACCAATTTCATTTGCATTTAGATGTAACCCTTTCCTCCCTCTTTACCAACAGATTAGCCTTCGGTGACGATTGCTCTTTCCCAAATTTCCATTAGGTACACGCGGTTTAATTTTTCACTGTCAATAAGGTCGATAAGTGAGGGGGAGGTTACAAGTTGACCCTAAATAACGAAAAGTGTGAGGTCATCCACATGAGTGCTAAAAGGAACTTGTTAAACTTCGGTTACACAATAAATCAGTCTAATCTAAATGCCATAAATTCAACTAAATACCTGGGTAATACAATTACGAACAACTTAAATTGGAAGGGACACACAGAAAATGTTGTGGGGAAGGCTAACAAAAGACTGTGTTTTATTGGCAGGACACTTACAAAATGTAACAGACCTACTAAGGTGACTGCCTACACTACGCTTGTCCATCCCCTTTTAGAATACTGCTGCCGGTGTGGGATCCTTACCAGACAGGACTGACAGAGTACATTGAAAAAGTTCAAAGAAAGGCAGCACATTTTGTATTATCTCGAAATATGGGACAGAGTGTCACAGAAATGATACAGGATTTGGAATGGAAATCATTGAAAGAAAGGCGTTTTTCGGTGCGACGGAATCGTCTCACGAAATTCCAGTCAGCAACTTTCTCCTCCAAATGCGAAAATATTTTGTTGACACCGACCTACATAGGGAGGAACGATCACCAGGCTAAAATAAGGGAAATCAGAGCTCGCACAGAAAGATATAGGTGTTCATTCTTTCTGCGTGCTATATGAGACTGGAATAATAGAGAATTGCGAAGGTGGTTCTGTAAGTAGGCTGTTTAGGTTTTTATGTTGGTAATGCCACGTAGCGCTCTATATGAAAATCACTGACTGTGCTGTGTGAAGTCTGTGGCTGGTTTGCATTGTTGGAATATTTGCTATTGTTGTGTTGGGCAGTTGGATGTGAACAGCGCGTAGTGTTGCGCAGTTGGAGGTGAGCCGCCAGCAGCGGTGGATGTAGGGAGAGAGATGGCAGAATTTTGAGAGCGGACGATCTGGACGTATGTACATGAGGAAGAGTAAATTTGTAATATTGCATATCATGAACTGATATATATATATATATATATATATATATATATATATATATATATGATTACTTTTGAACATTATTAAGGTAAATACATTGTTTGTTCTCTATCAAAATCAGTAGTTAGTGCCTTCAGTTGTTAGAATTTTTTTTTTAGCTGGCAGTAGTGGCGCTCGCTGTATTGCAGTAGTTCGAGTAACGAAGATTTTTGTGAGGTAAGTGATTCATGAAAGGTATAGGTTATTGTTAATCAGGGCAATTCTTCTGTAGGGATTTTTGAAAGTCAGATTGCGTTGCGCTAAAAATATTGTATGTCAGTTTAGTGTTGATTAGAATAAGTAAAGAGAGTATTGTCTGAGTACGTTCAGTTTTGCTCAGCTGTTTAAAAATCAAACAACGTGAAGGTTTATCAGCAAAGTAATTCATTAATTTTTCTAAGGGGACGTTTCATATGGCGACCCTTAGCCGAGGATACCTCACTGGAATCTTCTGATTTTTTTCTTGTAGTTTGAGCAATTAGTGTAGTTATTGTTTATGGCTAGCGTGTAATTGTAGAGAGAATTTTCTTTGTAGTTGTAGTTTTTCATTGTTGTAGTGTAAAACAGTTGTGGCATGCATGTAGATTTGCACCAAGTATTTCACAGCCACGCTTCCAATTAATTGGATATTATTTTCAGTGCTATTTTAACGTGTTTTCTCTTTTTGCTCTTCAAATTGTGCTTTTCTGTGTTATCGTGTGAAACATTGTGACAATTATGGCGTGTGAGAAACGTAACACTAGGCGGCAAAGTAAGTTGAGAAATGACAGTGAAGATAAGAGTAGTGTGTTAGCGCCACCGTGTAATGAATTAACAAATATTCAGAATAGTAATTTGGTAACTGTGCATAGGGAAATGGACCAGGCAATAAATAATGGTGTAGACCGTGAAACAATTAGTGAACAGAAAAAAGCATTGTCGATCGATCGGTCGGCAACAGCTCTCCTCAGGAATCCGAAATGACAGGACAAAATTTTGCAAATACCGTAGATTCAGGTTTTGCGTCGTCACCTTTTTCTCAATTGAGTCAAGAAACATTTTCTGCTTTTCAAAATACGAATGCTGCCGGTCCAAATGCACTGCCGATAGGCACAAAGGAACATGTTCCAGACACTAACACATTATTATTGCAATTACTGTATTGCAACAAATGGAACAAAATTAAAAACAATCACAGCAACAAATGGAACAAAATCAGAAACAAATTAAAGAAACACTTTAACAAACACGTGAAGGTTTAACTGCTGAGTTACTTAAAATCGAATCGAAATGTCAAAAAGTCTGTACTGACGTAAAAACACAAATTTGTGAGCATTTTCAACCTATTTTTTCGCGGCATGAAAATGCATTACAGAATCACGAAGCAACCATAAAATAACTGCAAACTATTGTTCATGAAAATGACGAGACCTTGCGGGCTAAAATTGACTCAGTTGCATCTACCAGTTCGGTTACGCAACTTGCAAAAACTCAGGAAAACTTAAAGGACACATTAGATACTCTGAAAATTGGGTAATAAAGACACTTGGAAGAAATTAGTTCATTATCAGAGAAAGTAGTCGAACTTTCGGATCAGCTAAATAATTTATCTACGAAGGTAGATGATAATCTGAATGACACAAGACCGGTAGTCTTCAATGACACAAGAGTACGAACAAATTAGGAAATTCAAACAAAACCAATCAAATTAATACACAGTACAAAAGAGAAACCCGGGAAGTACAAGATCAGTTGGCACAAGTAATACAAGAATTACATACTTCAGAGGAGACTTGCGCTCCAACACGGGAAGAGGGACTTAGAAATACGGAAAAGCCACAAAATAATAACTCAGGGCACTTCGGAAATTATGAAAGAAATTGGTTAGGTTCACCGAATTTTGAGATGGAACCGCCGACACGACGTAACAATGACCGATATGCGACTCGCCGTCACGATGATTTTGACTATAAGCTGTTCATTACTACACGTAAATTCAAAACATTTAAGAATTCTGGCAACGACATTCATCCACAAGCGTGGCTTCATCAATTCTCTCATTGTTTTCCTCCCAACTGGTCATTAGAGCACAGATGTGTGGCTATTTAGAGATTGAACCAGCTGTAAGAATGCGATCGGTCATTCACGATTGTCACAATGTAGGAGAATTTTATCATGCCTTCCTCTCAGCATATTGGTCTCAGGCTACACAAGACCGAGTAAAACATAGCATCATAATGATGAAACATTTCGAACAATCTGAATTTTCCAGTCTTGTGAAATATTTTGAAGACATGTTACGTAATAATCAGTAACAGAGATTAAGCCAGAAGCACTGTATGCAGCAGAAACACTTAACATGAATTTCAAAGGCCAAATGGAGAAACTTGAGGTAAAGGAAAGAAAAATTTTAAGAAAAATCATTGGGCCAAAATTTCAAGAAAATGAGATTACATACATCAAAAATGAAACTCTCTGCAAGAAAATTGAAAAACTTTCAGATTCTATGCGAAAAAGGAGAATAAATTTTTATGGTCATCTTCTCAGAATGAATTCCAACAGATTAACTAAACAAATCTTTGACTTCTTCCGTAACCGAAAAACGAAGCCCAACTGGTTTAAAGAAACTGGGAAAGACCTAATGGAATTAAATATTTCAGAAAATTCACTTATTGATCGAACTGATAAATTAATTACTAAAGATGAAAACATAAGGTTCCAAGACAAATCCACACAAAAGTCCAAAACCTTCATCTCGGAAGAAGAGAGGAGAAGAAGATCAGAAAGAATGAAGAAATACTGGGCCCTAAGAAAAGAACAACACACAAAGAAATGATTGATCCAGCGTACCCCAAAGAGGGTGAAACGAAAGGAGAAAGAATCAGTAACTGTCAAACCAATACAGCCCCTCAGAACTCATCCGCATTTGCTTAATCAAATTGCCTGAACATTTACGACATATTATTTTGGCAGGAAGTTGCAAAGACGACATTGAAGCTTTTCAGGGACTGTTACAAGAATTGGAAATTGACACTGACAATTGCGGGACACTAAAACAGGAAAACAATCATAACAGGTCATATCCGTCACAATTCCACGATGAAAGAAATAATAACTGGACACGACAAGGCTATTCTTACAACTCAAATCGTGACCAAAACAGACACCACCCATATGACAACCACTGGCAAACTAATAATAATCACAGGGAAAGATCACCTCTCCGTGGTAATGACTATGACAGAGACATTCAGAGAAATAGACAATACAGGAACCAACATTATTATTATCAAGGAAGACAGAATAACTTCAGACGCAACGGTCCACCGTGCAGTTACGATTCCGGGAGAAATTCTCCACCACATGACCGACTGGAAAGAAACTACGGAATCTACCAACTGGACGACAAACGATACAATCGTAACGACAGACTTGAATTTCATCAGAACTGGCGGGATTAAAACACGGCAGGGCCCTCTCGACAAGGTGAATTTGTAGAAGTTAGGTCTCCTAATCCTAATAACGACACGTGCCAACAAAGAGACAGACAATGACTCGCACCGCAGACAGCCACGTGATCCGGCTGGCTTAGAGAAAAATAACATGGACGCTAACCTTGATAAAAATCGAGCATTCTTTACCGATGTGTACCATATGATAATTGCGTTGAAGCTGAAGCTCTGCATACTAGGAAGAGTAAAGGTTTACACCACATTTCATATGTAAAACCGTTTATTGAAAGATAATCTGCTTTTTAACTTTGTCTTTGCCATAAAACTTTTCACTTCACGTTACTAGTATGCTTTGTCAGACTTAGAAACTGTTAACATGCAACAATGTTTGAAGTTAAATATCCAGTTAAGAACCTAGGGAACTTATTTAAACAGAAATTACGAATGCATTGTTATAGTGAACAGACGACACAGTGTTGTTATTTGTACATTCTTGCTTGTTAGTTGCACGATTACGTAACGAATATACGGCTTACACACGTAGAACATATACTGCTAATAAGATTTTAATGCAACACTTTGGTTTACTTGAAAAGATATTCTTTATTTGAAGTACATTCTGTGAGAGTAAAGATGACTTAGCATTTGGTTTCTTTGATAGCTACACGATTATATCACTACGCTACTAATGTGTGACACAATTTACACTGTTGCAATTTGCGGTGTATCTGTTTTATACCTGCACAGTTTTTCTGTATTATTCTGGAAAGTAAAACATGTTTTAGTAGTAACTTTTTGATATACCTACAATGAGACAGCCTTTTCTGGAGCACAACAATACGCTACAGTACAGTACTTACTTCATCACGGCAATAAGCGTAATAACTACGATATCTATACGCAAAGCATTTCATTTTTGTTTATTACGAGGTAAGGACATTGACTTCTACATAACTTTGCTTACGAAGGACGATAATTACGACACTGGGCTCATTTTTTACCGACCTAGCAAGGGCAAGGAAAATGGTGGTGACTTTTCAAATAACAAAAAACCTGAATAACAAGAAATCTATTTCCATAAATGCAAAACTTCAGCATTACAATACTTTCATTAAACCAGAATGCCTTTATGCATCAGAATGCCTTTCGTTAAATACAGGCAAAGCTGCAACAGAAAAGAAGGAATGGAATATGATCAGGAAAATCTTGAGGCCAAAATATGAGAATGGGAAACGGAAATTAAGAAGTAATAAAATAGATTATGAAAAAATAGTGAAAATATTACATACAGTGTGGAAGAGAAGAGTTGCATTCTACAATTACCTATAACGGCTACCTGAAAACAGGACAGTAAACAGCAGTTTTAACTTCTTTGACAGAAACCCTATAATATTAATGATGTGGATAAAAGAAGTTAATGCAGACCTGAGGGAAATGAAAATAATGGAGGAAAAAATATGCGAAAGAGAAAGGTTCAGAGCAAAAGTAAACGGTTTCAAGAGCTTCTAGGAAAAAACAAAGGAAAAGACAGGTGCAATATCGACAGAAGAAAGAAGAAAAAAACATATTGTAAGAACGTAAAATTACTCGAAAGAAAGAAAGGAGAAAAGAAAGAATGCACGCATTATTTCATGTGGTCGTTAGAATGCCAATCCAAATAAAAAAAAAAAAAAAAAAAACCTCACACATCTATTTATACAAACTACACGGCTTATAATGAACTAAACAACATTTGCATTAATACACATTATGATGTGCAGCAGATTAGATCCTACTATACGACAGTAATGACTTTTGAAATACTGGTGGTCTACACAAGAAAGATTTTCTGAAACAACTTCAAATATTTTAAGTACCAACATTAATAATTACATCAAAGTCGTCATTTTATTCTAAGTAATGATTACTGCTGCTTTATTATGACAGGTTGTAGATCACAATGTGGTAGTGATGAAGAGTGGACTAAAATTTAATAAATTAGTCAGGAAGATTCAATACACAATGAAGTGCGATACCGAAGTACTAAAGAATGACGAGATATGCTTGAAGTTCTCTAAGGATGTAGATACAGCAATAAGGAATAGTTCAGTAGGCAGCAGAGTTGAAGAGGAATGTACATATCTAAAAAGGGAAATCACGGAAGTTGGAAAGAAAAACATAGGCACAAAGAAGGTAACGACGAAGAAGTCATAGGCAATAGAAGAAATACTCTCATTTGATCGATGAAAGAAGGTATACAGGTATACAGAAATACAAGACGCTGAGGAATAAAATAAACAGGAAGTACAGGGAACCTAAGACGAAATGGCTGCAAGAAAAATGTGGAGAAATCGAAAAAAAAGAAATGATTGTCGGAAAGGACTGACTCAGCACATAGGGAAATCAAAACAACCTTCGCTGAAGTTAAAAGCAAGGGCATAACATTAAGAGTGGAATAGTAATTCCACTATCAAATGCAGAGGAGAGAGCGGACAGATGTAAAGAGTACATTGAAGGCCTCAACGAGGGGGAAGAATTGTCTGATATGATAGAAGAAAGAGCAGGACTCGATTTAGAAGAGATAGGTGATCCAGTATTAGAATTAGAATTTAAGAGAGCTTTGGAGGACTTAAGATCCAATAAGGCAGAATCGATAGATAAAAATTCCATCAGAATTTCTAAAATCATTCGTGGGAAGCGGCAACACAAAGGCTATTCACGTTGGTGTGCAGAATGAATGAGTCCGGCGACATGACATCAGACTTTCTGAAAAATATCACCCCCACACTTGCGAAGACTGCAAGAGCTGACAATTACAAGAATTATCTCTCAATCAGCTTAACATCTCATGCATCCAACTTTCTGACTAGAATAATATACAGAAGACTGGAGAAAAATTGAGGCTGTGTTAGATGACGATCAGTTTGGCTTTAGGAAAGAAAAAGGCCTCAGAGAGGTGATTCTGACGTTGCGGTTGATAGTGGAAGCACGACTAAAGAAAACAAAATGCGGTCTTAGGATTCTTGGACCTGGAAAAACCGTTCGACAAAGAAAAATGGAGTAAGATGTTCGAAATTCTGAGGAAAATAGGGGTAAACTACAGGGGGAAACGGGTAATATCCAATATGTAAAAGAGCCAGGAGGGAATGATAAGAAAGGACGACCAAGATCGAAATGCTCGGATTAAAAAGAGTGTAAGACAGGAATGTGGTCTTTCGCCCTTACTATTCAATCTGTACATCGATGAAGCAATGACGGAAATAAAAGAAAGGTTCAGGAGTGGTATTACAATTCAAAATATCAATGACACAGTTCGCTGATGGCACTGGTATCCTGAGTTAAAGTGAAGAAGAATTACATGATCTACTGAATGGAATGAACAGTACAGAATATGGACTGAGAATAAATCGAAGGAAAACGAAATAACTGAGAAGAAGCAGGAATGAGAACAGCGAGCAACTTAACATCAAAATTGATGATCGCGAAGTAGTTCAGGAATTCTACTACCTAACTAATGATGAACGGGGCAAGGAGGACATCAAAAGGAGACTGTCACTAGCGCAAAGGGCATTCGTGACTAAGAGAAGTCTACTAGTACCAAACACAGGCCTTAATCTACGAAAGAAATTTGTGAGTATGTACGTTCACAGCATTGTATGGTAGTGAAACATTGGGAAAACCGGAACAGAAGAGAACCTATGCAAGTGACATTTGGTGCTACAGACGAATATCAAAAATTAGGTGGACTGAAAAGGTAAGGAATGACGAGGTTCTGAACGGAGAGGAAAGGAATATATGGAAAACACTGACAGGGGTCAGGATGATAGGACAACTGTTAAGACATGAGGGAATGACTTCGATGGTACTAGAGGGAGCTGTAGAGAGCAAAAACTGTATAGAGGAAGACAGAGATTGGAATACATCCAGGAAATAATTGAGCTTGCAAGTGCTAATCTGATATGAAGAAGTTGCCACAGGAAAGGAATTCCTGGCGTGCTACATTAAACCAACCAGAAGACTGATGACTCAAAAGAAAAAGACAAAATGTTTAAGAAAATAACAAGTTCGTCAAAAAGATCCAAAAAATATATAAATCGAGTCTCTGAGGAACAGTTCTTTACAAACAGGTCTTGGACTTGTAGCCCTGAATTATTGCAGTGACCGTCCTGAATTTAGTGGTACATTGGCATCTCCCGACTCTCTCTGTCCTTCTGTAACGTTTTGATATTACACAACCCACAATTACAAACGACTTCTGTAGTGTCTAGGAAGCCTGCATGCTAGGTTTGCTAGACAGACATTCAAACAGGTCGCATTAGTGAGTTTTATTACAAAAAGAAAATTACAATACTTAGATGTGGCATTTACACAGATGTGTCGCAAGTAAAGGGCGACGTACGAAATAATCAGTCTTCTTCAGTATAGACAGTCCCAAGTCTGTTATATATAGAGACTACAAGCGAATGACTAGGGTTGACGCCGCTCTCGAAGTCGCTAATCTTGAAGCTACTATAGAACTGGGCCACTGCTGTCGCATTGTCGTCCTGGAATGTTTGCGCAGTAATAACTTCACCACATACACAGTTCTCCACTTTGAACAGTAACAAATACGCACATACAAAAGTTACGCATAAAAAGCTTGGGACAACATCCTTAACGAATAATGACGTCCCAGAAATAAATTAATGTCGTCTCAAATCCCCGTTTACAACCAAGATTTCGGGTAGTTTCCCTTGGATGTAAGGCGTATGCTGGAATTTGTGACCTCCCACTTGCCCCACTATCAGCTTATCTGATAACTGGCTGTGTAGAACCGGGACTCTTAATGCGCCGCATCTCGAAAAGCCCGCTCCACTCCAAGGGAAAAATAACAATCACTTCGTCCGACATTTCAATATGTAGCCACTACTGAACATTAAGGCATGCAATGAAGAAGTCCTCCACAGAATCAACGAGGAAAGGAAGTTAAGGAAAACACTGACAAGAAGGGGTTGGATAGTAGGACACCGGCTAAGTCGTAACGGAATAACTACCATGATACTAGAGGCATCTGTAGAGGGTAAAAGCTGTAGAGGAAGACAAGAGACTGGAATACACCCAACAAATAATTGAGGACGTAGGTTGCAAGTGCTTCTCTTAGATGCAGAGTTTGTCACAGGAGAGGAATTCATGGCGGGTGGCATCAAACCAGTCAGAAGACTAGGAAAAAAAAGTTTTGCTTCAAGCATGACAATGGGGTCAGCTGTATTCGCGCACACTATTTCACTCAATAGTTGTCGGCCAGAGACTGTTGCTACTCGATTACTTTAACAATAAATGATCTCTTTCACCTATCCAGTACAATTCTCTCTGAATGTTAATAAAATGTTTACACACATATTTGATTTCACACAAATTTCATACGACACACTGTACTTTTTGTAAGTGATCTGTGTTTTTAACAAACTGTATCCTGTAAGTAATAAAAAACAATATTAGTGCTTTCCATAGAGTTTTTGTTCTTTGGAAAGTTGTGATTTTAGAATATAAATACCTTTACACAATTAGTCCTCTGCACCATTAACAGACGGCACTACTTGTTATGTTTACAGAACATTTGTGTACACGTCGAGATATTTCAAACTAAATTATTAAGACAAATTGACAAATAAAAGAAAGAAAATTACGTTGTGCCTTCATGTCTTGAATGTGTATTGTAATAGGATTAGTTATAGGGTAGTTCATGAATGCTTCCATACCAATAAAAGCTTAGCAGATTGTATATACTCGATCCATCATATGTAATGGACAAAAGTTAGAACGTATGGTTTTTTCTTAGTTTAAGTCAGCAAATTAACCTGTATGGTTCACTTACATACCGAATCAAAATCATTAACGTTATTTCAGATCATTTAACTGTAATTCACAACATCAGGTTTCCTAACTAATTATAACTTTCTGTTAATTGGTTAGAAAACCTGATGTTGTGTAACATACTGTCATAAGCTTCAACAAAATCTATAATTTCAATCTCCTGACTGCATTATTACTTTCCTATAGAAATGTTTGGAGAAATATCTATGCTGTAATTAAACCAATAATTAATTAGCAAAATCCGTAAATTTCAACTTACCTAAAAATGGACTATCGGAATATTTATCAGTCATCTGTTGTACTTATCGTGACTTACATACTTTACGTATCACGCCAATAACGAAAATCCAATTATTAAAGATTATCGAGCATTCTGATGTAAACGCCTTTGATTTTCAGTCATTTTGATGCCACGAAACAACCATACAGAACTTTATCCTGAAATTCGGATTTGACATTTTGTACTGTACCTCAATTAATGTTACGAATATAATCCAAAGTGAAATCAAGATGTAATTAATGTTTTTCAATAGGTTTTGTTATTGTAACTTCATAACCAAATTCCCACACAAAATTCAAAAGAACAATATTTGGAAATATATTCAGAATGAATCATCATTTATTGTCTTTAAAACCGTACTAATAGTTTGTTGTAAATCATTAACTTATCATTTCAAATAAGTAAATGTATCCTTCAGTATATCCTACTCCTCGAACTGAGCTTGTGTATTGTTTCCAATGACTTCGAAGTCGTTCTGGTGAAGTTTTATCCTGTGAGTCTGTTATATATGCCTATGCAAGCAGGACTTACATTGAAATTGAGGATGAGGTTTAGATTCTTTACTGTGACGTTAGTTTCCGCCATTGGTCTCTTGACCATGACGCAGCCTCCGCTTTCGCTTCTCTAATTCCATGATTCTGCGAAATGTAACCTTTTTTCTGTATTGTAACTGTGGCTTGGTCAACAGAAAGAACTGACAGCCTTTTTTGCTGTTTCGGGTAGCTACGTAACGCGCTGTTTCACATACTTTCCAATCAGTGATGAATAACAAATACGAGCATCAGCCTAAAGAACTTGTGTGCGTCATAGAGACAAGCACATTTTCTCTGGTGTGTCCCACGTCATTCTGGATGGCGAAAATTCCAGCTACAAATAGAAGAAAAATAGCTTTTCTTGTTTAGTTTCACGTCTTGTTGATTTGATGCAACGCTAACCTGAATGAGGTCCGTATGAAGTGGAGTCAAATGCTCCTCAAACCACTGTAGCACGGTTCTGGATCCGCGACACGGACAGTCATACTGCTGGAAGGTGACATTGCTGTCAGGGAAGACATCAAGCATGAAGGGATGCAGATGGTTCGCAGCTGCCCACGTGTCTTTGATTACTACCATTGGTCAGATGAAAGCGCAGGGGAATGTCTCCCATATACTGCTCCCACCAGCATGTGTCCGAAGCGCGCTGCACGTTTCGAGTTGCCGTTCACCTCGATGACGGCGTTTGTGGAGATGACTAGCGACCTAGTTAGCAAACATATGATTCAACCGAAGAGCCGACACGTTTCCAGAGGTCGATGGTCGAACCCCAGTGGTCCTGTGCCCACTGCAATTGTAACCGGCGATGTTGCTGTATCAACATGTGAGCACGTAGATGTGGTCTGCTGCGGAGCTCCATGTTCGACAATGTACGATGAACATGAAAGATTGTTACTCTTATTTGCTTTGCTGAATTGCGTAAGATTGTGACTTGAATTTGGTATGCTGAAATCGGGTGCTAATTAGACCATGAAAGCGGTTTAAAACTGTGAGCTGTCTTGGGAGGTTAACCGTGCGTTTACTGGGCCACTGTTTCAGCAGGTAACTAGTCTAAGTTTACCATATTACCAATCAGTCTATCATTGATTATAATCTTTTACAGTCATACAACAACCGGTAATATATCTATATAAAAGGAGAATTTAAATAAAAAGAAAGAAATCAGTTTATATTTGCAAATTTATTTTAAAGATTGTTCATTGAAATTTCAGCATATTATACGTGAGTTATAACTGAGCTGGTGCCTTATTTACGATTGTGAGACTGTGAGATTGGAATATTACGGAACACATAAAATATGGAGTCAAGATTGGGAGACTGGATACAACACTGCATTCATAAAACAACACACAAAGAACATTGAAACGCATGCAAGAGAAAGTTAATCACTACAAACAGATTCAGAGATTACTTTCATAGCACAATCCTGTCCG
The DNA here is from genome assembly GCF_023898315.1 of Schistocerca nitens. Lineage (NCBI taxonomy): Eukaryota > Metazoa > Arthropoda > Insecta > Orthoptera > Acrididae > Schistocerca > Schistocerca nitens. The sequence continues at coordinate 675,595,151 of NC_064617.1, read as the reverse complement.
TCTTGTAATTACCCTTCACGTGGTCAACTTGGTTTACAGAAAGCGTATAACTCCGCAATAATTTAGATAATAAAAATAAATTAGATCAAAAAGCAAATTACAAAACAAAAACCTCGAACTGGTTACTAACGTCTTACTATTAACCTGATGGGTCAAACAGTTATATAAGCACGTGGTACTGGTCTCACAAAGTACACGCCACGTGGGTTGAACATAAAGAAAAGTTGGTATATTCAAAATCTTTTCAAGACGATACGTTATAATCACACAAGCATTTGCATTTAAGATTGATCTTACTTAGAGTTACTGACCAACACGTGGTTCCACTTTACTCACAAAGTAGTAACAAAGCAACTACCGCAAATTAATCTGAACTGGACACGAGAATTACACTCCGCTGCAATTAAAGATAACCTTAGCTATTTTAAAGCTAACCCGAAATAAAATGATTAAATTCTCAGTTAAGCTGAACTTAGCAAATCCATTGTCCTATGGACTTAACAGACACGCGCTTAGCCGGAGATCTTACCATTTCAGACGCTCGAACCGCCAGACTGCAACTGCCTACCGCCAGACTGCTACTCTCCAACTCCAGACTCCCACTGAACTACCCAGCGTGCTCCTGAGAGTCGCTCACAAAGACCAACGGAAGGCGCCAGAGGGGCAGCTTCCTATACCAACATGACAGGGGACGGACCGGACCATACTAAGAATGGAAACCTCTCTGCTTTTAGGAACCGTAGCTACCTGTTTCAACGTTGGTCCTACTGTTCTCTAGCAGACAGCCTTGTCTGCTACCCTCAAGCATGCAGCTACAAACACATTTGATCATTCATCCTCTCACACAGAAGGGAAGGGGGATGACAGTATCTTATCATACACAGTATATAAAAGAAAGCGGATGTAGGTTCCGTATGAGACTGTGTGACATGAATTACATATAAGAATTACATATAAACTGTGCTTTAAAGTGTAGTAGTGTGAGAGATCGTTCTTGTTTACGTGTAAAAGTAACACGTTCCACTACTCAGTCTCCTCCCAGATAGTCAGAAACGCCACAGTAAATTTAGAAGAGGAATTTATTCCTTAAAAGACAACAAATTTGAGAAATTAAACATGAAAGGAATCCAACAGAGACCTTTCATAACCCCAACGCTCCGGGAAAAGACTGTGCAGGGAATTTTCTGGCCATGCTAGGACATTCCCAAGCAGGCTTCTCACACCCTACTTAAACCAAAAGTGTAAAGAAAAAGGCAAAAGGTCACCAGCTACTTGCTAAAACACAATAATTTCAAACATCTTTACAATCTACCAATTTCAAAGAGAGAAAAATAAAAACACACAATCTGTGACACCTATTTAAAAGATCATGTAGACCTAAATCGGTCAGCAAGTAAAAACAATGGTTCCTGTGTCATTAATATGAAAACAATTTCTGGTTGTTACCCTTATGGAGTTCACCAGTATTTGCTCATTGCAAGAGCCAACTGATCACAGGCAAATTTATGACTGTTTATTAACAGGCAAAATTTATGAAAATAGCAAAGGTGCCACAGCAATTAAAAAAAGAACATCAAATAACATCAGTATCATAAAGCAGAACATTAGAATGCACAATCCGCAAAAGCAAAAAAAAATATAAGAGAAAAAACATGTTTTACAAAGCGGTTATCGCAAAAAAATTCTATATCTTATAAAACTAATAATCTGTAGAATTAACGTAACTATGTGGCACTAATTTAATCACTCTACAATATTTCAGTTAGTTAGCAAACAAAGAGCACTGTGTCATTATACTGAAAGTACAATAATTGTGTGATTGTTACCCTTAAGGGGTTCCTCACAATAAATATGCCCCATGCAAAGGCTAATCGATCACAGCCCAATGAGAATGAATAGCTATCTGACTCATAAAGGAAGCAGTGCCACAGCAATGAATTTTCGAAACAAAATATCACAGATCTAATACCTAACACAAGAACAAACATTGATCAATAAAACAGTACAATAGTCAAAATCTAAAACAAAACACCAATAAATAAAACACCTGCAAAATACAATAGCCAAAGTTTTTAAAAAAATATAGAACACCTGCAAAATACAAGAGTCAGAGTTTAATAAACACCAATAAATCGAGTCCCTGCAAAACACACGAGTCAAAGTTTCTGTGACAGAAACACACGTATATGCATTGAACTAAGAACCGTATAATCACTGTTCACTGATACACTCACTAGTTCCACTGTTCCGTGGCACAATATAAGGGGAGGGGGAGGGGGTTCGTCGCCGCAGCTGTCAGTAGGGATTTTTGTCCATCTGTTGCGTGCGATCCTGCCGTCTCTGCCCTCTCATGAAGTTTCTCTTGTGTCACGAACATCTCGATTTTGTTCCATGTTTGTATTGTCAAATTCGTGCAGTATCCTCGATTGACATGCCAGGTTGATATTCCTGGGCAAGGATGACACTTCAATGGCTCTTCTTTTGTGCCACCCTTAGCGACCAGAGAACATCGAACCATGAATTACTGTCGCTTGACAGTAGGCATCCGTCAGGAAATGTCGATAGGCGTCGTTGACGTCTGCAAGTTTCTTTGGACAGTACCTGTCAAAAGGCTCCACGCCCTTTGTGTTGTTACACCGCAGCCGTCTCGTCACGGTCGCGTGCGTGAGGTGCGTTGCCAGGAGATGGATTTCCGCGCGGTGGACCGCTCGCCCATCTCAGGTCATTCCCTTCAGCTAGGGTCGCGCGGGGCGGCCCTCCATTAGCTGCAGGTATACGGGAAAGTGTTTGCGGCGTAGGGTCTTTTGTTGTCGGCCGCGCTCCCGAAGTGGCCTGGCTGACAGCGTGTCCCGCTGGGAAACCCGCCAGTTTACAACTAGCTGGCTGCTCCCGCTGTCTCTTAAGAGTTTTGCCGGTTCGCTTTCACGTTCTCAACTGCATTCACAGAAATTTTTCATCATCCTTATGTGATTACACAATGTCATACATAATATCACTTAGTATTGTCTTTCACAATTTTTAAGAACAAAGTTAGATGAATCGACAATATAAAATTAAAAGTTAAATGACTTGACAATATAAAAAAATAAAAGTGAAATGACTTTACAATGTAAAAATAAAAATTAAATGAATTGACAATACAATATTTAAATCCACATCACTAATGTGGTTCACTTGTGTTTTAATAAATCAAATGCCACTTATTAATTCACTAAAATGAATAGGGTTATACCTTGCGCAAGTATAGGTTAGGAGAGCATGGGGTTCACATGTTATTTACACACACACATGCACACCTGTTGTCTATTCTACAAACTAACTACCCATACACATGCATTACTCATAATTCTACTTCTATCCACTACTAATTAATCCCACAAGCCACTTCAATGCTACTTCAACAAAGTGTTTATACCACTACAACATTTTTTATACTTCGTACTCTTCTTGACGCTCGCGGCATACGTCTTGTCACATGATAAATATGTAGAAACTTTCCTTAAACATACACAGTAAAAAGAACAATGGTTATTTACACGCAAAAACATTTATACCAGCTCACACACCTGAAAAGAGACTCGCAATTATACATTTATCATACTCATAGATTCATACATAAAACAGTAAGAAAATTTCATCTAAAATTACGTTATTACAAGAATTAATCACACAGATGGCTCTGAGAAGGTAAAATATTTTAATTATACAGGTTATATTACATTTTCTTACCCATTTTGCTTCGATTTCGTTCCTTCTTTACGTTACCTTTCGCCTTCAAATCAGTTATTTCGCCTGTGGTGGTTATTCTGGATTCATTTCTCATGAATGGCAAAATTGTGGTGACCTCTATTCTGTAAAACAGTTTCATCTTTACATATTTGAACTTACAACAGACACAAAAGATTCGAATCCTCTTGTAGTTTAAATGACAAATATTTTGCTTCATCCTTATTACCTTAAACCAAGCTTTCCTTCGTTCCCATAATCAAAATTATTTAATCATCCTCTACCTTCAAGAGGGAAACTTCCTTAGTACAAACCATATAAGCTGCAGTGCATCCCGCACCAGCGAAAACAGTAAGCTGCAATGCTCACAGCATCAGCAAAACACATAAACGTCGCTTTTCTAGGACAAGTATTAACGCAGAATAATTTTTCAGGCTTTGGCTCAACATCAGTGAAGACTACAAAAAGGATCCACATTTCCGTTCCATTCTCCATTTGCTGAAAAAACTGCTCGTATTTGACTACCACAATAATATTTCAGAACCACGTAAATTACACAAACCACAATTCTTCTTTCACCTCGAAGGGAATCAATATACTTACGAAATCCACAGACAGCACTTTACGTACTCAGCTATAAAGAACAAAAAAGACATATATCATCAATATTAACATATCATCGCATATTGGGAAGCCATTGGTTAAACAATCGTATTATCGCATCCTGTTTTCAAGATTCCAAACTTACTCATTCCTTTCTCAGAGTTCTCGTAACTTAAAATTTTCATACAGCACGCATACTATAGTAAGAGATCCTCATTTATACTGACAGATATAGAATAGTAATAGATAGATAGTAGCACTGAAAGCAGAAAATCGGAAACAAGGCTACTAACAGCTGGGGACCTGGGTTTGCCAGACCCATAATATCCACAGATCGGATATTCCCCTGAGTTTTTGCAATTTCAGCAACGATCTTGCTTCTCTCAGGAGCGACTCTTTTCAATTGACACAAAAAAAAGCATTTCACTTGTTCACAAGGAAACCTTTTATCTTTACGTTTGAATCAAACTAAATCCTAATTGCACAAGGAAAGAAAACAAATTAACAACATCACTTCAATCAATCACATAAAAATATCTTTATCATTATTTTTACTAACATATTATTCAAAATTCATACGCCACAAATTTAAACTAATCAATTCATTCTCCTCTCTATAAATCCTATGTACTCATTTGCCATGTCGCTCATTTGTTCCGATTGGCGCCTTCTGGGCTGATCATTTGTCATTGCCGGTTTCGTTCATTTCCATTTACTGGATTATGTCTAGGATTGGCCGGCCGAATTTCAACATCATGTGGGGCTCCGCCTACAATCCTACTCCCACCGTGTTCATCGTAGTAACGATTCTGGTTGCCGTACCTGTAGCGTTCACGATCTTGTCTACGTCCTCGATCATTTCTGTTGTTCCACCTGTGTTCGCGACTGTTACCCCAGTTTCTATACGGCCTGTCTCGATTATTGTTTCGTTCGCGTCGCGACGACCAGTCACGCCGTTGATTAGTAATACGGCCACGACTGCGATCGCGCTGCTGAGCCCCGTAATAACTTTGTGCCTGATTAGGCGGGCATTCTGGTGTATTGTATTCCAACTCTTGGAGAAGCGTTTTAAATGTTTCCACGTCCTCTTTGCATCGTCCCGCAAGAATGACGTGCCGCAAGTGCATCGGCAATTTGGTGATGCATATCCTAATTAGTTCCGCAGGTCCGTATGGGTCGTATAAAAATTGATTTGCCTGCAGCATGTGGTCGAATAGGCGTGCAGGGCTGCCGAAACCAGACTGGTTCAAATTTGGCAGCATAATTATGCCATGTTTGACCCTATCTTGTGCCGCTTCCGACCAATAGGCGGAGAGAAAGGCTTGTCGAAACTCCCGAGTGGAGTTGCAGTGACGCGCTGCCGACCTCATGCGACTCGCCGGTTCGCCTTCCAAATAGCCACACATATACTCTATCTTATGTGAACTTGCCCAGTCGGGAGGAAGACAGAACTCAAATTGCTCGAGCCATGCTCGTGGATGTATGCCTTTTTGAGAATTTCGGAATATCTCAAATTTTCTTACCGTAAGGAAATGTTTGAAATCAAATCCCCGCATTTCCTCCTGGCGAGGCCCTTGAATGTTTCTATTTGTCTCATGTCTGCCCCTTAAATTACATTCTTCCCTGTCGTCAAAATCTCCCTCGTGGCCGGAGTCCCTCTCTGCACTGTTCGTACGGCTATTTTTATTGCTATTGGCGAGTTCGGAATCACACGCCATGCGGTTTTCCAGATGCGCCACGCGTTCTTGTAAATCGCCTGTTACAGCTTTGTGCTGTCTGTTCACTTCAAACTGTCCCTTCTGGAATTTAAGAAGCGAACGCACTTCTTCGGTCTCTGCGGCCGCTACCTGTGTGATATTGTTCTCGCTTTCCGTCAGCTTCATTGTGCCTACAATGTCCGCTAATGCCGCGATCTTCTCATCTATTTGTCTCTTGTCCTCCGCCCCAGTCTGCTTCAATTGTTCGACCTCCTGTTCCAACGCGTGGATCGCTAAACTGTTGTCCGCTATTGTGTTGCTAACGGCCGTGGGACAATGCGTTTCAGCTTCTTGGACCCTCGAGAGTACCTGCTGACGATCTCTTTGGCATTGTTCTCTCAGCTCTTGGAAATTCCTAAGTAGCCGTTCTTCGCTTTCTTTAGATTCGGCCTCGCCACACCGCTTGCTCTGTTCTAGGGCTTGCAGACGGTCGTCGATTTGTTCAAATGTACGGCCTAATTCTTTCATAATGTCACTTTTTATTTCACTTGCCAGATTGTTTATTCTTTGTGAGATATCATCGGACACTCTCTGCATCGACTTGTCAACTTTATTTGTCTGCTGGATTAATTTTTCGTCTATTTGTTCGCCTAGCTCGCGGATCGATTTTTCGGATTCTTTTTGTTCTCGGAACAATTTTTCTGATAATTCTTTTTGTTCTCGGAACGATTCTTTATTTTGTTGTAATAAGGCTTTCACGAGTTCTACCAAATCAATTTGGTTAGTTGGAGGCACATTAATTTGTGGCTCTGATGTGAGGCCGTTCGTGCTGTTTTGCATTTCGTCTGAAGTATTCCCCATTGCATTTTCGGAACCGCCCGACGCGTTAATATTGGAAATCAAATTATCCCCTTGGTCCATGTTGCTTAAGTTGTCGGACCGCTTACTTTTAGCTTGGTTACGTGTCAGCATTAGTGCAATTCACACCCAGTACGCAACACACTAATCACAATAAATGTGTCCCCCAAAAATTACGACAGTCACACGAAAGATACCCAACCTAGTACGCACTTTTTCATACGCAAAACAAATTTTTATCTTTGTTCGAAACAGTGGAATTTACAAGCGAGAAAAAAAAAAACACACATATATAGAACAAACAAATATAGAAAACAAAACAAGACAAACAACACAACGCCGCTCAACAACGCCGTGAATCTTTTGAACGTCTGCTCAGAAACAACGCAAAAGTTGTTTGAGCGCTGTAGGGAAAAAAAATTAAGATTATACAACGCTTGCAATCTAACGTCTCAGAGATTCCAGAGTCTAGCGGAATCACAGAACAGGGTCGCCATGTGAAAGATTGTTACTCTTATTTGCTTTGCTGAATTGCGTAAGATTGTGACTTGAATTTGGTATGCTGAAATCGGGTGCTAATTAGACCATGAAAGCGGTTTAAAACTGTGAGCTGTCTTGGGAGGTTAACCGTGCGTTTACTGGGCCACTGTTTCAGCAGGTAACTAGTCTAAGTTTACCATATTACCAATCAGTCTATCATTGATTATAATCTTTTACAGTCATACAACAACCGGTAATATATCTATATAAAAGGAGAATTTAAATAAAAAGAAAGAAATCAGTTTATATTTGCAAATTTATTTTAAAGATTGTTCATTGAAATTTCAGCATATTATACGTGAGTTATAACTGAGCTGGTGCCTTATTTACGATTGTGAGACTGTGAGATTGGAATATTACGGAACACATAAAATATGGAGTCAAGATTGGGAGACTGGATACAACACTGCATTCATAAAACAACACACAAAGAACATTGAAACGCATGCAAGAGAAAGTTAATCACTACAAACAGATTCAGAGATTACTTTCATAGCACAATCCTGTCCGTCTTGTAATTACCCTTCACGTGGTCAACTTGGTTTACAGAAAGCGTATAACTCCGCAATAATTTAGATAATAAAAATAAATTAGATCAAAAAGCAAATTACAAAACAAAAACCTCGAACTGGTTACTAACGTCTTACTATTAACCTGATGGGTCAAACAGTTATATAAGCACGTGGTACTGGTCTCACAAAGTACACGCCACGTGGGTTGAACATAAAGAAAAGTTGGTATATTCAAAATCTTTTCAAGACGATACGTTATAATCACACAAGCATTTGCATTTAAGATTGATCTTACTTAGAGTTACTGACCAACACGTGGTTCCACTTTACTCACAAAGTAGTAACAAAGCAACTACCGCAAATTAATCTGAACTGGACACGAGAATTACACTCCGCTGCAATTAAAGATAACCTTAGCTATTTTAAAGCTAACCCGAAATAAAATGATTAAATTCTCAGTTAAGCTGAACTTAGCAAATCCATTGTCCTATGGACTTAACAGACACGCGCTTAGCCGGAGATCTTACCATTTCAGACGCTCGAACCGCCAGACTGCAACTGCCTACCGCCAGACTGCTACTCTCCAACTCCAGACTCCCACTGAACTACCCAGCGTGCTCCTGAGAGTCGCTCACAAAGACCAACGGAAGGCGCCAGAGGGGCAGCTTCCTATACCAACATGACAGGGGACGGACCGGACCATACTAAGAATGGAAACCTCTCTGCTTTTAGGAACCGTAGCTACCTGTTTCAACGTTGGTCCTACTGTTCTCTAGCAGACAGCCTTGTCTGCTACCCTCAAGCATGCAGCTACAAACACATTTGATCATTCATCCTCTCACACAGAAGGGAAGGGGGATGACAGTATCTTATCATACACAGTATATAAAAGAAAGCGGATGTAGGTTCCGTATGAGACTGTGTGACATGAATTACATATAAGAATTACATATAAACTGTGCTTTAAAGTGTAGTAGTGTGAGAGATCGTTCTTGTTTACGTGTAAAAGTAACACGTTCCACTACTCAGTCTCCTCCCAGATAGTCAGAAACGCCACAGTAAATTTAGAAGAGGAATTTATTCCTTAAAAGACAACAAATTTGAGAAATTAAACATGAAAGGAATCCAACAGAGACCTTTCAAACAATGTGCTCCAAAACACTTTTGCGTGCACCAACATTGTACTCTTTCGACAGAGATTGCACAGATAACCATCTCTCCTACTTTACAGAGCAGACAAACCTCCGAACCCCACGCTCTGTGAAGAGTCGTAGACGTCGAACCATTTAGCGCCTAGTGGTACTTTCACTATCTACCTCTTTCAGTAGAGGCTCACGTGAACATTCGACCAGCTTCGCCGTTTTCGAGGTACTCGTTCAAGGCTCTGCGTAATAATAATCTGCCCGTTGTTAAAATCGCTTATCTTAATGGATTTTGCAGTCCGTATCTTCGTTATGGTGATGTATTCCACACAGAATTTAAATAATCTTGTCTGGTGTAGACACTACTCAAAAGATGGTTCACTCGGAGGAGAGAACTACAAATAAAAATAATTCACCGTGACACTACTTCTACTATCGCATTAAAGGGTGCTTTCCAGTTATTATCTTGAGCCATTTGTTTGTTTCTTTTCAAATTTTATCCAGCTGAAATTGGTCATATTATCATGTTATTCCATCGATTAACAGAAAAGATCTGTTGAAGAACAAAAAGATGACATCAAACTCACGCCATCACGAACGTGTATGGTATTGGTCCCCCTGAGTAAGGCGTTGTAATTCAATGGTCTGAACATACAGTGTGTCCCAGGAAGGATGATCAATATTCAACAGACGACATATATTTACAATGCCTTTTAAAATATGCATTTTAGAGCCCATGTTTGCCGTACATTTCTTTTCTTGTTTTGGTCGATAGTACCACATCTCAAAATATGGAAAGCAAAGAGCCTGTAGCAGAGGAGATTTGTTTCACAGTATAGAATATGTGGAATTGCCCATGGCTCTTAAGGTATGCAATTTAAATGATCCGGGGCCCAGTATTGCCCTTTATGTGCATCTTTCCACATTAGAGTAGAACTGAAGAGTGACTCAATTACTTTTTCACAAAATAATTTTTGGACAACAATGTTCACGTAACAGGATTTATTTAACAAGGCAAAGTACAATAAAAAAATGCGATCTGCAGTAGCCTTAAGCAGTCTGAACATGGATGATGAAACTCCACACGAAGTAAGAACAAATGAGCGCTGCAAGACAGTTGCATTCATAAATAGAGAAACACCGCGACTCTTTAGAAATAAGTAGAGACGCACACTGGCACATCACTCAAGACCTCAACAGAGCGGAACCAGAACAGAGTAAAATTGACGTAGACGACTTCAATTTGTGTTTGATTAGATGTGTAAAGTAAGTTATTGCACCTGTGTGAGAAGGCAGTTTCATACAGCTTCCGACCGTGAAGCACCATCCCCTCGTCAGGAGCGCGGTGACGTATTGGCACCCTAAATTGACGTGACACTGCTGCTTACGGGGCAGGCGAAGAGTCACATTTTGATCACTCCCCTCAGATGAGGCGCGATAAGGCGGAACTTCTAGGTGTCAACTAATGTGTAACAATGGTACTGCGAATCTAGAGCGAGGGTTGCGTACAGATTGTACGGGCGTTGCGATTCAGCTTGTAACGTCTCAAGACTCTGGGTGTTCACTTGTTTTATTTCCAATTTAATAATGGAAATGCGTATTTCAAATATGACGTTATTTTGGAAAGAATACGTGACTAAAGCTAGTGATTCATTTGTTGCAAGGCTTAGTACTTTTTAGGTTGGCAGAGGGCGCTGAATATATAGTCAGAGTCGAATGATTCTACTGTTCCTCCTAAAACAGTAGGGTGATGGTAGATGGGGACGAGAGGGGTAAGACTTTAAAGGTAACATTTTTCTTAACGTAAGGTAAAACCGTCTTTTTCCAAATACGGTAAGTAAAATAACAAGTACGAGCTAACGTATGCGTTACGGTCTATCTGAAGATGATATGACTTGTCTTCTGGAGTGGCCATAAATACTATAAAAAATTTTCACATCAAATTTGGCGGGGGCGAGTGGCAAGTATTTATCGTTTCAGCTCAAGATTATCACCAGTACCGTAACTGTTCTTCAAGAATTATTTCTTTGGCTAAAAATGTACATAGTTACTGCAAACAATTTTTTCAACTGTATTTGTAGACAACATTAATCTGAAAATTCGATTACCGAGATAGAAGCAAAATCGAAAAGTAAATCCGACGGACAGGGGAAATGCGGAATGTCACAAGCTCCCGCTCACACTGCAAACTCACGATCACGAAGAGGTAGCACAGTACGTTATACGGAAGGTAAAATACATGCCGAACTAACGCCAACTTTCTTAGTCACGTAAGGAATAGAAAGTTACTCAGAGAGTGAATATACTAAATAGAAAGTGATGTTCGGAGACAAGAAGTTATATAGAAGATGGAGAGCTAAGACTGGATGCGTAACGACTGTACACGTTCAGCGGGCAGCACCCGAAGTGAGAGGAAAACCTTGAATTTTCAATGATTACCATTATCTTCAGGAGTAGGTGGCTGTCGTGACTTTTTATTCGTTCCAATTAAGGGCAAGGGGCAAGTTATTTGCTGAGACTCGATCTTTCGTTCAAGAGCGTAAAAATGTTTGCCTGCTTTTCACTCAAAACTGAATATACTGTCCACTGTTATAAAAAGGTTGAACTGAAATTGTTACTGCGAACAGCGTGTCTCAGTGCACACATTTACACAAATACAAAACTAACAGGCGTTCACTTTGCAGGAAATTAAATTAAAACTATTACTCCAAAACTACTACCAAAACCAAACTACGCACTGCCCAGAAAAATCGAAGCACTGAAATTACAGCGTAATCAGCGGAAACAGCACAGTATGAAAAGATCACTCCTGCTAAAATATGCTAAAGTAAAACTAAACTACTGGGAGAAAGATTGGGAGGATTTTTTCATTGCAAAGAAACCTCTTACTTGAAATTAAAATAATGACAATGCTTTATTTTAAACTCTTATTTCACATTAACGTAAAGCACAGAGAAAACCAAAAACTTTACTTTCTTTACAAAAGTCTTACAAGGCAATACTTTTACGATTACGCATATTGAAATGAATTAAACCGAAAGGATCTAAACTGAGGTGAAGAGGTGGACTGTTTTGTTGCAAGAATCCCTAACATTATCAGTACGCACCAGCAAAGATTATTACCTTAAAAACATATCCATTCTCTCTGTTCCATAAATGGGCAGATGTAAGTCCTTCCGTCAGATTTTCTTCAGTAAAACCCTTCTCCATTATGCTCTACGCTGAAACTTCTGCCAGCTTACTCCATGTCCAGCACTCGACTATCGTTCGCGCTACAACTGAACCGAAGATACACAAGTTCAGAGATACAACTGTCATCACCGTAAGTCGACTATTCCACAAATGTCACTCACGACTGCTTCGCTCTCGTAACACGAAATTTCCACTATCCGCAAATAAATTTCCAGTGCACCTATATATATATCCACCTTTCAGATCTTATTGGTGAATGTTACTGCTCTTCTACCGCATGGGTTAATTGAAAACGCAGTGTATTTAAATATAAAGTTTAAAAACGGAAATCCATAAATGATATTACCAAAATACGAGGGCAGTTCAATAAGTAATGCAACACATTTTTTTTCTGAAACAGGGGTTGTTTTATTCAGCATTGAAATACACCAGGTTATTCCCCAATCTTTTAGCTACACAACACTATTTTTCAACGTAATCTCCATTCAATGCTACGGCCTTACGCCACCTTGAAATGAGGGCCTGTATGCCTGCACGGTACCATTCCACTGGTTGATGTCGGAGCCAACGTCGTACTGCATCAATAACTTCTTCATCACCCGCGTAGTGCCTCCCACAGATTGCGTCCTTTATTGGGCCAAACATGTGGAAATCCGACGGTGCGAGATCGGGGCTGTAGGGTGCATGAGGAAGAACAGTCCACTGAAGTTTTGTGAGCTCCTCTCGGGTGCGAAGACTTGTGTGAGGTCTTGCGTTGTCATGAAGAAGGAGAAGTTCGTTCAGATTTTTGTGCCTACGAACACGCTGAAGTCGTTTCTTCAGTTTCTGAAGAGTAGCACAATACACTTCAGAGTTGATCGTTTGACCATGGGGAAGGACATCGAACAGAATAACCCCTTCAGCGTCCCAGAAGACTGTAACCATGACTTTACCGGCTGAGGGTATGGCTTTAAACTTTTTCTTGGTAGGGGAGTGGGTGTGGCGCCACTCCATTGATTGCCGTTCTGTTTCAGGTTCGAAGTGATGAACCCATGTTTCATCGCCTGTAACAATCTTTGACAAGAAATTGTCACCTCAGCCACATGATGGGCAAGCAATTCCGCACAGATGGTTCTCCTTTGCTCTTTATGGTGTTCGGTTAGACAACGAGGGACCCAGCGGGAACAAACCTTTGAATATCCCAACTGGTGGACAACTGTGACAGCACTACCAACAGAGATGTCAAGTTGAGCACTGAGTTGTTTGATGGTGATCCGTCGATCATCTCGAACGAGTGTGTTCGCACGCTCCGCCATTGCAGGAGTCATAGCTGTGCACGGCCGGCCCGCCACGCTTTGCCCAACGACTCACCGTGCTTTTGTCCACTGCCAGATCACCGTAGACATTCTGCAAGCGCCTATGAATATCTGAGATGCCCTGGTTTTCCGCCAAAAGAAACTCGATCACTGCCCGTTGTTTGCAACGCACATCCGTTACAGACGTCATTTTAACAGCTCCGTACAGCGCTGCCACCTGTCGGAAGTCAATGAAACTATACGAGACGAAGCGGGAATGTTTGAAAATATTCCACGAGAAATTTCCGGTTTTTTCAAACAAAATTGGCAGAGAAAAAAAATGTGTTGCATTACTTATTGAACTGCCCTCGTAGATGGTCTCAGTGTAGCAACGACAATTTCTAAGTCGAACATTGTAACGTAGATATTATGGTGGCTGATATTGACTTTCCTTAATTATGATGTTTGGAGGGTTGATGAACAACTCCAGGTGGACAGCTGGATGTAATTGGATTATTAGAGCATGGGGTGGCACGGAGATGGAACTGGAATACAAGTGTGGAGGTAATGCTGGCGGTTGTGCTAAAGAAGCAAGATTTGGTCAAACGGGGGAAGGATGGCGGAGGAGGACAAATTGCAATAGGTTTGGAGACATTGTGCATGGTAAGTGGGACGGGCAACAAAATGTTAGAGCTGAAAATTCGGCAAGTTGTATATGTTTCTGTAGTGGTAAATAATGGGTAATGAGGTACTCACTACTTGACAAGAGATTCTGAAAACAGACAGAAAACTTGGTACCATGTAATTGTGCCTGCAGATTGCTTTCTGAATACGATATTCAGTATGGGTGTCATGTGGGGTATAGTCTCACGATCAGCCCTTTGATCACAACAGTGAGGGTCGGCTATCGTCTTGGGATTTGGGGTTAGTGGGGAATTGATAACCAAGTGGGCGCAACTATATTTTGGGAGCAGAGGTTATGGTAGCAGAGGGGAAAGTAGGATTGTGCTAAAGTCGAGAACTTTTATGGTGGCCTTTTATAACGAATAAGCAGTTTTTTATTAACTACTTCATAGGGGCGTCATGCTGCCAGAGATCACGTTGGTATCTGCGATGGAGGTATGCTGATGGCGCCAACGCCGCCGTTGGAGCATAACAACTTTCTCTGAAGTCTTTCAACGTCGAGAACCTACTTCCCGCATAACTAAGGTTGTAGTCATTGTTGAGGTTAAAGTTAATTGTTGCACAAATTGATATCTACGGCCTCTTTGATAACAGTCTGTATGGATGGATAAGAGGGATAAAATTTTTGTTTTAACCAACTTTTGCATTCTGAATGATTTTCACATAATATGTGGCATTTAATTGGTCAGTTTCTTTCTTAGAATGTGGGAACATCATTCCTTTCGTGCGCAGCGAATTCATCTTAGAACCATTGTGAGAGACAACGTATCATTCATCTTTTGGATGGTGCAGGTACAACAACGTGTGAAATGGAGGCAATAACTTTATGCTTGACTGACACATTATACGAAAAGCGTGCGTAACAGCAAAAACTGGCAACAGCAAAAGAAATACGTACTTCAGCACAACACAAGCTAGTGAAGCAACACCACAACGTCAGAAAACCGTGACAAGCCGTAGAATGTATGGTACATTTAAAGCTACCAAATAACAGCGCCATGTGAGGAAGCAAAAAACAAAAAAAATCACACTGAAGATAAAGTTGCTGAAACATGCCTGAATAACACAAAAGCGTAAAACGGTATCTTTCACAAGGCGGAATTCCTCTCCACTGTATTATTCGCTTCTGAAGCCAATGCTGATTTAGTTGCCCATTTATATCTCGCTGGGGGATCCATATACTTTTTTTCTCCGTCTTTAAACTGAGCTGCAAACGGCCACAAAAATTCATATACAAGCTCTTGAAAATCTCTGCGCCACATGTATTTCAGATTCTGCTCAGTGCCTCGCAGAAGTTGTCCAAGAGTTCTACTTTGGAAATACCAAGCTTCTCATTGAAAAAAATCGTGTCAGAAAAGGTTCTGCTGGACAGTTAGTGACATGAAGTGGAATTTATTCGTCACTTACTCACAATTCTGCACGATACAATCTACAGAAGCAACGATCGGAACAGTATCGATTCTCTGCGATAGATCAGGAAGTTAAAAACGTAGAAAACTGCTGAATTGCTCCGTTTTACATTATTACATTTTTGTATCTGGGTTAGCCTCCACTGTTTTTAGTATTAGTGAATACTCAGTTTAATAAATTACTGTGTGGCGTCGAATAATTTGTTAACTGGTATCCCTATTACTGCATTAACCGTATTTCGAGATAACCCTGAACTGATATTTGCATGTGACAAGCTTGCAGCTACGTACAGTCTGAGCCAAGGCCAAATGTTATAACGATTTTTGTATTTCATGGCGTTCTGAGTAATTTGTTCTGTAGTTTTGTTGTTTTTTTTTTTCATTAAATTTCAGGTCATTTAATCATGTTGGCAGAACATGTATTTTAATGGTTAACAGACTGCGGCTGCATGAGCAATTGTCAACAACTAACTTCACCATCCCTACGTCGAAACTTCCGGTGTTAGCAGTCACTAAATTCTTGCACACAACCACAATTCAAAAACGTGCAGTTTCGAACAAAGTGCAGCTGGTTACTTATTATAAGTTGAATATCTATTATATCGTGTTATATAAGCTCAGAGTCCTTATCACTCCATTCTTGGAAGGCAGTATCAACGTTCTGTCTGTCTTCCCATTGCAGTTCACTCGATTTACGATAATTTGCTTGGAAATTCATAAAACAATAATAAAGGGCTTTGTTTTTACCATAGCTAGAGCAGTAGCGTATGTTTCAGCTCTTGGGCGCTTGCTGTAACGGCAGGAAGTGAATGTAAGATGGTGCCTGGGAGAGATGGAGAACAACGTGGTGTACGGGAGAATCGGTAATAGTGAGAGGTGAGGTATAAATAGGGAATGGAGAATGGTGGTAGCGAAATGGAAAATTTATGTGGAAATTTTATTTTCTTTATTTAGTTAGCCATCCAGTAATCATTTGACATTGATATAGCGTTTGTCATTATAATACAATGAAAATAACATCTCAAATACACTTACGCGTACAATATATGTTTTTACGAGGGCAAGTCAGGTAGTCGGTCGTGATCTTGGTGAATGAACCATCCTGACATTTGCCTGAAATGATTTCGGAAAACCTATGTCATGATGGCTGGACGAAGTAAATTTCGCCCTCCATAATAAGTCAAGTGTCTTAAAAACTATATTGGGTCATTCGGTTGGTCCCCATTGTATAATGTTTTATTACCCACGCATAACTTGCAGCAGATAAAGTATTGCTCTACATCGCTGCCCATACTGCGATCACATGTTGCATGCTCCAGGACCATGAACATGAGAAATAGTTGCGGAAATAGAGAATGGTAGAGGTAACTGTGGCATAGTGGGGAAGAATAGTGAATAGTAGGTAAAATAGGGATGATGTGAGGAAATCGGGAATTATGGGGTGAAGTATGGAAACGGTGAGGAGAAACGCAGAACAATTGTGGAATGGTTCAGGACTGGGGACTGGGTAATGGGGAGTAACAGCTACCTGCAAGCACCATAATGAAATAAAGTGAACGACATGAAGCACAGTTTCCAATGTTTTGGTATGCCTTTTTTCGAACAATTAATAAAATAACGTTTCTATATGACAGACATGCGATTTTTGTGCATGTGTGTGTGCTTATATGCAGCGTATCATGTGTGCTCTTGATAAAATGAACTTCGTCAGACTTAGAGATAATTGACAGTAAAGGTAGCAGAGTATAAAACACGTCAGGCAGTTTATGTTTCCCATGTTTACGACAGGCTAGCTTGAAGCGGAAGCTGGGAGATCGCTCTCCTTGTAACTGGAGGATTTGAAAAGAACCTTATACCGCATTATCATGTAATCAAGACAGGAATATTAATTTACGAGTGTCCGTAACAGTATAAAAATTTCCAATGTCGAACAGAGTAGCTATTAGAAACAGCCAGTACCGCCGTTTAGCTCATTCCGAGACAACCATAAGTCCACCCCGATAACGTAATTCCCTAATGCATACTGTAGTGCGAGGGTGTTCTGACTGAAGAGAGTGGCTAGAAGAGAAACAAGCATTCATGGACCTTCACATTCTGTTTTAAATACCAACTGTATCTGTTATGTAGTATGGTGCAAGGACACTGAAGACAGTGTGTCCGTCTCGCAGGAATGGAGGGAGGAACTGATGCCTTCGTGTGGAGAAAGTTAAATGATGAAAATGGATTTCTCTCTTTCTGTTTGTTGTGAACTACACAAATGCATGCTTCTTCTCACACTCTGACTGTCCTAGACAGAAGTGACGAACGATTCTGCTTTCATTGTTGCCGTTAGCACCTCCACCGTCCATTCATATCAAACAGTGTGACGTGTACTATGAGAGGGGGCAGTGGCGAGAGTACGCACAAACTTCGGGAAATCCTCTTCTGGAGGTTGTTACGCACTTCCGGTTACTGCTTTGTATAGAAGCACTCTACACTGCGGCTGTGCTGATAAAGTCGTTTCCTTGTTGGAAGGGACATGCCGTCGCACGGGATATCCGCATGTGTAACCAGGCCGCCAACAAGATGATTCCGGACAATTTCCAGTGGGAGTTGATTCTATTTTTTGAACGTTGTCATTCGTCACTGCTCTAAAATTATTCGAAGCGATTTCCGTCCATGTTGTATATTATCGTTTCTCCTTTCTGTCTTTAACTTCAGAACATGTGCATCTTATGCAATGCTACTTGTAATGCGTCTTGATTGCAAAATATTTATTCACATGATCCGTTTCGGTTCCTCTAGAATCATTTTCAGATCTGCAATTTCGGTTGCAGGAGTAACCCGTCCACACTCAGCAACCTTTACATGCTGCGTGACGGTCATGTAAATAAATATTTTGCAATAAAGACGGATTATAAGTAACATTGCACAAAAAAGTGATTGCGGTTTTTGCAAAACATGTGTATCTATCTGCATGTACGTCAGTACTCTCTAATTCTCATTTAACTGCCTTTAGATTATTTCTCCGCCATTCCATTCTTTAACAGCGCTTGGGAAAAATGAACACCTAAATCTTCCCGTATGACTTCAGATTTCTCTTATTTTCTTACTATGATCACTTCCCCCTACGTGACACATTCAGAGGAGGAAGCTGGTGACTGAAATTTCGTGAAAACATCTTGCCGCAGCGCAAAACGCCTTTGTTTTAACGATGGCCACCCCAACTCTTTCACCATATCCGTCACACTTTCTCTCTTATTTCACGATAATACAAAACGAACTGCCCTTCTTTTGACTTTGTCAGTGTCTTCCGTAAATCCTATTTGGTAAGTATTTCATAGCACACAGCAATACTGCAGCACATGAAGAACGAGCGTGGTGTAAGCAGTCACTTTAGTAGACCTGCTTCATCTTCTAAATGTTCTGCCAATGAAATGCGGTCTTGGTTTGCTTTCGCTCACTGCGTTATGCGATATTGGTTTGCTTTCCCTCACTGCGTTATGTATATGATCGTTTCAATTTTTGTTCGTAATTGTAATTCCTAGGCATTTTGTTAAATTGACGGCCTTTAAACTTGTTTGATTTATCGTGTAACCGAAATTTAACGGATTTCTTTTCGTACTCATGTCGATGACCTCACACCTTTCCTTATTCGAAAACAGTTGCTACTTTTTATACCATACAGATATCACGTCTAAGTCATTTTGCAATTGGTTTTGATTACCTGGTGACTTTACAAGACAGTGAATAACAGTATTATCTGCAAACATTCTAAGAGGGCTGCTCAGATTGTCTGCTAAATTGTTTATGTAAATCAGCAACAGTAGAGGGCCTATAACACTTCCATGGGAACGCCGGATATCACTTTCGTTTCACTCAATGATATTCTGTCGATTATGACGCACTGTGACCTTTCTGACAGGTAATACCAAAACCAGTTGCACAACTGAAGCGATACCCCATAGGCACGCAATTTGATTGGAAGTATCTTGTGAGGAACGGTGTCAAAAACCTTCTGGAAATCTACAAATATGTAATCAGTTCGAGATCACATGTCGATAGCAGTTATTACTTCGCGCGAACAAAGAGCTGGTTATCTTTCACGAGAACGATATTTTCTGAAGCTGTGTTGGCTATGTTCGAGCACAGTATACGTTTCAAAATCCTAATGCAGATCGACGTATTGCGCGAGTATAGGCGCTAAATTCCGTTCTTACATAGTTCCGAACGTAGAAAATCAGAAATAAGTATTCTAATGTCATTTGTCATCTTATGTCCTGTTACTGCAACCCGAAGTCAATCAACTCACGTACGCCTTCCTGTAACCCCTGAGCTACACAACAGTTTCCCTAAATCATTTTGAGTGGCAGTGCTTATATTATCCAACGTGGACATGCAAATAAACTGCCCAAATAGCCTCCGTAGAGGAGGAGCGGTCCTCCGTGACACTTAATGGAGATAGACTTCGTACAATTAAAGTTCCAAACTTCTCAGATCTACGAAATATCGAGGTCATTTACATGTGTTTTAGTAGGCAAGGCTGAAAAAAGGAAAGCATAATTTTCAGTATTATTTTCTGTCTCAATTTGGTTTGACGAACATTCAGAGTCGCTGCCGCAGCTCGAATGATCTGCTAAATAGCTGGACGTTTATATCACAGAAATGTTTGGATCTGTTTGGAAGAGCAGGTTGAACTTAGCTACCAAACCTTACGAGCATTACGCGACCTATCGATCCTCGCGGCACTGCTCACTAGGTCAATTAATTCTGTATCCACATGTACATCTATGCTCTACAAGCCACTTAGTGGTGTGTGGCGGAGGGTCCTACTCTAAGGTGTACCTCTGTGACTTCCCATTTCCTGTAACAATCGCCGGCCGGTGTGGCCGTGCGGTTAAAGGCGCTTCAGTCTGGAACCGCGTGACCGCAACGGTCGCAGGTTCGAATCCTGCCTCGGGCATGGATGTGTGTGATGTCCTTAGGTTAGTTAGGTTTAATTAGTTCTAAGTTCTAAGCGACTGATGACCTCAGAAGTTAAGTCGCATAGTGCTCAGAGCCATTTGAGCCTGTAACAATCGCAACTGCTGGGCAGAAAGAACGACTATTGGTAAACCCTTGTGTGGGGTCTAATTTGTCTGATTCTCTATTCGTGGTCTTTTAGATTGGTCGACTCTTCTAGGAATGTACGTTCTCGGAATTTTAACAATAAAGCTCACCGTAATGCAAAGCGCCTCTCTACTGTACGGCCTGCCACTGGACTCGGATGAGCATTTCCGTGACGTTTTCACGTGCCGTTGACGAAACGCGCTGCTCCTCTTTGGACCTTATGTATTTCGTCTATCAATCCCATCTGGTAAGAATCCCAGACTACAGAGTATAATATTCATTTATCGGTCGAACGATGCTTTTGTGAGTTACTTGCCTTTGTGTACGGGCTGCACTTCCAGAGGATCCTTCCAATGAATCTGTCTGATATCTGCCTTTCCTACGATTTATTTTACGTGGCAATTGCACTTGAAATCTCTCTGTATGCGTACTCCCAAATATTTAATGGATATGACTTCTTCCAGTGATTGTTTGGTAATCTGGTAATCATATAATAATAGGCCTTTACGCCTGTTTATTTACTTTTTTTCAACCAGCGTCTTCAAGCTCTCTCTCTGTCTATCTCTCCCCCTCTCTCTTACATCGAAAATAGGTTACATTTGTTTATGGTGACGGTCAGCTGCACCCCTGTACCAAGCGACAGATCCATCCTGTGCAAGTCTTCCCGCGTTTCGTTAGAATTTTGTAGCTTTGCGACTTCCTTGTATTCATCAGCACTGTCCACGTAAATAACCATGGAAGTTCCGCCGTTACCTACGAAGTCACTTATAAATACTGTGAACGGAAATTAATGCAAATACATATTTTACTTTTTTAAATTAACGGTACAAAATACAGACCGAAAATAGCAAAAAAAAGCCTTTTTGAAAAAGCAGAATATTTTAACATTTGGCATAAATTTAAAAGTTAGAAAGTCTTTTCTGAAGGCATTTATCTGATGTGTAGCCTAGTGCAGAAGTGAAAGGTGGACGATAACAGGATTTAGACAACAGGAGAATAAAAGCTTCTGCAGCAAAATTCTGGTGATTATGGGGGTAGACTGAACAATTAAAGAAAATTTACCGGAACGTATTGCAGAGAACATAAATTTATGTAATTAATAAACTAAAGTAAGAGATCGGTTGATATGACACATCCTGAGGCAGTAATGGCTACTCGGGTAATGAAGGGAAAGTGCATGAGGGGGGGGGGGGGGGTAGGGGGGAGGAGGGGGGGGGGGAATTGTAAAGATATACGAAGGCTTGATTACAATAAGCAGGTTCGAGTGGTGTGGCCTGCTGTAGACAGGCAGAGTCAGCTTAACATGGAGAGCTGCATCATACCAGTCTCTGGACTGAAGAGCAAGACAACAACATATTATTCTGAGCTTTTAGAAACAAAATGAGTGGCCAAGTTCTTCTTCACCTTCTTCTTGGAAATATTTCTGTTCCGGCAACGCATTCAGAGTTGCGCCTATCTTTTTCCAAGTTACCAGGGTCTCTTCTTCTGTGGCGCTTATACCTCCATATCTTGTTTGGGAATCTATCTTCATGTATTCCGTTAGTGTGTTCTTTCCATTTTCCTCCTTAATCGTTCACTTTTTCCCCAATACTGTTTTTATGCCTTCCTTACATACTCTGTCTAGCCTTGAACATCCTTTAACCTTTCATAAAAAATCTCATTACCGCTGCTTGGATCTTACTCAAGTGTAGGTGATCAGTCTTAGTTCCATACTAACTGGTGTTGCCATTACTTTATAAATTTTGATTCTGATGTCCTCCCTTGTCTTGTTGTTCAACGTTATATTCATAGTCCTACATATTTGTTAAGAACGTTGAATCTTGGTTGCTATACCTCGATGTTTATTGTAACTTATGTCTACCCTAGATAGCAGAAATGAGAGTTTTTTCTGTGTACTTTCTGTTGCTAATTATCTTCGAACAGACTGAGTATTTTCTCTAGCTTTAGGTACTGCACTTTCTAATTTCTTTTTCAATTGCTCCATGTCTAGGCACAGAACTTTGAAGATAAGCTTCTCTTTTTGATTTGATTTTAATATTAACGATGAACAGTAGAGTGTTCACTGCTGTACCATAATTTATTTTTATCCTGGAGCATATTAGTGTTTTCCATGCTTTAAAGATGTCACTGTTCAGGGGTGGACAAAAATATGGAAACACCAAAAACAACACACATAACACGGTGTAGGAAATCCGTTGGCATTCAAAACGGTTACCACTCGTCTCGGAATGGATACATTCAGGTCCTGTGTGGTTTTCAAGGGAATCTTATACCATTATTCGTGCAAAATAGTGGCAATTTCAGCCAACGACAATGAAGATGGATAGCGATACGCACACTTCCGTCCAACGTAGGCCACAAAGGCTTAATAATAGTGAGATGTGGTGACTGTGGAGGTCAGGGGAGACGAGACAATTCATCCAATGTGCTTACAAAATCAGCCCTGGACGATATTAGCTCTGTGAACAGGGGTCTTGTCATTTTGGAACACAGAATCACCATTGGGGAACAAATATTGTACCATGGGATGGACATCACAAAAATGGCCACACATTCCACTTGGCGATACTTCGATCTTGTAAACCATGGGGTCAATGGAATAGCACGATACAGCTGTCGCCGAATCCCCGCCATGTTTCACTCCGGTGGCGTAAATTCGGTCATAAGTTGAAAACAGTGCGCAACAAGATACGAGCCCAAATGACTTTCTTCCATAGCTCCATAATCCAGGTTTTACGGCTCTGGCACCACGTTTTCTTATTACAGGCATTTACAGTTTTGGAGTTCCGGCTCGCCCTACAGTTCCCTACTTCTGAAGCTCTCTTCGTGTTATTTTGGTGCTAAGTGTGACATTCATTTCTGCAGTAACTTCTGCAGCTGTCTCCCTCTTATTTCTCCTCACAATCCTCTTCGATGACCTTCTGTTACGCACACTCAATACAAACTTTCACCCTATTGTGACTTAGCGGATGATGCTTTCCTGCTTTCCTTGTATGCGGTATAAATTTTCGACATGATTCCTCTTGAAACATCAAGCACTACTGCCACCTAGGTTACGGAAGCACCCACTATCCGAGCATCAACAATTTTATTTCGTTCGAATTCACTGTTTTATTTGCTGTTTTATTTGAGTCATCGGACTTCTGATTGGCTTGGTGCGGACCGTCACGAATTGCTCTCCTATACCAACTTCTTGACCTCACAGTAGCACCTACGTCTTCAATTATTTGCTTGATGTATTACAATCTGTTTCTTCCCTTGCAGTTTTTACCCGCTAGTATTCCCTCTAGTACCACGGAGGTTAGTTCATGATGACTTAACTCATGCCCTATCATCCCGTCGCTTCTTCTTGTCAGTGTTTTCCACACGTTCCTTTCTTTGGCGATTCTACAGAGAACCTCCTCATTTCTTAACTTATCAGTCCACCTAATTTTCCACATTCTTTTGTAGCACCACGTCCCAAACGTTTCGATTATCTTGTCTTCCTTTTTTCCGCTTTCTATGATTCGCTGCCATACATGCTGTGCTCCAACCGAACATCTCCAGAAATGTATTCCTCAACTGAAGGCCTATTTTTGATACCAGAAGACTTTCCCAGGCCAGGGACGCCCTCTTTGCCTGTGTTTCTATGCTTTTTATGTCCTCCTTGCTTCTTATGGACATCGGTGCAGGTTCTCCGTCTCTCAACCACTTTCCAGCAATTAGTCCTCCCCATGGGTCCTCATTAGCACTATGAAATTATCTAGAGATATCAATATTTAGTTCTCATCTCCTTTTTCCTTTTGCTCATTCTAGAATAATCTATTTTCTCCTCTAATAGCCATGGAGTGACAACTGTAAATCAAGGAACGCTGAGCACAATGCATCCCCGGAATAATTTATTATCCATATTGTCTCTGGCGCTCCGTGCGTATGGGATTTTCTTAACGACATAGTACACGTAGTGCAAATCAACGTCTCCAAAAATTTTAGTAATTCAAAAGTTACTCGGTGTATACCACAAACTTTTCTATTTTAAAGCTTGTTTTAATTCTGATAACTTTATTGGGTGCACTATGTTTAATTATCTATCAATGTTATCCTCTACATTTGTGATTTCACTGCACCATAAACTTTTGCAGAAGTTTTTCCACGGTTTATCATTGTAGTTAATGTTATCACGTGTTTATGTGTTGTATTACGGTGTTTTTACAACTCTAAAATCTGTTAATTGTCGGCCATAAACAACGCTACCTACATATCTTTCGTAAGCTTGTTGATTGAGCGCTCTAGCAAACGTTGTAGGTTGATTTCTCTTCCTTTTATATTCTTCATCATTTTCTGTCGTAGATAATTGTAGGTGTACATTACAGGGTGATGTTTTTCTCTTTGAGTATTTCCTCAGTTTCTTCATTCCATATCCTTAAGTCATTACTTTTTTGAAAAATTTCATTTTTTTAGCTCTTTTCTTTATACTTTCCCGTTCCTCGTTTACACATCATTTTGTTCTTGCATTAGCTAGACAGACTCGTAATTTTATTTGGCATCTCACTTCTTGCATAAGGCTTATGTGTCATCAAATGGTTCAATTGGCTCTGAGCACTATGGGACTTAACTTCTAAGGTCATCAGTCCCGTAGAACTTAGAACTAATTAAACCCAACTAACCTAAGGACATCACTCACATCCATGCCTGAGGCAGAATTCGAACCTGCGACCGGAGCGGTCGCTTGGCTCCAGACTGTAGCCCCTAGAACCGCACGGCCACTCCGGCCGGCTATGTGTCATCAGGCAGAACATTATGAACTACCTAACAGCCGGTATGTCCACCTTCGGCACGGATAACAGCGGCAACGCGTCGTGGCATGGAAGCAATGAGGCCTTGTAGGTCGCTGGAGGGAGTTGGCAGCACATCTCCACACCCAAGTCACTAATTCCCGTAAATTCCGGGGAGGAGGGCGATGACTCTAACGCCACGTTCAATCACATCCCATACATGTTCGGTCGGGTTCAGATCTGGCGAGATGGGAGCCAGCACATCAATTGGAACTCGCCACAGTGTTCCTAGTCGTGTGACTGGGGCCTCCCGTCTGATAGACCGTTCGCCGGGTGCAAGTCTTTCGATTTGACGCCACTTCGGCGACTTTCGCGTCGATGGGGATGAAATGGTGATGATTAGGACAACACAACACCCAGTCCCTGAGCGGAGAAAATCTCCGACCCAGCCGGAAATCGAACCCGGAACCTTAATATTGACGTTCTGTCGCGCTGACCACTCAGCTACCGGGGGCGGACAGTGTTCCTAGTGAACTGGGTGTTCTTACCCTAAAGAAGCTTAATACGCTGTTGAGCGGTACGGTTGGGCCAGAAGGCAAGAAAGCAGCGTTCACAGTAGAAAACATGCATAATCCTTTATTTAAATAAAAGTCAACAACCTTTGGAAGTCAGTAACATAGCTTTTAAAAACAAGTAAGAGACTGAACAAATTGTCGAATGTTAACGAGGAAATGAGATTACCAATTTATGTCAGCAAAGGATCTTTTAAACAATTAAGAAACTAAGCAGGTTGTCAAACATTAACATGTATCCGAAGTCACTCAAGCTGCATATTAATAATCAAAAAACTTAACAGTTACAAACATTTTCAACTAGCTTTTAAATATAAAATCTTAAATGAGTGCAGCAGATTTGTTAACAGTTAACAGGAGGCACGCAGGAGAAGCGTCACGTCCATTGGTTCAAAAATGGTTCAAATGGCTCTGAGCACTATGGGACTTAACATCTGTGGTCATCAGTCCCCTAGAACTTAGAACTACTTAAACCTAACTAACCTAAGGACATCACACACATCCATGCCCGAGGCAGGATTCGAACCTGCGACCGTAGCAGTCGCGCGATTCCGGACTGCGCGCCTAGAACCGCTAGACCACCGCGGCCGGCCGTCCATTGGTGACACAAGTTCAGGACCAGGAGAAGTTATACAGATGCAGGAGAAGTTATACAGATGCAGGAGAAGTTATACGGATGCGATTCAGCTCCGCGGCAGGCGGTATAACACGATGGACAGAGTGGGCGGTGCGAACTCGCCACCCATGGGTGTGCTGATGGATGGGGCAGGTCTTGTACAACGTGAACTACAACAGACTAAGAACTAACCTTAGAAAACTAGTAACACTGCACTGCTTTACGAAGGGTGGCACACATATAATTATATTACCATTTAAGAGCCAAACATAAATAAATAGAAAACGAACATCTGCCCAATCAGCGAATATGGTGATAAGCAACAAAGCACTTAACAACTGCGAAGCACTCTTATTACGGGAATGAGAAAAAAAAACTTACGTGCCCCCAAAAGTAATTGCCAAACAGTTACAAATACAAATTATGCAGTAGGAACAGTCATTAAACACCACTTTGAAGTGGAAGAAAGTTCAAACTCGCTGACTTCTAACACGGTTTGCAGTAACACACTACCCACTATTTCAACTAGCTACGTAACCGAATCTCAGATGACAAACTCGGTTTACCAGGCTACCCGTAACAACTGCAGCACAGTCTTTTTCTAGCAGAATTTACCATAGAAAATCTCTGGGCGGATCAACTAACAACCCCACCAAAGCGTTTTACAATACTTACCTAAAATGATTACCGTGAAAAGGCACTCTGATTAGACACATCCTACTAAAATGTTGCCGGCCAGAGTGGCCGTGCGGTTCTAGGCGCTTCAGTCTGGAACCGCGTGACCGCTACGGTCGCAGGTTCGAGTCCTGCCTCGGGCATGGATGTGTGTGATGTCCTTAGGTTAGTCGGGTTTAAGTAGTTCTAAGTTCTAGGGGACTGATGACCTCCCATAGTGCTCAGAGCCATTTGAACCATTGAACTAAAATGTTTTACAAATGCTTAACTGACATGACAACCATGAAAAAGTGCTCTGATCAAATTAGACTAACCGCACTAAAATGTCTTGCAAATACTTTAATGAAATGATTCCAGTGAAATGTCTCTCTGCCCGCATCTCGTGGTCGTGCGGTACCGTTCTCGCTTCCCACGACCGGGTTCCCGGGTTCGATTCCCGGCGGGGTCAGGGATTTTCTCTGCCTCGTGATGGCTGGGTGTTGTGTGCTGTCCTTAGGTTAGTTAGGTTTAAGTAGTTCTAAGTTCTAGGGGACTGATGACCATAGATGTTAAGTCCCATAGTGCTCAGAGCCATTTGAACCATTTTTTGAAATGCCTCTCTGATCAAGTTAGACTTCACTGTATTTAAACGGAAGAACAGCACACAGTTCAGCCCTCAACGTAGTCCACGGTAAGTCACCCACAATATGACCAATTTAAAAAGGCAGTTCTGATTAACGTAACTCCCAGACCTCTGTAACATAGACAACGCAATATCAAGCATTTCACAAACAGTTGAGATTAACATCTGTAATCAGACAGAGTTGCTTTCATTACGGTAAACTTCAGTGTTTTAGAGCGAACGCCAACAAACAGCAAACACAACAGGCTTTCCGGAGAGTAGAAAGTAGTCACAGCACTATGACTTTAACAAAAAAGGTGCAGAAGCCACAGAAAGAATCACACCAAAAATATTGGATGAGTCTGTAGCGAAGTGAGCCTCAGAATCTCCACACGCTCGACGCAGCCAAATCTGCAGAGTCTTATCACCACCACAGCCAATCCGAAACACCGTCTTCGCGGGATGAGGTTTGTGCTTTGCGAAAGCCGTTCATTATCGGCTCCAGACAGTGGTCCTTCCAATTCTGCCTGCAAATTCTAACTGTCCTCCTTCCTGCCGGTCAAAACTCCTCTTGCGGAGAACCACCAAAAATCGTGCACTGCTACCGTGACCTAGTGATCAATTCATCGATGCGAGCCGGCACTGCTCACTTCGAACCATTCCATCACACACCTGGCTTTGTGACATGGCGCATTATTGTATTGAAAAGTGCCACTGCAATATGATCAACATGAAAGGGTGTACGTGGTCTGCAACCAGGGGATGATACTTCTAGGTCGTCATGATGCCTCGCACAATGTCTCCTTGCTGCCGTACAAGTGTCAATGAGCTCTTCCCCTGACCGACGACGGATTCGCGCCCTCCCATCGGCACGGTGAAGAAGGAATCGGGATCCATCAAACTATGCAACGGCCTACCACTGCGCCAACGTCCTTTGCCGATGGTCACGTGCCGATGTCGTGGTCTTAACAGTGGTACACGCGTGTGTCGGCGGCTGCGGAGACCCATCATTAGGAGCGTTCGGTGCCCTGTATGTTCAGACACACTCGTACTCTGCTTAGTTTGAAGTCTGACGTTAATTCCGCCACCGTTCGCCGCCTGTCCTGTTATGCCAGTTTACACACCGTGTCATGTCCGATATCTGTAACGAGGGGTGGCCGCCCAACCCCACGACCTCTGGACGTGGTTTGACCTTAGTTTCGCCACGTGTTGGAGACACTCACCACAACACTCCTCGAACACCCGACAAGTCGCGCAGTTTCCGAAACGATCGTGCTGACCCTCTGAGCCATCACAATCTGTCCACAGAAAGAATCACACCAAAAATATTGGATGAGTCTGTAGCAAAGTGACCCTCAGAATCTCCACACGCTCGACGCAGCCAAATCTGCAGAGTCTTATCGCCACCACAGCCAATCCGAAACACCGCTCACTGATACTACAAACAGACAAAAAAATGGTTCAAATGGCTCTGAGCACTATGTGACTTAACTTCTGTGGTCATCAGTCCCCTAGAACTTAGAACTACTTACACCTAACTAACTTAATGACATCACACACATCCATGCCCGAGGTACTACAAGCACCGTGCATGTGTTTGACTATCAGTCACTCCTCGCCAGGTGACACTGCTATAGGTAGTAAATCGGTGATCTACATCTACATCTACAGCTTCATCTACATCTACATCTACATGGATACACTGCAAATCACATTTAAGTGCCTGGCAGAGGGTTCATCGAACCACCTTCACAATTCTCTGTTATTCCAATTTTGTATAGCGTGCGGAAAGAATGAACACCTATATCTGTGGGTACGAGCTCTTATTTCCCTTATTTTATCGTGGTGATCGTTCCTCCCTATGTAGGTCGATGTCAACAAAATACTTTCGCATTCGGAGGAGAAACTTGGTGATTGGAATTTCTTGAGATGATTCCGTCGCAACGAAAAGCGCCTTTCTTTTAACGATTTCCAGTCCAAATCCTGCATCATTTCTTTGACACTCTCTCCCATATTTCGCGATAATACAAAACGTGCTGCCTTTCCTTAAACTTTTTCGATGTACTCAGTCAGTCCTATGTGGTAATAACCCCATACCGCGCAGCAGTATTCTAAAAGAGGATGGACAAGTGTAGTGTAGGCAGTCTCCTTAGTAGGTCTCTTACATTTTCTAAGTGTCCTGCCAATAAAACGCAGTCTTTGCTTAGCCTTCGGCACAACATTTTCTATGTGTTCCTTCCAATTTAAGTTGTTCGTAATTGTAATTCCTAGGTATTTAGTTGAATTTACGGCTTTTAGATTAGACTGATTTATCGTGTAACCGAAGTTTAACGAATTCCTTTTAGCTCTCATGTGGATGACCTCACACTTTTCGTTATTTAGGGTCAACTGCCACTTTTCGCACCATTCCGATATTTCTTCTAAATTGTTTTGCAAGTTTGTTTTCATCTTCTGATGACTTTATTAGTCGATAAACGACAGCGTCATCTGCAAACAACCTAAGACGGCTGCTCAGATTGTCTCCCAAATCGTTTATTAGGATAAGGAACAGCAAAGCGCCTATAAAACTACCTTGGGGAACGCGAGAAATCACTTCTGTTTCACACGATGACTTTCCGTCAATTATTACGAAATGTGACCTCTCTGACAGGAAATCACAAATTCAGTCACATAACTGAGACGATATTCCATAAGCATGCAATTTCAATACGAGTCATCTGCAAACAACCGAAGACGGCTGCTCAGATTGTCTCCCAAATCGTTTATTAGGATAAGGAACAGCAAAGGGCCTATAAAACTACCTTGGGGAACGCCAGAAATCACTTCTATTTTACACGATGACTTTCCGTCAATTACTACGAAATGTGACCTCTCTGACACTAAACCACAAATCCAGTCACATAACTGAGAAGATATTCCATAAGCATGCAATTTCAATACGATCCGCTTGTGTAGTACAGCGTCAAAAGCCTTCCGGAAATCCAGAAATACGGAATCGAACTGAAATCCCTTGTCAATAGCACTCAACACTTCATGTGAATGAAGAGCTAATTGTGATTCACAGGAACGATGTTTCCTAAACCCATATTGACTGTGTGTCAATAGACAGTTTTCTTCGAGGTAATTCATAATGTTCGAACACAATATACGTTCCAAAATCCTGCTACATATCGACGTTAACGATATGGGTCTGCCGGCCGCGGTGGTCTAGCGGTTCTGGCGCTGCAGTCCGGAACCGCGGGACTGCTACGGTCGCAGGTTCGAATCCTGCCTCGGGCATGGGTGTGTGTGATGTCCTTAGGTTAGTTAGGTTTAAGTAGTTCTAAGTTCTAGGGGACTTATGACCTGAGATGTTGAGTCCCATAGTGCTCAGAGCCATTTGAACCATTCGATATGGGTCTTTAATTTAGTGTATTACACATACTACCTTCTTGTGACGTGTGCAACTTCCAGTCTTTGGGTACGGATCTTTCGTCGAGCGAAAGGTTGTATATGATTGTTAAGTATGGAGCTAATGCATCAGCATACTCCGAAAGAAACCTAATTGGTATACAGTCTGGACCAGAAGACTTGCTTTTATTAAGTGATTTAAGTTGCTTCACTACTCCGAGGATATTTATTTCTACGTTACTCATGTTGGCAGCTGTTCTTGATTCGAATTCTGGAATATTTACTTCGTCTTCTTTTGTGAAGGCATTTCGGAAGGTTGTTTTCAGTAACTCTGCTTTGGCAGCACTGTCTTCGATAGTATCTCCATTGCTATCGCGCAGAGAAGGCATTGATTGTTTCTTGCCGCTAACATACTTCACATACGACCAGGATCTCTTTGGATTTTCTGCCAGATTTCGAGACAACGTTTCATTGTGGAAACTGTTTTGGATACATATTTTGTCAGTCATGTCCAAGAGAACACATACTGACACGAGCAATGATTCCTTCTTTCATTGTGAGTTTCCACGCCGTGCATGATCTCTTACGGCAATAGGGCAGTGCGAGCAAGGATTTCGATTTCGTTGGCAGGTGGCGCTATGTCATTAGTTTTTAACGGGTGGGGAATTTGGGTCTGAAGTCAAGTATGCTCAGGTGGCTGACGCAGCTATGGCGACCACTCGGGTAGAGAGGAAAATCCGGGTTCGGCACATATTTTTAGTTAGCGTCAATGAAATCTCCGTTGGAAGTGGATTCAGCGTGGTGTGTGTTTTTTCTGCTACGAGATCGGCTCAGTGTTGTCCAGGGGGTCCCCACACGAGACACAGCGAAGAAAAGCTGTTGAGTAGAGTAGTAGTCTCTCAAACGCTGCGCCCTCGTATTGTCCAGATATTGCATGTATCGCACTGGAGTATGTCCCGTACGGAGGCTTTGGCACGACGCCATGTCTGCTAGCCGGAGATCGATGGCGACGTCGAATATCCGGTGCAGACTTGCGGGACCAGTGCACAGTATCAGACTGTGTCACTGGGTCATTCCCAGAGCAGAGTCCACGTCGAGGCTGTTTTCTGGCAATCATGTCGACTTGGTGTTGGATGCGTTTTCCAATTCCTGTTATGTACCTAAACTCCCCTTCATGACCTCGACAGCAACTTCTCGCGTGTTGTCACTCAGTTTTGCTATCGATAGCTCCCCACGGACTCTCGTATTCGGTAACGATGGGCAGCTCGTGTCGCGGTAGTTTGCAGACTTTTGCACATGCAGCGGTATCCAGGATCTGACTACTGCTCGTTGAAAATTTTATATTTTAAGTGAAAAGGTGTATATTACCATTGGTGGATTTTAAATGCAGTTTGTTTGGAATGATGTCTTTGTTATCAGACGCCGATAACAGACTCTTGAGGACTTGGTAGATCCAGTGATGCATACCTATTGAGCCACGCAATCAGTTCCTCAGACCGCGAGCGCCCTCTGCTGCCTCCATAGGGGTGGCCGGCGGCAATTACACAGCCTAGTCTCAGTCGCAGTATTCAACGGTCATCAGTCTTAGTCAGCCTTCGACAGTTAACTCGTACATTAGTAGCGGCAGCCTCACACTGTGCGACACTCTTTTGCTTCTTGTAATAGCTGGATTTTATTCCCGTTGTTCTTGTAAAGTTCCTTCACAAAATTTCTGTTTACTGTATTTATATGTTCGCTAACCATTTCTGCTCCTGTCCAGCTTCCCCACAACAACATCTGCTGCACCATTCTGTAGCCTACCCTTCATTACTGTTGTGTACAAGTAGTACATAACGTTGCCCCCTTAAACATCTTTGCATGCTGAACACAAGAGCCTCTGGTTTTCAGAAGTAGCGTTATTGAGTGGAGCGTGGCCAAGCAAGTAGGCAGTTTTCGAGTTGAGTCGTAGATTTGGGCAGTTGTTGTTGTTGAGCCATGGAGAGAGCGTGTGATATCATGGCGGAATAAGCAGCTTGGACAGCAGAGGTGCTGCACATATATTTCTATTTGAGATATTGCATGATGTGATGATGTGTAACCTGAAGATAAAGGATGATTTTTAAGATGATTGCATATTTGAGACAGCTCTTCACAAAAATGCAATTTATTTTCAGTTTGTTAGTTGCGAGTGCGAGTTCAGTAATTATTCAAATGGCTCTGAGCACTATGGGACTCAACTGCTGAGGTCATAAGTCCCCTAGAACTTAGAACTACTTAAACCTAACTAACCTAAGGACAACACACACATCCATGCCCGAGGCAGGATTCGAACCTGCGACCGTAGCGGTCGCGCGGTTCCAGACTGTAGCGCCAGAACCGCTCGGCCACCAGCGGCCGGCTCAGTAATTATTACTGTGCAAAAATGTCATTGTATGTAATAATACCCACGCATAGAAAATCAGGGAGAATTACCAATAACGTGTTGTGTATTATAATTAGCCTTCCCCCACTTAGATTAGTTAATAGTATTGCATCAGGAATCCAAGAAAATAAATTTTGTTGTAGAAGTATTTTGTACAAACAGAAACTAAGGTATATGACAATGCAGAGAAAAGAAGTGCTGAATTTTTAGATTAGCTTGAGTTTACCTTTATATCATTGAAAGGATTGAATACAGTTTCAAAGTACTTCCTTCTACCATTTATAAATATTTCATAAAGCATATCAGCAATGTTAAAAAAAAATTGAATTGTTACGTCTTGCACTTCCGCGTGCATTTGAAAAGAGCATCAAGAAGTTGTCTGCTAAAACTGCAATTTCAAAGAAATAAGAGTAAGAAGTCAAACTGCCACCCAGTGATTTATTTCAGCTCATCAGTTTGTCCATGTGGCCAGAGCAGAGTCGAGTTACCCGTTGCAAGGTAAGAATTTCTTACAGGGCCTAAATGTACATTTTTGACGTAATATTAGCAACAGTTTTCATTTAGTGAAATTTCATGTAAATTCAACAAAGTGTTATTTAAATTATGTAACACTTAGTCATTCTGAATATTCTTGTGAAGCATTCTTTTATGCAATCTGATTTACAGGCACTCAGATGCATTTGAGGTTAATTAAAATCACATTCCTAAAAATCAGTTTCAATACATATGTTCAGAACTAGGGTAGCTACGTCGGTTATAGATCTGACCCTGTAATCGGAATTTACAAATCTGATAGTTTTCAGATTGTTACCGAGAAATTCAGTTACACACAGTTTCAGCA
The DNA here is from genome assembly GCF_023898315.1 of Schistocerca nitens. Lineage (NCBI taxonomy): Eukaryota > Metazoa > Arthropoda > Insecta > Orthoptera > Acrididae > Schistocerca > Schistocerca nitens. The sequence goes on along the minus strand of NC_064617.1, from coordinate 675,560,576 downwards.
TATATCTTAGAACTTACAGACACCTTTCAGTGTTCCACCCGGCTTCTAACTCAGAGGATGAGCAATTCGTGCGAATGAATTATGAAGACCGTGTCTGCCTCCTCCTGCGACGATCCAGTGTCTTGCTTTCTGGCGACGCACAGGGCGACACCAGCTAACGAGTGCAGCTCCTCGGACAGTTCGTATGGGCGCCAGCCGCAGGGCCTTCTGGCTTTGTTACATGCCGAGGGGCGTTTTCCTCGTTGGGCTGTTGTTTGGCCCTGATCTTTTGGCCTGTGGCAGGGGTAGTTGCCGGTTGTAGGGTTGGGTCACGAAGGCCGGCAGTTGTTTATGGTGGATGTGGGTCGGGAGCAACTGACTCGTCATTCAAATCAGTTGCATCCGCGACCTGTTGGATCCGTTACGCTGCCGGCTCCGCGCCAGCCGGGAAACGGGACCGGTCGCTGTATTTTCCCTGTAGGGGGCTTCCAATCGCGGCAGCCTGCACACCTTACTTTCGCCTACGATGGCACTCGCAACTCCCAATGCTGACCCGCACGTCGAGTTTTCCCTTTTACTCATTTCACCTTCCCGATTTCCCTCCAGATAAAATAGTGACATTTGTGCCGACGGGATGGTTTAGAGGGGTTGCCATGCCTATGTAGGTACAAGTCTTAAGAAGGACTTAGATTAGCAGGTGGTATAAATGTTGAGGTTCTTACTTGGTGGACGTTATGTTCCTTGCGCCATCACCTTACTTCGAGGCATCCTGCCGCTAGTCTTTCACCTTTCTGCATTTCTTCCCATAAGACAAAAGTTTTCATACATCCATCGTAGTCGCGCGGGATTAGCCGAGCAGTCTGGGGCGCTGCAGTAATGGACTGTGCGGCTGGTTCCGGCGGAGGTTCGAGTCCTCCCTCGGGCATGGGTGTGTATGTTTGTCCTTAGGATAATTTAGGTTAAGTAGTGTGTAAGCTTAGGGACTGATGACCTTGGCAGTTAAGTCCAATAAGATATCACACACATTTGACATTTGACATTTGGCATTTTCCCACTACCCCGTCAATGAACAATCGAAATCCACCACTTACTTACCCAGTATTATGATTATTTGGTTACGCATCTCCAAAAATCATTACACCCAGGACATTAGGCTGAGCTGACTAACTCCTACTTGTGACTCATTAATATTGTTGTCATAGGAAGACTATGTTTTTATGTTTCGTGAAGTACGAAATTTTAAATTTCTGATCAATTGAAGTAAACTGCCAATCATTGAAAATTTCTTCTCACAGTACTTCATATTAGATAACAGAATCATCTCTAATTGGTATGACGCTACTTACAATATTTCTCGATAGGTCACTAATATACAAAATGAGCAGTAAATGTCCAGACACATTATCTGGGTACGCCTGAAGCTACCTCTACATTTCTCGATTGTTCTCCGCCTAAGAAATACTCAGTCCAGCAACAAATTTATGAGGGTCTCCTTTCGGCGACTTTTTTTCTGTTTGAGTCAGAATTTTTCTAATAACAGAATTTGAGGGGTGTGGCAAGAATAGAAATGTGTCCCACGTTTAGCATGCAGAGTGGAAGTTCAGTAACGCTCCAACTACCAAAACGGCATACCACTCAGCCTTCTTCAGTCCACCAAGCGTACATGAGAAGCCAAAGCCACCAAATTTCCACTGTCAACTTCACAATGCATCCTACGGAAGTGAGAGGGATTATCTTGAACGGATTGCACTTTTTTTCTAGGTCAGCACTTGTTAAGAAGCTCCAGCCAAACACAGTCCGGTCATTTCCAAACTACTTTCGCTAATACTTTTTCATAATTACTCATATTATGTTCCGGTTTTCTTGTTCCACACTTGCCTCTATCGTAAGCTATTATTCCTTTCTTCTAAACGTAGGATTTACTTATGCTTTATTTCCCCGATTATCTCCGTTTTGTGGTTTGCGAAGCCAGTATTCGGAGTGAAGTCTATGGTATCCACCCCCTGGGATGACCGTTGGGTGCCTTTGCTGCATGCAGAAACCCACTTGTGCTAATGTCCTGACCTTCTGCGTGGTCATTTCCGAGGACCTGGGACGTCTTCCATCTTCAAGTGGCCCCAATAATCGCCGCTCACGGCACCTGCCCTGCCCAGAATAGAAAACCCAACGCACTCAGCCCAAGTGCCCGGCGTCTTTAAAATATTTTAATAGCTGGAAAGGTGGACTGTAATGTTTACAGCAAGAATAGGGAATTGTTCGGCCGATGTCATCCAGGGACACCAAGAAAAATCCAAATCTGGATATCTGGACCTCACTTCTCTCGCATACGAGCCGTTTTTATATATTCCAGACATTTCCAGTACGGGGCGATCTGCAATGTATATCTGATGGACGATGCGTTGCAAAAATTTTGAACCTAAACATCTGCTGGTGACAGCATCGCTCTGTCGAAACCACTCATCCAATATAATGCATTTCAGGAGATCTTGGCTTGTGAAATGTTCTTCATTTATCATATTACGATCCGTTGCGGTGTTCACCGCTCGATTTAGCTCAGTTGTTACTTTAGAGATGAAACTTATCCTAGTGCTAAAACTAACTTCCCTTTGGACATTGTCTATGTTGACAAAGCCACACTACAACGGTTCAGCTCCGTCACGGACGAGGTGAATGTGCCAGCCTGACCTCCAGCCAGAATATGACGCTGAGACATTAGCCTGCTCTGTTTCTCTAGTCCGCATACAAAGTTTGACTTTCTGGGAAGAGTAGAGTGGTAAGATAAACAGCACTTAGTTACTCAAGGAAGAGTTTAATCATACAAATTGACTGTGCACATTGCTAATTGCTGTCATTTATCATTACTAAACCAGCATTCCAGAAGGTAACTGAAAATCTAGCGGAGGACGCCGCCTGTTTAATTTCAGCAAAACAGTTAGTCAAAGATCCCTCAATCCAACGGGACTTGGCTTATATTAGAGCCAACAATACATTTACAAGTGTACCTGCGCTCTAGGGGTAGCGTCTTTGATTTGTAATCAATAAACGTCCTCGGTCCAGGGTTCGATACCCGTCACTGCTTAAATTATGATTAATAATCAGCATTACCGGCAGAAGATTTCCGGCATAAGAAGTCATACTCATTCTGCCAACCGCCTTGTCAAACACGGTGGAGGTGCAGACAGAGGTTCAGGGAACTCTATTGCCCTTGGAGTGGGAATGTTCCCCTAAAGGCGGAAGATAAGCAATGTCAAATCTCATGAATGCAGAAGGAAATATAAACCACATAACGTGTATCCACAGGACATGGGGCCTGTAACTGAAGGTTTGATTAGATTAGGTTTACTTTCATTCCAATAGATCGGTAGTGAGGATGTCCTCCAGGACGTAGAACATGTCAGAAAAACAATAATACATGACAAATATTTACAACTCAAACAAATAAGCTAATGTACCATTCCACAGGTTCCAAGTGGAATGATCGTAATTTTTTTAACACTATATGAAAGAATCATTTTACAAACATTAATGCACTGAATTTAAAATAAAAAAGTTTTTTTTTATTTATAAGGTAATAAACGTGTGTAACTCAGAAGTGTCATGACGATCTTTCCATTAGTGAAAGATTCCGGAATGGACCTCCATTCCGGTCTGCGGCGTGGGTCTCTCAAGGGGGAGGTGACCATGCAAAAAAGATTGAATTACCAACTAAGGATAACGCTCTACGAGTCGGGATGTGAAATGTCAGAAGCTTGAAGGTAGTAGGGAAGTTATAAAATCTGAAAATGGAAATCAAAAGGCTCAATCTAGATATAGTATGGGTCAGTGAACTGAAATGAAAAGAACACAAAGCTCCCTCTAATGTGGCGGAAGTCATTCCCCGATGTCTTAACAGATGTCCTATCATCCTGTCCCTTCTTCTTGTCAGTGTTTTCCACATATTCCTTTCCTCTCCGATTCTACGCATAAACTCCTCATTCCTTACCTTACCAGTCCAACTAATTTTCAACATTCGACTGTAGTACCACATACCAAATGCATTTATTCTCTTCTGTTCCCGTTTTACCACAGTTAATGTTTCACTACCATACAAAGCTGTCCTCCAAACGTACATTCCGAGAAATTTCCTTCTCAGATTAAGGCCGTGTTTGATGCTAGCAGACTTCTCTTGGCCAGGAACGCCCTTTTTGCCAGTGCCAGTCTGCTTTTGATGAATTCCTTGCCCCGTCCATCATTGGTTATTTTGCTGTCTTAACTTCATCTACTTTAGGTTTCTCCATCTCATTTCTGCTACTTCTCAGTTACTTCGTCTTTCTTTGATTTACTCTCGATCCATATTCTGTACCCATTAGACTGTCCATTCCATTCAACGGATCTTGTAATTCTTTTTCGCTTTCACTCTGGATAGCAATGTCATCAGCGAATTGTATCATTGATATCCTTTCACCTTGAATTGTAATACCATTCCCGAACCTTTCTTTTACTTCCATCATTGCTTCTTTGATGTGGAGATTGAAAATGGCGGAAGACCGCATTCCTGTCTTACACCCTTTTTAATGCGAGAGCTTTAATCTTGGTCGTTCATTCTTATCGTTCCCTCCTGGCTCTTATAAATATTGTATATTACCCGTCTTTCCCTATAGCTTACCCCTATTTTCCTCAGAATTTCGAACAACTCGTTCCATTTTACATTGTCGAATGCTTTTTCCAGGTCGACAAATTCTATGAACGTGTTTCGATTTTTTTTATTCGTGCTATCATTATCAACCGCAACGTCAGAATTACATCTCTGGTGTTTTTGCCTTTCCTGAAGTGAAACTGGTCGTCGTCTAACAAATACTCAATTTTCTTTTCCATTCTTCTGTATATTATTCTTGGCAGCAACTTGGATGCACGAGGTGTTAAGCTGATTGTGCGATAACTCTCCCAACTGTCAGCTCTTGCAGTCTTCGGGATTGTGTGGTTGATATTTTTCCGAAAGTCAGACGGTATATCGACAGACTCAACATATTTTACATACCAACGTGAATAGCCTTTTTGTTGCCGCTTCCCCGAATGATTTTAGAAATTCTGGTGGAATTTTTATCCATCCCTTCTTCCTTATATGGTCTTAAGTCCTCCAAAGCTCTCTTAAATTCTGATTCTAATACTGGATCCCCCATTTCTTCTGAATCGACTCGTGATTTTTCTTCTATCACGTCAGACAAATCATTCCCTCGTAGAGGCCTTCAATGTACTCTTTCAATCTATCCGCTGTTCTCTGCATTTTGTCCGCAGCTCGTGGTCTAGGGGCTCGCGTTGCTGCCTCTGGATCACGGGGTCCCGAGTTCGATTCCCGGCCGGGTTGGGGCTTTTCTCTGCACGGGGACTGGGTGTTTCTGTTGTCCTCATCATTTCATCATCATCATCATTTTTGAGAGTGACTAGACTGGATTGTGAAAAGAAAATGGACTGTGAAAAATTTGGGATTTTACACCGGCGCTGATGACCGCGCAGTTGAGCTCCCCACAAACCAGACATCATCATCATCATCATCATCCTCTGCATTTAACAGTGGAATCCCCATCGCACTCTTAATGTTATTACCCTTGCTTTTAATTTCACCGAAGGTAGTTTTGACTTTCCTATATGCTGAGTCAGTCCTTCCGATAACCATTTCTTTTTCGATTTCTTCGCATTTTTCTTGCAGCCATTTCGTCATAGCTACCCTATACTGCCTGTTTATTTTATTCCTCAGCGACTTGTATTTCTGTATTCCTGAATTTCCCTGAACATTTTTGTACTTCGTTCTTTCGTCGATCAAATGAAAATTTTTCTGTTTCCCATGGTTTCTTCGCAGTTACCTTCTTTGTATCTACGTTTTTCTTTCCAACTTCTGTGATTGCCCAATTTAAAGATGTCCATTCCTCTTCAACTGTACTGCCTACTGAGCTATTCTTTATTGTTGTACCTATAGCCTTAGTGACTTTCAACCGTATCTCGTCATTCTTTAGTACTTCCGTATCCCATTTCTTCGTGTATTTATTCTTCCTTAATGATCTCTTAATCTTCAGCCTGCTTTTCATCACTACTACGTTGTGATCTGAATGTATATCTGCTCCTGGTTCAAATGGCTCTGAGCACTATGGGACTTAACATCTGAGATCATCAGTCCCCTAGAACTTACAACTACTTAAACCTAACTAACCTCAGGCGATCACACACATCCATACCCGAGGCAGGATCCGAACCTGCGACCGTAGCGGTCGCGCGGTTCCTGACTGAAGCGCCTAGAACCGCTCGGCCACACCGGCCGGCTTCTGCTCCTGGGAATGTCTTACAGTCCACTTTCTGATTTCGGAATCTCTGCCTGATCATGATGTAACATACCTGCAATCGACCCGTATCTCCTACAACTATTTCCATTCCCCCATGACTATTAGATTTTCATCTCCCTTTACGTACTGTATTAACCTTTCAATATCCTCGTATACTTTCTCTGTCTCTTCCTCTTCAGCTTGAGACGTCGGCGTGTATACCTGAACTACCATTTTCGGTGTCGGTTTGCTGTCGATTCTGATAAGAACAAACCTGTCACTAAACTGTATACAGTCACATACTCTCTGCATAACGAATCCTACTTCCGTTACACAATTTTCTGCTGCTGTCGATATTACCCTGTATTCATCTGACCAGAAAGCCTTATCTTCTTTCCATTTCAGTTCACTGACCCCTACTTTTCCCTTTTGAGATGTTCTGGCTTCCCTACCAACTTCAAAATTCTTTCATTTCACGTCCCGACCCGTAGAGCGTTATCCTTTCGTTGCTAATTCAGTCCTTTTCTCATGATCACCTCATTCTTGAGAGTCCCATCCCAGATATCCGAATGGAGGACTACTCCGGAATCTTTCACTAAAAGGAGTTTTCAGTTACAAGCCACATGTCCTGTGGATACACGTTATGTGCCTTTAATGCAGTGATTTCCATTTCTTGTGCATCCTCATGAGAGGACAAGACAGTGCCCCGAACCTCTGTCTGCTCCTCCGCCCTCTTTGACAAGGTCATTGGCAGGATGAGGTTAACTTCTTATGCCGGAAGTCTTAGTCGGCAAATGCTGCCTATTCAAAATTTAAGCGTTGGTGGGTTTCGAGCTCCGGGCTAAGGAGGTTTTTTGATTACCAGTCAAAGACGCTACCCCTAGACCACGGGTGCAACAACCTACGCACAACCATACATACTTAACGGAAAATCCACTCCCTTGATTGCAGCATTCCTATCCAACATTTGCCGAAAATGAAGTACGCCCAAGTAGCATCTGTTGATGCAGAAGTTCTTTTTCGGCATATAAATTAATACCAGCTGATAAACGCCATATTTTTACTCTTCGAGATGTAGGGAAGGTTTTAGTTACTTCCTGGGAAGCTAACGATGGTCTAAATGTTTGAAACTACTGCTTCATTCAGCATTTATTAAATTATGTATTACACATATTTCAACATATTTTATGGATTTATTTATTTAATCTCGTCTCTGATACACTTGATCACAGTTCGACAAATGCAGTCTTTTCTTACATCACTGTTACCTAAGAAATAACAATTTTAAAATGACAAATAGTAATAAAATAACATGGGTGCCTGTAGTGAGAATGTGAGTAAATAAAACTGAGTATGAACTGCCAGTACTTCTATTAATGCTACTGCCACTGATGATGATAATAATAATAATAATAATAATAACGATAATAATGATAGCGGTAATGATATTGGCAGATATAAAAAGAAGATTTGGCTATGTAAGCCTTTTAAGTTGTATTTTTATCTCGGAAAAACCAATAGGGTTTGAACATTAAAGTAGTATAATCTCAGCTGTGCATATTTTCATTTCTCTTATTTTTAATGAATAATAATATGCTTCATTATTATGAATAATAATATGCTCTTCCCCCATGAACCATGGACCTTGCCGTTGGTGGGGAGGCTTGCGTGCCTCAGCGATACAGATGGCCGTACCGTAGGTGCAACCACAACGGAGGGGTATCTGTTGAGAGGCCAGACAAACATGTGGTTCCTGAAGAGGGGCAGCAGCCTTTTCAGTAGTTGCAGGGGCAACAGACTGGATGATTGACTGATCTGGCCTTGTAACATTAACCAAAACGGCCTTGCTGTGCTGGTACTGCGAACGGCTGAAAGCAAGGGGAAACTACAGCCGTAATTTTTCCCGAGGACATGCAGCTTTACTGTATGATTAAATGATGATGGCGTCCTCTTGGGTAAAACATTCCGGAGGTAAAATAGTCCCCCATTCGGATCTCCGGGCGGGGACTACTCAAGAGGACGTCGTTATCAGGAGAAAGAAAACTGGCATTCTACGGATCGGAGCGTGGAATGTCAGATCCCTTAATCGGGCAGGTAGGTTAGAAAATTTAAAAAGGGAAATGGATAGGTTAAAGTTAAATATAGTGGGAGTTAGTGAAGTTCGGTGGCAGGAGGAACAAGACTTTTGGTCAGGTGATTACAGGGTTATAAATACAAAATCAAATAGGGGTAATGCAGGAGTAGGTTTAATAATGAATAAAAAAATAGGAGTGCGGGTTAGCTACTACAAACAGCATAGTGAACGCATTATTGTGGCCAAGATAGACACAAAGCCCATGCCTACTACAGTAGTACAAGTTTATATGCCAACTAGCTCTGCAGATGATGAAGAAATAGATGAAATGTATGACGAGATAAAAGAAATTATTCAGGTAGTGAAAGGAGACGAAAATTTAATAGTCATGGGTGACTGGAATTCGTCAGTAGGAAAAGGGAGAGAATTTTGCACAGAGCAAAACTTAATCATAGCTAACACTTGGTTCAAGAATCATAAAAGAAGGTTGTATACCTGGAAGAATCCAGGAGATACTAATAGGTATCAGATAGATTATATAATGGTAAGACAGAGATTTAGGAACCAGGTTTTAAATTGTAAGACATTTCCAGGGGCAGATGTGGATTCTGACCACAATCTATTGGTTATGAACTGCAGATTGAAAGTGAAGAAACTACAGAAAGGTGGGAATTTAAGGAGATGGGACCTGGATAAACTGAAACAACCAGAGGTTGTAGAGAGTTTCAGGGAGAGCATAAGGGAACAATTGACAGGAATGGGGGAAAGAAATACAGTAGAAGAAGAATGAGTAGCTCTGAGGGATGAAGTAGTGAAGGCAGCAGAGGATCAAGTAGGTAAAAAGACGAGGGCTAATAGAAATCCTTGGGTAACAGAAGAAATATTGAATTTAATTGATGAAAGGAGAAAATATAAAAATGCAGTAAATGAAGCAGGCAAAAGGGAATACAAACGTCTCAAAAATGAGATCGACAGAAAGTGCAAAATGGCTAAGCAGGGATGGCTAGAGGACAAATGTAAGGATGTAGAGGCTTGTCTCACGAGGGGTAAGATAGATACTGCCTACAGGAAAATTAAAGAGACCTTTGGAGAGAAGAAAACCACTTGTATGAATATAAAGAGCTCAGATGGCAACCCAGTTCTAAGCAAAGAAGGGAAGGCAGAAAGGTGGAAGGAGTATATAGAGGGTTTATACAAGGGCGATGTACTTGAGGACAATATTGTGGAAATGGAAGAGGATGTAGATGAAGATGAAATGGGAGATAAGATACTGCGTGAAGAGTTTGACAGAGCACTGAAAGACCTGAGTCGAAACAAGGCCCCGGGAGTAGACAACATTCCATTAGAACTACTGATGGCCTTGGGAGAGCTAGTCATGACAAAACTCTACCATCTGGTGAGCAAGATGTATGAGACAGGCGAAATACCCACAGACTTCAAGAAGAATATAATAATTCCAATAGCAAAGAAAGCAGGTGTTGACAGATGTGAAAATTACCGAACTATCAGTTTAATAAGTCACAGCTGCAAAACACTAACGCGAATTCTTTACAGACGAATGGAAAAACTGGTAGAAGCGGACCTCGGGGAAGATCAGTTTGGATTCCGTAGAAATGTTGGAACACGTGAGGCAATACTAACCTTACGACTTATCTTAGAAGAAAGATTAAGAAAAGGCAAACCTACATTTCTAGCATTTGTAGACTTAGAGAAAGCTTTTGACAACGTTAACTGGAATACTCTCTTTCAAATTCTGAAGGTGGCAGGGGTAAAATACAGGGAGCGAAAGGCTATTTACAATTTGTACAGAAACCAGATGGCAGTTATAAGAGTCGAGGGGCATGAAAGGGAAGCAGTGGTTGGGAAAGGAGTGAGACAGGGTTGTAGCCTCTCCCCGATGTTATTCAATCTGTATATTGAGCAAGCAGTAAAGGAAACAAAAGAAAAATTCGGAGTAGGTATTAAAATTCATGGAGAAGAAGTAAAAACTTTGAGGTTCGCCGATGACATTGTAACTCTGTCAGAGACAGCAAAGGACTTGGAAGAGCAGTTGAACGGAATGGACAGTGTCTTGAAAGGAGGATATAAGATGAACATCAACAAAAGCAAAACGAGGATAATGGATTGTAGTCAAATTAAATCGGGTGATGGTGGGGGGATTAGATTAGGAAATGAGACACTTAAAGTAGTAAAGGAGTTTTGCTATTTAGGGAGTAAAATAACTGATGATGGTCGAAGTAGAGAGGATATAAAATGTAGACTGGCAATGGCAAGGAATTCGTTTCTGAAGAAGAGAAATTTGTTAACATCGAGTATAGATTTAAGTGTCAGGAAGTCGTTTCTGAAAGTATTTGTATGGAGTGTAGCCATGTATGGAAGTGAAACATGGACGATAACCAGTTTGGACAAGAAGAGAATAGAAGCTTTCGAAATGTGGTGCTACAGAAGAATGCTGAAGATAAGGTGGGTAGATCACGTAACTAATGAGGAGGTATTGAATAGGATTGGGGAGAAGAGAAGTTTGTGGCACAACTTGACTAGAAGAAGGGATCGGTTGGTTGGACATGTTTTGAGGCATCAAGGGATCACAAATTTAGCATTGGAGGGCAGCGTGGAGGGTAAAAATCGTAGAGGGAGACCAAGAGATCAATACACTAAGCAGATTCAGAAGGATGTAGGTTGCAGTAGGTACTGGGAGATGAAGAAGCTTGCACAGGATAGAGTAGCATGGAGAGCTGCATCAAACCAGTCTCAGGACTGAAGACCACAACAGCAACAACAATAATATGCTCATAAGTCAATACTGCGTGTATTACATTATGTGCAGGTATGCTACATGATACCTTTTAGGGCATCTTTTAGGTTTTATATAGACTAAATGAGGTACTGAAGAGCCTATTTTAGGCACCTAAAATTCACTTTTTATGAACTAAAAATCTGCGGTCTTATCATTAGCTGACGTTCAGTGACTCGTGTTATCTTCGATGACCGTTATTATGATCTAGTTCAACAACAGCCAGCAATGTCAGTTTTTTCTAAGATTTATTCTGATGGATCTATATTTTTCTGGGCCTCGTTTTTAAACTGAGGTTCTGTCACACTTTTCGTGGGTATTGTTTTTCAGTGATTGGTGTAATCGTTAACTTGATATTTAAATTGTGTAAGGGCGTTATACGGTATACTGTTCTTGATTCAGGGGAGTATAAGCGTCAGGCTATTTCTTTAATTTGGTTCTTGGCTTAATCTTCTGTAATACATTTTGAAAGGTTCGGCAACTTCCTAAGTAATGATACGAGGACTATTCAGAAAGCAATGTCAGATCGGTCGCGAAATGGAAACCACAGCGAAAATCAAAAATGTTTTCTTGCAACACCTACCTACACCTTAGAACTACTTCTCTATACAGCCGCAGCTTCGACATAGACATTTGTCATAACGTTGTACCAACTTTCCAATACCCTCGTCATAGAAGACCATCACCTGACTTCCCGCCAGTTCTCTACGCTGGTCTGTAATTCCTCGAGTGTACCAAATGTCTTCATAGCCACCGGTTCATGTGAGAAGAGGTGAACATCGTAGGGAGCCAAGTCTGTGCTGTACGGTTAGTGATCAAACACTTTCCATCGAAAACACTGCAGGGACTTCCTCATTGTCTCTGCAGTGTGCGGCCGAGTATTGCCATGAAGCAGAAAACGCATGAAAGTTACGTTCTGTGGGGTTGCATGATATCAGGCGAAGCTTCTCATCGGCCACCCATATTTGATGGGTGACACTACTATTGTAGACATCTTTATGTGCTCACTGTGTGTTCAGAACTGAGAAGAGCGACGTGAAGCGATCGACAGACTTACAGGGTGTTTCAAAAATGACCGGTATATTTGAAACGGCAATAAAAACTAAACGAGCAGCGATAGAAATACACCGTTTGTTGCAATATGCTTGGGACAACAGTACATTTTCAGGCGGACAACCTTTCGAAATTACAGTAGTTACAATTTTCAACAACAGATGGCGCTGCAAGTGATGTGAAAGATATAGAAGACAACGCAGTCTGTGGGTGCGCCATTCTGTACGTCGTCTTTCTGCTGTAAGCGTGTGCTGTTCACAACGTGCAAGTGTGCTGTAGACAACATGGTTTATTCCTTAGAACAGAGGATTTTTCTGGTGTTGGAATTCCACCGCCTAGAACACAGTGTTGTTGCAACAAGACGAAGTTTTCAACGGAGGTTTAATGTAACCAAAGGACCGAAAAGCGATACAATAAAGGTTCTGTTTGCAAAATTTCAACGGACTGGGAACGTGACGGATGAACGTGCTGGAAAGGTAGGGCGACCGCGTACGGCAACCACAGAGGGCAACGCGCAGCTAGTGCAGCAGGTGATCCAACAGCGGCCTCGGGTTTCCGTTCGCCGTGTTGCAGCTGCGGTCCAAATGACGCCAACGTCCACGTATCGTCTCATGCGCCAGAGTTTACACCTCTATCCATACAAAATTCAAACGCGGCAACCCCTCAGCGCCGCTACCATTGCTACACGAGAGACATTCGCTAACGATATAGTGCACAGGATTGATGACGGCGATATGCATGTGGGCAGCATTTGGTTTACTGACGAAGCTTATTTTTACCTGGACGGCTTCGTCAATAAACAGAACTGGCGCATATGGGGAACCGAAAAGCCCCATGTTGCAGTCCCATCGTCCCTGCATCCTCAAAAAGTACTGGTCTGGGCCGCCATTTCTTCCAAAGGAATCATTGGCCCATTTCTCAGATCCGAAACGATTACTGCATCACGCTATCTGGACATTCTTCGTGAATTTGTGGCGGTACAAACTGCCTTAGACGACACTGCGAACACCTCGTGATTTATGCAAGATGGTGCCCGGCCACATCGCACGGCCGACGTCTTTAATTTCCTGAATGAATATTTCGATGATCGTGTGATTGCTTTGGGCTATCCGAAACATACAGGAGGCGGCGTGGATTGGCCTCCCTATTCGCCAGACATGAACCCCTGTGACTTCTTTCTGTGGGGACACTTGAAAGACCAGGTGTACCGCCAGAATCCAGAAACAATTGAACAGCTGAAGCAGTACATCTCATCTGCATGTGAAGCCATTCCACCAGACACGTTGTCAAAGGTTTCGGGTAATTTCATTCAGAGACTACGCCATATTATTGCTACGCATGGTGGATATGTGGAAAATATCGTACTATAGAGTTTCCCAGACTGCAGCGCCATCTGTTGTTGAAAATTGTAACTACTGTAATTTCGAAAGTTTGTCTGCCTGAAAATGTACTGTTGTCCCAAGCATATTGCAACAAACGGTGTATTTCTATCGCTGCTCGTTTAGTTTTTATTTCCGTTTCAAATATACCGGTCATTTTTGAAACACCCTGTATTAGAGACACTGCCCAACACATCGGTGATTTTTGGGGTCGTCAAGTGTCATTATAAAATTTCTAAGGAATGCTATTTGTATTGTTTTAAATGATTGTACGTTTTGGGGTCATTGTATATGCTTATTGTAAAATTGTAATTCTGTGGGTCAGGTCTTGGTTGGATATTCACTTTATGTTTGGGTTTTTGAGACATTTGATACAAAACTGGTTCATTGTAGAATGTTGTTACGCCTGTCTCTCGAGCCCAGCGCAGCCACACTGTCTAAAGTCACTTCCAGCACAGCTGTCTTATTGACATAAAAACACAGTTATATTTGTATCCTTGTTGCATGCCATATGTATAAGATTTATATCATCTTCAAATCAGAAAATATTTGCCAACTAAAAAATTTAAGATGATTTCAGTATTGTGATACATTATACGCCCCACAGAGCCTAGTGGAATGTGAGGTCAATTGCTGAAGTTTTTAAAAACATGAGAGAAATAACATTATGATTTTAAAATAGTTTATTTTTTTCAAATCTGCAAAAAAGTAAAAAAAAATCACACTAAAAATAGTTAACAAACAATCTTTTTCAAGATAATTGCAGTTAAATAAATAATGACAATGGCTGTAATGAAAATAAATTAACTGATTGTGATGAAAATGAATATCTGAAAATAATGTTTATCAGTCTTTAGCTCTTCAGTCTTTAGCCGACTGTGGAGAAACACTTCCAGAACAAGTAGCCTACAGAAGAATAAAAATTTTTTCTCGTGATGTCATTAGCAAATTCAAACTTCCTTTAAGTATTTGTTGTATCTGATGTAAACAATATGCATGTAATTTATAATAAATAAAAGCACAACGACTAGAAAGTACTCAGTAGTAGTCAGTAACGAAGTCACAGTGCATTGGTGCGATCCCCCCGAGATGACTTTCCGGCGGAATGCGTAAGCGCTGGCCAACAATTGTGAGATAATCTTCTAGTGGTGGTACCTTCTTCTTCAGACGACGTTTGCACTTTTACCAAAAACAGCTACACGAAGTCCGCAATTATGCAGCTGTGGTCTGCGCAGGTACAAACAGTAGGCGACGCGGCAGAGATCGTCAGCCGAGGATAAGTGATCGTGACGCAGCGAAATCTACCGCTCCCTCCTCTCGGTCATGTCGACGCAGCCGCACGCCGTGTGGTTGGCAGCAGTGACGACGCGGTAGTCCTCCTCGCCGGGATCGCCGCCGACGACCTTGGTGGCCATGAAGACGAGCTGCACCTCGTGCTGATCCACGGGTTCGCAGGAGAGCCCTCCGAGGCAGCAGCCGGCCCCGTTGTCGCAGCGGTGCAGCACGGCGTAAGGTGGGTTCAGGAAGACGTCGGGCGCGTCCTCCGTCAGACGCCTCGCCTCGAACGACCGCGGCTGCGGCGACGAGCAGGCCAGCAGCTTGCGGTGCGGCGCTGCCGCCGCCAGCGCGACGACTGCCGTCAAGGTGAGAGCGGCTGCCAACTGCATGCTGCTGCTTATGGCCGCTGCTGTTGCTCCTGTTGGCCGACGGGTTGTCGAGTGACTGCCGAGCGGTGGCCGCAGTCTTTTAAACTGTGTCGCCCGCCAGTGACGTCAGTGGGCCGGTGTAGCATTACCACAGTCGCAGGAAGGAGCTCGCCGGGCATCACCGCCGCGTTACTGCTAGGCCGTAGGCGTCGCGGAAGTTTCGTCATGACTTCTGCTACTCGTATCCCCATCACAGCCTCCGCACCGACCGACATGTTGCAGTGTTGTTCACAGTCTCGTACTCTAAAATAGCGGGCTGTACTATCCCTTCTGGCCAAGCCGTGGCACCTTTCCCTGGTTTTCATAAGGCAACTGAGCCTAATGCTGCCACAGTTCCTTCAGCAGGCTTTCGGAAACTTCCTTTCCCACTTTTAGGAGTTTATGGTTTGTCTCTAATTACGTCGATTCCGAGCGAGGCGGCGCGGTCACATTCACGTTCGGGAGGACACCTGTTCAAATCCCCCTACAGCAATTTAGATATAGTTAACTAATTTAAAAAAATCCTCTACAGTTGCTAATCATTATTCAAACCACGATTGGTTTCGGTATATTGAAACCCCATCTTCGCGTGGCTAGTCAGTGCAAGGGCACCAAATCACTGGTGTGGACGACGCCAGTCGTGGTTGGCATTCATACTGTGCCGCTGCCCCACAGGGGAGAGTTTCCGCAAAGATGCAGTGATTTGGAGCCCTTGCACTGACTGGCCCGACCGCATGTTATCAGTTACCAAATACAACAATTTTATACTCCTGAAGATGTGATTTTAGCACCCCGAAACTGATCGTGGTTTTAATAATCACTGGTACAACTAAAGCGGATCGCTTTAAATTAATTAGTCGTGCCTGCCAGTTGCGGATATCTTGTGAAATTTAGATTTAGGTTCACCGTGAATTCCCTAAGCTTATCAAGACAAATACTGTGGTGGTTTCTTTGAAAAGGGCACTGCAGTTTCCTTCCATGTCCTGTGGGTCCTCTGTAACTAGACTCTTTCCTCCATACAACTCATTTGGTGACTACTGCACTAGGGGTCACATTTAACTTTTCCGTTTAATATATTTTCAGGAGATGGTGCCCCACGGCTCGTGAGTATTTGAAAAACGTCCCAACGGCTTTGCCGCATTAGCAACACCGGATCCCGTCAGATCACCAAAGTTAAGAACTGTCGGTCACGGCTAGCACTCGGATGGGTCACCATCCGGATCTGCCGAGTTTTTGTAGGTAAAAACAAAAGAAAAGAAAACTGCAAAAAAAAAATGAAAAGCCGGCCGCGGTGGTCTAGCGGTTCTGGCGCTGCAGTCCGGAACCGCGGGACTGCTACGGTCGCAGGTTCGAATCCTGCCTCGGGCATGGGTGTGTGTGATGTCCTTAGGTTAGTTAGGTTTAAGTAGTTCTAAGTTCTAGGGGACTTATGACCTAAGATGTTGAGTCCCATAGTGCTCAGAGCCATTTGAACCATTTGAAAAATGAAAAACGAAAACTGTAAGATGTACGACCTATTTTAAAATATCGGGTAACACGTCTATAATTTGGCAATAAATAAATAAATAATATTCTGCCGAGTCCTGTTGGCAAACGGCGTGCACTCAGCCCTTGTGAAGCAAATTGAGGAGTTACTTAATTTAGAAGTAGCGACACCGGTCACGAAAACTTACAACGGCCGGAAGAGCAGTGTGCTGACCACATGCCCCTCCGTGACGCCTAAGGGGTGAGAATGACACGGCGGCCTGTCGCTACCGTTGGGCTTTCAAGGCCAGTTCAGGCGGCGTTTGTGTTTTTGTTTTGTTTGAAAAACGTGACGATTACTGAGCCGATGATGATTTTTTTTAACGAGCAGTTTCGATCGACATGTCATCATCAGGTCCTCAAAAGCATTTAAGCATCATATTACACGAATACTTGAGAGCACAGTCCAGTGCGAGTAAGTTTCAGTTAACATATTCATAGACGGAAAAAAGACAGACAAGTAAATTCCTTTCTGTAGCTCTGAAGTTTAATGACACAGGATGGAAGATGTGCAAAAGAAATTAGGGGGACGCCTATGGGAATGGGAGCATTTGAAAAGGTGAAGTAGCTACTGACATCCAGAAGAATTCCAGTGGAGGTGAGGAAAATATTTGCTAAACGTTATGTCTGGATTGTAGTGAATCACAGACAGTTGAAAAGAAAGATTTTTAGAAAGTTTTGAAATGTAACTAGAGAGAAGAATGCTTAAGGTGAAGTGGACTGATAGACGTACGAATGAAAAAGTAATGAAAAAACAGAGGAATAAAGAAGATTGTTGGAACTGATCAGTAAGATGGAAAAAAAATTAATGGGACATACAGTGCGCAAAAACTTCCGCAACAAAGATTTATAGAGGGAAAAGTAGAAGGAATAAGAGGAAGAAGTAGAAGAGAAATGGAACAATGGGTGACATTAGGAAGTGCTCAGAGCCACGACATCATGGAGAGCCTCCAGCTGAAATATCTCATAAGACGAATGCACTAAAGACGAATAATTAGACGAATATAAAATAATTGACGTCAAATAATAAAACCGTGAATGTGTCACTATTGTCACATCGTGATGTAAATTACGTTACGTTTTGACGATGTAATATATATTACGGAGTGCCAACAGTGACAAATTCATGGGGCCGCGCGGTTTCAGGCGCCATCTCACGGATTGCGCGGCCCTTCCCGCCGGAGGTTCGAGTGCTCGCTCGAGCATGGGAGTGTGTGTGTTGTTCTTAGCGTAAGTTAGTTTAAATAGTGTGTAAGTCTAGGGACCGATGACATCGGCAGTTTGGTCCCTTAGAAATTCACACACGTTTGAACGTTTGAACTAATTCATGGTTTTGTTGTCTGATGTCAGTGATTTTAAAAATGTTCAAATGTGTGTGAAATCTTATGGGACTTAACTGCTAAGGTCATCAGTCCATAAGCCTACACACTACTTAACCAAAATTATCCTAAGGACAAACACACACACCCATGCCCGAGGGAGGACTCGAAACTCCGCCGGGACCAGCCACACAGTCCATGATGCAGCGTCTGAGACCGCTCGGCTAATCCCGCGCGGCTCAGTGATTTTAGGTTCACCTTATACGATGCTTGTAGATTCTTTTAACAACATAGTGATGGTCTGTCGACCGAAAGTGGCTGTTAACTAAGGAGTTTTATCAGCTAATTGAGGCGATAATCTGGATGTTTTTCTAATTATACAATGAACTTTTTGCTTGTCATTTCCAAAGAACCTTATTCAAACAATCATTCAGATACATAACAAGGACATTCAATAAAAAGCTATCGATGCTTTGTAATAAGTCATTGTCATAATAAGAAGGGGAACGTAAAGCAATAAGAACTGGCAGTGCAATAAATGTACCGCGGTATTGGCTTTAGGATGACATATACAACCGAGATTCCACTGTGTATGAAACTGCCTTCTCGCTTCGACCAAGCAAAAACGTTAATCGCATTTTTGAAATTTGGCGTACTGACTAGACCATTTTATGTGCGTGTGTTCTGTTCTTCGATGTAGTTAATATATTGTATTACCCATACCAGAAAGAGCTCTTGCGGCAAAACTCTTTGAGGCAAACGAAATCAAAATTTATTTTCAGTCAATGTTTGTAGTAGGACCACTTATCATTTTATTTCATTTAACTTTTTTTTACTTTTAATTTTATTTAACTATTGAAAACACAAACCACCACTAAACTGCCGGCCGGAGTGGCCGTGCGGTTCTAGGCGCTACAGTCTGGAGCCGCGTGACCGCTACGGTCGCAGGTTCGAATCCTGCCTCGGGCATGGATGTGTGTGATGTCCTTAGGTTAGTTAGGTTTAAGTAGTTCTAAGTTCTAGGGGACTGATGACCACAGCAGTTAAGTCCCATAGTGCTCAGAGCCATTTGAACCATTTGAACCACTAAACTTCAAAAAATCAAGTCTTAAAGATGATCGCATTTGTTCCAGACGATTCCTCTTGTTCTGTCAAAATTTTTGCAACCTGTTTGCGAAACTGTTGATTTCATGCGGTCCCAGTTTCAGCAAATTTTATAAAAATGAGAATTAATAGGTCTATGCCAATATTCTTAGTGTATATCAAATTATTAGATTACCTATTCCATCAGAATCTCTAAAATCATTGGGGGAAGTGGCAACAAAACTACTATTCATGTTGGTGTGTAGAATATATGAGTCTGGCGATATACCATCTGACTTTCGGAAAAGCATCATCCACACAATTCCGAAGACGCACAATCAGCTTAACATCTCATGCATCGAAGCTGCTTACAAGAATAATATACAGAAGAGTGGAAATGAAAATTGAGAATGCGCTAGGTGACGATCAGTTTGGCTTTAGGAAAAGTAAAGGGACGAGAGACGCAATTCTGACGTTACGGCTAATAATGGAAGCAAGGCTAAAGAAAAATCAAGACACTTTCATACGATTTGTCGACCTGGAAAAAGCGTTCGACAATATAAAATGGTGCAAGCTGTTCGAGATTCTGAAAAAAGTAGGGGTAAGCTATAGGGAGAGACGGGCCATATACAATATGTACAACAAACAAGAGGGAATAATAAGAGTGGACGATCAAGAACGAAGTGCTCGTATTAAGAAGGGTGTAAGACAAGGCTGTAGCCTTTCGCCCCTACTCTTCAATCTGTACATCGAGGAAGCAACGATGGAAATAAAAGAAAGGTTCAGGAGTGGAATTAAATACAAGGTGAAAGGATATCAATGATACGATTCGCTGATGACATTGCTATCCTGAGTGAAAGTGAAGAAGAATTAAATGATCTGCTGAACGGAATGAACAGTCTAATGAGTACACAGTATGGTTCGAGAGTAAATCGGAGAAAGGCGAAGGTAATGAGAAGTAGTAGAAATGAGAACAGCGAGAAACTTAACATCAGGATTGATGGTCACGAAGTCAATGAAGTTAAAGAATTCTGCTACCTAGGCAGTAAAATAACCAATGACGGACGGAGCAAGGAGGACATCAAAAGCAGACTCGCTATGACAAAAAAGGCATTTCTGGCCAAGAGAGGTCTACTAATATCAAATACCGGCCTTAATTTGAGGAAGAAATTTCTGAGGATGTACGCCTGGAGTACAGCATTGTATGGTAGTGAAACATGGACTGTGGGAAAACCGGAACAGAAGAGAATCGAAGCATTTGAGATGTGGTGCTATAGACGAATGTTGAAAATTAGGTGGACTGATAAGGTAAGGATTGAGGAGGTTCTACGCAGAATCGGAGAGGAAAGGAATATGTGGAAAACACTGATAAGGAGAAGGGACAGGATGATAGGACATCTGCTAAGACATGGGGGAATGACTTCCATGGTACTAGAGGGAGCTGTAGAGGGCAAAAACTGTAGAGGTAGACAGAGATTGGAATACGTCAAGCAAATAATTGAGGACGTAGGTTGCAAGTGCTACTCTGAGATGAAGAGGTTAGCACAGGAAAGGAATTCGTGGCGGGCCGCATCAAACCAGTTAGTAGACTGACGGCAAAAAAAAAAAAACCTAAATCATTAAAAAATATTTTCGTAAGTACGAAAAAAAGTAGCACGGAACAAACCATGCACGAAGAAACAATAAATGCCGTTTTATGAGAGCAAGTGTTTTCAGATCCCTATTGCATATGTTCCACGAATTCGTCACATTTTGCTTCTTAGAAATGGATTCCAGTGGTTTGCTTATATCAATACAATTTGCTCTGAGATTTTTTGCATGGTTCTTCACAATGTGACCAACGTAGAATGGTTTTCAAAGTGAGGTTTTCGATTACGTAATGCACGATAGAAAACAATAGTTGCATGTGTCTGATCCGAATGAAACACCAGCACAAGATTTGATCAGCGTTTATGGAAAATTGTACGAACTGAATTTTACATCAATAAAAATTTGTTGGTTGCCATGTGTGTTATCGGGTATTTGAGAACACATTAGACATATTTGGTTTGAATTGAACTGTTGCTTATTTTCCATTGGAGTCTTTTCCATTATGGTAGCTATCTGTCCATAAGAATTAAACTACTATTACGAAATGCTTCTTCGAGTTTGGGGTTGCACTCGCTGTATTAACAGCTATGAGTGGATCAAGATCAGTAATCGTACACACAAAATAACCTCCTTGAAGAGCGTTTTTTCACGACTGTCACTGCACTTCTACGAAAGTTTTCCTTGTATATCTTTTCTTTATCTGTCTGATATAAAAACTGTTTCTCTGTTCAAACAGCTAATTTTCTTGTTATAAGTTTCAAAAACCCTCTTGGTGGAATTTGAGTTTCTCATTACCGTCTATACATTTACTGAAAACACTTGGTGCAGACTGAGGAATACTGTCGAATAATTTGCACATCACAAAAAAAAAAAAAAAAAAAAACAGATCCGTGCCATCGAGAGTAAGCCAGACAATCCCTTTTCAGTCATCCATCAGCACCAGGCGCCGTCAGTGTGATGCCGGTGTAACATCCACGTGATAAATTCTGGCTACAGTGTGACGAGAGGAAATTATGCCTCTAACAGCTATAAACATTATCTATTCGACGTATGAAAAAACAGTGAAAACAATGATAAATATTAATTATTTATATAATATTCTATGATATAATTGGACATATCGATGTGTATCATACAAAGACAATGATAATTGTAAATTCCTTTTATGACCTGCGTTTGTCTTCCTTTGTTTTTACTTTTTGTTGGTTGATTTTTGTAGGTTGCGGACGCATATCAAACTGAGGTCTGTTAAGAAATTGTAATTATTTGTCAATTATTACTTGAGAATAGAGTTCATTATTATTATAAATATGTGTGAATAATTATTTGTAACTTTAATTCCTCTCTCAGTAAGCATTATCTGTGTTAATTATTTCTTTCCGCTGCAAGGAGCGCAGCCATTGATGATAGCGATTTGTATCGCGTTTTTGTCTGTGTTTTCCTTAGAAACAAATCAAATGTTTGCTTGATGAAGTCTAAATAGTGCACAATACGAAAGTAGAGTTTATAGAGTTTAATGAGCATTTAAAATACTTACTTATTTGCTCTAATAATAGAAAGTCTCTATCAATTGTCTGCCGCCATCTTAACAATTATCTCAGCGGAAAATTCAAATTACGCAACTCTGCAGACATAAATGCCGAACGTAATACAAATGTGTAAAAATAAATGTGCACCGGTGGTCCCAAACTCATTTTAATGAAAATAATTCGAATCAGATTGGTTCTTTAAAAACAGTGCTCATAGCACGATCGTTATAACAAACTTTTCTAGCTGATGTATGGAGCCGAAATTAATTACGCACGAGTTGCGAAGAATATTGTTTCAGGTAACATTCGCCAGTGTTGTGCGCGGCTGATATTCGGTGGTTTTAATGGCCATTTTGCTGAAGATAAGTGCTTCCATCATAATCACTTGTTGTATAGAATTTGTTGTATGAACTGTGATTTAGTGACACTTACACAACTTACAGACAACACTTTAACACGACGTTAACTTGGAGTTCTTTAGCAACTTGACCAAATCTTTAGCCGGGAGAAAAATTATTTAGTAATTACTCAATGTAATAAAATAAGATTATCATTTTCATTTACAAATTAGTTAAATACCAAACCACTGAATAACACAGCGAACGCCACACCGGCTGAATAAACGCTCACACTGTCAACGAAAACGTCACGTCGCGTCACGACACGTCACGGCTCGCACTGGTTGATTCATACAATTGAAAGGTCAGCGCCAAGCCACGCCACGCCACGCCACGGTACGTTCCTCCCTAGTCGAAATCAAGTGGCCAACGGATGGAAACGTCATTGATTTTCAGGATATGTAAAAAGTCTAAAAGAGAACTATTTAGTGTGGGACGATTGGATGATCTACTAGAATACATAATTGTTTCTAAAATGGGAAAATATATTTGGTACAGGTGCGATCTGATCCAAGTGCTTAAAGAAATGATGAGCTCCAAGAGCTGCAATATGCCTCTTTATTCATGACTAGCTTCGATAAAACTATCATCTTATGGTGGACATAATCAAGTCATTTTATCTTGCTAAGGCGATCCCTTGTCATCAATACCGCGCTTGCTTCGGAATGACGATAGTTCTTCCTAGGAAACCAGTACGACTTGGCTTGGTCGACCGTCAGATGAGAGTTTTATGAAAACTAATAGTGAATAAATAAAGCCATATAGCAGCTTCTTGGCGGTCGTGTCTTCATATTCACTGAGACTATTTCCCGTAGAGCCGTTACAGAAGGAGTAGTTTTTGTGATCAGGGTCGCGCTGGAGACTAAAAGTGACCGCCAGAATCTGGTGTTCGCGCACTTTCACTTCGGTGGGAATCCCGCTGCCGTAACTGCCTGTATTTGGGCCACGAACTCCAGGCAGATGGAGTGCCCATTCATTTCCTTTCCTTGAAGGCAATGAATCACTCCACGACGAAACCGAATGCTTCCCCCAATCCTCTCCCTCCCCGTCCCAAACAAGTCTACGTTCGAAACTTCCTGTCAGATTAAAACTGTCTGGCGAACAGAGACTCGAACTCATGACCTTCGGTCCGGTGCACAGTTTTAATCTGCCAGGAAGTTTCATATCAGCGCACACTCCGCTCTATAGTGAAAATTTCATTAGATTACTGAAAAGTTCTTCATTATACTGCATGATATTCAGCTTTAATATTGAAGCCATTTTCTAGTGGAATCTGAAAGTTCTGCTGTGCTGAAGCAAAGTTAAATTTTTCATAGGAAACGGCTTCAACACGAAAACGGGTGGTGGAGTAAAATAAGGAACACTGCAACGGTTATTGAAAATTGTAGTCGAAACAATGTGAAAGGAAAGAACCGCAGGTACAGGCCCCAGAATCAGAACGAAAGGCAGGTCGTCTCTGATGAGCCATGCAGGAGGACTGCTGAAATAAACGTAATAGACGGGAAGATACGGGAATGGAGAAATTCATCAAAGGATGTTTAAGTCTAATGACCGAAACAACTCGAAACGTTGTCGGCCTATCCAGATACCCTGTTGTTGATGGTGAGTCTGTAAAATACTCTGCCTGACAAAAAAAAAAGTGAAGCGCTCAGAAGGGTAAGAAGAAACGAAGTAAAACTTCACGGGTTGAGAGCGCGTGTGATATTGATTACAAAATCGAGTCAAACATACAAAGAACTCGGCCGTATGAGCCCACTTACCAGTTTGACTTTACATTCCCTCTGGCCTAGATGCTTGGATTGATTCGGTTGGGAAAGGTATCATAAAGCTGTGGTATCCTCTACTAAGGGAACATGGCACACAACCGTTGTAACTTGCCCCGAAATACTGGCTGCCGGCACTGGCAGGCGCTGACATCCGAGATGGACCCACACATGTACTGTGGAGGACAAATATTGGGATCTTGCTGGCCACAGGAGGACATCAACATCACGCAGATTGTTCGTCGAGAAACGCACCAAGTGTTGTCGAGCAGTGTCCTGTTGGAAAATGGCATCACGGTACCGTCGCATTGGAGGTAACACATGAGAACACATTGTTACGCCTCCAATGTCCTCTCAATCACTATCAGTCGTGACCTGAACTCTTGTCATGACCAACACCATGAAACCAGGAGTAAAACTGTTGAGCGTCTCCAAAAAGTTGGAAGAATGGGACCTCTTCCCATGTCGCTGACATACTCGCCGACAGTGGACATTCACAGTAGCTCAGAACCTCGATTCCTCGTTGAACACAAAGCTTTCCGGTCGTACCCTGCTCCAACTGCACCCTTTTCTGCTGTGGTGTTAAGGGCTAACCTCCGTATGGGACAGTGATCCTCTAGTCCAGCTGCTGCTGCACCAACCAATGCTGCGGGGTAACACAGAATTTCGCGGGGAGTCCATTACCTGTTCTCGGATGGCAGGCGTAAAGTGAAGGGGTTACCATGTGCTTGGAGCACAATAAGATGGGTTTCCGTTTTGTGAGAAAATAAAACGCCTACAGCCGTCCTTATGATTTTATTTATTTCGTTGTAACCAGATTCGACGCTTCAATCCACCATCTTCAGGCTGTAGCTGATGCGGATGGGGTTGACACTATCCCTGTATATGTCCCTATATCGCATCAGTGGCCAGCATAACTGAATACGCAGATCAGAGACACGGAAGTTTTCAGATAATCTGATTATCCATTTGTGCTGGCCACTGATGCGATATATGTAAGCGTCTTGCCACCCCTTCGTCCTTAACTACAGTCAGAAGATGGCGCACTGAAGTGCCGAAACTGGTTGCAACGAAATAAGTAAAATCATAAGAACGGCTGTAGGTGTTTTGTTTTCTCACAGCAGTAAACGGCCGTCGATCCAAAGACCTGTCAGAAGAGTGGATATACAGTCTTCCGTTTTGATGGTCAGATGTAGTCGACTGGAACACTGATGGCGACTGTGCCTCCCCTCACTTTCCCATGTAGTCCGAACTCAAGCAACTGTCAGACCCGAATGCCTCACAAATCTGGGTAGTACTCGACTCGATTACCTGGTGAAATGCATACCCAAAATTATGTTGCCTTCAAAGTTTGTAAGATGCCAACAACGCTGTCTCAGTCCGCCCTCCTAGCCGAGTAGTCAGCACGTCTGAATGCCATGCTGTGGCCCCGGATTCGATCCCCAACCGGTTTTCTCCATTCGGGGACAGTGTGTTGTGTTGATCTCATCACCATCGTTGACACGTGAGTCACCCAACGTGGCATCAACTGAAAAGACTTGCAGCTCGGAGGCCATCAATGTCGTACAATCATTTCATTACAACACTGTCTCATACGAGTATCATACGAGTACGCGGCACCTCCATGTTCTTCCCAGTGATAACTGAACATCCGATGCTGTTCACGCCAATTATACACTGAAGTGCCAAAGATCCTGATATGGGCATGCGTATTCAAATACAGAGATATGTAAACAGGCAGAATACGGCTCTGCGGTCGTCAACGCCAATATAAGAGTCTGGCGCAATTGTTAGATTGGTTACTGCTGCTACAATGGCAGGTTCTCAAGATTTAAGTGACTTCGAACGTGGTGTTATAGTCGGCGCACGAGCGATGGGACAACGCATCTCCGACGTAGCGATGACGTAGAGATCTTCCGTACCACCATTTCACGATTGTACCGTGAATATCAGGAATCCGGTAAAACATCAAATCGCCGACATCGCTGCGGCCGGAAAAAGATCGTGTAAGAACGGTACCAACGAAGACTGAAGGGAATCCTTTAACGTGACAGATGTGCAAAACTTCCACAAATAGCTCCAGGTTTCAGTGCTAGACCATCAACAAGTGTCAGCATGCGAACCTTCAACGAAACATAATCGATATGGGCTTTCGCAGTCGAAGGCCCACTCGTGTACCCTTGATGACTGTACGACACAAAGCTTTATGATTCGCCTGGGCCCGTCAACACCCACATGGGGCAGTTGATGATTGGAAACATGTTGCCTGGTCGGACGATTCTCGTTTCAAATTGTATCAAGCGGATGGACGTGTACGGGTAAGGCGACAACCTCATGAATCCAAGGCCACTGCACGACAGCAGGGGACTGTATAAGTGGTGGAGGCTCTGTAATGGTGTGGGGTGTATGCAGTTGAAGTAATATGGGACATCTGACACGTCTAGGTACCACTCTGACAGGTGACACGTTCGTAAGCATTCTGTCTGATCACAAGCATCTATTCAAGTCCATTGTACATTCCGACGGACTTGGGCACTTCCAATAGGACAATGCGACACGCCACACGGCCAGAGAGGTTACAGAGTGGTTCTTCTGAGATTAAACACTTCCGCTGGCCACCAACCTCCCCAGACATGAACATTATCGAGCATATCACCCCCTCCCACTCTTACGGAATTATGGACAACCTTACAGGACGTAGAGTGTCAGTTCCCTCCAGCACTACTTCAGACATTAGTCGAGTCCATGCCATGTCGTGTTGCGGCGCTTCTGCGTGCTTGCAGGGGCCTTATAAGATATTAAGCAGGTGTATCAGTTTCCTTGGCTCTTCAGTGTATATTCCCCACCAGGACTCGTAACAACACTGAACACTAACAAGAGTAATGCACTGATGGTGCCGTTCATCTACATGGATACTCTGAAAATCACATTTAAGTGTCTGGCAGAGGGTTCATCGAACCACCTTCACAATTCTCTGTTATTCCAATCTCCTACAGCGCGCGGAAAGAATGAACACCTATATCTTTCCGCATGAGCTCTGATTTCCCTTATTTTATCGTGGTGATCGTTCCTCCCTATGTAGGTCGGTGTCAACAAAATATTTTCGCTTTCGGAGGAGAAAGTTGGTGATTCGAATTTCGTGAGAAGATTCCGTCGCAACGAAAAACGCGTCTCTTTTAATGATATCCAGCCCAAATTTTATATCATTTCTGTGAGACTCTCTACCATATTTCGCGATAATACAAAACGTGCTGCCTTTCATTGAACTTTTTCGATGTACTCCGTCAGTCCTGTCTGGTAAGGATCCCACAACGCGCAGCAGTATTCTAAAAGAGGATGTACAAGCGTAGTGTAGGCAGTCTCCTTAGTAGGTCTCTTACATTTTCTAAGTGTCCTGCCAATAAAACGCAGTCTTTGCTTAGCCTTCGGCACAACATTTTCTATGTGTTCCTTCCAATTTAAGTTGTTCGTAATTGTAATTCCTAGGTATTTAGTTGAATTTACGGCTTTTAGATTAGACTGATTTATCGTGTAACCGAAGTTTAACGAATTCATTTTAGCTCTCATGTGGATGACCTCACACTTTTCGTTATTTAGGGTCAACTGCCACTTTTCGCACCATTCCGATATTTCTTCTAAATTGTTTTGCAAGTTTGTTTTCATCTTCTGATGACTTTATTAGTCGATAAACGACAGCGTCATCTGCAAACAACCTAAGACGGTTGCTCAGATTGTCTCTCAAATCGTTTATATAGATAAGGAACAGCAAAGGGCCTATAACACTACCTTGGGGAACGCCAGAAATCACTTCTGTTTTACTCGATGGCTTTCTGTCAATTACTACGAACTGTGATCTCTCTGACAGGAAATCACAAATCGAGTCACATAACTGAGGCGATATTCCGTAAAAACGCAATTTCACTACGAGCCGCTTGTGGGCTACAGTGTCAAAAGCCTTCCGGAAATCCAGAAATACTGAATCGATCAGAAATAGTGAATCCATCTGAAATCCCTTGACAATAGCACGCAACACTTCATGTGAATAAAGAGCTAGTTGTGTTTCACATGAACGATGTTTTCTAAACCCATGTTGACTGTGTGTCAATACACAGTTTTCTTCGAGGTAATTCATAATGTTCGAACACAATATATGTTCTAAAATCCTGCTGCATATCGGTATTAACAATATGGGTCTGTAATTTAGTGGATTACTCCTACTACGTTTCTTGAATATTGGTGTGACCTGTGCAACTTTCCAGTCTTTGGGTACGGATCTTTCGTAGAGCGAACGGTTGTATATGATTGTTAAGTATGGAGCTAATGTATCAGCATACTCCGAAAGAAACCTAATTGGTATACAGTCTGGACCAGAAGACTTGCTTGTATTAAGTGATTTAAGTTGCTTCACTACTCCGAGGATATTTACTTCTATGTTACTCATGTTGGCAGGTGTTCTCGATTCGAATTTTGGAATATTTACTTCGTCTTCTTTTGTGAAGGCGTTTTGGAAGGCTTTGTTTTTTAACTCTGCTGTGGCAGCACTGTCTTCGGTAGTATCTCCATTGCTATCGCGCAGAGAAGGCATTGATTGTTTCTTGCCGTACTTCACATACGACCAGAATCTCTTTAGATTTTGTGCCAGGTTTCGAGACAAAGTTCCGTTATGCAAACTGTTATAGGCATCTCGCACCTATCACAGAGAGATTTGTAACGCTAATCATTTACATAACGGACGAGCGAAGTTACATTGACATCAGACCATGTCTCGTGGGTGCTTTACTTTTTTGTGAGTCAGTGCTGTCACTATGAACTTGCCAGTGGGCACGCCTGTAATTGAAATATTGGCTATGGAACTAATTTTGACCAACATAAGTTGAGTAAAATCGATGAAAATTGCGTAAAGATTGCGCTTCTAAATTTGATGCAATTAGACCACAATAAAAGCTCATTAGTTGTGTTATGGAATAGTGAGAAAAAGAAACAAACAATTTCATAGCGCACGTAATTGCAATCAGAACCCCATATTTCATGTAATACTGAATTTAACAGTGAATATGAATCCCATCGAAAGCAAGTTGGAATTAACGGAAACACAGTAGATGACTTACACGTATCAGCACACTCATTTGACGCTTACGCATATGATTGGGAATCACGGATGTACTGCTACTCGCTACTGTGATGATGATTTTGATCCAGCCAAGAAAGCACAGGAGAAACAAATGCAGTGGCTTTAGTGTAATGCAGCAGAGAAACACCCTGAATATGTTAAATGATGAAAGAGAAGAGCGTTGTAGAGAATTCGAAGTTTTAAACTCATTTAGTAACTATAATAACCATATTGCCTCAGTTCATTTCAGAGGAGCGGATTAGAGGCTATGCGTAAATGATTACACAGGATTTCTATTACATTGTTCGATTTAACTTTTGGACTTAACTGCTGGGATCGGACGTTCATAACGAAATAAGCTGAATAACAGCAAGTAAAATGTCGGTGTATTACTAGCCTGTGTCTTGTTTTCTCGCACAATCTGTTAAGCCCAAGCAATTGTACATCATCAGACCAGTAAGCGCAGATGGTACACCCATAGTGGCTTTTCATACAGACAATCCACAAATTGCCTTAATGTAGTCAGAGTATTCTATCAAAGCCAGAGATCGACTGTAGTGGTTTAATCTTAACGCCGTCTACAGTTTACTTCCAGGGGTACCTATCTGGCTACTGACTTCAGACAGATTTCTTATGATTTATTCTGAACTGTGAATGCTTCGAAGTCTAATATTTTTCGATTTAGATAGTTGTTATTTTCTTTCCAAAAAATTATTAAAATTATGGTGCCCGCTGATACAAATTCGTTTTGTAGGTTGAAACGTCACCTTTGAACAATTATACATGACTGTCCTTAAACTGATACACAATATTTTTAGCGCAACGCAATCTGACTTTCAATAATCCCTACAAAAGAGTGGCCCTGACTAACATTAACCTATACCTTTCACAAATCACTTACCTCACAAAAATCTTCGTTACTCGAACTACTGCAATACAGCGAGCGCCACTACTGCCAGCTAAATAAAAGATTCAAACTACGGAAGGCACTAACTACTGATAGGCATAGTTAGCAAATGAAAGATTTTAATAGAGAACAAACAATGTATTTACCTTAATAGTGTTGAAAAATCATAATATACATAGCAGTTCACGACATCCAGTCTTACAAATTTCAAAACTTCGCCATGTCTCTCCCCACATCCACCACTGCTGGCGGCTCACCTCCAACTGCTCAACGCTACGCGCTGTTCACATCCATCTGCCCAACACTACAATGGCAGACAACAATGCAAACTAGCCACAGACTGCACACAGCACAGCCAGTGATTTTTCATACAGAGCGCTACGTGGCGTTACCAATAAGAAAACCTAAACAGCCTACTTACAAGGTCACAAACTTGACTGAAGTGTATGCCTACGTTATATCATACAGCGAAACAACCAGGTATTTAGAAAATAGCTGTATTAGCATGTTTTACAACTAATGACTCTTTAACATTCCGTTTCCGTAGCTGACCAATTAGCACACCAGGACGCCATGCGGAGGACAGGGATTCAGCACACAGATCTGCTGGCCGGCCGCGGTGGTCTCGCGGTTCTAGGCGCGCAGTCCGGAACCGCGCGACTGCTACGGTCGCAGGTTCGAATCCTGCCTCGGGCATGGATGTGTGTGATGTCCTTAGGTTAGTTAGGTTTAACTAGTTCTAAGTTCTAGGGGACTGATGACCTAAGATGTTAAGTCCCATAGTGCTCAGAGCCATTTGAACAGATCTGCTGAGATTTTTAGCTGGCCGCGTGATCTGGGAGGCGGTCAAGAGCTTCTCTCCCATGAGGCCACACCATAAACCTCCTAGATCATTTTAATTCCCTGCATCCTAGCATCAAGTTTACCATGGAGGTGGAAAGTGATGGAAAGCTTCCGTTTCTGGATGTTCTGGTGAGCAGAAAGGATGATGGGACACTGGGACACAGTGTTTATCGAAAGCCTACGCACACGGACCGTTACCTGCATGCTTCTAGCTGTCATCCATCGTTCCAGCGTACGGGGGTCCTGCGGACGTTGGCGAGAAGAGCTTATGCCATTTCAGACGGAGAAAGCTTGACACAAGAATTGGACCATCTTAAGGTTGTGTTCAAGCAGAATGGCTATACAGATAAACAGATCCGTCGTGCTTTCCAGTTTGGACCTTCGCCTGAACCACCAGAAGATACCTGCAAATCGGTGGCTTTTCTGCCTTTTGCTGGGAGCATTTCCTCGAAGACAGGAAGAATTCTGAAAATATACCATATCAAAAGTAGTTTTCGTCCGCCAGCCAAGATTAGAGCGCTCCTTGGCTCTGTAAAGGATAACTTGGGTTTGAGGAAGCCCGGTGTGTACAAGATCCCTTGCCACTGTGGGAAGGCTTATATTGGTCAGACAATCCGGACCATTCAGGACCGATGTGTTGAGCATCAGCGGCACACACGGCTGCTTCAACCTGAGAAATCTGCAGTGGCGGAGCACTGTCTCACCGAGGGACACAGAATGCTCTATGACGAGACACAAATGGTTGCCCCTGCATCTCGCTATTGGGACTGTGTTTTAAAAGAATCCATAGAGAATCGTTTATCTGACAATTTTATTAATAGAGACAAGGGTTATCTTTTAAGTAAGACTTGGGACCCGGTGTTATCTGACATTAAAAAACAACGGTCTGTGTTTCGATCGTCGGAATAAAAATTTTTTAATTTTTGACAGCGATATCTCGGTTTCGCCTATTTCCACCACTGGCAGCGCGGTATATTTATTGCGCTAGAGGGCAGTTACGGCACCTTCTCGCGCACGCTTTGTGGGTCTTCTGCGGCCTATATAGGGGCCGCCGCTTGCGCTAGGAAGTCAGTTCTGGCGAGATCTTGCACCAGCACTCTCACCTGAAGATGGCGGCCAGTTGGACCGCGGAAATATTGTGTCATGAAGACGTTATGATCCGGCTGCATACCCGAGAAGAATATTATCAAGCTCGTGTTAATTTACCCTCTTCTTGGACCTTACAGATTTCGCATGAGGGCAAATTTATACGGCGGTGGCCGCTACGTTTGTGGTTTGTGCATCCCTAGAGTAACCGTAAATGTACAAGGATTACCAGGAGTAAAATTTCATATCTATAAATTAAGGCACAAACTGTGGATGTTCTGCCGCATTTCCCTAGTTTTAGATTTACGAGACCATTATCAGAAACAAGATCGAAGTCAAAATGGGCAGCATGTTAGTGAACAAAATATCAGTAAGAATATAACACTAACCTAAAATTTAATTCTGCTCGCCTCTTATACCCCTCTCTCATCCTTAATATTAATTGAGTCTTCCTTTTAATATTTCCTCTTGCGTCTTGAAGACTTTTTCTCTTTTTTTACTGTGGCTGAGCTGTTCTAGTTGCTTCAGTCCGGAACCGCGCGACTGCTACGGTCGCAGGTTCGAACCCTGCCTTGGGCATGGATGTGTGTGATGTCCTTAGGTTGGTTCGGTTTAAGTAGTTCTAAGTTCTAGAGGAATGATGACCTCAGATGTTAAAGTCCCATAGTGCTCAGAGCCATTTGAACCATTTTTTTCTCTGTGTTTGAGAGTTACTTTTCATATGTAATATCTTTCCGAAAACCATTCATCATCATTTTGAATTCGACAGCCCACTATGGGCTGACAGTGGCCTTTTAAAACGAAATTAGGTTAACATTGCTAACAGTTACTGAAGAAAAGCAATAATTTGTGATTTGTAGATAATTACAGAGCAAGGTACCAGATAAAGAAGTGGCGTGCCGCAAAAAGTCCAGAACCTACGCAAGTCATCGGGAGACACGCGAAGTGTGTTTAGGCGACCTGGTGCTTAACATTGTTCCCTGTCAAAGGACGTTTAATGATACGAACAACGGTAAGTGCAGCGTATAGACTGCTCCAAATTGTGCTGGGTATTCAGTTCTGAGTGGGTCCTATCGTCTCACTGGTATCTTGTAATGTTTATTTGACCTTACAAGTGACCATGTCATGGCCATTTTACGTTCGCGGATCCAGTGGTAGTTTCCAAGGAGAACGTTGTTTTTTTTTCGGGTAGGTCATGATATTTGAACTCAATATGTGTTCTGTGATTCTATTGAAACTGAAGGATCATATTATTGTGTCCAAACTTTTCTCAGAGGCTGGAACATCCATGGTTGTCGGTCTGTAGAGATGGCCCTAATCCACCGATCGCTGGGGTGTGAACACTACTGTGGCATCCCCCGTTGATGCTGATAGGTAATCCACGACTGGTGTTAAAAATTATTGGGATATCAATCGAGTTTCATGATTTATACGAAATCTTCAAGTACTGTCTCACATACAATACTGAAACATCAGCCCTCGACGCTGCCGCCGACTCTCGGATGTAGTGCACACCTCGCACCCTTGGGCAGGGCCCCCCTTTGTTCGTGCGATAGATAGTAAGTCTCCCCTGGCCATCAAAAGTTCGGGAACTCAATTTCAGTCCATATAGGAACAGAAATGATGGAACTTCTTCCTTTTCCCACAATCCTTTAGAAAACTGGAACGGATTCCTTGTGAAGAATGTTAAGAAATCTGATTACCGTTAAAAAAATTTAACACATCAGTCACCAGAATCCGTGAGCCTGTAATGGAAGTCGAAGTTTGCAATTTTTCTACTTCCAAAATTACACCTATACTCTGCCATTCACGGTGAAGTGCAGGGCAGAGGGTACTTCTTATTGTACCATATATTAAGGTTTCTTCTCGTTCTAGATGAAACATTGGGAGAATGACTGCTTGTGTGATTATGTGCGAAGTGATAGTTTGTGTGCACGACCTCTGTAAGGCAGTTATGTGAGGGGTCGAAGCATATTCGTAGTTTCTGCCCTGAAACAATGTTCTTGAATATTTTAGAACAATGTAAAATGTTTTAGGATGTTAGGCCTCGTCATGTTCCTCTTCAGTTTCTTCAACACGATCAATGTTTCGATCCCACTGCTGGGACGTTTTTTGAGAATCTTTGATAGGTGTCATGTATAATTTCGGCATATGAATTTTTGGTATCTGAATTGACTGTGAGCGAGCAGCGATGTTGCAAGCTGTATCGCAGAAGTTAAGTGAGTAACTATGAGCTGCGCGAGGGCGCGGTGGTAGCAGACTCCGTTTAGCTTCGGTAGAGAGTGCAGTCGAAGTTAAGCTGCGTTAGAGTTAGGCTGATCATGTTAAGCAGTGTTAGTGAGGAAGCTACGGAAATATGATTCAAATTTAATGTCTCAGTTTACCATTTTGTTCAACCGATCTGATTATGAAAATGATCTGTGAAGGAAGAAATCTAATGGAATGTCAGGTAAATATAGTAATGATGTTACTTTCTTTCCTACTGCTGAGCCATCGAACTAACTTGGTTGTTGTACTGAAAGCTGTTTGATTTGAGAGACAGGAAAGTGTATTGTTTGGATATAGAGAAGTTCATTAAATTTAAAATCTGCCGTGAGCTCTTTTTCTCAATATACAAAAAAAAAAAAAAACTTAGTGTTGTCATTTTTGTGCGTATTTCATTTTCTTACCAACCTTCCTCTTACAATTCTCTTTAATGGATGATCAAACCAAGTATCTTCGACAAACTGTTCGATTTGCAATTAACAGAGAACTCATTGCACCTCTCGAGTGTCTCTGTGTAGATACAGTAATTTGCAGCTTTAGCATAGCGGCACGCAAGACAGAGCAGTACTGCAATTCGTTATCCAGATTTGCGCAGAATAGATGTAAGGAGAAATGATTATGATTTTTTTTAGTTATTCAGTCAGGGCCAACATATGTTATTCAGAGACCGTTTTTGTGATCAAATTTTGCAAAGCCATTTACTCTAGGTTTCATGTCCAAGTTAATTATTCAGGCAGTTTATAATGCCCAAAATTCTTGCAGTCAGATTGCTAAATTAGAATACGAAAGTATTCCATTTTCATCACAACAATTAATTACTTTTACAGTTCAGCTTGTCTTTCACATTACGACAATATAAGTTTCATTACGACAGTTCATTTATTATCACAGCGCTGGCTTACAACCAGAAACAGTATACTTCAGGCTTAATTTTTATTTATTTAGATAACTTTCACTTTATTTTCATTTATTTAGATGACTTTCATCTTCTGGTGTCGCGTTCACTTATTAGGAGGGGTTTTGCCGTGCTGAATTACTCCATTCGATGGAAACGGCCACGAAAGCCTGCGGACTTACATAAAAAGCTTGCATGGGCTGTGGAAGTTTGTTTTCTGTCTTTTATAGGCAAACTGCAGATTCCCAGTATTCTACGATTCGGTCTGTGGCTGAAATTTGCCTGCAGTGGAGCCTGTACGGTCGTTCCACTTCCTACCTCCATACATCGGTACTTCCAAATTAGTATGGTCGTGTGGCTCATTAACCTGGTACACAAAAAGAGACCACGTTTTTATTATTTCGTGAAGTGCACATCTTTGCGTTTTTCACATTAAGAGCTATTTGCTAGTAGTTGCACCATTCAGTTATTTAGTCGACATCCATCTGGATGTTATTGCAATTTGTACCGTTTAGAATTTCTGTACAGAAAACTGTATCACCTGTGAAAAGACTGATACTGCCACTAATATTATCCGCTAAGTCACTGATGTATGGCATGAATTATCTCGTTGTACTTCTTCAGTGTCTGTACCTGAGTCTACAGCCAGGATGAAGTGATGTGTCCTGCCTGCAAGACAATTGTCGATCTCGTCGCTAAGCTGGGTATATTTCCCGAGGGGTCGAACTTCCTTTCTGAAGGGTCGGCGTGCTACTGAATCCAAAATCTGAAAGTCTAAAATGAAAGAATAAGCTTGGTATCCTCTATCCACGGCGCTGAGGATATCGAGTGATCAGCGCGAACTGAATCTGGTGTGATTAACGTTTTCGTATCCAATTCTGGCTTCCAAGGATAACACTGGTCTCTTTTTTTCAGGTGCCTCATGATGCTTAAACTCGCAATATTTTCTAGTATTCTGCTATAACTGAGTGTTGGCGTAATCCTTTCCAGACTTCTCTCAGTAACAACAATAATTCTGTCAGAATTTTCCGTTTTGTTTTCTTAACTGAATTGTTGCAGGAAATATCTCTTCAGTAAGCACTCGACGAATATTTATTTAATAAACTCAGGCGCAAGAAAGAAGTTGACTGTTGTGTTTGCGGTGACGTCAAGGGCCGAATGCAGACCGGCTCGCTTGGAGAAGCCAGTGATAGCTTCCTTCCCGTGGCCGTCGCGCATGCGCTGTGTGTCAGAGCGCTGCGTGGTGGGGGGCCACTGAATGGATGCACTTCCTCCAGCCGTGGGACCTCGAGGTGGGCGGCGACTCAGGGAAGTCCTCTTCTGCTACGAGTAACGCAACGGCATTACGTGCGGCCCGTCTTCACTACAGACATCCTCACTGCGTCCGCGGGACGTAGATAGCTTCCTTGTCGGAAGAAGATGGCCTGAGCGCGGGATATTCTGCATCGATGCTGGCTGTTAAACAAGTCCTACGCGTCGTCTCAGAAGCCTCCCAGCGTGGCACTTCTTACACAGTCATTCGGCCTGCCGCTGTAGTCGAGCGGTGCTAGGCGCTCAGGATTGACTCCTGCCTCGGGCATGGATGTGTGTGATCTCCTTAGGTTAGTTAGTTTTACGTAGTTCCTCGCTCTAGGGTACTGGTGACCTCAGATGTTAAGTCCCATAGTGTTCAGAGCCATTTGAACCATTTGAACAGTCATTCGTCCTCCTAGTATGGATTCACCTTCCTTCTTGCCTTTCGCCGGTGAGTACAAAAATCTTGTAGCCCCATTTTACGTCCATCTTACTTATTTCTTATCTCGTGGTCCAGTAATATTCACAAATCACGAAAAAGGATCTTTAACAAGTTGAGATCATTTTTCGGACTAGATAACGAGCAAAGAAGTGTTCTGATCAAATTACACTGTGTGATCAAAAGTATCCAGATACACATAAGTTGATATTGAGATGGGGTGTCTCTACCCTTAGCCTTTATGACGGCGTGAACTCGGCTGGTTACACTTTCAATGAGGGTGTCAGAAACCAGAGAAGGTACCGATGTTGTACGCTAGGCTCTGGAGAACAGTAGACATCCTAACTCATCCGAAAGCTTTTCCATTAAGCTCAAGTCGGGACTCCGGGCAAGTCACTCCATTGCAGGAATTATATTGTCCACAGACCATTGCCTCACAGATACTGCTTCATGACAGAGTGCATTTTCATACCGATACAAATATACCTAGTTTGCAAAATATTCTTTACTGTACTCAATACACAATGCTGTAAGATCTGTTGGTATCCTGCGTTTAGCTGTTCTCGAGTTCAATAAGGGGACCACACACTAACCACGAAAATCAACCCCGTACCCTAATACCACCTTCTTCGTGCTTCATTGTTGGAATCACACATCAGGGCAGGTAACGTGATCCAACCATTCGCAAACCTAAACATCGCCAATAGATTTTCACAGGGTTCAGCGTGACTCGTCAATCCAAATCACTCGTGTCCAGTCACCCACTGTCCGTGGAGTCCCCTTTTACACCACTTCAAGCGTCGCTTAGCACTGATTACAGAAATGTGTGGCCTATGGGGACACGATCGACCATTGTATTCCATTCTTTTTAACTCGCTACGCACAGTCATTGTTCCAGCTGGACTGATGGTAGCACTTCTGAACTCACCAGTGATTCATTGCGCTGATTTAATGCTATTTTTTATAACAATCCTCCTGAAGGCTCAGTGGTCCCTGCCGGTGAGTACATGATGTCTGACAGGTCATAGTTTAGCCATGATAGTTCCTTCGTTTTTCCACTTCACATTCAGATCACCAACAGCCAATTTCACAGCTTTAGAACGGTTGAGAAGTGCTCGATGAAACCATTACTCAGGTGACATCATATGATTGATTTACGTTCAGTGTCACTAAACTCTCCTCGCCCATCCTTTCTTAAGTCGTAAATCACAGTAGAGCAGCGATTAGTAGTCTAACAACAATTTATTTCATAGTCACAGAACATACAATACAACATGTCAAAGATACACTGTCCTAAGAGTAAGCAAACAATCTCTCAAAAAAAATGGTTCAAATGGCTCTGAGCACTATGGGACTCAACTTCTGAGGTCATTAGTCCCCTAGAACTTAGAACTAGTTAAACCTAACTAACCTAAGGACATCACACACATCCATGCCCGAGGCAGGATTCGAACTTGCGACCGTAGCGGTCACGCGGCTCCAGACTGTAGCGCCTAGAACCGCACGGGCACTCCGGCCGGCAGTTTAGTGGTCTGGAATAAATGCGATCATCTTTAAGACTTGATTTTTTGAAGTTTTGTGGTTCAAATGGTTCAAATGGCTCTGAGCACTATGGGACTTAACTGCTGTGGTCATCAGTCCCCTAGAACTTAGAACTACTTAAACCTAACTAACCTAAGGACATCACACACATCCATGCCCGAGGCAGGATTCGAACCTGCGACCGTAGCGGCCTCGCGGTTCCAGACTGCAGCGCCTAGAACCGCACGGCCACCTCGGCCGGCTAAACAATCTCTCACTTGTCCGAATTACATCAGTCTGTGACATCCTTCCCACCCTGGTCGACCTCCAAAGGTACGGCCAGCTGCACAGGACGACTAATGATGTGACGTTCTTGTGTCCGGAGTGCTATCGTTCTTATCGTGCCGTCTCCCCCTGGTAGAACCTTTTCTATCCTGGCCTTCTTCCACATATGTCGCGGACGAAGGTCCTCTTGGATCGGCACGATGTCGCCAGGGCGAAAGGAGATGACTCGTTCCGATGGGCGTTTAACTTCATGGTAGTTCCGGAGCTCCAATAGGTATTCTTTAATCCAACGGTTCCAAAAACTGTCGCAGAGTTGCTGTCTCAGTCGGAATTCCTTTGCTAAATTTGTGTTCGCTGAAGGCTCTGGTCCCGTCGGAATAGTCGTAAGTTTTTCTCCAATCAGAAAATGGGAAGGTGTGAGTTCATTAGAATCATCTCCTGGTGTGATGGGCCTGGAGTTCGCCGCGGCTTCAATACTGATCAAGGTGGTATTCAGTTGTTCCTCTGTGAGCTTTGCGAGTCCGAATACCTTCCGTAGGCAACGCTTCTCTACTGACAATACTCCAGCCTCATTTTATACTGGAGGGCATGCCTCTCTTGACAGCTAATAGGCAATTCTCATTACATAGCGGCAACCAGATATTTTTGATCAGATAGTGTACA
This sequence comes from Schistocerca nitens, assembly GCF_023898315.1. Classification (NCBI taxonomy): domain Eukaryota; kingdom Metazoa; phylum Arthropoda; class Insecta; order Orthoptera; family Acrididae; genus Schistocerca; species Schistocerca nitens. The sequence goes on along the minus strand of NC_064617.1, from coordinate 675,520,806 downwards.
TCGTTCAGCATTGGAATCGCTTATGTAACCTTCTTTGTCGCGGATGACGTTCGTAGCGATTCGCAAGACGACGAACCGCGTCGGGTATCCTTGTCTGTCTCGTAACACACGGAGATTAGTCTAAGAGAAATACAAGCCGCGTGCTTTGTCCTCTCAGCCCAGCTGGTAAAGTGATGCACTTGTTTAAACAGTGAACTAAGTTCGCGATAAATGAGATTCAGAGACTTCAGGCAAGCTTTTGAACACTTTCCATAAAAAGGTCTACCTGTAACACCATAGCTCTAATGCTGTACTGATTTATTTTGCTTTTGTTTCATTTAATGTTACATTTCTGTGCTTCTGTAAATGTGTTTGTTTGAATAGGTAACACAAAACTGTATACTCCTTTCTTTGTTAAAACTTTGATGTCATGATTTGATTGTATGCTGTGTAGCATATCTCTCGTTTAAATGCTTTGACCCATTTGGAGGGAACAAAACTTACTGTATATAATTGTAATTTTGTGTGAATAATTTTTTGTAGAAATGTCTATATGTGCAAATGTTCTGTTTTGTTTAAAATGGTTGTTTACTGTTATGTAAATTGCTGATCCTCACTTAGGGCTCTTAGTATTCTGTGTATAAGAGGTGTAGTGGTTCCCCTCGGGAACGGAACTGTGTAGCGCGCGCAAATTGTGGTTGGCTTAGGTGGAAAAGGTGGAACTGATAGTCAGTCGGAGACGAGCCAGCAGTCGGAGGCGAGCTACGAGTCGGGGACGAGCCAGCAGTCGGGGACGAGCTACGAGTCCGTGCACTGCCATGTAAAAGATGCATTTTGTGCTGGTTCCGAGAGAGGCTTTTCCTGTTACTTTCCAATGCCTCGGATGGATGGATAAATAGCTGGAACTATCCTGGAATTTGTATCTGTCGTCGCCACCAAGAAATGATCGAGTCCAGCAATTCTGCCTGCAATTCCACCTACCAACATGCAGTTGCCACCACATTGCGCAATCACTGTAACGTAATACTATAATGATGTACAGTGAAGGATCAGCTTAATGGATGTGCTAATGTGCTGAAATATAAGGTAATTTATATCTGAATTTATGTACCTACCTTGACTTTTCTCCTCATCATAACACCTCTCAGGTTCCTTTCCGTTTGAACTAAAGTGATTACCGAGTGTCCTTACTGAAAGTACGTTAAAACCCAGTTTTCTAATTAAAGCCTCTTGAACTTAGTAAAAAGAAAATTAAAGTTAATGTGGCAAGAGAGTGGGTTAAAGTTAATGATGCTTGCTGAAAATAATTTTCTTATTAAAAATGCTTATTAATGTGTTGTTGCCAACTTCAAAGTAAAAGTTCTTAAGACTGAGGCTTATAAAGTTTTGCTTAGTAAATGATCACATTACTGCCTGTTGTAAATCGCAGAAAGTGATTTAGTATCTTACCTAAGTGTTAATTTTATGTCTCATGGTAGTAAAAGTGGAAAATTGCATAGTAGGAAATTATATGTTCATGATTACTAAGTGTTTGTCTCTCTTGTGTGCATATTAACAGTATAAAGACCACTCAGTTTGTGTAATCCCTGAAAGTGATAGTGTTTTTCTGTACCTGTTATAATTTTGCAAATAGCTAGTGCTGCTCCAACTGTTAGTTTCACTCTTACCGTAAACATACGACTGTGTCAGAGTTCATTGCACTCGCGTGTGGCCAAGTATAGGTTGTGTTTACCCATTAGAGTTACTAATAACTATTTTCTTGAACGAGAATGTTAATCATTCTCTTGCCTAGTTAGGCTGGCGACCGTTTTTCTTTATCAATTAAACAGTGCAGATAGGCAAAATAATGTTTGTTACTTTTCGAATATTTACGTAATTCTGACTTTCACTTCCGATAAGCCACTCCCATTAGGAATAACACGGTCAACACAACAAAATTCCTCTCAGAGGGTAACACTGCTCTGTTGCTTTATACCATAATTGCTATAACAAAATAATTCTGTTTGGCAAACTGACTCCTACTTTAAGGTTATGGTATAGCAGTAGCAGAACGGGAGTGTTATAGGTGGCTTTTCCGTGACAGGACTATTTGTTCTGTTGGGGCATACTACGTAATGAACCAAACTTGGTATTTCATAGTATAAGCTACGTAAATACGCTGTTGTAGTGTTATATACCGATTCATCCATCATCCTTTTCCAAGGAGAGGTAGTGCTCCATCTAAAATGACATCTATGTTGGACGGACATTATGCTCTAAACATTCATAACCAAACACAGAGAATGAAATTCCAAAATTTTCTGCGTCATTGGGAAATCATATCATTTGCGTCTCATGGTCTTCACTGCACAGCTCTACACATTTTTTGAGTGCAGGGATAGATACACTGACAAGCCAGAACAATATGACCACCCAACCACTAGCGATAAAAACCCGTCCAGGTGACAGCAGCGTCACCTCGCAACGAATGACTGCTAGTCAGACACACGCACGGTGCGTGTAGCGTCAGTGAGCGTGCTGTCCGTCTGTAGAATGGGGAAGGCGCGAGATTTATCTGAGCTTCACCGAGGCAGATTGCGATGGTCCGGAGGCTCGGCACGAGCATTTCGGAAACTGCACCACTTGTCAGGTGTTCGAGGTGTTCTATGGTGAATGCCTTCCACGCGTGGTGAAACCAAGGTGAAACTAGACGTCTTTGGGTTGGGAGGTCACTCCTCATTACCTCTCACGTTGGGTAGACTGGTACGACAGGACATTCCGATAAATGTGGAGGAACTAACGTCAGTAGAAGTGTGACTGAACACACAGTGCACCAAACACTCCCAAAGATGGGCCTCCGCAGCCGACGACCCATGCATGTCCCAATGTTAACAACACGACATCGGCAACTACGACTGAAATGGACACCTGATCATCGGCACGCGACGTTGGCGCAGCGGCAGAGCGTCGCATGGTCTGATGAATCCCGATACCTTCTTGATCATGCCGATGGGAGGCCTTGAATCCTTCGTCTTCCAGGCGAAAAGTTTGTTGACACCTGTACTGGTGGCGGGTCCATTATGCTCTGGGGAACATTGAAGTGGGCGTCCGTGGGTCCAGTGGAGCTCTTGCAAGGCACCTTGACAGCCAAGGAGTATATTACACTGGTTGCAGACCACATACACCTCTTCAGGACGATCATGTTTACCGACGGGTGTGGCAGTTTTCAACAAGATAATGCGCTATGTCACAAGGCCAAGAGTGTGATGGAGTGGTTCGAGGAAGCAGTGGAGAGTCCAGTTGACGTGCTGGCCTTCCCACTCACCGGATCTGAACCAAACCGAACACATCTGGGATGTAATTGAACGCGGCGTCAGAGTTCATCGTCCCCTCCCCGGAATGACTTGTAATTTGTGTCGCAGACCTACCAAGCCCCTGTTGCTTCCATGCCACGACCCGTCGCCGCTGTTATCCGTCCCAAAGATGGATATAAGGGCTTTGAGGAATGTGGTCATAATGCTCTGGCTGATCATTGTACGTAATGTGTGTTTCGTCAGGCACAGTGAGATCTCTACACATTTAATCATATAAAATGTGGACTCGTCGTTGAAAATTATACAAAGGTCAGTCTTCTTGGCAGGTTGTGTTCAAGGATAAATCGGCTCCTTTCATTCGCAACTGTGTGGGGTCAGTTTCGTCCAATTTCCTGGGAAATTGGACGAAATTCTGAGCCGCCCAGCAGTTGGATGCAACTCCTCCTGTCTAGATTCCTCTGTCAATAAAATTCTTGAAAAACCACCGCCTGGAGTCCTCTCCAGTGATCGCCATTTCCACAAACATTTAAACTACCAGCGTTTTTGCAGGCTCTAATTACAGGGAACGGAAAAAAATGTCGAAAACAAAAAACACAACACATTACCATACCTAATACGGTTAGGAAACCCGTTGGCATTCAGAACAACTAACAGTAGTCTAGAAGTAGATAAATATTGATCCTGTATGATTTTCAAGTGACTCTTATACCATTCTAGCTGCAAAATAGAGACATGTTTAGGTAACGTTGATGGAAGTGGATAGCGATAACCTATCCTTCTCTCTAACGTAAAACAGAAAAGCTCAATAACACTGAGATCTGATGACTCTAGTTGCCAGGAAGTATGTAACACTTCATGCTCGTGATGAAAAAACTAGACGTGCACTATGCGAGCTGTGTGAATAGGGGCCCTGTCGTCTTGGTACATTGCATCACCATTCCGGAGCAAACATTGTGCCATGGGATGGACCTAATGGAAGGAAGGAATGAAGATTGGGTATAACGTCCCGTAAACATGGAAATCAATACAGACGGAGTACAAGTTCGGATTGTGTCAAAGATGAGGGATGAAATCGGCCTTGCCATTTGAAAGGAACCATCCGGCATTTCCTGGAGTGGTTTAGGCAATTACGGAACACCTTTAGCTGGATGGCCTGACGCGGGTTTTAACTGTCGTCCTACCGTATGCGAGTCCACTGTGCTAACCACTGCTCCACCTCTCTCGGTGGGATGGACCTGATAATCGAAAATGACCAAAATGGTCACACAATCCTTGGCAGTAACGTGACATTTTAGAGTAACCATGGGGCTTATGGAATACCAAAATCGTCACCGAACCCCCGCCATATTTCCATCCTGGGACGTAAACTCGGCCAGAAGTTGGAAGTGTTGTGCTACAAGATTTATCCACCCAAATGACTTCCTTCAATTGCTCCGAAGTGCGGGAGGTACAGCTTCGGTACCATGCAGGAATTTCCATCACTGGTGAGTGATTTTGGATTATAGCTCGCCCTGAGATTCCCTACTTCTTGAAATCCCTTCGAGATGTTTTGGTGCCGACTGGCTTCGCGAGTGCGACATTCAGTTCTGCAGTGAATTTTGCGGCTATCTTTCCCTTCAACGACCGTCAACCATGATCATCAACACTCAATCATTCAACATCGTTCGCTTTGTGACTTGGGGATGGTGCTTTTTTGCTTTCACTGTATGTGATATAAATCTTCAGTATGGTACCTCTTAAAACCCCGAACATTTCGGCTGCCTTGCTCACGGAAGCTCTCACCATTCGAGCACCAACACATTGCCCCTTCGAATTCACTTAAGTACTACATAATACACTCAAAACTACTCAGTACACTGTTTTGACCACGACTGACATTTGCAACCTATTGTGGACATGGTATAGATTCCTTTATTGGTCCAGTTCAACAGCGCACCCTGCAGGCTCTATCCATTTATGTTCCAGTATGTGTATGCATTTCTCACGGTGTTTCCATATCTTTATCCAAGATCTGTGTTCATATGCGGATTTACAGCCTGGGGCATCGAATACTCTTCCCTTATTTGTATCACAAAGTTCCGTTTGATAAGGTGCTGTAAGCCAGCAAAATGGTTCAAATGGCTCTGAGCACTATGGGACTTAACTGCTGTGGTCATCAATCCCCTAGAACTTAGAACTACTTAAACCTAACTCACCTAAGGACATAACACACATCCATGCGCGAGGCAGGATTCGAACCTGCGACCGTAGCGGCCGCGCGGTTCCAGACTGTAGCGCCCAGAACCGCTGTAAGCCAGCAGCTCGTGTGTTAAATTTGGGCTATTTTAAAATGTCTAACCTGAAATGTGCCTTTCACACAAGATTTTTTGACCCACCTATTTATATGGTCAATATATAAATAACTTAAGGAGTAAAGATAACAAGTCACCGAAGAATGGAGGCGCTAAGTCATCGAAAGGCACGTAAATAAGACTTAAGGCCTTCGTTTGCTGGTTTTCGCAGGAATTATTCTTCAGTGCTATACAGTACACACACACACACACACACACACACACACACACACACACACACACACACACACACACCTATATGGCTGCATTGCCCTGTCTGTCTACACTTTGCCAGCACATACTGCATGTAAACTATTCTGATTGATTCACCTCTACAGAAAACCGATATAGGATTTGTGGATCTCCCTTGATGCAAACACTCTGTTATGCTCAAGCTAGTTTCAATGACTATTCGCCATCATCTGTTGCGTTTTTATCCTGAAATACATTAAGTATTGATTGTCAAATACAGGGCAGCTATTACTTTTCAATGTTCCGAAATGCTAGCCGTACTCGCTTCTAAAATTTCTAGTTATTCGGTATACAGCTCATGTACAACTTGACTGTTGTATGTCATTACGTGTCTTTTGTTATTTATAGTTAGCCGATTTTATGCATCTTGTTTTATGGAACTCCGTGTGTGTATTCTAAAATTTTTGTGGCTTTTTCTGTATTTTGTTGTTTATTTTGTCTACTGTCTATGCATTGTAGCCATTCTCGAGTTCGATTTGCTTCATTACATTCAATTCTTTTCTGTACCCGTGTGTGTACATAAGTTGGTATGTTTATGAGTTACTCCTGTGTAGTGTGAACTATTTCTTGTTCTTCTTGAGTACGATGAGATCTAAGGAAGCATGTATTTCATTTACTGTTTTTCGAATGGTGAACAGAATTTTTGGATGAGTAGTTTTTGTGTTATCATGTAGCTCTTTTGTGAAGATGTGTGGTTCATCTGCTAGGCAAAATACATCTACACATTGCTGCCAGTATTTCATTTTGTATTGCTTTGGTATCTCCACAAATATCTGGTGAAATCCGGTTTCGCAGGACAGAGCGGATCAGAATAAGGTTGTGGAAAGAGACCAAGATCAGTTACTGTTAGTTACACAAGAACACACAACTTTATTTCTCGAAAACACAATGGACAGTTTTCTTTTTAAAACAACAAGGATCAATTCACGGCTGAGGGCCGAAGTAACTTCTCAATAATAAGGTTTAAATAATTACTTTTAAAAGACCAGGATTTAAAAAAACGGCTGAACGCCTTACTTAAATAAAATCCTCAAATATTTCCATTTAAAGCACAAGAATTTAGAAAAGCAGCTGAAGGCCTTACTTAAGTAAAATTAAAGTATCTTTTCGGCTAAAGACCCGAATAATATTTCAGATCAACAAAGGAAATTCTTTAAAAGGCAAGCATTTACCAATTTTGGCTGAAAGCCATATTAAGGAAAATTTGAATTAATTCCTCGGCTGAAAGCCCAATAATATTTCAAAATAATAAAAAGCAACCTTTAAAGAAAAGCATTTACACAATACAACAAAAAAACCATCTTAAGAAAACTTGAAATATCTTAACGGCTAAAGGCCCAAACAATTATTCAAAATAATTAAAGACAAACCTCAAGATAACCATTTACACAGTACGGCTGAAGGCCATTTTAAGAATTCAAGATAATTAAAGAGAAACCATACAGACAGGAATGTACACATTACGGCTGAAAGCCACAAATTTTAAAACAAACGCGGCTGAAGGCCTCAATGCAGAGCAAACAAGAATTTTAAATAAAACACGGCTGAATGCCTAATCTTAAAATGCTTCACATAAGGTTGGGCTGAAGGCCATATACTGAACATAGAACAGACAAAATTAATACACAGCTGAAGGCCTGGCACAGTACTTGCGACAAAAGAAAATCACAAACAACAGAACAGTGGTGCTCACAAGGGAACGTCCCCATCGCACCCCCCTCAGATTTAGTTATAAGTTGGCACAGTGGATAGGCCTTGAAAAACTGAACACAGATCAATCGAGAAAACAGGAAGAAGTTGTGTGGAACTATGAAAAAATAAGCAAAATATACCAACTGATTAGTCCATACGTATGATATACAACAACAAGGCTCATGTGAGCCCAGGAGCGCCGTGGTCCCGTGGTTAGCGTAAGCAGCTGCGGACCGAGAGGACCTTGGTTCAAACCTACCCTTGGGTGAAAAGTTTAACTTACTATTTTCAGTTTATGTAACAAACGCTTATATTTTCATCAATTTTTGGGAGTGATTATCAAATCCACAAGAAAATCTAAATCTGGCAAGGTAGAAGAATCTTTTTAGCCATTCGCCAAGTGTACAAGTTAGGTGGGTAGACAACATATTCCTGTCATGTGACACACATGCCGTCACCAGTGTCGTATAGAATATATCAGACGTGTTTTCCTGACCGAGTGAGGTGGCGCAGTGGTTAGCACACTGGACTCGCATTCGGGAGGACGACGGTTCAATCCCGTCTCCGGCCATTCTGATTTAGGTTTTCCGTGATTTCCCTAAATCGTTTCAGGCAAATGCCGGGATGGTTCCTTTGAAAGGGCAGGGCCGATTTCCTTCCCAATCCTTCCCTAACCCGAGCTTGCGCTCCGTCTCTAATGACCTCGTTGTCGACGGGACGTTAAACACTAACCACCACCACGTGTTTTCCTGTGGAGGAATCGGTTGACCTATAACCTTGCGATCAAATGTTTTCGGTTCCCATTGGAGAGGCACGTCCTTTCGTCTACTAATCGCACGGTTTTGCGGTACGGTCGCAAAACACAGACACTAAACTTATTACAGTGAACAGAGACATCAATGAACGAACGGACAGATCATAACTTTGCGAAAATAAAGATACTAAAATTTTCAGTCGAGGGAAGACTTGAACCTACGACCTCTCATTTCGCAGCTACTCACGCTAACCACGGGACCACGGCGCTCCTTGAGTCCTATACTCATTGATGTTGCATATCTTCGCATGGACTACTCAGTTTGTATATTTTACACAACTTCTTCCTGTTTTCTCGATTGATCTGTGTTTAGTTTTTCAAGGCCTATCCACTGTGCCAACTTATAACTAAATCTGAGGGGGGTGCGATGGGGAGGTTCCCTTGTCAGAAGTGTTCCAAGGGTCGGCCTGGGGAGGAAACTCTAACAACAGTTTAGGTGAGACAGGCAGCCAAGCGTAATACTAAATAATCGGATGGCAACACAACCTAATCAATTCCCTTCCGCCGACCAACGGCACGACAACGGAAAATATCAGCGAGGACGAAGATACCAGCAGCTCTGTCCCCACCGACCAACTGCCTACTCCAGTAAGCAGACAGCATTCATTACTGCTCAGTGCAAATTACAGAAACTACACACATTTACACGTAAACACTTGCACCAAGAACTCCGACAATGCTAAAACGAATCAATGTGGAACAAAAAGGAGAAATCACAAGTCTACACACCCAGAGTTTCCATTAGCGATCGGCGGCCAAATACACGTCGCCCGATGAGAAGACAGACCGAACGACCAACCAACCAGCGGTCGTTCCCGCTCCAGTCTCCTTCCGTCGGACAGTGCACGTGTGTCGCAAGCGGTCGGCGAGTACTGGCTGTCCGGACCTCACTGGCGCTGCGTCCCCGACTCAACTCCAGACACACGACGACCCGGAAATACTAGCTGTCGCTCCAGAGATGGTACGACAGTGCACTTATCGATAAGCGCTACTGCCTCACTCACGGGCAAGGAAAGCCAGCAACCTAGTGACGCCAGTAAATCGAATTAAAAGAAAAACGAGGCGACAGAACCACAAAAACAAAATGACGAGCAAAGAACGACATGACCGCGAGCCACGCACGACTCATCCGGTGTTCTGCGTGACCGATAAAATTGTTGGCCTAGACGACAGTGATTGGTGATCCCATGGGTTGTTCATCTCGTTATAAGTGAAAGTTGTTGTTGAAGCTAAACTAGTTTTGGTCTGTGATGAATTTGAGAGCAGCTGACATATCTGTAGCAACGATTATGGCTTTTGATTGAACGGTGGCTAGGAGCATTTATGAAACTGACCACAGGTCATACATGAATATATTGTTTATGAACTTTAGCTAATGATGTCGGAATGGGAGTCCTGGAATTTTATTTGTGTCCTTTTCTTTAGTCTGTGCATGTAAATTAGTATGAGAAACATTCCGATTTGTGCAGGGTACTACGCTACTACAGTGATCTGTGAATGTCGAATAAGTGGACTGAAGAGGGTCATCTTAAAAACAACAGTATGGCCACAGCATGAATTGATCCCCCATCTTGGTTCCATACTCTTTATGAACCTACAGCTACAGACCTTTCTGGTTTCACCAAATCGTTCATTCTTCTTTAAGGAAGTGGAAATAAACAGTATATGCCATTTTTACGAGAAGCTGAATTTAACTTCGTGAAAATATCTCACTGCAGCAAAAATAAAAAACCTTTTCTTTTAATGATTACTACGCCAGCTCCCTTATTCTATCCGTGAATTCCTTCCCCTATTTCGCTATATTACAAAACGAACTGCCCTTTTCTCCATCATTCCTATCTGGCAATGACCCTGCACCATGCAGGATTACATACTTTTTATCGTCGAGGATCAAGTAACACTTTTCGCACCGTACAGATTCCTTTTCTAAATCATTTTTCAATTGGTTTTTTCTTCTGATATCTTTACTAGATGGTCAGCGTCAGTATCATCAGTGAACCATCGAAGTAGGCCGCTCAGATTGTCTCCTAAATCGTTTATGCAGAGTGTTTCCGTGATGCTGTTACAAACTTTCAGGCATGATCGAGAAGGGTAAACGTATCAATCTGAAGTAAGGGACTCTAGTCTGGAAACGACCAAGTCGGAAGTTGTAAGTGAGACTTGTTCTGAATCTTATATTTCCTGGTGCTGTTGTTACTGAGATCGTTAGGGTAGGAAACTTTAAGAGGTGGCGGTATTGACCAAAACACGAAAAAAGTCAAGTAAATATGGGCTCTAAAGTGCATTCCTTAACAGCTATGGGAACTCGTTCAGTTAAACAAAACAAAAAAAAATGGCTCTGAGCACTGTGGAACTTAACATCGGAGGCCATCAGTCCCCTAGAACAGAACTACTTAAACCTAACTAACCTAAGGACTACACACACAACCGTGCTCGAGGCAGGATTCGAACCTGCGATCGTAGCAGTCGCCGGGTCCGGACTGAAGCGCCTAGAACCCCTCGCCCACAGCGGCCGGCTCAGTTAAACAGATGTACGTATTTCAAGTAGCGAACGTGAACAAATGCTCATAGCTGATAAGGTATGCATTTTAAAGACGTTGTTTTCTAGACTATTTGCTAGCAACGATAGTACCGGTAGATGTATTCCTCAGTCAGAGGTATCAGAACGATTTTCGCCGGTCGTTTCCGGACCAGGATTCCTTACCTCAGACTGCTACATTAACCGTTCTTCATTATCTCTGAAAGTTTGTAACATAATCATAGAATCACCCAGCATAGATTAAGGATAGCAGAGGGCCTGTAACACTTCGTTGGGCAACCACAGATGTCACTTCTGTTTAACTAAATCCCGTCAGTTATTATGCTGACGTTTCTTAAAGGAAATCATGAATCCAGTCGCATAACTGAGACACGTAATTTGATTAGAAGCCGCTGATCATCTATAGCAGGGGCAGTCAACCTTCTCTACCTACCGCCAATTTTTGCGTGTGAAAGTAGCAAGATTTTCTAGCCGCCAATCGGTTCCCCAGTAATGCCGATTTATAAAGTAGGGAAGTCCATAAAATTTATAAAGCGAAGTTAAAGCAAGTGAAGTCATATAGTAGTAATTACTTACCATACACTTTATGTTAATATTTTACGAAGACCTAGTGAAAATGTTTTTAGAACCCCTACCGCCTGTTGCCTGCCAAGAAAGCGGGAACGCCCACTAATCGGCGGTAGGGACCAGCTTGACCGAGCTAGAGCCCCGCCGTGCGAAATGTGTGCGTCTTCGACACAGCACCAAAAGATCTACATGTATTGTAGAGGGCAGCCGAAGGGTCAAGCTCCTCACTCGTTCCTGTGAGTCGTGGAGTCCCCGCCATGAAGCTCCACAGCCGTCCTCTGGTGACACGGGGTGCTGCAAGGTTAGTATCTCAAATTTAGTTGCTCCTTAAGAGCCGGCCGCGGTGGTCTCGCGGTTCTAGGCGCGCAGTCCGGAACCGTGCGACTGCTACGGTCGCAGGTTCGAATCCTGCCTCGGGCATGGATGTGTGTGATGTCCTTAGGTTAGTTAGGTTTAAGTAGTTCTAAGTTCTAGGGGACTAATGACCACAGCAGTTGAGTCCCATAGTGCTCAGAGCCATTTGAACCATTTTGCTCCTTAAGGTACTTGCATGAAACTTGACTTTACACTCCCTGCTTTCACTCTTTTGGAGACAAAATTAAATTAAAAGAGGGGGCATTTTCCGATTTTACTGTAATAATTATATTAGTTGACAATTAGTTTCGGTCTTCTGAGCCATTCTCAAGAGATTTAGTACTCCTGTAGAAAACAGAATGTGATATATTACGTCCACAACTTGACATTTGCAAAGCTTGACATTTGTTCAAAGAATAAAGCTAAACACGGAATAAATGGAATAACAATTTCAAATACTATGATTGTTATTTATGTGTATGGTGAAACGTCCCCTTTGAACAATTGTACACTACTGTGCTTATCCTGACACACAACATTTTTAGCGCAACGCAATCTGACTTTCAGAAATCCCTACAAAAGAATGGCCCTGACTAACATTAACCTATACGTTTCACAAATCACTTACCTCACAAAAATCTTGGTTACACGAGCTACTGCAATAAAGCGAGCGCCACTACTGCCAGCTAAATAAAAGATTCAAACTAATGAAGGCACTAACTACTGATAGGAATAGTTAGCAAATGAAAGATATTAATAGAGAACAAACAATGTATTTACCTTAATAATGTTGAAAACTCATAATATACATAACAGATCATTGTATATCTTACAAATTTCCAAATTCCGCCATCTCTCTCCCCACATCCACCACTGCTGGCGGCTCACCTCCAACTGCGCAACGCTACGCGCTGTTCACAGCCAGCTGCCTAACACTACAATGGCGAGTATTACAACAATGCAAAGCAGCCACAGACTGCACACAGCACAGCCAGTGATTTTCATGCAGAGGTGGCGTTACCAATAAAAAAAACCTAAACAGCCTACTTACAATGGTTGCGGAAAGTAAAAACACTAATAAGAAATAAAATAGTAGAAAAATATTTTATCCTGCCTTACCATATACTGGGTGGTTATCATTAAACTGACGGTGTTCTGAGTGCTGCAGTGCAGACTGTATACATCACAGAACGCTGAAACATCGTAGATATGTTTATTAATCAGTGCGCTCATCGAGTATGATGAAAATAGTAATAGATCCACTGTCTACCACCAGGCGAAAATATGCGCTGTAAGCAGTCAGAATGTGATGTCGGTACAGGAGAAGGAAAGGAACGATCAAATACATGATTATGGTGGTTCTGGCAGTGTATTACTATGTGGTCACAAGTTACGACACATGTTCCATAATGGTCTCCCGACTTAGCAACATGCTGCATCCGCAACACGGTACGGTCGACATTTGCTCGTGGCATATCCTGTGTAATGAGAGCGATATGTCGTCCTATGCTATCCTTCAGACTAGGAAAAGTTCGGATGCATTCCTGATAACACGATTTTTCAGATATGCCAATAACCCGAACGTTCAAAAATGGCTCTGAGCACTATGGGACTTAACATCTCAGGTCATCAGTCCCCTAGAACTTAGAACTACTTAAACCTAACTAACCTAAGGACATCACACACATCCATGCCCGAGGCAGGATTCGAACCTGCGACCGTAGCGGTCGCGTGGTTCCAGACTGAAGCGCCTAGAACCACTCGGCCACCAGCGGCCGGCAATAACCCGAAGTCACATGGATTTAGGTCGGAGGATCTGGAAGGTCACACATCTTGAAGTTGCCTGGAGATGATGCAGTCGTTACTGAAGGTTTCCCAAAGCAAATCTTTCACCTCGCAAGCTGCATGTCGTGTCGCCCTACCTTGTATTAAAATGGTGATGTGGGCACAGTTGCATTCTTGCAAAGCTGGAATCACATGTTGCACAAGTAGGTTCTTACAACGCGCGGATATCATTCTTACGCCAGTAAAATTCACATAAAATTTTTTGGACTGTTGACCAGAGAGAATACCCATGACTAAGCTCGAGCACTGGATGGAGAATTTGAGACACGTGCTCCACAGTCGACTATAGCTACAGCAACTTCGTCGACAACCGCCATGGTAATTGGCCGCCTCCCTCTCCCTGCTGCACCACCTACTTCACCAGTCTCTTTAGATACCTTGATCATATTCTTTAGCCCATTTATTAACATGGGGTCTCTTTGCAGTTGTTTCTGTCGGCTATATTCTCGCAATGCAGCGATGCTGTTGATGCCGTTCTAATAAAACAACTTTACCAGCAGGGTGCGATCTTTCTTCTCAATAGCCATTGCGTTTCATATGGAAAACTTCAACCTACTTAACTCTTCACACCAACTGTCACTTCACAAAAGGAATCAGCACTGGTCGCCAATCAACAAACAGCATACTGACGCAAAAATAGGAAACATTTTACACTCTAACTAATTACTGCATGAAATTTTCTTTGGTGGCAGAGAGCGGAACTATTTTTTTTTCAGCCTACTCTGTGAGCGCACCGATTAATGAACAGCGCACCTACGATGTTTCAGCGTCCTGCGTTGTATACAGCCCGCACCGCAGCACTCGGAATACTGTCAGTTTAATTAAGACCACCTGCATTTTAATATTTATTTTTGTTTTATTTCCACACTGTTTTATTTCTTTCAGTTTTTTAACTTTCCTCATCTACACACATAAATATACAGTTATAGCATTTCAAATTATTATTTCACTCGTGAACATTGCAATGCTTGGCAAATGGTAAATTTGTGTGGGAATTGGATATACGTCCTGATCTCCTTCTCCCCCCTCTCTCTGTCCATTACCTCCTCCCCTCTCTCTCTGCCAATATCCTCCTTCACTTAACTCTCTCCACCTCCTTCTCCCTTCTCTCTCTGTCCATCTCATCCTTCCCTCTCTATGTCCATTTCCTCTCCTCCCCTTCTGCTCCTCACCCTCTTCTGTCCACACCCCCCTCTCGCTAACTTTCAGCCTTGTTTATTGTTGTAGCCAACGAAAATTGGAGTTATGTAAAATAAGTGGGTAAATCTGTTAGTATCATTGATATATGGGGTGCGACAGATATCTTTTGTTGCTGGATCTGTGAGGATAGTAATTTCAATAACAGTATTTCGCATAGTTAAATGTGCTGTTGGGTAGGATACAAAGTTAGGCACGACACAAATGCCACACTAGTATTCTAATCATAAGACGATTAGCGATACATCCAACTTCGTGTTTTATATTAATACCGATTGTGCTGAAGAAACCAAAACAGCACTCAGCTGAGTGTACAGTTTTTATTTACAGTTATACATGACTAGGAAGGATATAAACCGGAGAAACAATTTGTTAGTTCATATCCTCTGATACCGTAGCTAAGACTGACTGCGAGACAGAAAACGAAATCGCACATCAAAGCATTATTTGCTCGCAACCTATTTTAACAGACAACCTGTACACGGCTGTTTGAAAAAAAAAACATTGAAGCGCCAAAGAAATTGTTGTAGGCATGCGTATTCAAATACAAAGATATGTGAACAGACAGAATACAGCACAGCGGACGGCAACGCCTAAATACGGTAAGAAAACAAGTGTCTGGCGCAGTTGTCAGGTCGGCTACAGCTGCTACAATGGCAGATTATCGAGATTTAATTGAGTTTGAACATGACGTTATATGCACGAGCAATGGGACACAGCACCTCCGAGGTAGCGATGAAGTGGGGATTTTTCCACCGTCTCGTGAGCGTACCGTGAACATCAGAAATAGAGTAAAACATCAAATCTCCGACCTCGCTGCGGCCGGGAAAAGATCCTGCAAGAATGGGGCCATGCAACCCTTCCCCAAACTGCTGTAGGTTTCAATGCTGGGCCATCAACAAGTGTCAGCGTACGAACCATTCAATGGCGCATCATCGATATGGGCTTTGGGAGCCGAAGACCCACTGGTGTACCCTTGATGACTGCACGACACAAAGCTTTACGCCATGCCTGGGCCCGTCAACACCGACATTGGACTGTTGATGACCGTAAACACGTTGCCTGGCCGGACGAGTCTCGTTTCAAATTGCCTACGGCTGAAGGAGGTGTACGGGCATGGAGACAACCTCAAGAATCCATGGACCCAGCATGTCAGCAGGGGACTAATCCAGCTTGTGGAAGCGCTGTAATGGTGTGGGGCGTGTGCAGTTGGAATGATATGAGAGACCTGATACGCAAAAAGGTGGGAATTTAAGGAGATGGGACCTGGATAAACTGAAAGAACCAGAGGTTGTAGAGAGTTTCAGGGAGAGCACAAGGGAACAATTGACAGGAATGGGGGAAAGAAATACAGTAGAAGAAGAATGGGTAGCTCTGAGGGATGAAGTAGTGAAGGCAGCAGAGGATCAAGTAGGTAAAAAGACGAGGGCTAATAGAAATCCTTGGGTAACAGAAGAAATATTGAATTTAATTGATGAAAGGAGAAAATATAAAAACCCAGTAAATGAAGCAGGCAAAAGGGAATACAAACGTCTCAAAAATGAGATCGACGGAAAGTGCAAAATGGCTAAGCAGGGATGGCTAGAGGACAAATGTAAGGATGTAGAGGGTTGTCTCACTAGGGGTAAGATAGATACTGCCTACAGGAAAATTAAAGAGACATTTGGAGAGAAGAGAATCACCTGTATGAATATCAGGAGTTCAGATGGCAACCCAGTTCTAAGCAAAGAAGGGAAGGCAGAAAGGTGGAAGGAGTGTATAGAGGGTTTATACAAGGGCGATGTACTTGAGGACAATATTATGGAAATGGAAGAGGATGTAGATGAAGATGAAATGGGAGATAAGATACTGCGTGAAGAGTTTGACAGAGCACTGAAAGACCTGAGTCGAAACAAGGCCCCGGGAGTAGACAACATTCCATTAGAACTACTGATGGCCTTGGGAGAGCCAGTCATGACAAAACTCTACCATCTGGTGAGCAAGATGTATGAGACAGGCGAAATACCCACAGACTTCAAGAAGAATATAATAATTCCAATTCCAAAGAAAGCAGGTGTTGACAGATGTGAAAATTACCGAACTATCAGGTTAATAAGTCACAGCTGCAAAATACTAACGCGAATTCTTTACAGACGAATGGAAAAACTGGTAGAAGCAGACCTCGGGGAAGATCAGTTTGGATTCCCTAGAATAGTTGGAACACGTGAGGCAATACTAACCTTACGACTTATCTTAGAAGAAATATTAAGAAAAGGCAAACCTACGTTTCTAGCATTTGTAGACTTAGAGAAAGCTTTTGACAACGTTAACTGGAATACTCTCTTTCAAATTCTGAAGGTGGCAGGGGTAAAATACAGGGAGCGAAAGGCTATTTACAATTTGTACAGAAACCAGATGGCAGTTATAAGAGTCGAGGGACATGGAAGGGAAGCAGTGGTTGGGAAAGGAGTGAGACAGGGTTGTAGCCTCTCCCCGATGTTATTCAATCTGTATATTGAGCAAGCAGTAAAGGAAACAAAAGAAAAATTCGGATTAGGTATTAAAATTCATGGAGAAGAAGTAAAAACTTTGAGGTTCGCCGATGACATTGTAATTCTGTCAGAGACAGCAAAGGACTTGGAAGAGCAGTTGAACGGAATGGACAGTGTCTTGAAAGGAGGATATAAGATGAACATCAACAAAAGCAAAACGAGGATAATGGAATGTAGTCAAATTAAATCGGGTGATGCTGAGGGGATTAGATTAGGAAATGAGACACTTAAAGTAGTAAAGGAGTTTTGCTATTTAGGGAGTAAAATAACTGATGATGGTCGAAGTAGAGAGGATATAAAATGTAGACTGGCAATGGCAAGGAAATCGTTTCTGAAGAAGAGAAATTTGTTAACATCGAGTATAGATTTAAGTGTCAGGAAGTCGTTTCTGAAAGTATTTGTATGGAGTGTAGCCATGTATGGAAGTGAAACATGGACGATAACCAGTTTGGACAAGAAGAGAATAGAAGCTTTCGAAATGTGGTGCTACAGAAGAATGCTGAAGATAAGGTGGGTAGATCACGTAACTAATGAGGAGGTATTGAATAAGATTGTGGAGAAGAGAACTTTGTGACACAACTTGACTAGAAGAAGGGATCGGTTGGTAGGACATATTTTGAGGCATCAAGGGGTCACAAATTTAGCATTGGAGGGCAGCGTGGAGGGTAAAAATCGTAGAGGGAGACCAAGAGATCAATACACTAAGCAGATTCAGAAGGATGTAGGTTGCAGTAGATACTGGGAGATGAAGAAGCTTGCACAGGATAGAGTAGCATGGAGAGCTGCATCAAACCAGTCTCAGGACTGAAGACCACAACAACAACAACAACTCTTCGACCAGTATAATACCTTTGTAAACGTCAAGCTGTCAAACCAACACGACAGTATTTGTGAACTAAGAAGAATAGGAAACATAAATTTAAAGACGCTAACACTAGAATACGTTAGGGACAGTTCTCTATTGCAAATGGTTCAAATGGCTCTAAGCACTATGGGACGTAACATCTGAGGTCATCAGTCCCCTACACTTAGAACTACTTAAACCTAACTACCCTAAGAACAGCACATACATCCATTCCCGAGGCAGGATTCGAACCAGCGACCGTAGGAGCAGCGCGGTTACGGACTGAAGCACCTAAAACCCCTCGGTCACAGCGGCCGGCCTCTATTGCTGGTCGATGTATTTAAAACAGGATTATGTTCACATCATTACATTTATTTTCGTCGAGGCTGTATAAATCACTTGATAATGGCCCAGAATGCTAAAACTAGTTGTGAACAAATAAATACGCAAAAGCGAAAAATGCCACATTCTTTTAATAACCTCACTATTGTGGTTTCAGCTATGAGGAAATTCATGTTATTTTTGTTGCTCGAGATCAAATTCTTCTGTACGGAGTATAGCCCGAGTTGGTGTGTTACGAGTTAAAACGGCATGCCAAACCGGGACTCAAATATGTATTACAAGCATGTGAACAGTCTATGGCGGGTTGAAAATTTGAGTGGGACAGCGAAGTGACTTGGATAGCGCACTGATAACGTGAAATATCTGAGTCTGAGGCCTTATAACTTGACACATACACATACATCCATTTCAGTGCTCCGCTACCACAGTGCTGCATCAGTTACTGCTTACACACAAATTCTTTCTCCTCTCTCTCCTTCAATAGATCTCAAGATGGCTCTCCCCCGTCTTAAAATTTTCCGTGTACTAAATATTCCAAGATCGTTGCGAAATCCCGTATGACCGTAAACAGTCATTTGTAGTCGACACACATTCAACTGCTGAAAGAGATTAATTTCAGAAACCATATCCCTGCAAAATTTAAGTTACAAAATATTATCTGGTGCTACGGCCTAGTGTAGGCTGTCTGCAGTCCTTACAACTGGTATAAATTGTCAAGTGTATAAGCGCGGTCAGCGGGTGACAGTGATGGATGATAGGACGGAGTAATGCAGTGTTTGTTAGGTTGACTATGGAACGAAAGAAAGGGCTATCGTCATTCATTTCTGTTCCTCTCTGGCAAAACACAGTGGTCTGACAAAAAGTCGTATTTCAGGGCTGCCAACAGCTGCTGTTTTTGCGTTAACTAGCACCACCTGATCAACTACATCTATCATGAAATTATTTACAGTAGCCTGCATGGGAACGTTCTTGCTGCGACGTCGAAGTAATACAACGGCCATCCCGCATCACTGCTGTCAAAAGTTAAACATACCGAGCAGTCAACTGTAAAACGACCAGACACAGTTTATCAAACTTCGTACACCGTAGAGACTACTCTTCACATCTACATATGATAGTTAACAAAGAACTATTATACCAGCAGTTAATTAAGAACTATTATATCAGCAGTTCTTGGCGTTTCTGAAGTCTGACTTTCTTTCTAGAGCTGTGATACACCACCTGCACAAAATATAAAACAAAGCAGGCCGCCGAACTTGCTATCCCCTCTAGTCATGAATGGAACAAGTTGCAACAACTAGACAAGGAGTCGGATCGAACTGGAGCGCCGACGCATCCTAATCATGGCGGAAATGATTCACCTGAGACACAAAAGTGACATGACACGAAAGCGACGTATGTTGTTGACGACGTATGTGCCGATTCCTGGAGTACTGACGCAGTCCCAAATGGACGCCACGTCAAAGATACAGTCACCGCTGACGGGAAGCAGCCGTTTTGAGTTACGAACCATGCCTTGTCCAGGCGTGACGTTGAGTTGACCGAAGTTTATTGCGTACCTTCACTAAATCTATCTTGTTTTCTGTTTCAAATTCGCGTTCGGCCATTCTCATTTAGGTTTTCCGTGATTTTCCTAAATCGTTCTGGGCAAATGCCGCGATGGTCCCTTTGAAAGGAGAAGGCAAATTTCGTTTCCCGTCCCTGAAACATTCCGAGCTTGTGCTCCGTCTCTAATGACCTCGACGTCGACGAGACGTTAAACTCTAATCTTCCTTCCATCTATGTTGTTTTCGTGGACAAAAGACATCACACACATTCCTTTGAAGTGGTGTTAACAAACATTAAGGCACACACGCGCTTAATTCTGGTCCTGGTAGCAGAAAAAGCTACATCCATAAAATTTCGGCCAGCAAGACGAGGCTAGGCAAAGGAGTGCAGTTGTTTCTTGTAGGATTGCGTGCCAGTTACCGTTCTTATCCATAACGTCTCCGAAATGAGTTGTGAAAGAGCGCGCACGCCTGTTTGTGTATATGTTGCGTGTATGAATGTATGTGTATGTGTGTGTGTGTAGGATACCAATTATGGTGACTTGATTGAAAGACGTTAATTTCGACACCTGCTTAGCACTGTTGGAGAGCACTGGTGTCTTTCCATCTTTCACTTCGAGATTCATTCGCAACTTAACACAGCACTCAGCTTGCACACTGCACAGTTACACAACAGATGAATCGTACGAAATGGTCGAAGGAAGGCAAAGGCATATATTCTTGCAGCTCTGTTAAGAAATTTTTATCCATTTTAGTATCGACGTACAGTAAAAAAAATGGTTCAAATGGCTCTGAGCACTATGGGACTTAACGTCTATGGTCATCAGTCCCCTAGAACTTAGAACTACTTAAACCTAACTAACCTAAGGACGTCACACAACACCCAGCCATCACGAGGCAGAGAAAATCCCTGACCCCGCCGGGAATCGAACCCGGGAACCCGGGCGTGGGAAGCGAGAACGCTACCGCACGACCACGAGATGCGGGCGACGTACAGTCAAACGTGAGGTAAAAGTTGTGTGTATTTCATCTTTAGGGCTCACGAATCAATGAACCGTGACGTTACGTAACAAATAATTCGCTTGTTTGTTGGGCGACATTATGTACACGAACTTCTTACCCAGTCTGTTGTACAGTACTTCGCGCACCGAGCGAGGTGGCACAGTAGTTAGCACACTGGACTGGCATTCGGGAGGGCGACTGTTCAAACCCGCGTCCGGGCATCCTGATTTCCTTAAAATAGCTTCGGGCAAATGCCGGGATGGTTCCTTCTCAAGCGCACGCCCGACTTTCTCCTCCATCCTTCCCTAATTCTACGGGACCGATGACCTCGCTGTTTGGTCCCCTCTGCCGGAACCACCAACCAATAAGTACTTCGCGCTAGGTGCAGTGGGGCGGCGCGAGTGACAAACACCCGGTGTGTGCGAAATTTAAACGCTGTACAGTCAGTGGGTCATAATGTGATGTCGTCTGCAGAAGGAGATCTCATGCAAAACTTGGTACCTGACGGCGGCACCACAAGTAAAGGCAGTCGCTGCCAAACGCAGCAGTGAATCGGAGAAGTCGGCGTAGACACGCTCCCAGGTGTTTCCTTACGACTTCGCAGTCAGAAAGTTATTTATGTCGGAGCAATCGGAGCAGAGTGCCACTCTGCCTCAGTCCCTACGTAACAGCGCAGCCTCTATGTAACCAGCGACCACTAGTAATCATCGCTACAATGGCAGGTTCTCAAGATTTAAGTGACTTCGAACGTGGTGTTATAGTCGGCGCACGAGCGATGGGACAACGCATCTCCGACGTAGCGATGACGTAGAGATCTTCCGTACCACCATTTCACGATTGTACCGTGAATATCAGGAATCCGGTAAAACATCAAATCGCCGACATCGCTGCGGCCGGAAAAAGATCGTGTAAGAACGGTACCAACGAAGACTGAAGGGAATCCTTTAACGTGACAGATGTGCAAAACTTCCACAAATAGCTCCAGGTTTCAGTGCTAGACCATCAACAAGTGTCAGCATGCGAACCTTCAACGAAACATAATCGATATGGGCTTTCGCAGTCGAAGGCCCACTCGTGTACCCTTGATGACTGTACGACACAAAGCTTTATGATTCGCCTGGGCCCGTCAACACCCACATGGGGCAGTTGATGATTGGAAACATGTTGCCTGGTCGGACGATTCTCGTTTCAAATTGTATCAAGCGGATGGACGTGTACGGGTAAGGCGACAACCTCATGAATCCAAGGCCACTGCACGACAGCAGGGGACTGTATAAGTGGTGGAGGCTCTGTAATGGTGTGGGGTGTATGCAGTTGAAGTAATATGGGACATCTGACACGTCTAGGTACCACTCTGACAGGTGACACGTTCGTAAGCATTCTGTCTGATCACAAGCATCTATTCAAGTCCATTGTACATTCCGACGGACTTGGGCACTTCCAGTAGGACAATGCGACACGCCACACGGCCAGAGAGGTTACAGAGTGGTTCTTCTGAGATTAAACACTTCCGCTGGCCACCAACCTCCCCAGACATGAACATTATCGAGCATATCACCCCCTCCCACTCTTACGGATTTACGGACAACCTTACAGGACGTAGAGTGTCAGTTCCCTCCAGCACTACTTCAGACATTAGTCGAGTCCATGCCATGTCGTGTTGCGGCGCTTCTGCGTGCTTGCAGATATCTACATGGATACTCTGAAAATCACATTTAAGTGTCTGGCAGAGGGTTCATCGAACCACCTTCACAATTCTCTGTTATTCCAATATCCTATAGCGCGCGGAAAGAATGAACACCTATATCTTTCCGCATGAGCTCTGATTTCCCTTATTTTATCGTGGTGATCGTTCCTCCCTATGTAGGTCGGTGTCAACAAAATATTTTCGCTTTCGGAGGAGAAAGTTGGTGATTCGAATTTCGTGAGAAGATTCCGTCGCAACGAAAGACGCGTCTCTTTTAATGATTTCCAGCCCAAATTTTATATCATTTCTGTGAGACTCTCTACCATATTTCGCGATAATACAAAACGTGCTGCCTTTCCTTGAACTTTTTCGATATACTCAGTCAGTCCTATGTGGTAATAACCCCATACCGCGCGGCAGTATTCTAAAAGAGGATGTACAAGCGTAGTGTAGGCAGTCTCCTTAGTAGGTCTCTTACATTTTCTAAGTGTCCTGCCAATAAAACGCAGTCTTTGCTTAGCCTTCGGCACAACATTTTCTATGTGTTCCTTCCAATTTAAGTTGTTCGTAATTGTAATTCCTAGGTATTTAGTTGAATTTACGGCTTTTAGATTAGACTGATTTATCGTGTAACCGAAGTTTAACGAATTCCTTTTAGCTCTCATGTGGATGACCTCACACTTTTCGTTATTTAGGGTCAACTGCCACTTTTCGCACCATTCCGATATTTCTTCTAAATTGTTTTGCAAATTTGTTTTCATCTTCTGATGACTTTATTAGTCGATAAACGACAGCGCCATCTGCAAACAACCTAAGACGGTTGCTCAGATTGTCTCTCAAATCGTTTATATAGGTAAGGAACAGCAAAGGGCCTATAACACTACCTTGGGGAACGCCAGAAATCACTTCTGTTTTACTCGATGGCTTTCTGTCAATTACTACGAACTGTGATCTCTCTGACAGGAAATCACAAATCGAGTCACATAACTGAGGCGATATTCCGTAAAAACGCAATTTCACTACGAGCCGCTTGTGGGCTACAGTATCAAAAGCCTTCCGGAAATCCAGAAATACTGAATCGATCAGAAATACTGAATCCATCTGAAATCCCTTGGCAATAGCACGCAACACTTCATGTGAATAAAGAGCTAGTTGTGTTTCACATGAACGATGTTTTCTAAACCCATGTTGACTGTGTGTCAATAGACAGTTTTCTTCGAGGTAGTTCATAATGTTCGAACACAATATATGTTCTAAAATCCTGCTGCATATCGGTATTAACAATATGGGCCTGTAATTTAGTGGATTACTCCTACTACGTTTCTTGAATATTGGTGTGACCTGTGCAACTTTCCAGTCTTTGGGTACGGATCTTTCGTAGAGCGAACGGATCAGCATACTCCGAAAGAAACCTAATTGGTATACAGTCTGGACCAGAAGACTTGCTTGTATTAAGTGATTTAAGTTGCTTCACTACTCCGAGGATATTTACTTCTATGTTACTCATGTTGGCAGGTGTTCTCGATTCGAATTTTGGAATATTTACTTCGTCTTCTTTTGTGAAGGCGTTTTGGAAGGCTTTGTTTTTTAACTCTGCTGTGGCAGCACTGTCTTCGGTAGTATCTCCATTGCTATCGCGCAGAGAAGGCATTGATTGTTTCTTGCCGTACTTCACATACGACCAGAATCTCTTTAGATTTTGTGCCAGGTTTCGAGACAAAGTTCCGTTATGCAAACTGTTATAGGCATCTCGCACCTATCACAGAGAGATTTGTAACGCTAATCATTTACATAACGGACGAGCGAAGTTACATTGACATCAGACCATGTCTCGTGGGTGCTTTACTTTTTTGTGAGTCAGTGCTGTCACTATTAACTTGCCAGTGAGCACGCCTGTAATTGAAATATTGGCTATGGAACTAATTTTGACCAACATAAGTTGAGTAAAATCGATGAAAATTGCGTAAAGATTGCGCTTCTAAATTTGATGCAATTAGACCACAATAAAAGCTCATTAGTTGTGTTATGGAATAGTGAGAAAAAGAAACAAACAATTTCATAGCGCACGTAATTGCAATCAGAACCCCATATTTCATGTAATACTGAATTTAACAGTGAATATGAATCCCATCGAAAGCAAGTTGGAATTAACGGAAACACAGTAGATGACTTACACGTATCAGCACACTCATTTGACGCTTACGCATATGATTGGGAATCACGGATGTACTGCTACTCGCTACTGTGATGATGATTTTGATCCAGCCAAGAAAGCACAGGAGAAACAAATGCAGTGGCTTTAGTGTAATGCAGCAGAGAAACACCCTGAATATGTTAAATGATGAAAGAGAAGAGCGTTGTAGAGAATTCGAAGTTTTAAACTCATTTAGTAACTATAATAACCATATTGCCTCAGTTCATTTCAGAGGAGCGGATTAGAGGCTATGCGTAAATGATTACACAGGATTTCTATTACATTGTTCGATTTAACTTTTGGACTTAACTGCTGGGATCGGACGTTCATAACGAAATAAGCTGAATAACAGCAAGTAAAATGTCGGTGTATTACTAGCCTGTGTCTTGTTTTCTCGCACAATCTGTTAAGCCCAAGCAATTGTACATCATCAGACCAGTAAGCGCAGATGGTACACCCATAGTGGCTTTTCATACAGACAATCCACAAATTGCCTTAATGTAGTCAGAGTATTCTATCAAAGCCAGAGATCGACTGTAGTGGTTTAATCTTAACGCCGTCTACAGTTTACTTCCAGGGGTACCTATCTGGCTACTGACTTCAGACAGATTTCTTATGATTTATTCTGAACTGTGAATGTTTCGAAGTCTAATATTTTTCGATTTAGATAGTTGTTATTTTCTTTCCAAAAAATTATTAAAATTATGGTGCCCGCTGATACAAATTCGTTTTGTAGGTTGAAACGTCACCTTTGAACAATTACACTTTACTGTCCTTAAACTGATACACAATATTTTTAGCGCAACGCAATCTGACTTTCAATAATCCCTACAAAAGAGTGGCCCTGACTAACATTAACCTATACCTTTCACAAATCACTTACCTCACAAAAATCTTCGTTACTCGAACTACTGCAATACAGCGAGCGCCACTACTGCCAGCTAAATAAAAGATCCAAACTACGGAAGGCACTAACTACTGATAGGCATAGTTAGCAAATGAAAGATTTTAATAGAGAACAAACAATGTATTTACCTTAATAGTGTTGAAAAATCATAATATACATAGCAGTTCATGACATCCAGTCTTACAAATTTCAAAACTTCGCCATGTCTCTCCCCACATCCACCACTGCTGGCGGCTCACCTCCAACTGCTCAACGCTACGCGCTGTTCACATCCATCTGCCCAACACTACAATGGCAGACAACAATGCAAACTAGCCACAGACTGCACACAGCACAGCCAGTGATTTTTCATACAGAGCGCTACGTGGCGTTACCAATAAGAAAACCTAAACAGCCTACTTACAAGGTCACAAACTTGACTGAAGTGTATGCCTACGTTATATCATACAGCGAAACAACCAGGTATTTAGAAAATAGCTGTATTAGCATGTTTTACAACTAATGACTCTTTAACATTCCGTTTCCGTAGCTGACCAATTAGCACACCAGGACGCCATGCGGAGGACAGGGATTCAGCACACAGATCTGCTGGCCGGCCGCGGTGGTCTCGCGGTTCTAGGCGCGCAGTCCGGAACCGCGCGACTGCTACGGTCGCAGGTTCGAATCCTGCCTCGGGCATGGATGTGTGTGATGTCCTTAGGTTAGTTAGGTTTAACTAGTTCTAAGTTCTAGGGGACTGATGACCTAAGATGTTAAGTCCCATAGTGCTCAGAGCCATTTGAACAGATCTGCTGAGATTTTTAGCTGGCCGCGTGATCTGGGAGGCGGTCAAGAGCTTCTCTCCCATGAGGCCACACCATAAACCTCCTAGATCATTTTAATTCCCTGCATCCTAGCATCAAGTTTACCATGGAGGTGGAAAGTGATGGAAAGCTTCCGTTTCTGGATGTTCTGGTGTGCAGAAAGGATGATGGGACACTGGGACACAGTGTTTATCGAAAGCCTACGCACACGGACCGTTACCTGCATGCTTCTAGCTGTCATCCATCGTTCCAGCGTACGGGGGTCCTGCGGACGTTGGCGAGAAGAGCTTATGCCATTTCAGACGGAGAAAGCTTGACACAAGAATTGGACCATCTTAAGGTTGTGTTCAAGCAGAATGGCTATACAGATAAACAGATCCGTCGTGCTTTCCAGTTTGGACCTTCGCCTGAACCACCAGAAGATACCTGCAAATCGGTGGCTTTTCTGCCTTTTGCTGGGAGCATTTCCTCGAAGACAGGAAGAATTCTGAAAAGATACCATATCAAAAGTAGTTTTCGTCCGCCAGCCAAGATTAGAGCGCTCCTTGGCTCTGTAAAGGATAACTTGGGTTTGAGGAAGCCCGGTGTGTACAAGATCCCTTGCCACTGTGGGAAGGCTTATATTGGTCAGACAATCCGGACCATTCAGGACCGATGTGTTGAGCATCAGCGGCACACACGGCTGCTTCAACCTGAGAAATCTGCAGTGGCGGAGCACTGTCTCACCGAGGGACACAGAATGCTCTATGACGAGACACAAATGGTTGCCCCTGCATCTCGCTATTGGGACTGTGTTTTAAAAGAATCCATAGAGAATCGTTTATCTGACAATTTTATTAATAGAGACAAGGGTTATCTTTTAAGTAAGACTTGGGACCCGGTGTTATCTGACATTAAAAAACAACGGTCTGTGTTTCGATCGTCGGAATAAAAATTTTTTAATTTTTGACAGCGATATCTCGGTTTCGCCTATTTCCACCACTGGCAGCGCGGTATATTTATTGCGCTAGAGGGCAGTTACGGCACCTTCTCGCGCACGCTTTGTGGGTCTTCTGCGGCCTATATAGGGGCCGCCGCTTGCGCTAGGAAGTCAGTTCTGGCGAGATCTTGCACCAGCACTCTCACCTGAAGATGGCGGCCAGTTGGACCGCGGAAATATTGTGTCATGAAGACGTTATGATCCGGCTGCATACCCGAGAAGAATATTATCAAGCTCGTGTTAATTTACCCTCTTCTTGGACCTTACAGATTTCGCATGAGGGCAAATTTATACGGCGGTGGCCGCTACGTTTGTGGTTTGTGCATCCCTAGAGTAACCGTAAATGTACAAGGATTACCAGGAGTAAAATTTCATATCTATAAATTAAGGCACAAACTGTGGATGTTCTGCCGCATTTCCCTAGTTTTAGATTTACGAGACCATTATCAGAAACAAGATCGAAGTCAAAATGGGCAGCATGTTAGTGAACAAAATATCAGTAAGAATATAACACTAACCTAAAATTTAATTCTGCTCGCCTCTTATACCCCTCTCTCATCCTTAATATTAATTGAGTCTTCCTTTTAATATTTCCTCTTGCGTCTTGAAGACTTTTTCTCTTTTTTTACTGTGGCTGAGCTGTTCTAGTTGCTTCAGTCCGGAACCGCGCGACTGCTACGGTCGCAGGTTCGAATCCTGCCTTGGGCATGGATGTGTGTGATGTCCTTAGGTTGGTTCGGTTTAAGTAGTTCTAAGTTCTAGAGGAATGATGACCTCAGATGTTAAAGTCCCATAGTGCTCAGAGCCATTTGAACCATTTTTTTCTCTGTGTTTGAGAGTTACTTTTCATATGTAATATCTTTCCGAAAACCATTCATCATCATTTTGAATTCGACAGCCCACTATGGGCTGACAGTGGCCTTTTAAAACGAAATTAGGTTAACATTGCTAACAGTTACTGAAGAAAAGCAATAATTTGTGATTTGTAGATAATTACAGAGCAAGGTACCAGATAAAGAAGTGGCGTGCCGCAAAAAGTCCAGAACCTACGCATGTCATCGGGAGACACGCGAAGTGTGTTTAGGCGACCTGGTGCTTAACATTGTTCTCTGTCAAAGGACGTTTAATGATACGAACAACGGTAAGTGCAGCGTATAGACTGCTCCAAATTGTGCTGGGTATTCAGTTCTGAGTGGGTCCTATCGTCTCACTGGTACCTTGTAATGTTTATTTGACCATACAAGTGACCATGTCATGGCCATTTTACGTTCGCGGATCCAGTGGTAGTTTCCAAGGAGAACGTTGTTTTTTTTTCGGGTAGGTCATGATATTTGAACTCAATATGTGTTCTGTGATTCTATTGAAACTGAAGGATCATATTATTGTGTCCAAACTTTTCTCAGAGGCTGGAACATTCATGGTTGTCGGTCTGTAGAGATGGCCCTAATCCACCGATCGCTGGGGTGTGAACACTACTGTGGCATCCCCCGTTGATGCTGATAGGTAATCCACGACTAGTGTTAAAAATTATTGGGATATCAATCGAGTTTCATGATTTATACGAAATCTTCAAGTACTGTCTCACGTACAATACTGAAACATCAGCCCTCGACGCTGCCGCCGACTCTCGGATGTAGTGCACACCTCGCACCCTTGGGCAGGGCCCCCCTTTGTTCGTGCGATAGATAGTAAGTCTCCCCTGGCCATCAAAAGTTCGGGAACTCAATTTCAGTCCATATAGGAACAGAAATGATGGAACTTCTTCCTTTTCCCACAATCCTTTAGAAAACTGGAACGGATTCCTTGTGAAGAATGTTAAGAAATCTGATTACCGTTAAAAAAATTTAACACATCAGTCACCAGAATCCGTGAGCCTGTAATGGAAGTCGAAGTTTGCAATTTTTCTACTTCCAAAATCACACCTATACTCTGCCATTCACGGTGAAGTGCAGGGCAGAGGGTACTTCTTATTGTACCATATATTAAGGTTTCTTCTCGTTCTAGATGAAACATTGGGAGAATGACTGCTTGTGTGATTATGTGCGAAGTGATAGTTTGTGTGCACGACCTCTGTAAGGCAGTTATGTGAGGGGTTGAAGCATATTCGTAGTTTCTGCCCTGAAACAATGTTCTTGAATATTTTAGAACAATGTAAAATGTTTTAGGATGTTAGGCCTCGTCATGTTCCTCTTCAGTTTCTTCAACACG
Organism: Schistocerca nitens; assembly: GCF_023898315.1. Lineage (NCBI taxonomy): Eukaryota > Metazoa > Arthropoda > Insecta > Orthoptera > Acrididae > Schistocerca > Schistocerca nitens. Next base: position 675,490,900 of record NC_064617.1, on the reverse strand, counting down.
ATCAATGTTTCGATCCCACTGCTGGGACGTTTATTGAGAATCTTTGATAGGTGTCATGTATAATTTCGGCATATGAATTTTTGGTATCTGAATTGACTGTGAGCGAGCAGCGATGTTGCAAGCTGTATCGCAGAAGTTAAGTGAGTATCTATGAGCTGCGGAGGGCGCGGTGGTAGCAGACTCCGTTTAGCTTTGGTAGAGAGTGCAGTCGAAGTTAAGCTGCGTTAGAGTTAGGCTGATCATGTTAAGCAGTGTTAGTGAGGAAGCTACGGAAATATTATGATTCAAATTTAATGTCTCAGTTTATCATTTTGTTCAACCGATCTGATTATGAAAATGATCTGTGAAGGAAGAAATCTAATGGAATGTCAGGTAAATATAGTAATGATGTTACTTTCTTTCCTACTGCTGAGCCATCGAACTAACTTGGTTGTTGTACTGAAAGCTGTTTGATTTGAGAGACAGGAAAGTGTATTGTTTGGATATAGAGAAGTTCATTAAATTTAAAATCTGCCGTGAGCTCTTTTTCTCAATATACAAAAAAAAAAAAACTTAGTGTTGTCATTTTTGTGCGTATTTCATTTTCTTACCAACCTTCCTCTTACAATTCTCTTTAATGGATGATCAAACCAAGTATCTTCGACAAACTGTTCGATTTGCAATTAACAGAGAACTCATTGCACCTCTCGAGTGTCTCTGTGTAGATACAGTAATTTGCAGCTCTAGCATAGCGGCACGCAAGACAGAGCAGTACTGCAAATCGTTATCCAGATTTGCGCAGAAGAGATGTAAGGAGAAATGATTATGATTTTTTTTAGTTATTCAGTCAGGGCCAACATATGTTATTCAGAGACCGTTTTTGTGATCAAATTTTGCAAAGCCATTTACTCTAGGTTTCATGTCCAAGTTAATTATTCAGGCAGTTTATAATGCCCAAAATTCTTGCAGTCAGATTGCTAAATTAGAATACGAAAGTATTCCATTTTCATTACAACAATTAATTACTTTTACAGTTCAGCTTGTCTTTCACATTACGACAATATAAGTTTCATTACGACAGTTCATTTATTATCACAGCGCTAGCTTACAACCAGAAACAGTATACTTCAGGCTTAATTTTTATTTATTTAGATAACTTTCACTTTATTTTCATTTATTTAGATGACTTTCATCTTCTGGTGTCGCGTTCACTTATTAGGAGGGGTTTTGCCGTGCTGAATTACTCCATTCGATGGAAACGGCCACGAAAGCCTGCGGACTTACATAAAAAGCTTGCATGGGCTGTGGAAGTTTGTTTTCTGTCTTTTATAGGCAAACTGCAGATTCCCAGTATTCTACGATTCGGTCTGTGGCTGAAATTTGCCTGCAGTGGAGCCTGTACGGTCGTTCCACTTCCTACCTCCATACATCGGTACTTCCAAATTAGTATGGTCGTGTGGCTCATTAACCTGGTACACAAAAGGAGACCACGTTTTTATCATTTCGTGAAGTGCACATCTTTGCGTTTTTCACATTAAGAGCTATTTGCTAGTAGTTGCACCATTCAGTTATTTAGTCGACATCCATCTGGATGTTATTGCAATTTGTACCGTTTAGAATTTCTGTACAGAAAACTGTATCACCTGTGAAAAGACTGATACTGCCACTAATATTATCCGCTAAGTCACTGATGTATGGCATGAATTATCTCGTTGTACTTCTTCAGTGTCTGTACCTGAGTCTGCAGCCAGGATGAAGTGCTGCGTCCTGCCTGCAAGACAATTGTCGATCTCGTCGCTAAGCTGGGTATATTTCCCGAGGGGTCGAACTTCCTTTCTGAAGGGTCGGCGTGCTACTGAATCCAAAATCTGAAAGTCTAAAATGAAAGAATAAGCTTGGTATCCTCTATCCACGGCGCTGAGGATATCGAGTGATCAGCGCGAACTGAATCTGGTGTAATTAACATTTTCGTATCCAATTCTGGCTTCCAAGGAGAACACTGGTCTCTTTTTTTCAGGTGCCTCATGATGCTTAAACTCGCAATATTTTCTAGTATTCTGCTATAACTGAGTGTTGGCGTAATCCTTTTCAGACTTCTCTCAGTAACAGCAATAATTCTGTCAGAATTTTCCGTTTTGTTTTCTTAACTGAATTGTTGCAGGAAATATCTCTTCAGTAAGCACTCGACGAATATTTATTTAATAAACTCAGGCGCAAGAAAGAAGTTGACTGTTGTGTTTGCGGTGACGTCAAGGGCCGAATGCAGACCGGCTCGCTTGGAGAAGCCAGTGATAGCTTCCTTCCCGTGGCCGTCGCGCATGCGCTGTGTGTCAGAGCGCGGCGTGGTGGGGGGCCACTGAATGGATGCACTTCCTCCAGCCGTGGGACCTCGAGGTGGGCAGCGACTCAGGGAAGTCCTCTTCTGCTACGAGTAACGCAACGGCATTACGTGCGGCCCGTCTTCACTACAGACATCCTCACTGCGTCCGCGGGACGTAGATAGCTTCCTTGTCGGAGGAAGATGGCCCGAGCGCGGGATATTCTGCATCGATGCTGGCTGTTAAACAAGTCCTACGCGTCGTCTCAGAAGCCTCCCAGCGTGGCACTTCTTACACAGTCATTCGGCCTGCCGCTGTAGTCGAGCGGTGCTAGGCGCTTCAGTCCGGAACCGTGCGACTGCTGCGGTCGCAGGATTGACTCCTGCCTCGGGCATGGATGTGTGTGATCTCCTTAGGTTAGTTAGTTTTACGTAGTTCCTCGCTCTAGGGTACTGGTGACCTCAGATGTTAAGTCCCATAGTGTTCAGAGCCATTTGAACCATTTGAACAGTCATTCGTCCTCCTAGTATGGATTCATCTTCCTTCTTGCCTTTCGCCGGTGAGTACAAAAATCTTGTAGCCCCATTTTACGTCCATCTTACTTATTTCTTATCTCGTGGTCCAGTAATATTCACAAATCACGAAAAAGGATCTTTAACAAGTTGAGATCATTTTTCGGACTAGATAATGAGCAAAGAAGTGTTCTGATCAAATTACACTGTGTGATCAAAAGTATCCAGATACACGTAAGTTGATATTGAGATGGGGTGTCTCTACCCTTAGCCTTTATGACGGCGTGAACTCGGCTGGTTACACTTTCAATGAGGGTGTCAGAAACCAGAGAAGGTACTGATGTTGTACGCTAGGCTCTGGAGAACAGTAGACATCCTAACTCATCCGAAAGCTTTTCCATTAAGCTCAAGTCGGGACTCCGGGCAAGTCACTCCATTGCAGGAATTATATTGTCCACAGACCATTGCCTCACAGATACTGCTTCATGACAGAGTGCATTTTCATACCGATACAAATATACCTAGTTTGCAAAATATTCTTTACTGTACTCAATACACAATGCTGTAAGATCTGTTGGTATCCTGCGTTTAGTTGTTCTCAAGTTCAATAAGGGGACCACACACTAACCACGAAAATCAACCCCGTACCCTAATACCACCTTCTTCGTGCTTCATTGTTGGAATCACACATCAGGGCAGGTAACGTGATCCAACCATTCGCAAACCTAAACATCGCCAATAGATTTTCACAGGGTTCAGCGTGACTCGTCAATCCAAATCACTCGTGTCCAGTCACCCACTGTCCGTGGAGTCCCCTTTTACACCACTTCAAGCGTCGCTTAGCAGTGATTACAGAAATGTGTGGCCTATGGGGGCACGATCGACCATTGTATTCCATTCTTTTTAACTCGCTACGCACAGTCATTGTTCCAGCTGGACTGATGGTAGCACTTCTGAACTCACCAGTGATTCATTGCGCTGATTTAATGCTATTTTTTATAACAATCCTCCTGAAGGCTCAGTGGTCCCTGCCGGTGAGTCATGATGTCTGACAGGTCATAGTTTAGCCATGATAGTTCCTTCGTTTTTCCACTTCACATTCAGATCACCAACAGCCAATTTCACAGCTTTAGAACGGTTGAGAAGTGCTTGATGAAACCATTACTCAGGTGACATCATATGATTGATTTACGTTCAGTGTCACTAAACTCTCCTCGCCCATCCTTACTTACGTCGTGAATCACAGTAGAGCAGCGATTAGTAGTCTAACAACAATTTATTTCATAGTCACAGAACATACAATACAACATGTCAAAGATACACTGTCCTAAGAGTAAACAAACAATCTCTCAAAAAAAAAAAAAAAAAGGGTCAAATGGCTCTGAGCACTATGGGACTCAACTTCTGAGGTCATTAGTCCCCTAGAACTTAGAACTAGTTAAACCTAACTAACCTAAGGACATCACACACATCCATGCCCGAGGCAGGATTCGAACCTGCGACCGTAGCGGTCACGCAGCTCCAGACTGTAGCGCCTAGAACCGCACGGCCACTCCGGCCGGCAGTTTAGTGGTCTGGAATAAATGCGATCATCTTTAAGACTTGATTTTTTGAAGTTTTGTGGTTCAAATGGTTAAAATGGCTCTGAGCACTATGGGACTTAACTGCTGTGGTCATCAGTCCCCTAGAACTTAGAACTACTTAAACCTAACTAACCTAAGGACATCACACACATCCATGCCCGAGGCAGGATTCGAACCTGCGACCGTAGCGGCCTCGCGGTTCCAGACTGCAGCGCCTAGAACCGCACGGCCACCTCGGCCGGCTAAACAATCTCTCACTTGTCCGAATTACATCAGTCTGTGACATCCTTCCCACCCTGGTCGACCTCCAAAGGTACTGCCAGCTGCACAGGACGACTAATGATGTGACGTTCTTGTGTCCGGAGTGCTATCGTTCTTATCCTGCCGTCTCCCCCTGGTAGTACCTTTTCTATCCTGGCCTTCTTCCACATATGTCGCGGACGAAGGTCCTCTTGGATTAGCACGATGTCGCCAGGGCGAATGGAGATGACTCGTTCCGATGGGCGTTTAACTTCATGGTAGTTCCGGAGCTCCAATAGGTATTCTTTAATCCAACGGTTCCAAAAACTGTCGCAGAGTTGCTGTCTCTGTCGGAATTCCTTTGCTAAATTTGTGTTCGCTGAAGGCTCTGGTCCCGTCGGAATAGTCGTAAGTTTTTCTCCAATCAGAAAATGGGAAGGTGTGAGTTCATTAGAATCATCTCCTGGTGTGATGGGCCTGGAGTTCGCCGCGGCTTCAATACTGATCAAGGTGGTATTCAGTTGTTCCTCTGTGAGCTTTGCGAGTCCGAATACCTTCCGTAGGCAACGCTTCTCTACTGACAATACTCCAGCCTCATTTTATACTGGAGGGCATGCCTCTCTTGACAGCTAATAGGCAATTCTCATTACATAGCGGCAACCAGATATTTTTGATCAGATAGTGTACATCGTTCAGCATTGGAATCGCTTATGTAACCTTCTTTGTCGCGGATGACGTTCGTAGCGATTCGCAAGACGACGAACCGCGTCGGGTATCCTTGTCTGTCTCGTAACACACGGAGATTAGTCTAAGAGAAATACAAGCCGCGTGCTTTGTCCTCTCAGCCCAGCTGGTAAAGTGATGCACTTGTTTAAACAGTGAACTAAGTTCGCGATAAATGAGATTCAGAGACTTCAGGCAAGCTTTTGAACACTTTCCATAAAAAGGTCTACCTGTAACACCATAGCTCTAATGCTGTACTGATTTATTTTGCTTTTGTTTCATTTAATGTTACATTTCTGTGCTTCTGTAAATGTGTTTGTTTGAATAGGTAACACAAAACTGTATACTCCTTTCTTTGTTAAAACTTTGATGTCATGATTTGATTGTATGCTGTGTAGCATATCTCTCGTTTAAATGCTTTGACCCATTTGGAGGGAACAAAACTTACTGTATATAATTGTAATTTTGTGTGAATAATTTTTTGTAGAAATGTCTATATGTGCAAATGTTCTGTTTTGTTTAAAATGGTTGTTTACTGTTATGTAAATTGCTGATCCTCACTTAGGGCTCTTAGTATTCTGTGTATAAGAGGTGTAGTGGTTCCCCTCGGGAACGGAACTGTGTAGCGCGCGCAAATTGTGGTTGGCTTAGGTGGAAAAGGTGGAACTGATAGTCAGTCGGAGACGAGCCAGCAGTCGGAGGCGAGCTACGAGTCGGGGACGAGCCAGCAGTCGGGGACGAGCTACGAGTCCGTGCACTGCCATGTAAAAGATGCATTTTGTGCTGGTTCCGAGAGAGGCTTTTCCTGTTACTTTCCAATGCCTCGGATGGATGGATAAATAGCTGGAACTATCCTGGAATTTGTATCTGTCGTCGCCACCAAGAAATGATCGAGTCCAGCAATTCTGCCTGCAATTCCACCTACCAACATGCAGTTGCCACCACATTGCGCAATCACTGTAACGTAATACTATAATGATGTACAGTGAAGGATCAGCTTAATGGATGTGCTAATGTGCTGAAATATAAGGTAATTTATATCTGAATTTATGTACCTACCTTGACTTTTCTCCTCATCATAACACCTCTCAGGTTCCTTTCCGTTTGAACTAAAGTGATTACCGAGTGTCCTTACTGAAAGTACGTTAAAACCCAGTTTTCTAATTAAAGCCTCTTGAACTTAGTAAAAAGAAAATTAAAGTTAATGTGGCAAGAGAGTGGGTTAAAGTTAATGATGCTTGCTGAAAATAATTTTCTTATTAAAAATGCTTATTAATGTGTTGTTGCCAACTTCAAAGTAAAAGTTCTTAAGACTGAGGCTTATAAAGTTTTGCTTAGTAAATGATCACATTACTGCCTGTTGTAAATCGCAGAAAGTGATTTAGTATCTTACCTAAGTGTTAATTTTATGTCTCATGGTAGTAAAAGTGGAAAATTGCATAGTAGGAAATTATATGTTCATGATTACTAAGTGTTTGTCTCTCTTGTGTGCATATTAACAGTATAAAGACCACTCAGTTTGTGTAATCCCTGAAAGTGATAGTGTTTTTCTGTACCTGTTATAATTTTGCAAATAGCTAGTGCTGCTCCAACTGTTAGTTTCACTCTTACCGTAAACATACGACTGTGTCAGAGTTCATTGCACTCGCGTGTGGCCAAGTATAGGTTGTGTTTACCCATTAGAGTTACTAATAACTATTTTCTTGAACGAGAATGTTAATCATTCTCTTGCCTAGTTAGGCTGGCGACCGTTTTTCTTTATCAATTAAACAGTGCAGATAGGCAAAATAATGTTTGTTACTTTTCGAATATTTACGTAATTCTGACTTTCACTTCCGATAAGCCACTCCCATTAGGAATAACACGGTCAACACAACAAAATTCCTCTCAGAGGGTAACACTGCTCTGTTGCTTTATACCATAATTGCTATAACAAAATAATTCTGTTTGGCAAACTGACTCCTACTTTAAGGTTATGGTATAGCAGTAGCAGAACGGGAGTGTTATAGGTGGCTTTTCCGTGACAGGACTATTTGTTCTGTTGGGGCATACTACGTAATGAACCAAACTTGGTATTTCATAGTATAAGCTACGTAAATACGCTGTTGTAGTGTTATATACCGATTCATCCATCATCCTTTTCCAAGGAGAGGTAGTGCTCCATCTAAAATGACATCTATGTTGGACGGACATTATGCTCTAAACATTCATAGCCAAACACAGAGAATGAAATTCCAAAATTTTCTGCGTCATTGGGAAATCATATCATTTGCGTCTCATGGTCTTCACTGCACAGCTCTACACATTTTTTGAGTGCAGGGATAGATACACTGACAAGCCAGAACAATATGACCACCCAACCACTAGCGATAAAAACCCGTCCAGGTGACAGCAGCGTCACCTCGCAACGAATGACTGCTAGTCAGACACACGCACGGTGCGTGTAGCGTCAGTGAGCGTGCTGTCCGTCTGTAGAATGGGGAAGGCGCGAGATTTATCTGAGCTTCACCGAGGCAGATTGCGATGGTCCGGAGGCTCGGCACGAGCATTTCGGAAACTGCACCACTTGTCAGGTGTTCGAGGTGTTCTATGGTGAATGCCTTCCACGCGTGGTGAAACCAAGGTGAAACTAGACGTCTTTGGGTTGGGAGGTCACTCCTCATTACCTCTCACGTTGGGTAGACTGGTACGAGAGGACATTCCGATAAATGTGGAGGAACTAACGTCAGTAGAAGTGTGACTGAACACACAGTGCACCAAACACTCCCAAAGATGGGCCTCCGCAGCCGACGACCCATGCATGTCCCAATGTTAACAACACGACATCGGCAACTACGACTGAAATGGACACCTGATCATCGGCACGCGACGTTGGCGCAGTGGCAGAGCGTCGCATGGTCTGATGAATCCCGATACCTTCTTGATCATGCCGATGGGAGGCCTTGAATCCTTCGTCTTCCTGGCGAAAAGTTTGTTGACACCTGTACTGGTGGCGGGTCCATTATGCTCTGGTGAACATTGAAGTGGGCGTCCGTGGGTCCAGTGGAGCTCTTGCAAGGCACCTTGACAGCCAAGGAGTATATTACACTGGTTGCAGACCACATACACCTCTTCAGGACGATCATGTTTACCGACGGGTGTGGCAGTTTTCAACAAGATAATGCGCTATGTCACAAGGCCAAGAGTGTGATGGAGTGGTTCGAGGAAGCAGTGGAGAGTTCCAGTTGACGTGCTGGCCTTCCCACTCACCGGATCTGAACCAAACCGAACACATCTGGGATGTAATTGAACGCGGCGTCAGAGTTCATCGTCCCCTCCCCGGAATGACTTGTGACTTGTGTCGCAGACCTACCAAGCCCCTGTTGCTTCCATGCCACGACCCGTCGCCGCTGTTATCCGTCCCAAAGATGGATATAAGGGCTTTGAGGAATGTGGTCATAATGCTCTGGCTGATCATTGTACGTAATGTGTGTTTCGTCAGGCACAGTGAGATCTCTACACATTTAATGATATAAAATGTGGACTCGTCGTTGAAAATTATACAAAGGTCAGTCTTCTTGGCAGGTTGTGTTCAAGGATAAATCGGCTCCTTTCATTCGCAACTGTGTGGGGTCAGTTTCGTCCAATTTCCTGGGAAATTGGACGAAATTCTGAGCCGCCCAGCAGTTGGATGCAACTCCTCCTGTCTAGATTCCTCTGTCAATAAAATTCTTGAAAAACCACCGCCTGGAGTCCTCTCCAGTGATCGCCATTTCCACAAACATTTAAACTACCAGCGTTTTTGCAGGCTCTAATTACAGGGAACGGAAAAAAATGTCGAAAACAAAAAACACAACACATTACCATACCTAATACGGTTAGGAAACCCGTTGGCATTCAGAACAACTAACAGTAGTCTAGAAGTAGATAAATATTGATCCTGTATGATTTTCAAGTGACTCTTATACCATTCTAGCTGCAAAATAGAGACATGTTTAGGTAACGTTGATGGAAGTGGATAGTGATAACCTATCCTTATCTCTAACGTAAAACAGAAAAGCTCAATAACACTGAGATCTGATGACTCTAGTTGCCAGGAAGTATGTAACACTTCATGCTCGTGATGAAAAAACTAGACGTGCACTATGCGAGCTGTGTGAATAGGGGCCCTGTCGTCTTGGTACACTGCATCACCATTCCGGAGCAAACATTGTGCCATGGGATGGACCTAATGGAAGGAAGGAATGAAGATTGGGTATAACGTCCCGTAAACATGGAAATCATTACAGACGGAGTACAAGTTCGGATTGTGTCAAAGATGAGGGATGAAATCGGCCTTGCCATTTGAAAGGAACCATCCGGCATTTCCTGGAGTGGTTTAGGCAATTACGGAACACCTTTAGCTGGATGGCCTGACGCGGGTTTTAACCGTCGTCCTACCGTATGCGAGTCCACTGTGCTAACCACTGCTCCACCTCTCTCGGTGGGATGGACCTGATAATCGAAAATGACCAAAATGGTCACATAATCCTTGGCAGTAACGTGACATTTTAGAGTAACCATGGGGCTTATGGAATACCAAAATCGTCACCGAACCCCCGCCATATTTCCATCCTGGGACGTAAACTCGGCCAAAAGTTGGAAGTGTTGTGCTACAAGATTTATCCACCCAAATGACTTCCTTCAATTGCTCCGAAGTGCGGGAGGTACAGCTTCGGTACCATGCAGGAATTTCCATCACTGGTGAGTGATTTTGGATTATAGCTCGCCCTGCGGTTCCCTACTTCTCGAAATCCCTTCGAGATGTTTTGGTGCCGACTGGCTTCGCGAGTGCGACATTCAGTTCTGCAGTGAATTTTGCGGCTATCTTTCCCTTCAACGACCGTCAACCATGATCATCAACACTCAATCATTCAACATCGTTCGCTTTGTAACTTGGGGATGGTGCTTTTTTGCTTTCACTGTATGTGATATAAATCTTCAGTATGGTACCTCTTAAAACCCCGAACATTTCGGCTGCCTTGCTCACGGAAGCTCTCACCATTCGAGCACCAACACATTGTCCCTTCGAATTCACTTAAGTACTACATAATACACTCAAAACTACTCAGTACACTGTTTTGACCACGACTGACATTTGCAACCTATTGAGGACATGGTATAGATTCCTTTATTGGTCCAGTTCAACAGCGCACCCTGCAGGCTTTATCCATTTATGTTCCAGTATGTGTATGCATTTCTCACGGTGTTTCCATATCTTTATCCAAGATCTGTGTTCATATGCGGATTTACAGCCTGGGGCATCGAATACTCTTCCCTTATTTGTATCACAAAGTTCCGTTTGATAAGGTGCTGTAAGCCAGCAAAATGGTTCAAATGGCTCTAAGCACTATGGGACTTAACTGCTGTGGTCATCAATCCCCTAGAACTTAGAACTACTTAAACCTAACTCACCTAAGGACATAACACACATCCATGCGCGAGGCAGGATTCGAACCTGCGACCGTAGCGGCCGCGCGGTTCCAGACTGTAGCGCCCAGAACCGCTGTAAGCCAGCAGCTCGTGTGTTAAATTTGGGCTATTTTAAAATGTCTAACCTGAAATGTGCCTTTCACACAAGATTTTTTGACCCACCTATTTATATGGTCAATATATAAATAACTTAAGGAGTAAAGATAACAAGTCACCGAAGAATGGAGGCGCTAAGTCATCGAAAGGCACGTAAATAAGACTTAAGGCCTTCGTTTGCTGGTTTTCGCAGGAATTATTCTTCAGTGCTATACAGTACATACACACACACACACACACACACACACACACACACACACCTATATGGCTGCATTGCCCTGTCTGTCTACATTTTGCCAGCACATACTGCATGTAAACTATTCTGATTGATTCACCTCTACAGAAAACCGATATAGGATTTGTGGATCTCCCTTGATGCAAACACTCTGTTATGCTCAAGCTAGTTCCAATGACTATTCGCCATCATCTGTTACGTTTTTATCCTGAAATACATTAAGTATTGATTGTCAAATACAGGGCAGCTATTACTTTTCAATGTTCCGAAATGCTAGCCGTACTCGCTTCTAAAATTTCTAGTTATTCGGTGTATAGCTCATGTACAACTTGACTGTTGTATGTCATTACGTGCCTTTTGTTATTTATAGTTAGCCGATTTTATGCATCTTGTTTTATGGAAGTCCGTGTGTGTATTCTAAAATTTTTGTGGCTTTTTCTGTATTTTGTTGTTTATTTTGTCTACTGTCTATGCATTGTAGCCATTCTCGAGTTCGATTTGCTTCATTACATTCAATTCTTTTCTGTACCCGTGTGTGTACATAAGTTGGTATGTTTATGAGTTACTCCTGTGTAGTGTGAACTATTTCTTGTTCTTCTTGAGTACGATGAGATCTAAGGAAGCATGTATTTCATTTACTGTTTTTCGAATGGTGAACAGAATTTTTGGATGAGTAGTTTTTGTGTTATCATGTAGCTCTTTTGTGAAGATGTGTGGTTCATCTGCTAGGCAAAATACATCTACACATTGCTGCCAGTATTTCATTTTGTATTGCTTTGGTATCTCCACAAATATCTGGTGAAATCCGGTTTCGCAGGACAGAGCGGATCAGAATAAGGTTGTGGAAAGAGACCAAGATCAGTTACTGTTAGTTACACAAGAACACACAACTTTATTTCTCGAAAACACAATGGACAGTTTTCTTTTTAAAACAACAAGGATCAATTCACGGCTGAGGGCCGAAGTAACTTCTCAATAATAAGGTTTAAATAATTACTTTTAAAAGACCAGGATTTAAAAAAACGGCTGAACGCCTTACTTAAGTAAAATCCTTAAATATTTCCATTTAAGGCACAAGAATTTAGAAAAGCAGCTGAAGGCCTTACTTAAGTAAAATTAAAGTATCTTTTTGGCTAAAGACCCGAATAATATTTCAGATCAAAGAAAGGAAATTCTTTAAAAGGCAAGCATTTACCAATTTTGGCTGAAAGCCATATTAAGGAAAATTTGAATTAATTCCTTGGCTGAAAGCCCAATAATATTTCAAAATAATAAAAAGCAACCTTTAAAGAAAAGCATTTACACAATACAACAAAAAAACCATCTTAAGAAAACTTGAAATATCTTAACGGCTAAAGGCCCAAACAATTATTCAAAATAATTAAAGACAAACCTCAAGATAACCATTTACACAGTACGGCTGAAGGCCATTTTAAGAATTCAAGATAATTGAAGAGAAACCATACAGACAGGAATGTACACATTACGGCTGAAAGCCACAAATTTTAAAACAAACGCGGCTGAAGGCCTCAATGCAGAGCAAACAAGAATTTTAAATAAAACACGGCTGAATGCCTAATCTTAAAATGCTTCACATAAGGTTGGGCTGAAGGCCATATACTGAACATAGACAAAATTAATACACAGCTGAAGGCCTGGCACAGTACTTGCGACAAAAGAAAATCACAAACAACAGAACAGTGGTGCTCACAAGGGAACCTCCCCATCGCACCCCCCTCAGATTTAGTTATAAGTTGGCATAGTGGATAGGCCTTGAAAAACTGAACACAGATCAATCGAGAAAACAGGAAGAAGTTCTGTGGAACTATGAAAAAATAAGCAAAATATACCAACTGATTAGTCCATACGTATGATATACAACAACAAGGCTCACGTGAGCCCAGGAGCGCCGTGGTCCCGTGGTTAGAGTAAGCAGCTGCGGACCGAGAGGTCCTTGGTTCAAACCTACCCTTGGGTGAAAAGTTTAACTTATTATTTTCAGTTTATGTAACAAACGCTTATATTTTCATCAATTTTTGGGAGTGATTATCAAATCCACAAGAAAATCTAAATCGGGCAAGGTAGAAGAATCTTTTTAGCCATTCGCCAAGTGTACAAGTTAGGTGGGTAGACAACATATTCCTGTCATGTGACACACATGCCGTCACCAGTGTCGTATAGAATATATCAGACGTGTTTTCCTGACCGAGCGAGGTGGCGCAGTGGTTAGCACACTGGACTCGCATTCGGGAGGACGACGGTTCAATCCCATCTCCGGCCATTCTGATTTAGGTTTTCCGTGATTTCCCTAAATCGTTTCAGGCGAATGCCGGGATGGTTCCTTTGAAAGGGCAGGGCCGATTTCCTTCCCAATCCTTCCCTAACCCGAGCTTGCGCTCCGTCTCTAATGACCTCGTTGTCGACGGGACGTTAAACACTAACCACCACCACGTGTTTTCCTGTGGAGGAATCGGTTGACCTATAACCTTGCGATCAAATGTTTTCGGTTCCCATTGGAGAGGCACGTCCTTTCGTCTACTAATCGCACGGTTTTGCGGTACGGTCGCAAAACACAGACACTAAACTTATTACAGTGAACAGAGGCATCAATGAACGAACGGACAGATCATAACTTTGCGAAAATAAAGATACTAAAATTTTCAGTCGAGGGAAGACTTGAACCTACGACCCCTCATTTCGCAGCTTCTCACGCTAACCACGGGACCACGGCGCTCCTTGAGTCCTATACTCATTGATGTTGCATATCTTCGCATGGACTACTCAGTTTGTATATTTTACTAATTTTTTTCATAGTTCCACACAACTTCTTCCTGTTTTCTCGATTGATCTGTGTTTAGTTTTTCAAGGCCTATCCACTGTGCCAACTTATAACTAAATCTGAGGGGGGTGCGATGGGGAGGTTCCCTTGTCAGAAGTGTTCCAAGGGTCGGCCTGGGGAGGAAACTCTAACAACAGTTTAGGTGAGACAGGCAGCCAAGCGTAATACTAAATAATCGGATGGCAACACAACCTAATCAATTCCCTTCCGCCGACCAACGGCACGACAACGGAAAATATCAGCGAGGACGAAGATACCAGCAGCTCTGTCCCCACCGACCAACTGCCTACTCCAGTAAGCAGACAGCATTCATTACTGCTCAGTGCAAATTACAGAAACTACACACAATTACACGTAAACACTTGCACCAAGAACTCCGACAATGCTAAAACGAATCAATGTGGAACAAAAAGGAGAAATCACAAGTCTACACACCCAGAGTTTCCATTAGCGATCGGCGGCCAAATACACGTCGCCCGATGAGAAGACAGACCGAACGACCAACCAACCAGCGGTCGTTCCCGCTCCAGTCTCCTTCCGTCGGACAGTGCACGTGTGTCGCAAGCGGTCGGCGAGTACTGGCTGTCCGGACCTCACTGGCGCTGCGTCCCCGACTCAACTCCAGACACACGACGACCCGGAAATACTAGCTGTCGCTCCAGAGATGGTACGACAGTGCACTTATCGATAAGCGCTACTGCCTCACTCACGGGCAAGGAAAGCCAGCAACCTAGTGACGCCAGTAAATCGAATTAAAAGAAACACGAGGCGACAGAACCACAAAAACAAAATGACGAGCAAACAACGACATGACCGCGAGCCACGCACGACTCATCCGGTGTTCTGCGTGACCGATAAAATTGTTGGCCTAGACGACAGTGATTGGTGATCCCATGGGTAGTTCATCTCGTTATAAGTTTTGGTCTGTGATGAATCTGAGAGCAGCTGACATATCTGTAGCAACGATTATGGCTGTTGATTGAATGGTGGCTAGGAGCATTTATGAAACTGACCACAGGTCATACATGAATATATTGTTTATGAACTTTAGCTAATGATTTCGGAATGGGAGTCCTGGAATTTTATTTGTGTCCTTTTCTTTAGTCTGTGCATGTAAATTAGTATGAGAAACATTCCGATTTGTGCAGGGTACTACGCTACTACAGTGATCTGTGAATGTCGAATAAGTGGACTGAAGAGGGTCATCTTAAAAACAACAGTATGGCCACAGCATGAATTGATCCCCCATCTTGGTTCCATACTCTTTATGAACCTACAGCTACAGACCTTTCTGGTTTCACCAAATCGTTCATTCTTCTTTAAGGAAGTGGAAATAAACAGTATATGCCATTTTTACGAGAAGCTGAATTTAACTTCGTGAAAATATCTCACTGCAGCAAAAATAAAAAACCTTTTCTTTTAATGATTACTACGCCAGCTCCCTTATTCTATCCGTGAATTCCTTCCCCTATTTCGCTATATTACAAAACGAACTGCCCTTTTCTCCATCATTCCTATCTGGCAATGACCCTGCACCATGCAGGAACACAGCAGAAGAGTACTTTTTTGAGTACTCACGTGGAGGATTACATACTTTTTATCGTTGAGGATCAAGTACCACTTTTCGCACCGTACAGATTCCTTTTCTAAATGATTTTTCAATTGGTTTTTTCTTCTGATATCTTTACTAGATGGTCAGCGTCAGTATCATCAGTGAACCATCGAAGTAGGCCGCTCAGATTGTCTCCTAAATCGTTTATGCAGAGTGTTTCCGTGATGCTGTTACAAACTTTCAGGCATGATCGAGAAGGGTAAACGTATCAATCTGAAGTAAGGGACTCTAGTCTGGAAACGACCAAGTCGGAAGTTGTAAGTGAGACTTGTTCTGAATCTTATATTTCCTGGTGCTGTTGTTACTAAGATCGCTAGGGTAGGAAACTTTAAGAGGTGGCGATATTGACCAAAACACGAAAAAAGTCAAGTAAATATGGGCTCTAAAGTGCATTCCTTAAGAGCTAAGGGGACTCGTTGAGTTAAACAAAACAAAAAAAATGGCTCTGAGCACTATGGAACTTAACATCGGAGGCCATCAGTCCCCTAGAACAGAACTACTTAAACCTAACTAACCAAAGGACTACACACACATCCGTGCCCGAGGCAGGATTCGAACCTGCGATCGTAGCAGTCGCCGGGTCCGGACTGAAGCGCCTAGAACCCCTCGCTCACAGCGGCCGGCTCAGTTAAACAGATGTACGTATTTCAAGTAGCGAACGTGAAAAAATGGTCATAGCTGTTAAGGTATGCATTTTAAAGACGTTGTTTTCTAGACTTTTTGCTAGCAACGATAGTACCGGTAGATGTATTCCTCAGTCAGAGGTATCAGAACGATTTTCGCCGGTCGTTTCCGGACCAGGATTCCTTACCTCAGACTGCTACATTAACCGTTCTTCATTATCTCTGAAAGTTTGTAACATAATCATAGAATCACCCAGCATAGATTAAGGATAGCAGAGGGCCTGTAACACTTCGTTGGGCAACCACAGATGTCACTTCTGTTTAACTACATCCCGTCAGTTATTATGCTGACGTTTCTTAAAGGAAATCATGAATCCAGTCGCATAACTGAGACACGTAATTTGATTAGAAGCCGCTGATCATCTATAGCAGCGGCGGTCAACCTTCTCTACCTACCGCCAATTTTTGCGTGTGAAAGTAGCAAGATTTTCTAGCCGCCAATCGGTTCCCCAGTAATGCCGATTTATAAAGTAGGGAAGTCCATAAAATTTATAAAGCGAAGTTAAAGCAAGTGAAGTCATATAGTAGTAATTGCTTACCATACACTTTATGTTAATATTTTACGAAAACCTAGTGAAAATGTTTTTAGAACCCCTACCGCCTGTTGCCTACCAAGAAAGCGGGAACGCCCACTAATCGGCGGTAGGGACCAGCTTGACCGAGCTAGAGCCCCGCCGTGCGAAATGTGTGCGTCTTCGACACAGCACAAGTATTGTAGAGGGCAGCCGAAGGGTCAAGCTCCTCACTCGTTCCTGTGAGTCGTGGAGTCCCCGCCATGAAGCTCCACAGCCGTCCTCTGGTGACACGGGGTGCTGCAAGGTTAGTATCTCAAATTTAGTTGCTCCTTAAGGTTCTTGCATGAAACCTGACGTTACATTCCCTGCTTTCACTCTTTTGGAGACTAAATTAAATTAAAAGAAGGGGCATTTTCCGATTTTACTGTAATAATTATATTAGTTGACAATTAGTTTCTGTCTTCTGAGCCATTCTCAAGAGATTTAGTACTCCTGTAGAAAACAGAATGTGATATATTACGTCAACAACTTGACATTTGCAAAGCTTGACATTTGTTCAAAGAATAAAGCTAAACACGGAATAAATGGAATAACAATTTCAAATACTGTGATTGTTATTTATGTGTATGGTTGCGGAAAGTAAAAACACTAATAAGAAATAAAATAGTAGGAAAGTATTTTATCCTGCCTTACCATATACTGGGTGGTTATAATTAAACTGACGGTGTTCTGAGTGCTGCAGTGCGGACTGTATACATCACAGAACGCTGAAACATCGTAGATATGTTTATTAATCAGTGCGCTCACCGAGTATGATGAAAATAGTAATAGTTCCACTGTCTACCACCAGGCGAAAATATGCGCTGTAAGCAGTCAGAATGTGATGTCGGTACAGGAGAAGGAAAGGAACGATCAAATACATGATTATGGTGGTTCTGGCAGTGTATTACTATGTGGTCACAAGTTACGACACATGTTCCATAATGGTCTCCCCGACTTAGCAACATGCTGCATCCGCAACACGGTACGGTCGACATTTGCTCGTGGCATATCCTGTGTAATGAGAGCGATATGTCGTCGTATGCTATCCTTCAGACTAGGAAAAGTTCGGATGCATTCCTGATAACACGATTTTTCAGATATGCCAATAACCCGAACGTTCAAAAATGGCTCTGAGCACTATGGGACTTAACATCTCAGGTCATCAGTCCCCTAGAACTTAGAACTACTTAAACCTAACTAACCTAAGGACATCACACACATCCATGCCCGAGGCAGGATTCGAACCTGCGACCGTAGCGGTCGCGTGGTTCCAGACTGAAGCGCCTAGAACCGCTCGGCCACCAGCGGCCGGCAATAACCCGAAGTCACATGGATTTAGGTCGGAGGATCTGGAAGGCCACACATCTTGAAGTTGCCTGGAGATGATGCAGTCGTTACTGAAGGTTTCCCAAAGCAAATCTTTCACCTCGCAAGCTGCATGTCGTGTCGCCCTACCTTGTATTAAAATGGTGATGTGGGCACAGTTGCATTCTTGCAAAGCTGGAATCACATGTTGCACAAGTAGGTTCTTACAACGCGCGGATATCATTCTTACGCCAGACCCGCGAGGTTTCATCTCCTCGCAGAAAAACGTACCAATAATCAAGGAGCTTGCGAAACCACTCCATACAGTCACATAAGCTGAGGGCAGTAGATACTCCTGCACAACACGGGACGGGATAGTACTCCATGTGCGACAGTTCTGTGGATTCACGGCATCGTACAGAATAAAATGTGCTTCATCTGTCGAAAGAATACTTCCCGGCCATATGTCATCCATTTCCATGCGTGCCAAAAAACGAAGGCCAAAGTCACAGCATTGTAACCTGTCTTGGGGCTTCATTTGGTGCACATTCTGAACCTTGTAGGGATGCCAGTGTAAAATTCACATAAAATTTTTTGGACTGTTGACCAGAGAGAATACCCATGACTAAGCTCGAGCACTGGATGGAGAATTTGAGACACGTGCTCCACAGTCGACTATAGCTACAGCAACTTCGTCGACAACCGCCATGGTAATTGGCCGCCTCCCTCTCCCTGCTGCACCACCTACTTCACCAGTCTCTTTAGATACCTTGATCATATTCTTTAGCCCATTTATTAACATGGGGTCTCTTTGCAGTTGTTTCTGTCGGCTATATTCTCGCAATGCAGCGATGCTGTTGATGCCGTTCTAATAAAACAACTTTACCAGCAGGGTGCGATCTTTCTTCTCAATAGCCATTGCGTTTCATATGGAAAACTTCAACCTACTTAACTCTTCACACCAACTGTCACTTCACAAAAGGAATCAGCACTGGTCGCCAATCAACAAACAGCATACTGACGCAAAAATAGGAAACATTTTACACTCTAACTAATTACTGCATGAAATTTTCTTTGGTGGCAGAGAGCGGAACTATTTTTTTTTCAGCCTACTCTGTGAGCGCACCGATTAATGAACAGCGCACCTACGATGTTTCAGCGTCCTGCGTTGTATACAGCCCGCACCGCAGCACTCGGAATACTGTCAGTTTAATTAAGACCACCTGCATTTTAATATTTATTTTTGTTTTATTTCCACACTGTTTTATTTCTTTCAGTTTTTTAACTTTCCTCATCTACACACATAAATATACAGTTATAGCATTTCAAATTATTATTTCACTCGTGAACATTGCAATGCTTGGCAAATGGTAAATTTGTGTGGGAATTGGATATACGTCCTGATCTCCTTCTCCCCCCTCTCTCTGTCCATTACCTCCTCCCCTCTCTCTCTGCCAATATCCTCCTTCACTTAACTCTCTCCACCTCCTTCTCCCTTCTCTCTCTGTCCATCTCATCCTTCCCTCTCTATGTCCATTTCCTCTCCTCCCCTTCTGCTCCTCACCCTCTTCTGTCCACACCCCCCTCTCGCTAACTTTCAGCCTTGTTTATTGTTGTAGCCAACGAAAATTGGAGTTATGTAAAATAAGTGGGTAAATCTGTTAGTATCATTGATATATGGGGTGCGACAGATATCTTTTGTTGCTGGATCTGTGAGGATAGTAATTTCAATAACAGTATTTCGCATAGTTAAATGTGCTGTTGGGTAGGATACAAAGTTAGGCACGACACAAATGCCACACTAGTATTCTAATCATAAGACGATTAGCGATACATCCAACTTCGTGTTTTATATTAATACCGATTGTGCTGAAGAAACCAAAACAGCACTCAGCTGAGTGTACAGTTTTTATTTACAGTTATACATGACTAGGAAGGATATAAACCGGAGAAACAATTTGTTAGTTCATATCCTCTGATACCGTAGCTAAGACTGACTGCGAGACAGAAAACGAAATCGCACATCAAAGCATTATTTGCTCGCAACCTATTTTAACAGACAACCTGTACACGGCTGTTTGAAAAAAAAACATTGAAGCGCCAAAGAAATTGTTGTAGGCATGCGTATTCAAATACAAAGATATGTGAACAGACAGAATACAGCACTGCGGACGGCAACGCCTAAATACGGTAAGAAAACAAGTGTCTAGCGCAGTTGTCAGGTCGGCTACAGCTGCTACAATGGCAGATTATCGAGATTTAATTGAGTTTGAACATGACGTTATATGCACGAGCAATGGGACACAGCACCTCCGAGGTAGCGATGAAGTGGGGATTTTTCCACCGTCTCGTGAGCGTACCGTGAACATCAGAAATAGAGTAAAACATCAAATCTCCGACCTCGCTGCGGCCGGGAAAAGATCCTGCAAGAATGGGGCCATGCAACCCTTCCCCAAACTGCTGTAGGTTTCAATGCTGGGCCATCAACAAGTGTCAGCGTACGAACCATTCAATGGCGCATCATCGATATGGGCTTTGGGAGCCGAAGACCCACTGGTGTACCCTTGATGACTGCACGACACAAAGCTTTACGCCATGCTTGGGCCCGTCAACACCGACATTGGACTGTTGATGACCGTAAACACGTTGCCTGGCCGGACGAGTCTCGTTTCAAATTGCCTACGGCTGATGGAGGTGTACGGGCATGGAGACAACCTCAAGAATCCATGGACCCAGCATGTCAGCAGGGGACTAATCCAGCTTGTGGAAGCGCTGTAATGGTGTGGGGCGTGTGCAGTTGGAATGATATGAGAGACCTGATACGCAAAAAGGTGGGAATTTAAGGAGATGGGACCTGGATAAACTGAAAGAACCAGAGGTTGTAGAGAGTTTCAGGGAGAGCATAAGGGAACAATTGACAGGAATGGGGGAAAGAAATACAGTAGAAGAAGAATGGGTAGCTCTGAGGGATGAAGTAGTGAAGACAGCAGAGGATCAAGTAGGTAAAAAGACGAGGGCTAATAGAAATCCTTGGGTAACAGAAGAAATATTGAATTTAATTGATGAAAGGAGAAAATATAAAAACCCAGTAAATGAAGCAGGCAAAAGGGAATACAAACGTCTCAAAAATGAGATCGACAGAAAGTGCAAAATGGCTAAGCAGGGATGGCTAGAGGACAAATGTAAGGATGTAGAGGCTTGTCACACTAGGGGTAAGATAGATACTGCCTACAGGAAAATTAAAGAGACCTTTGGAGAGAAGAGAATCACTTGTATGAATATCAGGAGTTCAGATGGCAACCCAGTTCTAAGCAAAGAAGGGAAGGCAGAAAGGTGGAAGGAGTATATAGAGGGTTTATACAAGGGCGATGTACTTGAGGACAATATTATGGAAATGGAAGAGGATGTAGATGAAGATGAAATGGGAGATAAGATACTGAGTGAAGAGTTTGACAGAGCACTGAAAGACCTGAGTCGAAACAAGGCCCCGGGAGTAGACAACATTCCATTAGAACTACTGATGGCCTTGGGAGAGCCAGTCATGACAAAACTCTACCATCTGGTGAGCAAGATGTATGAGACAGGCGAAATACCCACAGACTTCAAGAAGAATATAATAATTCCAATTCCAAAGAAAGCAGGTGTTGACAGATGTGAAAATTACCGAACTATCAGGTTAATAAGTCACAGCTGCAAAATACTAACGCGAATTCTTTACAGACGAATGGAAAAACTGGTAGAAGCGGACCTCGGGGAAGATCAGTTTGGATTCCCTAGAAAAGTTGGAACACGTGAGGCAATACTAACCTTACGACTTATCTTAGAAGAAATATTAAGAAAAGGCAAACCTACGTTTCTAGCATTTGTAGACTTAGAGAAAGCTTTTGACAACGTTAACTGGAATACTCTCTTTCAAATTCTGAAGGTGGCAGGGGTAAAATACAGGGAGCGAAAGGCTATTTACAATTTGTACAGAAACCAGATGGCAGTTATAAGAGTCGAGGGACATGAAAGTGAAGCAGTGGTTGGGAAAGGAGTGAGACAGGGTTGTAGCCTCTCCCCGATGTTATTCAATCTGTATATTGAGCAAGCAGTAAAGGAAACAAAAGAAAAATTCGGAGTAGGTATTAAAATTCATGGAGAAGAAGTAAAAACTTTGAGGTTCGCCGATGACATTGTAATTCTGTCAGAGACAGCAAAGGACTTGGAAGAGCAGTTGAACGGAATGGACAGTGTCTTGAAAGGAGGATATAAGATGAACATCAACAACAGCTAAACGAGGATAATGGAATGTAGTCAAATTAAATCGGGTGATGCTGAGGGGATTAGATTAGGAAATGAGACACTTAAAGTAGTAAAGGAGTTTTGCTATTTAGGGAGTAAAATAACTGATGATGGTCGAAGTAGAGAGGATATAAAATGTAGACTGGCAATGGCAAGGAAATCGTTTCTGAAGAAGAGAAATTTGTTAACATCGAGTATAGATTTAAGTGTCAGGAAGTCGTTTCTGAAAGTATTTGTATGGAGTGTAGCCATGTATGGAAGTGAAACATGGACGATAACCAGTTTGGACAAGAAGAGAATAGAAGCTTTCGAAATGTGGTGCTACAGAAGAATGCTGAAGATAAGGTGGGTAGATCACGTAACTAATGAGGAGGTATTGAATAGGATTGGGGAGAAGAGAAGTTTGTGGCACAACTTGACTAGAAGAAGGGATCGGTTGGTAGGACATATTTTGAGGCATCAAGGGGTCACAAATTTAGCATTGGAGGGCAGCGTGGAGGGTAAAAATCGTAGAGGGAGACCAAGAGATCAATACACTAAGCAGATTCAGAAGGATGTAGGTTGCAGTAGATATTGGGAAATGAAGAAGCTTGCACAGGATAGAGTAGCATGGAGAGCTGCATCAAACCAGTCTCAGGACTGAAGACCACAACAACAACAACAACTCTTCGACCAGTATAATACCTTTGTAAACTTCAAGCTGTCAAACCAACACGACAGTATTTGTGAACTAAGAAGGATAGGAAACATAAATTTAAAGACGCTAATACTAGAATACGTTAGGGACAGTTCTCTATTGCAAATGGTTCAAATGGCTCTAAGCACTATGGGACGTAACATCTGAGGTCATCAGTCCCCTACACTTAGAACTACTTAAACCTAACTACCCTAAGAACAGCACATACATCCATTCCCGAGGCAGGATTCGAACCAGCGACCGTAGGAGCAGCGCGGTTACGGACTGAAGCACCTAAAACCCCTCGGTCACAGCGGCCGGCCTCTATTGCTGGTCGATGTATTTAAAACAGGATTATGTTCACATCATTACATTTATTTTCGTCGAGGCTGTATAAATCACTTGATAATGGCCCAGAATGCTAAAACTAGTTGTGAACAAATAAATACGCAAAAGCGAAAAATGCCACTTGTGGTTTCAGCTATGAGGAAATTCATGTTATTTTTGTTGCTCGAGATCAAATTCTTCTGTACGGAGTATAGCCCGAGTTGGTGTGTTACGAGTTAAAACGGCATGCCAAACCGGGACTCAAATATGTATTACAAGCATGTGAACAGTCTATGGCGGGTTGAAAATTTGAGTGGGACAGCGAAGTGACTTGGATAGCGCACTGATAACGTGAAATATCTGAGTCTGAGGCCTTATAACTTGACACATACACATACATCCATTTCAGTGCTCCGCTACCACAGTGCTGCATCAGTTACTGCTTACACACAAATTCTTTCTCCTCTCTCTCCTTCAATAGATCTCAAGATGGCTCTCCCCCGTCTTAAAATTTTCCGTGTACTAAATATTCCAAGATCGTTGCGAAATCCCGTATGACCGTAAACAGTCATTTGTAGTCGACACACATTCAGCTGCTGAAAGAGATTAATTTCAGAAACCATATCCCTGCAAAATTTAAGTTACAAAATATTATCTGGTGCTACGGCCTAGTGTAGGCTGTCTGCAGTCCTTACAACTGTTATAAATTGTCAAGTGTATAAGCGCGGTCAGCGGGTGACAGTGATGGATGATAGGACGGAGTAATGCAGTGTTTGTTAGGTTGACTATGGAACGAAAGAAAGGGCTATCGTCATTCATTTCTGTTCCTCTCTGGCAAAACACAGTGGTCTGACAAAAAGTCGTATTTCAGGGCTGCCAACAGCTGCTGTTTTTGCGTTAACTAGCACCACCTGATCAACTACATCTATCATGAAATTATTTACAGTAGCCTGCATGGGAACGTTCTTGCTGCGACGTCGAAGTAATACAACGGCCATCCCGCATCACTGCTGTCAAAAGTTAAACATACCGAGTAGTCAACTGTAAAACGACCAGACACAGTTTATCAAACACCGTACACCGTGGAGACTACTCTTCACATCTACATATGATAGTTAACAAAGAACTATTATACCAGCAGTTAATTAAGAACTATTATATCAGCAGTTCTTGGCGTTTCTGAAGTCTGACTTTCTTTCTAGAGCTGTGATACACCACCTGCACAAAATATAAAACAAAGCGGACCGCCGAACTTGCTATCCCCTCTCGTCATGAATGGAACAAGTTGCAACAACTAGACAAGGAGTCGGATCGAACTGGAGCGCCGACGCATCCTAATCATGGCGGAAATGATTCACCTGAGACACAAAAGTGACATGGCACGAAAGCGACGTATGTTGTTGACGACGTATGTGCCGATTCCTGGAGTACTGACGCAGTCCCAAATGGACGCCACGTCAAAGATACAGTCACCGCTGACGGGAAGCAGCCCTTTTGAGTTACTACCATGCCTTGTCCAGGCGTGACGTTGAGTTGACCGAAGTTTATTGCGTACCGTCACTAAATCTATCTTGTTTTCTGTTTCAAATCAGCGTTCGGCCATCCACATTTAGGTTTTCCGTGATTTCCCTAAATCGTTCCAGGCAAATGCCGCGATAGTCCCTTTGAAAGAAGGCAAATTTCGTTTCCCGTCCCTGAAACATTCCGAGCTTGTGCTCCGTCTCTAATGACCTCGACGTCGACGGGACGTTAAACCCTAATCTTCCTTCCTTCTATGTTGTTTTCGTGGACAAGAGACATCACGCACATTCCTTTGAAGTGGTGGTTAAACAAACATTACGGCACACATACGTTAAATTCTGATCCTGGTAGCAGAAAAACATCATCCATAAAATTTCGGCCAGCAAGACGAGGCTAGGGAGTGCAGTTGTTTCTTGTCACAGGATTGCGTGCCAGTTACCGTCCATATCCATAACGTCTTCGCCGGCCGATGTGGACGAGCGGTTCTAGGCGCTTCAGTCTGGAACAGCGCAACCGCTACGGTCGCAGGTTCGAATCCTGCCTCGGGCATGGATGTGTGTGATGTCCGTAGGTTAGTTAGGTTTAAGTAGTTCTAAGTTCTAGGGGACTGATGACCGCAGATGTTAAGTCCCATAGTTCTCAGAGCCATTTGAACAATAACGTCATCGAAATGAGTTGTGAAAGAGCGCGCACGCCTTTTTGTGTATATGTTGCGTGTATAAATGTGTGTGTGTGTGTGTGTGTGTGTGTGTAGGACACCAATTATGGTGACTTGATTGACAGACGTTAATTTCGACGCCTGCTTAGCACTGTTGGAGAGCAGTTGTGTCTCTCTTTTTCCATCTTTCACTTCGAGATTCATTCGCAACTTAACACAGCACTCAGCTCTGCACACTGCACATTTACATAACAGGCGAATCGTGCGAAGTGGTCGAAGGAAGACAAAGGCATATATTCTTGCAGCTGTGTTAAGAAATTTTTATCCATTTTAGTATCGATGTATAGTCAAACACGAGGTAAAAGTTGTGTGTATTTCATCTTTAGGGCGCAGGAATCAATGAACCGTGACCTTACGTAACAAATAATTCGCTTATTTGTTGGGCGACATTATGTACACGAACTTCTTACTCAGTCTGTTGTACAGTACTTCGCGCACCGAGCGAGGTGGCGCAGTAGTTAGCACACTGGACTCGCATTCGTGAGGGTGACGGTTCAAACCCGCGTCCAGGAATCCTGATTTCCTTAAAATAGCTTGAGGCAAATGCGGGGATGATTCCTTCTCAAGCGCACGCCCGACTTCCTTTCCCATCCTTCCCTAATCCGATGGGACCGATGACCTCGCTTTTTGGTCCCCTCCCCCGGATCCACCAACCAATCAGTATTTCGGGATCGGTGCAGTGGGGCGGCGAGGGTGACAAACACCCGATGTGCACGAAATTTAAAAGTTTTACGTTCAGTGGGTCATAATGTGGTGTCGTCTGCAGGAGGACATCTCATGCAAAAGTTGGTACCTGACGACGGCACCACAAGTAAAGGCAGTCGCTGCCAAACGCTACAATGAATCGGAGAGGTCGGCGTAGACACACCCAGGTGTTACCTTACGACGTCGCAGTCAGAAAGTTATTTATGTCGGAGCTGTCGGAGCACAGTGCCGCTCTGCTCCAGTCCCTATGTAATAGCGCAGCCTCTATGTAACCAGCGACCACTAGTATCATCGCTAACGACGACAGGATCGTCTTAGCACAAAGCCGGCTACTTGCGAATAAAACAGTTATTCTGAACTTTATATCCATTTAAAGACAGTTGTTGTATTCTGATGTGAAACTGTTGTTGTTGTTGTTGTGATCTTCAGTCCTGAGACTGGTTTGATGCAGCTCTCCATGCTACTCTATCCTGTGCAAGCTTCTTTATCTCCCAGTACCTATGCAACCTAAATCCTTTTGAATCTGCTTAGTGTATTCATCTCCTGGCCTCCCTCTACGACTTTTACCCTCCACGCTGCCCTCCAATACTGCATTGGAGATCCCTTGATGCCTCAGAACATGTCCTACCAACCGATCCCTTCTTCTAGTCAAGTTGTGCCACAAACTTCTCTTCTCCCAAATCCTATTGAATACCTCCTCATTAGTTATGTGATCTACCCATCGAATATTCAGCATTCTTCTGTACCACCACATTTCGAAAGCTTCTATTCTCTTCATGTCCAAACTAGTTATCGTCCATGTTTCACATCCATACATGGCTACACTCCATACAAATACTTTCAGAAACGACTTCCTGACACTTAAATCTATACTCGTTGTTCAAAAATTTCTCTTCTTCAGATACGCTTTCCTTGCCATTGCCAGTCTACATTTTATTTCATCTCTACTTCGGCCATCATCAGTTATTTTGCTCGCGAAATAGCAAAACTCCTTTACTACTTTAAGTGTCTCATTTCCTAATATAATACACTCAGCATCACCTGACTTAATTCGACTACATTCCATTATCCTCGTTTTGCTTTGGTTTATGTTCATCTTATATCCTCCCTTAAAGACACTATCCATTCCGTTCAACTGCTCTTCCAAGTCCTTTGGTGTCTCTGACAGAATTACAATGTCATCGGCGAACCTCCATGGATTTTAATGCCTTCTCCAAATTTTTCTTTTGTTTCCTTCACTGCTTGCTCAATATACAGATTGAATAACATCGAGGAGAGGCTACAACCCTGTCTCACTCCCTTCCAAACCACTGCTTCCCTTTTATGCCCCTCGACTCTTGTAACTGCCATCTGTTTTCTGTACAAATTGTAAATAACCTTTCGCTCCCTGTATTTTACCCCTGCCACATTCATAATTTCAAAGAGAGTATTCCAGTCAACATTGTCAAAAGTTTTCTCTAAGTCTACAAATGCTTGAAACGTAGGTTTGCCTTTCCTTAATCTTTCTTCTAAGATAAGTCGTAGGGTCAGTATCGCCTCACGTGTTCCGGTATTTCTACGGAACCCAAACTGATCTTCCCCGAGGTTGGCTTCTACCAGTTTTTCCATTCGTCTGTAAAGAATTCGCGTTAGTATTTTGCAGCCGTGACTTATTAAACTGATAGTTCGGTAATTTTCACATCTGTCGACACCTGCTTTTTTTGGGATTGGAATTATTACTTTCTTCTTGAAGTCTGAGGGTATTTCGCCTGTCTCATACATCTTGCTCACCAGATGGTAGAGTTTCGTCACGATTGGCTCTCCCAAGGCCGTCAGTAGTTCTAATGGAATGTTGTCTACTCCCGGGGCCTTGTTTCGACTCAGGTCTTTCAGTGCTCTGTCAAACTCTTCACGCAGTATCATATCTCCCATTTCATCTTCATCTACACCCTCTTCCATTTCCTTAATATTGTCCTCAAGTACATCGCCCTTGTATAGACCCTCTATATACTCCTTCCACCTTTCTGCTTTCCCTTCTTTGCTTAGAACTGGGTTCCCATCTGAGCTCTTGATATTCATACAAGTGGCTCTCTTTTCTCCAAAGGTCTCTTTAATTTTCCTGTAGGCAGTATCTATCTTAGCCCTAGTGAGATAAGCCTCTACATCCTTACATTTGTCCTCTAGCCATCCCTGCTTAGCCATTTTGCACTTCCTGTCGATCTCATTTTTGAGACGTTTGTATTCCTTTTTGTGTGATTCATTTACTGTATTTTTATATTTTCTCCTTTCATCAATTAAATTCATTATTTCTTCTGCTGCCCAAGGATTTCTACTAGCCCTTGTCTTTTTACCTACTTGATCCTCTGCTGTCTTCACTACTTCATCCCTCAAAGCTACCCATTCTTCTTCTACTGTATTTCTTTCCCCCATTCCTGTCAATTGTTCCCTTATGCTCTCCCTGAAACTCTGTGCAACCTCTGGTTTAGTCAGTTTATCCAGGTCCCATGTTCTTAAATTCCCAACTTTTTGCAGTTTCTTCAGTTTGAACCTATGTGAAACTATCCTTCGGCAATGACGAGGTGTTAAAGGTTATCAGTATCAACGACAGTATCACATATATGTCATCTGTGTGGACACTAATTGTTTCCAAACTTAAGTATTTACCACGCTCAAGTTTTAATAAATTACTAATATCAAATGAAGCCAAATGGTTCCCGAATCCTTTTCAGATCTCGAACATCTATGACGTATATAGGCAGGCTGAAACGACGAACAAAAATTTGTATCAAGGCCGGGATGCTATTCGAGTGTAGGGGGAGCCGCAAATAGGTTGAGATGTGAATGGGAATTTCGATTGCGGAGGAAGGCGTAGAAGAGTATCCGTGCAGTTGTGCAAAGCCACTGTGCCCGGGTGGCATGGTAGTTACCGCATCTGCCAAGTGAGCGGGAGACCCGTATTCGAATCCTGGCCTTGGTACAAATTTTCATTTGTCGCTTCAGTCTGCAAACATACATCGTAAATTACTAAAAATTTGTGTTTCTGTTGTAGTTTCTGCTCGACCTCCTCCTCAAATATTTTGCATTCTCACAATACACCATACATAACTGTGTACTCTAAGAATTAAGGCCCAAATTATTGCTTTTTCCTCCCTAAAATTTGAGGTCGAGTTGGTGAGTTTCTTGTTTGGTGTCTAAACAGGTTTACCGGCCGAAGTGGCCGAGCGCTTCTAGGCGCTTCAGCCTGGAACCGCGTGACCGCTACGGTCGCAGGTTCGAATCCTGCCTCGGGCATGGATGTGTGTGATGTCTTTAGGTTAGTTATGTTTAAGTAGTTCTAGGGGACTGATGACCTCAGATGTTAAGTCCCATAGTGCTCAGAGCCATTTGAACCATTTTGAACCATTCTAAACAGGTTTAGCCAATAAACAACATGTGTGAGCATTGATTGATAAGCTCTGTAACCAGATTTTCTGTGCTCCCTGATTTTTTACGCCAACCAAATGCCAAATATGAATAATGTTGATGTTTGGTTTGTGGGGCGCTCAACTGCGCGGTTATCCGCGCCCTTACCAAGTTCCAATCTTTACACAGTCCAATCTCGCCATATTCACTAATGATGATGAAATGATGACAACACAAACACCTTGTCCCCGGGCAGAGAGAATCCCTAACGCGGCCGGGAATCGAACCCGGGACCCCGTGATCCAGAGGCATCAACGCTAGTCATTAGACCACGAGCTGCGGACTGGCAAATATGGAACTGTTACGATGCTGACAGAGCGTCCCCGAAAACACTCGATGTCTGTTACCGTGTCTACTGGTTAAGGTCTCTAAACAATGGAACTGTTTAGAATCGCTCACACTAATGTCTTACATGCTATTTCTTTACGGATGCACTGCGCTTCTCCAGAACCCTTTCAACAAATCAAAGTCTCCGCCTTCCATAATACCGATTTTACGCCACCGTCCCGTTTCATGTTGCTTCTTAGTATTCCCCATAAAAACTTTCACGACGTGAGCACTAATCTGATACTGACGGGTTCATTCTCCATGTTATCGTTTAAGGAAAATCAACTCCAAGTAGGAGTAAATCCAGCAGAATGCTTGCCAATTGGACACAACTTACACCGAACCACACTTGAGATCACTGAACACATTACAACGGGCGTTGGAAAATATGAGGACAACCTTACGTATTTGAGCACAACCTAATAAAATGGGGATATTTACGACGGCTAACATTGTGGGGCAAATAGCAACCAAATGACAATTGAAGTCTTCCGCGAAAATATTGTCCACACAATTTCAAAGATAGAAAGGGTACAAAATGGCGAGAATTATTGCACAATCAGCTTAATAACTCTTGCATCCAAGTTGCTGACAAGAATAATACACAGAACAGTGACAAAGAAAATTGAGGATCTACTAAATGATCAGTTTTGCTTTAGCAAAGGTAAAGGCCAAAGCGAGGCAGCCCCGACGTTCCACCTAATAATGGAATCAAAATTGAAGAAAAGTTAAGACATGCTCAAACGATTTGTCGACCTGGAAAAAACGTTATACAACGCAGAGTGGTGAAAGATGTTCGAAATTCTATGAAGAATAAGAGTAAGATATAGGGAAAGAAGGGTAATGTACAAGAACCCACAGGGAACAATATGGGTGACGAAGAATGTAAATCTCGGAAAAAAACGTGTAAGACAGGGATGCAGTCTTTCACCTCTAATGTTCAATCGATATATCGACGAAGTAATGACGGAAATAACAGAAAGATTCAAGAGTGGGATTAAAATTCAGGGTGTAACGATATCAATGATAAGATTCGCTGATGACTTTGCTATCCTCAGGGAAAGTGAAGAATCACAGGAGCCACTGAATCGAATGAACAGTCTAATGAGTACAGAATATGGATTGAGAGTAAAGACGAAGGTAACGAGAAGTAGCAGCAATGACAACAGCGAGAAACTTAACAACTTGATGGTCATGAAGTAGATGAATTGAGGAATTCTGCTACTCTGCAAGCAAAACAACGCATGACGGACGAAGCAAGGAGGACTTAAAAAGCTGTCTATCACTGATAGAAAGGATGTTCTTAGCCAACAGAAGTCTACTGGTACCAAACAGTTCCTAATCTGACGAAGAAATATCTGAGAATGTACATTTGGAGCACGGAACTGTACGGCAGTGAATCATGGATTGTGGGGGAAAATGGAACAGAAGAGAATAGAAGCATTTGAGATGTGGTGCTACAGAAGAATGTTGAAAATTAGGTGAACTGATAACGTAATGAAAGAGGAGGTTCTCCACAGAATTGGCGAAGAAAGAAAGACATGGGAAACAATGACAAGAACAATGGACAGTATGATAGTACCTGTGTTAAGACAACAGGAAATAAGTTCCATGATACCATTGGCAACTGTAAAGAATAAAAACCGTAGTGGAAATCAGAGACTGGAATCTATCAGCAAATAATAGAGGATGTAGGGTGCAAGTGCTTCTCAGAGATGAAAAGGTTGGCACAGAAGAGGAATTCGTGGCGGACGGCATTAAACGAGCCCGAAAACTGGGGACGCAAAAAAAAAAAAAAAAAATAAATAAATAAATAAATAAATAAAATGAAAACTCTGTGTCAACATGACGAAGACTGACTTCTGTAACAGCACTTATTTTGCCCTGATCTTGCAACGATTAGGAAGTGTTCAAGAAACAATAAAATGCTGTAATAGTTGCTCACTACTGGGTAATAACTGATTTCAGTTTTGCATGTGAGTATATGTAAAAATTAATTCCATTTCCTTACCTGAAGCTGTAAATCTATAGAATCCTATGTATATACTTCTGACTCGAGTAAATAAATCGGTCATTCATAGATTACACGTTGATTAGACAGTAGAAATTTTGTGCAACTCTTTCTGCATTCCCTTACGATCATCAGCGAGGAGACATTCCTGTAGACAACGGCATGACCAGCGAACCATCTTAAGATTATATTGATGGTATCTGTTTAATATTCACTCATATTGAAAATATTATAGGTCCTATAACGCTTTGTTAGGAGACATCCATTGTTATTTCTGTAGAGCATTCTCCATTCAATATAACGTACAGGTTTCCACAAGTCAATTATTTCTCTATCCAGTTACGAATTTGTCTATGGATAGTCATACCTTGATCAGCAGTCAACGGTGTAGTGTAGGATCGAACATTCTTTGGAAATACAGTAAGACGCGATCTACCTGCTCAAGAGCATTTGTTATTCGCAGGATGTATACGAGAGAAGCGAGCTGTGTTTCACATGAGCATTTTTCCTGAACTGGTTCCGAGTCTTTTAGGAAAGCCTTTTTTCACCAAGAGCGTCTAATGTTGGACCTCAGAGTATACTCGTGAAACCTGAAACAAACGGACGTCGGCGATATCGATCTGTAATTATGCGCTACGGTCGCAGGTTCGAATCCTGCCTCGGACACGGATGCGTGTGATGTCCTTAGATTAGTTAGGTTTAAGTAGTTCTAAGTTCTAGGGGACTGATTACCTCAGAAGTGCTCAGAGCCATTTGAACCATTTTTGTAATTATGCACACCGCTCTTTTACCCTTCTTATAAACAGGGGTGACCTAGTTCTTATCCAGTCACGGGTGGTGATCTGCTTCATAAGCAATCCCGAACTAAAAAAGGCGCTATTCTATGTGAAATTTAACTGGAATTCCGTCAGCGTCTGTTGCCTCGTTCGCTTTAAATAATGTTAAGTGTTCTTCAGCAACGTGTGTCTTATGTCTGTACCTGTCATTTGTGAGTGTGCGGCGGATGAAACATTGGTTCGTTTGCATCCTTACATAGTAGTATTTCTTACGAGAAAACGAGCGGAGTGGCAATGGGCTGCCCCCCCCCCTCTCACCCCACCCCCCCGTCGCACACACATACTACTCTCTCTCTCTCTCTCTCTTACCAGGAGCAGCGGATGTCTTCTTGTAAGCCTATGATGAAAGCCGCATTGGCGTTCCACATCGTCACGCCCCTGCAGCTTGATGAGGAATGTTCGTCAGCTGGTGGAGTCCCGCAAAAACGTAGTTAACGCGAGAAAGTAACAGCACGACTTCGTCCCTCGACGTGGAAGTTCACTGAACTCTCAGTGGCAACTAGCACACAATCGACACCCACGCGCCGAATTTCATTTCCTCATCCATGAGGACGAGGGTGGACTGGGAACGGAACATTGCTCCTCTTCAACTGAGAGCGAGTATGAAGTATAAAGACATGGTTTCTAAAAATATATGAATTATGTATGTTTGTAAAATACGGTCCACTGTTTTTTTCTATACAGCCAGTTGGTAATAGTCTTTATAAAAAGAGGACACCTCACTTAACCGAAATTACCATGAAGTAGTGCGGATGGAAAGTTATTGGGGTAAGTATGTTTTCGAAATTATGTGCAATGGAGAACTGGGAGTGTTAGGAGAGGGAGGGAAAGTAAATGATTTTGGGGCGGGGGAGGGGGGAGTTCTAAGAAAAACCCGTGCCATGTAGAGGAAGAGGAGCGCTATTTTAAAACTGGACTGATTGCATCATCTGGTAAAGGGAGGGGTTTGGGGTGGTATGTGGAGCGTGTATTGGTCTAGGGTTTGCGTAACGTGTTGGCAAAGGCTTCACAGACTGTTAGCATTAACCGTCAACGATGAAACGATAGGATCGTTGGTGTTAAGTTTGAGGGAAGTGTACAAAATCTGAAAGTTCAGTACGGGAGAGAAGAGAGGGAGAATAAATAAATTCATACAGAATCCTAGTGGGGCAATAGTACACAGTGGTTGACTGACCTCACTTCATTATTGATACACACAGTATCAAACAAGTCTTGCTTGTTACTGTCATCATCATCTCAGCCTTTTCCTCACATGACGTGGGAAAAGGCTGAGGTGATGATGACAGTATCAAACAAGACTTCAGACAGCTTTGCGTAACAGAATGTCAGATTCATCTGTTACTCCTAGAAAATAACAAGAAGGACTGCGAAATCCACCGGAAAGAAAGCCAGCGATAATGAACATTTGGAACAACCCCCCTTTTTCTATACCTCGGCTTACCCAGCAGGCGGTGCGAGACACTAGTGCAGCGTTAGTGTAGTACCACATTTTTTTCATCAGTTTTCTTATTGGTTTGACGCGGCCCGTCACGAAGTCCTGTCCCGTGTCTACCTTTACATCATAGAGCAGCAATTGCAACCCACTTCCTCAATTATTTGCTGGGCGTATTCCAGTCTCTGTCTTCCTCTACAGCTCCCTTTGGTATAATGGAAATTATTCTCTGATGTCTTAACAGATGTCTAATCATCCTGTCCCTTCTTTTGTCAGTGTTTTCCACATGTTCCTTTCCTCGCCGTTTCTGCGGAGAACCTCCTCATTTCTTATCAATCCACCTTCTTTTCATCATACTTCACACCATGTCAAATGCTTCAATTCTCATCTGTTCCGGTTTTCCCACAATTCATGTTTCACTACCACAGTGCTGCGCTCCAAACGTTCATTCTAGGAATTCCTTCCTCAAATTCAGACATGTGCTTGATATTAGTAGATCTCTCTTGGTCAGGAATGCTCTTTTTGCCGCTTGAAGTGTGATTTTTATGCCCTCCTTGCTCTGACCATCGTGGGTTATTTAGCTGCCTAGGAAGCAGACTTCCTTTACTACATCTACTTCTACTTAATACAGATACCAAGTTTCTCGGCGTTCTCATTTCTGCTACTTCTTTTTGCTTTCATCTTTCTTCCATTTACTCGCAACCCACATTCTGTACTCATTAGAGTGTTAACTTGTAAGTAGGCTGTTTAGGCTTTTATATTGGTAACGACACGTAGCGCTCTGTATGAAAATCACTGGCTGTGCTGTGTGCAGTCTGTGGCTGGTTTGCATTGTTGTTTGCTATTGTAGTGTTGGGCAGCTGGATGTTGACAGTGCATAGCATTGCGCAGTTGGAGGTGAGCCGGCAGCAGTGGTGGATGTGGGAAGTGAGATGGCGGATTTTTGAGAGCGGATGATCTGGACGTGTGTCCATCAGAAACAGTACATTTGTAAGAATGGATGTCATGAACTGCTATATATATTATGACTTTTGAACACTATTAAGGTAAATACATGGTTTGTTCTCTATCAAAATCTTTCATTTGCTAACTATGCCTTTCAGTAATTAGTGCCTTCAGTAGTTTGAATCTTTTATTTAGCTGGCAGTAGTGGCGCTCGCTGTATTGCAGTAGTTCGAGTAACGAAGATTTTTTGTGAGGTAAGTGATTTGTGAAACGTATAAGTTAATGTTAGTCAGGGCCATTCTTTTGTAGGGATTTTTGAAAGTCAGATTGCGTTGCGCCAAAAATTTTGTGTGTCAGTTTAAGCACAGTCATGTATAATTTTTCTAAGGGGATGTTTCATATGGCGACCCTGCCAGGATACCTCACTGGAATCTTCTGATTTTTTCTTGTAGTTTGTGTAATTAGTGTAGCTTTTGTTTATTGCTACATGTAATTGTAGAGAGAATCTCCTTTGTAGTTGCAGTCTTTCATTGTTGTACAGTAAAACAGTTGTGGCATGCATGTAGATTTGCACCAAGTATTTTGCAGCTGCGCTTGCAATTAACTAGATATTATTTTCAGTGCTATGTTAATGTGTTCTCTTATTTTTGCTCTACAAATTGTGCTTTTCTGTGTTATCATGTGAAATATTGTGACAATAATGGCGTGTGAAAAACGTAACACTAGGCTCCAAAGTCAACTGAGAAATAATAGTGACGACGAGCGTAGCTTATCAGCACCACTGTGTAATGAATTAATAGACATTTGAAGTAGTAATTTGGTAATTGTACATAGGGAAATGGAGCGGGCGGCAAATAATGATGTAGACAATGAAACAAGTAGTGAACAGGGAAGCATTATCGATCGATCGGTAGGCAACAGCTCGCCTCAGGAATCCGAAATGACAGAACACAATATTGCAAATCCTGTAGACTCAGGTTTTGGGTCCTCACCGTTTTCTCAAATGAGTCAAGACACATTTTCTGCTTTTCAAAATGAGAATATTGTCGGTTCAAATGCACTGCCGAATAGCACTGAGGAACATGTTTCAGACACCAGTGCATTGTTATTACAATTAATGCAACAAATGGGCCAAAAGCTTCAAAAGTTAGACACAATGGAACAAAATCTTCAAAAGTTAGACACAATGGAACAACACCAGAGACAAACACAGCAATAGTTAAACGCAATGGAACAAAATCTTCACACCACGCTTGAACAAACACGTGAAGATTTAACTACTGAGTTACTTAAAATCGAATCGAAATGTCAAAAAGTCTGTAATGACGTAAAAACACAAATTTGTGAGCATTTCCAACCTATTTTTTCGCGGCATGAAAATGCATTACAGAATGACGAAGCAGCCATAAAATAACCGCAAACTATTGTTTATGAAAATCATGAGACCTTGCAAGCTAAAATTGACTCAGTTGCATCTACCGATTCGGTTACGCAACTTGCAAAAACTCAGGAAAACTTAAAGGACACAGTAGATACTCTGAAAATTGGTTCAGAAAGACACATGGAGGAAATTAGTTTATTACCAGAGAAAGTAGTTGAACTTTCGGATCAGCTAAATAATTTATCTACGAAGGTAGATGATAATCTGAATAACACAAAACCGGTAGTCTTTAATGACACAGAAGAGTGCGAACAAATTAGGAAATTCAATCAAAATCAGAATCAAATTAATACGCAACACCAAAGAGAAATCCGGGAAGTACAAGATCAGCTGACACAGGTAATACAAGAATTACGTATTTTAGAGGACACTCGCGCTCCAATACGGGAAGAGGGACATAGAAATATGGAACAGCCACTAAATAATAACACAGGGCACTTCGGAAATTATGAAAGAAATTGGCAAGGTGCACCGAATTTTGAGATGGAACCGCCGACACGACGTAACAATGACCGATATGCGACTCGCCGACACGATGATTTTGACTATAAGTTGTTTATTACTACACGTAAATTCAAAACATTTGTCCGCAGCTCGTGGTCGTGCGGTAGCGTTCACGCTTCCCACACCCAGGTTCCCGGATTCGATTCCAGGCGGGGTCAGGGATTTTCTCTGCCTCGTGATGACTGGGTGTTGTGTGATGTCCTTAGGTTAGTTAGGTTTAAGTAGTTCTAAGTTCTAGGGGACTGATGACCATAGATGTTAAGTCCCATAGTGCTCAGAGCCATTTGAACCATCAAAACATTTAAGAATTCCGGCAACGACATTCATCCACAAGCATGGCTTCATCAATTCTCTCATTGTTTTCCTCCCAACTGGTCATTAGAGCACAGATTAGAATTTATGTGTGGCTACTTAGAGAATGATCCAGCTGAAAGAATGCGATCGGTCAGTCACGATTGTCACAGTGAAGGAAGCTACACAAGACCGAGTAAAACATAGCATCATAATGATGAAACATTTCGAACAATCTGAATTTTCCAGTCTTGTGAAATATTTTGAAGACATGTTGCACAAGAATCAGTACCTGTAAAACCCTTACAGACCCTCAGAACTCATCCGCATTTGCTTAATCAAATTGCCTGAACATTTACGACATATTATTTTGGCAGGACGTTGCAAAAACGACATTGAAGCTTTTCAGGGACTTTTACAAGATTTCGAAATTGACACTGATAATCGCGGGACGCGAAACAGGAACACAACAAATATAGGTCACATCCGTCACGATTCCGCGATGAAAGAAATAATAACTGGAACAGACACCACCCGTATGACAACCACTGGCAGAGTAATAGTTACAGAGAAAGATCGCATTTCCGTAGTAATGAATATGACAGAGACAATCATAGAAACAGACAATATGGCAACCAGAACTGTTATTATCAGGGGAGACAGAATAACTTCAGACGCAACGGTCCACCGTGCAGTGATAATTCAGGGAGAAATTCTCCACCACTTAACCAACAAGAAGTAAACTACAGGGACTACCGACATGACGACAGACGATAAAATCATAACGACAGACCTGAATTTCATCAGAACTGGTGGGATTCAAACAGGGCTGGGCCCTCTCGGCAAGGCGAATTTGTAGAAGTTAGGTCTCCAAATCCCAATAACGACGTGCGCCAACAAAGACACAATAGGCAATGACTCATACCGCTGGCAGCCATAAAACGTACTTATGAAACTGACGACGCAGCTGCCGTAGCTAGTAATTATGTAAATATGGAAGACATTAGGGACATATTACTCCAGGAACACGACGTAAAACATAACAACATTGCATATCCTGTGATTCACATTACAGTAAATGACATAAAATTTACGGCAGTACTTGACTCTGGCAATCCCATTTTAGTAATTAGTGAAACAGCCTTCAGCAAATGCAACAAATCGAACGATTGCCCCACACTTCCGTTTCGTAAGATTAAATTACAAGGTGCAATCTTTGAAAAAAGTGTAGATGTACGCCAACAAACCAACTTAGAATTCTTTTGTCAAAGCCACAGCTTCTCTATGAACTTTCTTATTGTTCCATTATTGTCGACGGAAAGTATATTGGGAGTATACTTTTTGAATGAATACAAAGCAATCTTAAACTTTCATAATGCTGAAATAAGCTTAGAGAAAGAAGGTAAGTCAATAGCTTTGAAATTTGAAGATTGGCTCTCAAACCATGACAAAGAAATTAATCGGCTTTACCTCCTGTTAGACAACAGTTCGGAATATTCGACGGAACTTGACACTAACAATCACTCAGCAAGTACTGACAGGGATGATATCGAAGGCGCATTTGATACTAATGAGTTAATTCAGAATAAAATTCAAACAGTTGAGAACTGTAATGACACTGATAGGCAAGACCTTTTTCAGATTTTACAAGCACATTCCACAGTGTTTGCTCACAAAACAGGAACAGTCAAGGGATTTCAATACCAATTTCGTGTTCGTGAGCATACTAAATTTTGTGTTAGACCATACGTAATTCCGGCACATTATAGGGACCGTGCTAGAACTGAAATACAATCTATGCTTGACGAGGGCATTATTGAGCCTGCAGTAAGCTCATACAACAATCTATTACATGTTGTTGAGAAGAAAAATGGATCGATCAGGCTTGTCTTAGATTCGAGACAAATCAATACTATCAACATTCCTGAAACACACAGGCCGCAAACGTTGGAAGAACTTCCTCAAAATTTTAATGGTGTAAAAGTGTTGTCTTCTATTGATCTCAGATCCAGCTTTTATCAGATCGAACTTCATCCAGAATGTAGAAAATACTCAGCTTTCCTTTGTTTCGGCGTTTGTTATCAGTTTCGGAAACTTCCTTTTGGTTTGAACATTTCTTCGGCAGCATTCATTCGCGGGCTAAATTCCATATTACCTGAGTTCTTAAAACGTCACATCACCTTATATGTGGACGATATTCTGATAGCAGATGCCTCATGGGAACAACAGCGTGTTACATATTTTTGCAGAATCTGGAATTACAGTTAACTTGGAAAAGTCTGAATCCGGTAGGACAAAGATGAAGTTTTTGGGACATATTATTTCTTCTGAAGGCATTCAGACGGATCCTGAAAAGTTACAAGCAATCAGAGCCATTCCAGTTCCATCCACAAAAAAACAAGTCCGAAGTTTTCTAGGTCTCGTAAATTTTTACCTTCGTTTTCTAAATATGCAAATTCTAGTTACACCAAAACTTTGTTCTCTCACTGGAAAGAATACTATTTGCAACTGGGACGAACAAGCACAGTTGGAATTCAATTCTCTGAAAGAATCGCTACTTAACGCGCCAATACTAGCTCATCCAGATCTGTCACAAGATTTCTGCCTTAGCACGGATTCTTCTAAAGTCGGTCTTGGTGCCCATTTATTTCAAGAAGCCACAGAAAATGACACTACTGTTCAGAAAACCATTGTTTTTGCTAGCCGAGTTCTAACAAAATCTGAAAAAAAATTATTCCGTTACTGAATTAGAAGCTTTAGCTATCGTTTTGGCATTTAACAAATTCCGTTTCTTTCTTTCTGGTAAGCACGTAAAAGTATACAGTGATCATCGTGCATTACAATGTCTTATGTCTTCAAAATTAAATCATGACAAGTTAAAACGTTGGGCATTGTTTCTGCAAGAATTCCACTTCACAATAGTCTACATTCCCAGCAAGGAGAACATTGTTGCGGACGCACTGTCACGCGCACCGGCTGCGCTTGAGAAAAGTAACACAGAAGGCAACCTCGAGAAAAATTTCAGTATTCTTTACATTCATAAAGTCGCCTTTGAAAACTTCATCACCACATCTTTAAAGGACATTGCTCATGAACCAGATAAAGATCCGATTTGAAAAGACATCAAAAGTAAATGGCATGAAAAGACACACACTCAGATTCGGCATTATTATCTGGTGAGAAACAACATACTATTCAAACGCTGCATTGTTGATGACAAGCTGTGGGTACTTTGCATTCCAGACGATTTTGTTAATAAGCTCATTTGGTACATTCATTTCAGCTACACACATTTTGGTCCACGAAAATGTTATCATATTCTTCGAACGACTTGTTATTTTAACAGTATGGAAAAGAGAATTCGAAGAGTATTGTCTATTTGTAAACTTTGTCAAAAGGCGAAACCATCTACTATCTCACATCGTGCTCCGTTGTTTCCTATCATTCCTTCTAAATTAAAAGAATTTGCTGCTGTTGATCTCTTGGGACCCCTTGCCAGAACATCGAATGGATTTTCGTACGTTCTAATCGCTGTTGAACTTACTTCAAAATTTGTTTCTTTCACTCCGTTACATAAAGCCACTGGACGGTCTGTATCCAATGCCTTTGTTAAAAATTCCTTACGTGAAGTTGGCCACATTGCTTAAGTCATTTCAGATAACGGACCGCAATTCAGATCTGCTGTTAGGTCACGCATGCTTCGGAATCATAAAATCAAACCAGTTTTTATTTGATTGTACTCACCACATTGTAA
This sequence comes from Schistocerca nitens, assembly GCF_023898315.1. Lineage (NCBI taxonomy): Eukaryota > Metazoa > Arthropoda > Insecta > Orthoptera > Acrididae > Schistocerca > Schistocerca nitens. The sequence continues at coordinate 675,449,554 of NC_064617.1, read as the reverse complement.
CCCGTCTGAACGGATTATGAAAGAAATCAATAAGCTTTGCAGACTTTATTGTCACAGAAAGCATCAGCATTGGGACAGATATTTACACTTATTTCAAAATGTGCTGAATGAAATGCCTCATGACTCCACTGCTTTACCACCTACTCTTGTACTGAAGAATGAAGAACCACCGAACAGAATCAGAGAGCTTGTACCTTTCCCGAATACACGTAAACTTCGACACAAAGACATAATTGATTTGGCTATTAAAAATATAAAACCTGCAGCAGACAAAAGGAGAAAACTACACGCTACAGCAAATGCAAAGAAATTATTTATTGGTCAGAAAGTTCTCATTAAAGCTCATTCATTGTCACATAAGAAGAAACACTTGAGTCACAAATTCTTTCTAGTTTACAATGGACCTTACAGAATCCGACGTATACCACATGATAATTGTGTTGAAGTTGAAACTCTGCGTACTAGCAAGAGTTACACCACATTTACATGTAAAACCGTTTACTGAAAGATAATCTGCTTTTTAACTTTGTCTTTGCCATAAAACTTTTCACTTCACATTTCTAGTATGCTTTGTCAGACTTAAGAAACTGTTACCATGCAACAATGTTTGAAGTTAAATATCCAGTCAGGAACCAAGAGAACTTATTTAAACAGAAATTAAGAATGCATTGTTATAGTGAACAGACGACACAGTGTTGTTATTTGTAGATTCTTGCTTGTTAGTTGCACGATTACGTAACGACTATCAGGCTTACATACTTAGAACATATACTGCTAATGAGATTTTAATGCAACAATTTGGTTTACTTGAAAAGATACTCTTTATTTGAAGTACATTCGGTGAGATTAAAGATGACTTAGCATTTGGTTTCTTTGATAGTTACACGATTATATCACGACGTGTAATGACACATTCCTATGCAGAGACATACAGTATCTTAAAAGCTGCGCCAAAGATAAATTGAGAGGCATGTATATTATAATCTTTGTAAAGTACACATTGGATTCTCTTTTGTTTCATACTCCAAGAAGGAGCTAAGGGACACTTTCGATTGTTGCCTTGTGGAGGATGGACGTGATTTTTGGACTGTGCGGAAAGGCAGCCATATAGTTAGTAATTATGGTTTGTGCGACGAGCACAGCAAGTCTTATTGTGTTGTGAATAAAAAATAGTGAAAAGTATCGAAGTGTTACGAAAATTATTTATAGTGACGTAGCATAGTATTCCTTGGTTTCAACCGTCTTCGTGAAGTGAACCGATGCCGACTCATGATGGTACACACGGTCAACAAAGAGAAGAACATCGATGGCGACTAATGAATTAATATTGTGGCAGAAGGACTAATTCTACGTCTAAGGTGAGAACTCTGATTAAATCAACAATGACGTGGAATTTAAAAAATAAAATGTTTTTTATTTATTTCGCCACACTGGCGACCGCTGACAGGGACAGTGCTGGTGGAACAAAGAGTAAGTACTTCATTGTTGTACTACAAATGTACTTGTACTAATTACTGTTTCTCTGTTACATGACGCACATGGAAAATGACGAATAAAGTGAAACAATATTAACTGTACAAACGGATGGCACAATAACCAGAAGGAACAAGGACAAGGATTTACAAACCTAGCGTAATCGTGAGTGACGCAGCTCAGCCGTAATTAAGGTAGGAAAGCGCAAACGCATGCAGCGGCTGCACCTTGGCTTAGCTCCACTTAAAGCAGAACCTTTTCCTTTCCATATTAAAATCCTGGTAGTGTTTGTGGCAACACACAATTACACTCTGTAATTACTTTTTTATGTTCAACAATCGCAGAATTAGAAGACGTAGTGCGCCATCTTGTAAATTTCCGACGCGCAACAAATAACAATCGCGAGATATTTTTATTAATTCAACTGCGAGAGAATTTAAAGATTTAGATTAACAGTAAAGTACAGATAAAAATAATATCTTCACAATGGAGTCAGAGAATTTTAATTTGACAAATGTTCGTGGACGCGTCACCGATTCTGACAATAGTGACGTAAATGATGACGCAATTAGTTTTTCAGCACAACACAATGTAGAAGTAAATACAATTCAATTGCACTCCACAGGGATTAACAATAACGAACCACTTGCAAATGAAACCTTGTGCGCAGTCGATGAAGCATCGATTACCAGATCAGATGAAAATATTTCGCGTGAAATCAGTGAACCTAGCCCGGTTTCGATTCAATCAGACCGTGGCAGAGAAACAATGGCAACAAATAATGGCATAAATACAAACACACAAGCTTCGTCAGTCACGCTTGAGGCATTGTATAGTCTGATGTCAAACGTGAGCGAGAAACTGGCGAATCTAGAAGTCAGCCACAACATGACAAACACAAAATTGTCAAACATGGAAATTGGGTTCCAACAGCAGTTTTCAAGTGTAAACACGCAATTTGAAAACATACACAGACATTTCGATCAACGCTTAAATAAACTCACCAATGAAATCGATCAAAAGATCGAAGACAAAGTCATCAAAACCGTCAATAGTGTATACAATGTATTGGCAAATGACTTAGAAAAGAAATTGTCAGATCTTACAAACAAACAGGAACAGGAACTGTCAGAAATAGTAGAAACACACAATCAAACACAAACCGTACAAAAAGAAATACATGAAAACGTACAGGCTATTCAATTAAATTTAACAAGAGTACAGTCCGCATGTGAAGAAATACCTGACCAAGTTAATAAGGTTAACGAAGAAGTCGGTTTTCTGAAACAGGAGACTCGACGTATCAACGCGGACATTATCAAAATAAATGAAACTTTAGAAAACGGTAATGTAAATGAATCAATAACTGACCGGGAAACAAAACTTTTTGAAAAATTAGGTAATGAAATCAAAGTAGCCGAGGACAGAATACGCAAGGAAATTGCTGGTAGACTGAATGTTTCAAATGACTTGCCTACGTCAAGCAACAGGCAGCGCGACACTTATTCGCCCGTGCCAGATTACGATGTCAATAGCGCAGAACATCACGCGCCCAGTCCGGCGTACGTGTACGCACCGGCGCAGGCAAACAATGGCTATTCGCCAAACTCGGTGCTGCAACAGGCAGTAGGCGTGTCGCCTTGCATCTCGACGATTCTAGTCGATGAGAGCCTGTTGAAACATAGACAGTTTCCAGTTTTCTCCACAGAATCCAGAAAAACTCATCCAGTCGTATTCGTAAGAGCATTTAAAAATGTCTTACCAAGAAACTGGACTGAGGCACAGAAGATTAGATATGTAGTAGGCTTCACACAAGGCGACGCACTTTTGTGGGCCACAGATATGGCTGAACAGTGCGTCACCTACGAACAATTTGAACGAGCTTTCTTGGAGAAATATTGGTCTGCTGAAGTCCAAGAAAGACTGCGACGTGAGGTATTCAACCCACAACCGTTGAACCTAAAAAACGGCGGGTTGAGAAAGTATTTCGAAAAGTATTTGAATAAGACGCGCTATTGGAACAATCCAATACCGCACATAGATGTTCTCAAAATTCTGAAAAACAGACTACCCGCGAACTTACGCGAGAAATTGGTAACCATACCGGAGAACGACCTTGAATACTTTCTTTCCGTGCTTGACTCAATTGATCTAATATACGAAGAAGAGCCGAGCACAAGTAATCGGAATGAACATTCCGGAACCAATCAAAACAACGGTAACGGATATCATTTTAATGGCAGTGGACAAAACCCACACAGTTGGCATCCGTATGCGACAAGGCCAAATAAGGGAAACTGGAATTACGGAAATCGGAGGAATTCGGCGCCACAGAGACGTGAAGACCGAAGATATAATACAGATTACGGTTCACGCCGGTATGGAAATGATAGAAATCACGTGAATGATTGGTCAGGTCCGCGTTATGAAAGGCGGCACACAAATGAAAATTACAATAGTTACGGTAATAGAAATGACAGACCAAGGAGGAATAGCGACGACCGGTCGCAAGAAAATGTTGCACGCAGCGGTCCGGAAACAAATTGGCGACAGAATAACCACTCAGTACACTTCGTAGAGGTAACGGGCAGTACTGAAGCAACGCCGTTGTCTCCCCCGGTAAACAACAATCGGTCGCAATGAGCCCCCACCGGCCGACCGATTTGACAACAGGGGGCACAAACAAGCACACATTACATCTTGAACAATTATTTTTAAGATATCATCAGGATGCTACCGTAGAAGATGATCTATGTGAAGAAGAGATGAAGGCACCGGACAAGGTAAGTGACCTCGTGCAGGCTGTAATAACAACAAAAAGATAGGAAACGTTACAGTATTTAACATTGGACAGGAAGTACTATTACGTACCCACCCAAAATCCTCTAAAATTAAGGCAGTAAACAAAAAGTGGCAGTTGTTGTATGATGGCCCTTTCATTATAATAGACAAACCTCACCCAGGATGTTATCTGTTAGGTAACACACGAACGGGCAAGGTGAAAGGGTTATACTCCCACAAGGACATCAAGGAATTTTTTCATTAAAGGTTATATGTTATTTTAGCAAAATTGAAATTGTACAACCTTGGATCACATAGTAAAACTGCTGTCATTAACCTAAGAAACTTGCGAACAACTGGGGGCATATGTCAGCTTAAAAACGCATATTTAACCAAACCTAATGAAACATGTGTTACTGTGAGTCTTAACACTATAAAATAAACCATACGGTAGTAGTCTAACTCAGTTATTTAAGAGAGGGGAACAAAGACAAATTAGCGCGAAGGTCAGAGTTCGTTCGCTTGAGACGAGCAACAAACCACACGTCGAAGTTGCAATCCAACGCTCAGCTCATGAGCACGCGATAGCTGCATGTCAAGACGAGGTCATTGGCCGCGCTGTAGGCAGCGAGCCGGGGAGAAATCTTCCCCCCTTCCATGTCCGATCAGCTGAGCGTATACAAAGAGCGAAGGCGCATGCGCGGTTGAGTCCAGGCGTCACGTGACTATTACACGATGGTGGCTATCACGAATAATGTTCACCAACAATGCAGAGTTTTCCCCGCGCCTACAGTCCAGTCGTGGTACGTAAGCGCGCATGCGCGGAACGTTTAAAAGTTTTGAGACCACTCTTACTATGAGACACAGAGACGAAAGTCATTCAAAAACAAGAAAGAAAAGGGTACACTAGTCTTGTAAATAGTAACTTAGAAAATTTAATTATAAGCTGGTATTATGTAATAAAAGTGAACATACAAGTACATACTGGTCATGGACGGTATTGTAATATTATATTATACTGAGTAAAATCTTAGCTTGTACGGAAGGAGAAAGAAAATAGAAAATAAATAAATAAATAAATAATGCAGATATATAACCGGAAGAAAGGCTATGTACACGAGAACAACACACAATTACATATAGGGAAAAAGCAGCAAAGAGGAAAGAAAAGAGATAACGCATACATTTACATTACACAGTAGCTAGCGATTTTCAGAATGAACAACAAGGTAAACGCGGGAATTTTTGTAACTAAGGAAAAGAATGACACAAGCTTTAAAATAGGAAAATAATAAACAGATCTACGCAGCGTGAGTAATGAACTGAATCGCTCTCAAAACAAATACCTAGGATTTATAGAGAGAGAAACACATTAACGTTAGGAAACACCTAAAGCACTCAGCAAACAACTTTGTAGAATATATAAGCTATACACGAGGTTACATGTACGAAAGCTAAAGTGTAAAGGAGGAAAATATGGAATGATTGCGCATTAATGAACTGTAAGGCAGTTATGTATGTAAGAAGAAATATTTAGTTGTAAGTATTATTAGTATAAGGGACGATGCTCAGCACACCCTGAATTATTTTGGAATATTGAGGGAATGGTGCAGGGTACCGAAAAAGGGCCCCACCAGCAATGTGTATATTAAGTGGCAGATATTTTTTGTGTATAAACGTGTGTATGAATGTGTGAAAGGCGAAAGAAGCTCTGTACATGTACGGAACTTAAACAACGTAGAAGTGTATAAGGAAAATTAAACTGTTAGACAACCTCATATAAACAGGTATACCTAACGTCAAGAAACAACTTAATTTAAACCGTAAGACTCTACGAGTTTGTGAGAAAACACGAAAAACCTGGTACAAAGTGCAACATTAGCGATACTTCACTCATGTATGCAGAAGGAAGGTATGAATTACTTTACCCACTTGAAACATGAAAGAAAAAATCATGTCAAAATTATATCTTTCACACATATAACAATTTACAGTCACAAAGAATGAAAATGATATCGCCGCTATACGAGAAACAGGTAAGTAGTGTGATCGACGACCTGTAAGCAAAGGAATCGTCTATAAAATGAATTATGAACAAAAACGTCATACAGAATTTCATGCTGCACTGAAGCTATGAAAGTGTGATTATTCGTGTACATAGATTTTCATGACAACCGATGCATTAAAATGTCTGTATTTTTTCTCCCATGATAACACAAGACGCCTATAAGCGCACTTTAATTGAAGATGATACACGCACACAAGGGCGTGCCGCTATTATGAAACACTGTACATAGTAATAGTAGTTACACCCTGAACTTCAAAATTTTATGTTTATATGTCCATGTTAAGGTAGGAAGTTTTATTAGGGTTAATGATTTACAAGCACACCAGAATGTGCTTACGCCCAAAACACTGTACATATTAAGGTTATGCTGCATATAAATGATTGTTTCGTGCATTTTCAGATTTTATAGGTAAAAACCGTAGCATACACGTAGTCGTCGCCACTACCCTAAGTAGAAGGTAGAAAATTCCCTTCCCAAGCTTCAGTGGAGCGGCTACAGGTGTATTCTCTGCATGCTGATGCATGTCGTTGCGTATGAAGAATACGTAACGGAGGTAAACCTTAACTTATACTCGAGTTCAAGAAGGAAAACAAAGGACTTGTTCCTTCTAACAGATTAATGGAAAAAGGCGAGTGTGTGTGTCAGTAAAATCCAAGACGAAGAAGCCACTATGAGTGGTCAAAAATTTTTTCAATTTTAGTCGATAGTCTTTTCCTGTAGTTAATGTAAACAATGTATTGTATGTATTATATGTTATTCCATTGTATGTGATGTATTTTGTATTTCATGCCAAGTCCCGTGACTTACAAATTATGTACATTGACCAGAAGTATTGAGGGGAATGAATCTCAGTACAATAGGTAAAAGGGGTTAATGCGAAGAAAAAAAAGTGTAGTGAAAAGGAAGTTTCGATCGCAATACTCGCGGTTAAAGTGGTGTGTGTAGAAATTAAAATTGTGCAAAGTAGTGCTACGTTGCAAGTGTCAGCGAGCCTAAACAAGTGACATCGAAAATTGAAGCTTGTATCGTCAAACGACCCATGGCGTCACAATAGGAAAGGACAATGCCAAACAAGTTTGACATGGTACGCTTCTTACCAGGAGCTGCATCGACGGGATCGTCCTCAGCCTCGCACATAGTGTGGTGTGTTCTTCGGGGCACATATTCCAATGTACCTCGTCGTATCCAGTCTAAGTACTGGAAGGAACTACAAAAAGCACACGCATACTGAGGTTCGGAAGTCTCGACGGTACACGCACGTCGGTGTATATTCAGTGCACTGGCGCGCGCATTCAACCAACGTCGCCCGCTAACGGACGACCAAACAATCAGGCGCGTGTATCACCCGCCCATATTCAACACTGGGGCTAGCGAACAAAGCTCGCCGCCCCAGAATAAATACAGAAAGCAATACAAGGACTTAATTTTCACCTCTGATGAGGAAGGAAACATTTGTATGTAACGTTGTATTCATTGTATATTTTATTGTACAAACTTTACTACATGATGTCATTTTCTCAGTATTAACCAGAACTTTGTATATTAGGATTAAGGTTTGTAAATATTAGCATAAGTATACCAAAAAACTGACACACACTCAGAAATACCAAAGAATTCACAGTGCCATGAAAATGAGACAATAAAAATGAAGTTTGTAAATAAAAGACCCCCAAACCTATCAATTGCAAGGTCGACTACTGTATCCTGTCAATCAAATAAAATTTTCTAGTGACAGTATACAGTAGGGGGGGCAGTTGTAATGACACATTCCTATGCAGAGACATACAGTATCTTAAAAGCTGCGCCAAAGATAAATTGAGAGGCATGTATATTATAATCTTTGTAAAGTACACATTGGATTCTCTTTTGTTTCATACTCCAAGAAGGAGCTAAGGGACACTTTCGATTGTTGCCTTGTGGAGGATGGACGTGATTTTTGGACTGTGCGGAAAGGCAGCCATATAGTTAGTAATTATGGTTTGTGCGACGAGCACAGCAAGTCTTATTGTGTTGTGAATAAAAAATAGTGAAAAGTATCGAAGTGTTACGAAAATTATTTATAGTGACGTAGCATAGTATTCCTTGGTTTCAACCGTCTTCGTGAAGTGAACCGATGCCGACTCATGATGGTACACACGGTCAACAAAGAGAAGAACATCGATGGCGACTAATGAATTAATATTGTGGCAGAAGGACTAATTCTACGTCTAAGGTGAGAACTCTGATTAAATCAACAATGACGTGGAATTTAAAAAATAAAATGTTTTTTATTTATTTCGCCACAGACGCTACTAATATGTGACACAATTTACATTGTTGCTTTTGCGGTGTATCTGTTTTATATCTGCACAGTTTTTATGTATTATTCTGGAAAGTAAAGCATGTTTTAGTACTAACTTTTGTGGTATAGCTACAATGAGACAGCCTTTTCTGTAGCACAACAATACGTTACATTATAGTACTTTCTTGATCACGGTAAGGTACGTAATAACTACGATATCTATACGCGAAGCATTTCACTTTCGTTTATGATGAGGTGAGTACACTGACTTCAGCAGAACTTTGCTTACAGAGGACGATAACTACGACACTTCCACAGAATTATCTTACAGCAAGACGCACATTTAGCGCTACAGGACACGCATTTGAGTGATTAATTTTGTACTTAAAACATTTATTTTTAAAGATTTTTGAATTACAAAGAAAGTTTTCCGTGATACATTTCATTCCATTGCTGTAATCTGTAACACCTGAGGGTATAATTACATTAATCCTCACGGGGTACACGCTTACTTTGTGTACCATGTGTTTGGCAAGCACAAGGAGCCCTAGCTAATATGGTATTTGCTTATACAACTTTACACATCGGTACCATATTTCTCTCACACATAAATTACACAGCTATCTGACCATTTAACTGAGAGACAAACATTTTTTTTACTACATCAGTGAAACATGTTTACACAATTACACAGTTGGATAACTTCACACTTATGAAACTGAATTTTGTCTGTACTTTGTGAACTGTTCATATTTTTTCGGAACCATTGTGATACTATAAGAGCTTTGAATGATGTGTTTGGTATGGTATCATGATTTTAAAGTACGTTTGAGGTAGATGACACTACTGAAATGAGCAGAGAATTTTTTTAGGTTTTGAAATTATTGCAGGAAGCTACAACGATTTTGAGATTTTACTGAGGTGTTATGATGTTATTATTACGATGACGATGTGTATTATGCTGCTGAGGTACTTTTATGATCAATAAGCTGATGCTATATGAGGAATTTGATTATGCTACGTATCTGTTACGATGAAATATTGAAGAGGTGTCGACGACTATGTATATGTGTAATAAGGTAAAGAATAATGAGTAGTGGTTATGGACTCTGGTTTGTGAAAAAGGTTGTTGGAAACCAAGAATCGTACTTTAAGAGTTATGAAATGTATGTACATGCGTGAATGTATCACAATGCCAGCGAAAATTTTTGGGACACTGTTATATTTATAGGATTTTGTTTCTGCAGATTTGTAACGCAAATATTTCGACCTGTGAAATTTTATTTGTATCAAACTGTCACTGTAGGGGAAACTGATGTTGTAAATATTTCGGTAAGGAAGGTAGGTCACTGTAAGCACCCAGCTGCACGACAGTCGCCTGGAAAAAAGCCATTAGTGTGTGCCTTTCAGAGGCACAGGTGGAAAAAAAGGAGAGGCCATTAACGTCGCTATTGACATTCCTTTCTAGAAAGCATCGCAAATACGATACGCTCATTACTTGGAAAGATACTTATATCTGCACACCTGATTACGACAAGCGTCTTTCTACGAGAGTTGAGAGAATTTCTACTAACTTATGAAATGCCACATGGCTATTGAATGATATTTTTATGCTTTACTTTGTACATAATTGCTTATTTCATTTGATATCTGGTTTCCAGCTGTGTTGCAACATTGGTTTTATAAAATAAAATTAAATGCATTTGCTAATGTGAACACTTTCTGTCAACAGATGTATTAAATAATAATTTTATGATGCACATTCTTCGAAAAAGGAGCACTTGGAAAGGAAAGAACAATGAGAAGGGATTAATAACAGTTACTGCATACATAATTTTCTTTTCAACTACTTGGTAATTTTTTTGGTAGAATAACTTATCGTGGTGCACCACTTTAATGACATAGATATTAAGATGTGAATAGACATTTCCCTTATCTGCATTGTTGTCTTTAATGTGCTATTTTTTCTGCTTGAGCTTTGTCATGTTTAGATATAAGTTATTGCATTTGCTGTTGCTGTTTGCAGGCATAGTGCTACTGCATTTCACTTTGTATTACTCTGTTAAGCCAGTTTTACTAGTGATTTATTTTTCTTGTTGCTGCACATTGCCTTATATTAGTTGCAATATTGCAGTTGCTTTGCTAATTTATATATACTGCTGCTTGCTTTGCCAGTTTCCATTTTTTGTCATTGCTGTTTGTGTTAATTGTTTTGTGCTGTTGCATTGCGTCGTCCCTTAGTTTAGCATCTGAGCTCAGTAGATTTAAGTTAGCTTAAGATGGGGTAGGCTATATAAGAGAACAAGTTGTGATGAATTGGAAGAAATGCATTGAGAAGCTATAAGAAAATGGTTTGGCCAAAAAAGTAGTGTACGGTGGAGAAAAACTATTTTTTAAAGAGGATGTGAACAAAATACAGAAAGCATGCTTCGATAGGATTTGGTGGAAGCAAATGTTGAAGTAAGAGGAAAGATCTACTGAATGAAGTTTTGGGTTGGACTGCAGTACCAAATGTCACACTGAAAACAAACCCTGTCCTGTACTTCTGTGTTATTATGCTATGTGAATTTGTGTTTTCCTGTCTTCATGTGTTTAGCTAATAAGAGTTGCGTTGTAGAATGTTGCTAATAATATGTTATTTACTTTGTAGAGATGTTTAGACATTATTTATTCTGTTCTTAATTAATTAATATTCTGTTCTTAATTAAATAATGTTCCAAAAACTATTCTCATTATTTTATATATTTCCTTATGTCATAATTCCTGTAACACTGATGTATATGTTTATACCTATTCTTTTGTAAAGCCTGTATTACTACAAATGTTATCTGTGTTATTATGTTTTTAATGATGTTTCCTGTACCTTTGTAATTGTATTCTCATGTTATAAAATTGTAATGGACACCAGTTCAGCAAATTAAGTAACTTGTAAGCATTCATTTCAGTGCACATGTTTCTGTTGGTCATAGTAATGCACAATATGTGAGAAGTTGGGACTGTTAGTGTTTGCACGTGTGTTAATAATTCAGCAAGGGACTGGATAACAGCATTACTGGTTCTAAGGACAATTCCAAAAACTTTGTGAGTGCACAAGTGATGGTTTATGGACTTGCTATATTGTCTGCAAGACTCTTCGATGGTGATTGTGCACCTGCACAGTCGCAACAGATGGCTACTGGCCGTCTCTACAAGGACTGAAGTGGGTCTGCACCTTCGATGGCTCACCAATACCATTATTTCTACAAGGACTGCAGTGGGTCTGCACCTCTGGTGGCCCACCAAGACCATAATCTCTACAAGGACTGAAGTGGGTCTGCACCTTCGATGGCCCACCAATACCATTATTTCTACAAGGACTGCAGTGGGTCTGCACCTCTGGTGGCCCACCAGTGCCATAATCTCTACTAGGACTACAGTGGGTCTTCTCTGTGATGACCTACCTACCAATATTCTTCAAAACTTCGACTGACTCTGCTGTGGGTTTGCTCTGTTGTGGCCCATTACCTGTCTGCATGTCAAAGAGTCAGCACTGTCTTTCCGTTGGAAGGACAACACTACTTCTTCAAGACTGCATGGAAATCCACTACTTCTGTGTGCAATTTCTTTTACTAATGAGACTTTGTGAAAAAAACTGTAATTACTATTATGATGCTATATGAGGAATTTGATTATGCTACGTATCTGTTACGATGAAATATCGAAGAGGTGTCGACGAATATGTATATGTGTAATAAGGTAAAGAATAATGAGTAGTGGTTATGGACTCTGGTTTGTGAAAAAGGTTGTTAGAAACCAAGAATCGTACTTTAAGAGTTATGAAATGTATGTACATGCGTGAATGTATCACAATGCTGGCGAAAATTTTTGGGACACTGTTATATTTATAGGATTTTGTTTCTGCAGATTGCGCCTGTCTTTATGGACTGTGAGAGAATTTTAGCTTTTGACCAGCATTGTATCAATAAGTGTGCTCACTTGATTTCTTTGTTATTGTAATTATGATTATCAAAATTTTTTCCAAATCTGTATTGGCCACTGCCCAAAACAATTTGTAAAATTTTTTGTGGGGAGCATGGGGACTATGTAAGTAGGCTGTTTAGGCTTTTATATTGGTAACGCCACGTAGCGCTCTGTATGAAAATCACTGGCTGTGCTGTGTGCAGTCTGTGGCTGGTTTGCATTGTTGTTTGCTATTGTAGTGTTGGGCAGCTGGATGTTAACAGCGCGTAGCATTGCGCAGTTGGAGGTGAGCCGCCAGCAGTGGTGGATGTGGGAAGTGAGATGGCGGATTTTTGAGAGCGGATGATCTGGACGTGTGTCCATCAGAAACAGTACATTTGTAAGAATGGATGTCATGAACTGCTATATATATTATGACTTTTGAACACTATTAAGGTAAATACATGGTTTGTTCTCTATCAAAATCTTTCATTTGCTAACTATGCCTTTCAGTAGTTAGTGCCTTCAGTAGTTTGAATCTTTTATTTAGCTGGCAGTAGTGGCGCTCGCTGTACTGCAGTGGTTCGAGTAACGAAGATTTTTTGTGAGGTAAGTGATTTGTGAAACGTATAGGTTAATGTTAGTCAAGGCCATTCTTTTGTAGGGATTTTTGAAAGTCAGATTGCGTTGCGCCAGAAATATTGTGTGTCAGTTTAAGCACAGTCATATATAATTTTTTTTAAGGGGACGTTTCAAACTCCTTTCAATAGATCCTATAAATCTTCTTCACTTTCACTGACGATAACAATGTCGGCCAGCCGGAGTGGACGACCGTTTCTAGGCGCTACAGTCTGGAACCGCGCGACCGCTACGGTCGCAGGTTCGAATCCTGCCTCGGGCATGGATGTGTGTGATGTCCTTAGGTTAGTTAGGTTTAAGTAGTTCTAAGTTCTAGGGGACTGATGACCTCAGAAGTTAAGTCCCATAGTGCTCAGAGCCATTTTTAACAATGTCGACAGCGATTCTTATCATTGATAAGAGCGGAAATGGAAAGCCTTCCGGAAGCTGCATTGCAGGGCACGAACCTGTGTTCGATTTGAGGAGCAGAATAAATCTGCGATTGCGGAACACCGTCACAACTTAAGAATCCAATGAAGCCACTGGAAGTACTAGTGCTTATGGGACTGCGCTTGATATGACACTGTAAAATACTTTAAAACAGAGCCATAACGTCAACAGAGAGGACGATGCAGGCTCAGGACCCTGTGGCTGGATGGATTTAGATCTTCATTTGGGTCCACAGACCTCAGTATGTTGCAATGGGGAAATATTAGTGCGTGGCCGCGAAGGATGACATTGGAAGGGCCGTAAGTAGTAGCTGGGCAATGACGTCAACGGACTCTGTCACGACCGTCTGAGCACTGTATACAGGCAGAAATATCATACTGATTCCGCAACTACACGCAGGAAAACACCGACCTCACAGCTTATCACCGATCATAACCAGTTTCAAAATGTAGTGAACATATACTTTTATATGCCCCTTACCTTCATTGTACGACCTGTAAGTGTATTTTTAGAGCCAACAAAAAGGCTGACGTAGTTCGAATTACGGAAGAAGGAAGACGACGGAGAGGTCGTCAGCTATGGAGCTCACGCTCTTACTGGCTGAGGATGGGAGAGGAAATAGCGGTGTCCTTTTCAAAGACAGCTTCTCGCCATTTAGAGTAATCGCAGAAAACCTAAACTTTTGAGGCCGGACGGCGATTTGAAGCGCCACCGTCTTGTATGTGGGTGCCCTGCCGCAGCACTGCACCATCTCGCCTGGTGGTTGGAAAGGTTCTCTTATTGTGCTACCAGCCCACCCCACTTTCGGGGAATAAAATTAAAGAAGAAAAAGCGATCTGTTCCTGATGTATTACATAGATGTATCCACCCCCAGATTATTCACTGAGAAAGGCAGCTGTACCAAGGCGGAAAACTGGATTAAAAAAAAAGAGCTCATCGCTCAAAATCAGTCACCTCTTAAAAGAGCCTACTGGGCGCATTGGTATGTTGTAAACTGCGTAGAATTCGTACTAGGGATGATGTAACACTTCCCCACTGACGTAAGTGATGACAGACCAGACGTCTGTTTTGCCAAATTGGTTGTAAGGTGCATTGACGTGTGGACGTAACAGAATGGCAGAAATGCTCATTACCACATCGTGAATCAAGTTCACGATTTGTTGGTGTATCGACGCGCATTGTCCTACGTGAGTACACGATCTGGTCACATTAATGCGATCACCGTCTTTCTTCGCGTCCACGAGCAATAACCACTCACAAATCACAGGTGGCATCACTAGCAGTGAATGGTCTACGAAGCGTATATGGCGTACGCGGAAAACCGTGCAGTTGTCGTAATGCGGAAACGGACCGATTCATCTGACGTCCAGAAGGGCATGAACATAGGATTTGCGTCCAAGAATGGAAGAATTTCCAAAACGACTAAGTTTCTAAACTGTTCGCATGTCGCCGTGATTAAAATATAAGGTCCATGGCAAAATGGCGCTACTCAAAACCGGCGCCCAGGCGCCGCGGATGACAATGGCTGCAGAAGTACATAATGTGAACCCCCTAAAAACCTAAGTTTCTCATAGTAGGTGCATTGTGCTGCCACCTTTCGCCAGGTACTCCATACTAGCGACCTCAGTAGTCGTGAGATAGTAGCATGGGGCTCTCCAAGTGTTGTGTACATAGTTCCGCATAGTCAGCGCGTACACAACTTTCCCACTAGAGCGCGCCCCGCTAAGCACAACAGCGCAGGCGCAGCGCTTGTCCGTCTCCGCACTACGAGATGGCGCTGTCTTACAGACGGACCAAATTCTGCTTCCGCCGATCCGCGTATTAATATGTAACACAGCCAATGAGATCTCTGCAACGTAGAACCTTTTCTCCTCGCGGATCACACTCGCGCAGTGATACCTGAACGCGCAAGGTATTATAACGAGTGTACAGACCTCCGATTAGTCAGTCTGCATTTGTCTGCACTAGTCTGCACCAGTCTGAATTTATCTGCACCAGTCTGTACCAGTCTACATTATTCTGTAGTCAAGTTTCAGTCTGCGCCTAATAAGATTATCATATTCCTGTACATAGCCATGAAGAGAAATGAATAGACACTTTGTCAAGTATCAGAGATATGTGAGAATAAGATTAACGTACCAAGACCAAAGGAACTTCAGATTGTCAATTGTAAATAGCATCCAGAATCAAGTTAAGTAATGTTTATGCTTTTTATTATTTTAATAAATGTGTGTGACAATTAATCAAGTTTTGTTTAAAGTTGGTCACCGTCAATCTGCTACTCTAAGCGTGCAAGTGGCATTTCTATCGTCTGACCTAACGGCAGAAGATAAACACAGCGGAAACGTGAAGGGACACGTACAGCACAAAAGCGTACAGGCCGACCTCGTCTGTTGACTGCGAGAGACCGCCGACAGTTGAAGAGGGATGTAATGTGTAATAGGCAGACATCTATCCAGACCATCACACAGGAATTCCAAAGCGCATCAGGATCCACTGCAAGTACTATGACAGTAAGCAGGAGGTGAGAAAACTAGGATTTCATGGTTGACCAGCTGCTCATAAGCCACAAATCACGCCGGTAAATGCCGAACGACGCTTCGCTTGGTGTAAGGAGCGTAAACATTTGACGACTGAACAGTGGAAAAACGTTGTCTGGAGTGACGAATCACAGTACACAATGTGGCGATCTGATGGCAGGGTGTGGGCACGCCGAATGCCCGGTGAACGTCATCTGCCATCGTGTGTAGTGTCAACAGTAAAATTCGGAGGTGGTGGTGTTATTAGCGAAGAACTAGCCCATTAGATTTTGTATGCCGTGGTTCTAGGGGAAGTTCGCCTTGCAGGCCAGGGATAGCTTTCTGAACAAGGAGAAGGCTATATTTATTTGTACAACGGTATCCGAAAACAATGATGAACTCTGGAAATTGACGGTACAGACTGAAAGCCAGTTGACTGTAACTCAGACATGTAGAGGGGCACAAAGGCATCCCAAAGAGATGGTAGGCTTTGTGAGAAATGATTCAAAGTAGCACGTCTATAGTAAAGCATGGTGATTGAGAAAGCCAAGCAAAATCCTCAATGGGTGAACAAAACGCCTGACAGTGCTAATTAACATGAGCTTAGTGTAGGCCTAAACTACGTGGAACGTTTTTCCGAACATTAAGTTTGAATGAGTCGCTTTTGCTGAAGGAAATTAAAGATTCTGTAACAAGGGTAGTTCTGAGAGAGGCCCCCGATGAAAATCAAAATCCTGAGTAATATCCTAAAACATTTTGAGGACGAGCTCCAAATCAGCATACGGAGGTAGTGGCACGATATGTACACATACAGTATTTACAAAAGAAAATAGAGGAATAAATCTGCTCTGAATATTCAGGGAAGCCTTTTTAAGAACACTACTTGTATTGAAAATCGATCAGAAAAATTAGTCCCAGATATTCGGTACGATTTCTGAGAGAATCATGGCACTGTTTGATCCGGTGTACATCTTCAGAAGAAAAGTATTGAACAATAGCGTGACATATGTATCTGCAACGTAGATTCACATTGTGTACCTTAACGAAAGATCGGGTACCAGAGGATGTCCACAATTAAAGTTCCAGTTTCAAAATGCTGTACAAAGAGAACCATTGTTGAGAATGACATCAATTTGAACAGCATATTATTGACGCAGGGGTAAACGCCGTGGAACAAAAGAAATTAACGCAATTTCTACCAATAGATGCCGCTGCGGACGTTAACATAAATTGGGTTCGCTACAGATGACAGATAAATCGCAATACAGCGGTTATGGTTTCAGTTGCACATTACACCGTCCGTACTATTCATTGTACATGACTGTCCAAGTACGGCAGTCAACAGTTGTGACACTGTTAGTTTCGGAAGCCCATCCACCACGGCAAGGTCGTACCACATCGGATAGGAAAAGTCGGCTTTCAGTTGTCCTGAGGCAATAACTACATAAAAGTCAACGACGTCAGTTTCTGATTGTCCAGAGACCGGAGCAAGACATGTTCGTTATGCTGTTAACCGTTTTCTGTTATAAGTTGAAATCGAGAAATGGTATTTCCACAACAGATCTGAGTGTCTCGGGGGTCACATTCAGAATGCGTTGCGCGATGCGTGCTTTCGGGTCAGTTACGTTTGTAACTGGAGCACTGAACACGACATCTTTCAGATAACCCGTCAGCCAGCAGTCACACGGATTAAGATCAGTTGATCTGGATGGCCAGGCTATAGGGAACTGGTTGCTGATAACTCTAACATTTCCGAAATGCCCCTGAATCAGCCGCTTCACTGGCTGCGAAACGTGCAGAATCGTGCCATATTGCATAAAAATGATCCCACCCACACATCGAAGCTGTTGAATGATTGGAATAAAGTTGGTGCGTAAAAGACTTTCATAGCCTTAACCAGTGACGGTGCAGGTAACAGGACACGCAGAACTCGTTTCTTCAAAAAAGTACGGTCCTACGATAAATGACACTGTCAGCCAGCACCACACAGTCATCTTTGCAGAATAAAGGGGTACCGGTTGACGAACGCGCGGGTTTTTCGTTGCCGAATATTCTGCAGTTATGCGTATTGACATGTCCTTGGAGGTGGAAATTGGCTTCGTCTATCCACAGAATGTTCCAAGACCATTCATTGTCCATTTCGATGTGAGCAAGACATTTCAGAGCGGACGTTTGTCTTTCTGGCAGGCCAGCAGGAACTCCTGAACATGGGTGATTTTGTATGAATAGCAATGCAGGATGTTTCGCAGGATTATGTTTCCCCACCACCCCTCGACCGCTCGTGCAGTGCTGTGGCCACATCTTGTATAGACGTCCGATCAACTGCTTCCCTCCCTCTGCTACAGTGCACATTAAAACAATCTGTCTTTTCGAATTTTGTAATTATTTTCTCCAGACCTTTAGCATACATCGGAGCTATGCCTTTTTTCTTACCAGCAGCTCGCGATCCTTCATGGAGACATTCATATTGGGCGCCTCGGACGCAAACTGACGAAGAGCCGTGTGCCACAATGTCTGTTGGGGACATATTATAACGCTTATTGGTCAAATTTTCATTACAATTTTTTTGTTCCATGAAGTTTCCTTCTGCAACAGTAATATCACAGTCTAACGTAGCAGTCGCGACATTCCGTCTGGCTTTCGTTAGCAGCGGCTATAGCAGCGCCAAGAGCGCGAACACTGACGTTTGAATTGATTTGTAGTTTTTATAGCATGGAGTGTATCTAGTTCTATAAAAATCGACATTAACTAAAAAGAAAAAAAATGACAACATTTGCCATTATTTAGTTTCCTAAGGACCATTTATTGGCCGGCCGGTGTGGCCGAGCGGTTCTAGGCGCTTCAGTCTGGAACCGTGCGACCACTACGGTCGCAGGTTCGAATCCTCCCTCGGGCATGGATGTGTGTGATGTCCTTAGGTTAGTTAGGTTTAAGTAGTTCTGAGTTCTATGGGACTGATGACCTCAGATGTTAAGTCCCATAGTGCTCAGAGCCATTTGAACCATTTTTGACCATTTATTTACGATTATCTTGTAACGTAGATATTAATTAGGAAACGTCGTATTCCTGTATTAACAAAAAATTGTTGGCAGACGCCAGAAGATCTGACCTTTTTCTACCCAACAAGGTAGAGCTTTGTTCGCTAAACTTTCAGCCGCATCAATGAATGTGAGACGCAGGAAACTTATATGCAACGCAATACTTACGTTATTTAACGTATCAAATGTGCCACCACAAATGAAACTTAATGGAAAACTACACAGACGTGATGATAAATCGTCAAAAGCAATAAAACTGTTTACCAACACAGAAGAAACCAATTCCACAATTGCTGCTAAATCAGAGCCACAAACGGCTAGATTCTTGAACACATTCGCTTTTGAAGTAAAAGCAATTACACTTAAAAATATTCGTGTGTTAGAAAGTCGAGTGAAGTGTAAGAACAGACAAATCATTGGACCCCATAAACATTTTTAAGTGTAAAGAGAAGTGCCTAGCCGGCCGGTGTGTCCGTGAGGTTCTAGGCGCTTCAGTCTGGAACCGCGTGACCGCTACGGTCGCAGGTTCGAATCCTGCCTCGGGCATGGATGTGTGTGATGTCCTTAGGTTACTTAGGTTTAAGTAGTTCTAAGTTCTAGGGGAGTGACGACCATAGATGTTAAGTCCCATAGTGCTCAGAGCCATTTTAGAAGTGCCTATGATAATAAGAACATATAACTAAGGCACGGAACACAAAAATAAAACAACTATTACGTTAAGTGAGTAGAAAATATTTTAGAAACAATCATTATCCTTACGACGCTTGGAGTTGTAGTGTCACTCCAGCGGTCACATGGTAGCAACTTTTACATCAAAAAGTGTCGTGACTGTATGTATTAGACTGTGCTAATATGCTGTTCAAATTTTACGTCATTCTGAGCAGTGGTTCTCTTTGCACAGCGTTTTGAAACTGGAACTTTAATTATGGACACCCTGTATTGAAGGTGGGAAACCTTCATGAAGATATATAAGGAGCAATAAGAATTTTCCGTATGAGGGAGTTGCTACGGCGTATATAAAACGTAGCGCGTCTCCGATGCGGGTATAAAATCATCGACATATAGTCATAGGATTAGTGTGACATGTCTTTCGGACCCGCGTGCGGTAAATGCGGAAGATAACGACAACGTTGTTATTACCAAATGCGCCCAAACAGGACTAAGGTGCTATTATTCTTTTCTTGGCTGCCGAAGGACCACACCGGCAGACATCCTTCGAAGAATGTAGAATGTGTGTGGGGCAGCAGTTGTGGAATGGTGCGACAAGAAGTGCTGCTGCTTTATGATTGTCACAGCTATTGTAAACAGTGTTCCGTAGATCTGTGTAATTTGCACAGACTCCAAAGCTGAACGAAACGTCCTCTCGAAATAACAAGTGTACTGATGTTCGCCTAAACTATAGAGGTAGTTGCAGATATAGGAAAGACTCTAGGACAGTGGTAGAGAGATCCAACAAAAAATGTAATAAATTGTGAATCATTATCTATGGGATGAAAAGTAAAGTCAGGGACCATGGACCCTTAGATCACGGACCCATACAGATACCTATATTAGCAATGAGAAACTGAATTACGTGCACACATTCAAGCATCTGTGCAGCATTATTGACAGACAAAAATGTTTTTCATCTTTGAAGTTAATATCCACGTTGGAGCATGCGCTTGGAAAACATAATCGGCCGTGCTGTTTCCTGCGGCTTGCAATTACATACAAAGCTCACTCTATACGAGACTGCTTTTTCATTACTCTTCTTTCCAAATCAGAAACTTAATAACCATATCGAAGACATGTCAAGACACTGTACTTTTTCAAACTGATATGGCCATCGAGATACATTAAAGAGGACAAGCGTACAAGTTACTGAACTGCCTGCTGATGTAGGGAACAAGTAACGCACAACCGCAGATTGTTCAAGATATCTTACATCGCGAGATAAGAAGCGGGAAGAGGAACGTTGGAGGACAGAGGCCCCGCTTCAAGGATGTGGTTAAGCCGAAATGAACTCTTACAAACCGGGTAGTGTTAAGCTTGAATGGCTTACAGTCGGCCGAAAAAGTGGCTCCAGTCATCAAAAAAATGGTTCAATGGCTCTGAGCACTATGGGACTTAACATCTATGGTCATCAGTCCCCTAGAACTTAGAACTACTTAAACCTAACTAACCTAAGGACATCACACAACACCCAGTCATCACGAGGCAGAGAAAATCCCTAACCCCGCCGGGAATCGAACACGGGAACCCGGGAGCGGCAACGCTACCGCGCGACCACGAGCTGCGGACACTCTCCAGTCATCAAACGTAACTACGCGAAGAGAGAACACTGCAAACATCGAACTGTAAGTGGCTAGTATATATCTTCATCTACGTCTACAAGACTACTCTGCAATTCATACTTAAGTGCCCGACAGATCTTGCCGTGTGAGCTCTGATTTCTTTTATTTTATTACATTGAGCAGTTCTCCCTGTGTAGATAGGTGTCACCATGATATTTTCGCATTCGGAGGAGAAAATTGAAGATTGAAATTGCGCGAAAAGATCTCGCCTTAACCGGAAAACGCTTTAATAATTGCACCCCAATACGTGTTATCGTAACCGTGACAATCCCTCCCAATCCAATACGAAACGAGCTGTCCTTATTTGAACTTTTTCGACATTCCCCGTCAATCCCATGTGGTAAGGATCCCATAACGCACAACAGCGCTCTAGCAGAGTACGGAACAGCATTGTGTACGCCGTCTCTACTGTAGACCTGTTGCATCTTCTAAGAGTTGTTCCAATAAGACGAACGCTATGGTTTGCCTTCCCCACAGCATTATCTTTCTGATCGTTCCAGTTTAAGTCGCTCGCAGTTGTAATTCCTAGGTATTTAGTCTATCTAAAAATGGTTCAAATGGCTCTGAGCACTATGGGACTCAACTGCTGTGGTCATCAGTCCCCTAGAACTTAGAACTACTTAAACCTAACTAACCTAATGACATCACACACATCCATGCCCGAGGCAGGATTCGAACCTGCGACCGTAGCGGTCGCGCGGTTCCAGACTGTAGCGCCTAGAACCTCTCGGCCACTCCGGCCGGCTTAGTCTATCTGACAGTCTTGATATGTGTAACCGAAATCTAACGCTTAGTTCTCACGTACATCACGTCATATTCTTCATCATGTAGCGCCGGTTGCCACTTTTTGCCCCATACAGATATCTTGTGTAAATCATTTTGAAATAAGTTTTTATTTTATGATGACTTAACTAGACGGTAAATAACGGCGTCATTTCGAAAAAATGTAATATGGCTACTCAGATTGTCTCCTAAATCATTTATTTAGATTACAAACAGCACAGGGCCTACAACACTTCCTTGGGGAACGCCAGATATCACGAATCCAGTCACACAAGTGAGACGATACTTCATACGCACGCAGCTTGATTAGAAGCCTCTTGTGAGTACAGATATCAAAAGCCGTTTGGAAATCGAGAAATATGGAATCAATTTGACACCCTCTGAGATAGCACTCATTACTTCCTGTGGATAAAGAGCTAGTTGTGTTTCACAGAAGCGATATTTTCTAATTTTGAAAAATGAAGAAACGGCAGGAAAGTTGCTTAATCAACAGTCTTTTATTGTGTACACGACTGGTTTCGGAACACTTACAGTTCCATCAGTAATAATAAAAACATTCTGATACACGCGAATGGGAGGGGATACTCGAGTTTGAAATATCAGGTAAGGAATTATGGAGCTAAAATTTCTAAATTAAAACAAATCAAAAGAAAGAGCAGGACGTTATTTACAAATAAAATCACTTAATCATCTGAGGTCATCGTCACCCCAATGTTGTCATGGAACCGAAGGTTCCGTTTCAAAAGTGTAAAAGGGACTTAAAAAAGTTCGGGAAACGGACTTCACGATCGTATTCCAAAAGTTACCAAAATAATGACACATGTAAAATATAGTAAAAATGGGAAATGGGGGAGAAATCACATACTTACTGCGTGGAAATACAAAAGCTCCATAACAACCGTTTCCGCTTGCGACGCGACCGGGAACCCAAACAGGAAAACTATATAACAGTAAATACTAGCCATGAGTACTGAAGTCGCACACGATCTACTATTCACCACTAGTATTTACTATTACATAGTTTTCCGGTTTGGGTTCCCGGTCCTGCTTCATGGGGAAACGGTTGTTATAGACTTTTTGTAAGTATGTCCATGCAATATGTTTTTTCTCCCCTCGCCCTCGCCACCTTCCACGCCCATTTTTACTGCATTTTAATTCTTTCATTATTTTGGTAACTTTTGGTGTACGATCGTGATTTGAGTTTTTCTGATCTTTTAGTTCCCTTTTGCACTTTTGACACGGAATCTTTGGTTCCATGACATGTTTGATTCCATGACCCCACACGATTATGTGATTTTATTTGTAAGTAACGTCCTGTTCTCTCTTTTAATTTGTTTTAATTTAGAAATTTTAGCCGCATGGGTTCTTGTCTGATATTTCAGACTTGAGGATCCCCTCCCATTCGCGTGTAACTAATTTTTTTATTTTTTTATTTTTTTTAGTACGGTTTACAACAGATGATGGAACTTTCAGTGTCCCGAAACCGATCGTACACACTAAAAAAGATTATGGATTAAGCAACCGTCCCGCTAGTTCTTCATTTTTCAAAATTGGATTGTACTGTTGCGGCTGCCCCATAAGAAGAACTCTTTGTGGATATTTTCTGGATCCTTGGCAGCTGTTTGTCAATAAGTCGTTTCCTTCAAGGTAATTCATGTTGTTCGGACGCAGTATATGTGCCAAAATCGTTCTGGATATCGATGTTAGCGATTGGGTCTGTAATTCAACGGGTTACTCCTATTTCCGAGTATGTGATCTGTGCAATTTTCCAGTCTTTAATTACAGATCTTTAGTCGAGCGAGCGGTTCTATATCATTGTTAAGTACGAAGCTATTACATTAGCATACTGTGAAAGGGATCTAATTGGTATAAGAATTAACTCCATACAAAAAAGAGTACATCGACGCCTACAGTTCCAATAACAGCATCGACTAATCAATCTTTCAGCGCCAGTACAATACAGATATTGCTCTCACATTTCATGTAACAGGATAATGATTTCTCGTCAGCTGAATACAGGGTAATTTCAACAGCAGCAGAAAGAAGAGTAATGGGAGTACGATTCGTTGTGAATAAGGAAGGCAGGGCAAAGAATGAGTTATTGTGAATAGTTCGGAGATAGGATTATTCTCATGAGAATCGACGCCAAACCTACGCCAAGTACAGCAATTCAGGTATACTTGCGGAGGTCACTAGCAGAAGATACAGAGACTGTGACAGTACAAGATGACATCGAACTGTAAACTGAATATGTAAAAGCGTTGAAAATCTAAACATCATAGCGGTTTCAACTCCATGATAGCGGAAGGAATAGAAGATACAGTTGCGAGGGAATACGGGTTCTGTAGTGGGTATGAGGGCGCAGACAGACTCCTTGACTCCTTCAATAAAGTTCAGTTAGCAACAGTAAATACGCTGTTAAAGCATCACAAGAAATGGAAATGTAGGCTACATATAAAAGACCCGGAGATACGAGAAGATTCCATCTAGATTGCATCATAGTGAGAAACGTATTCCGAACTGTGTGATGTACCCAGGAACTGATACAGAGGCAGGTCACAAGTTAGTAATAATGGTGAGTAGTCTGTATTTTAAGAGAATCATTGTGTTAGGATACTAAAGTACTGAGAATGATTATGGACTTCTGAACCTCCCTGAACCTGCAGATATAATGTATACTACAGTACAGATGAAGGACAATCGACATTCCTAAAAAGGTCAGCACAAAATTTGGCAAATAAACTGAGATACAAGTAAGAAACCTTGAATAACAGAAGAAATATTTCAACTGATCGATGATAGAAGGAAGTACAAAACATGTTCAGGAAAAGAAAGGAATCCAGCAATATTTGTCACTCAGAAAGTACAGGGAAGACAAAGCGAAACTATATCAAGAAAAAATGTCAAGAAACCGAAAAAGAAATTGTCGTCGTTAGGACGGATTTGGCATATAGGAAAGCTAATATACCTTCCAGTGAGAAATCGGGGAATGAATTCAGCCTTGACTGTATTCCCCTAAAAGTCTACGCATCTGACGGAAATGTTTTGTTCAATGTTCTCTAGAATGCAAACAAGGATCCTCTTGTACATTAATTTGCAAATGGTGAATCTCGAACGTGTAAATGCTACGATAGTCTTGTGAACTAAATGCATAATAATGTTTGTGAGTAGAGAAAAGTAAAAAATAACATTTTATCTGGACAGTTCACCTGACAATGAGTAAAAGTTTCAGAAAGCGACATTGTGTTATAGGAAATGGCAGTGAACTTGGTTTATTGTGCTATGACCAAAACATTGCATATCACGTTTTTATTTAACTGCCATTAGCGCTTTCGGAAGAATTAGGCAATCTTTAGATTTAAAACTAGATTAGAGAAATAATGTCTCTTTACTCTTTAAATCTAAAGATGGCCTCATTTGGTCGTGAAAGGTAATGACAGTTGAACAGAAACGTGAGATAAACTTGTGTTCATAAAAAATGTTTTAAGTTCAACGAAGAGCTTATCGCGGTTCTAAAGAATATTTTGCGAAACATCCTGACGGGATTTACAATGAGAAAAATCTGTGGATAACTCCCATCGACCTATAAGGCGACGATGCCGATAAATAATTACACTTTGACCTAAGAAACGTTTTCTTTCATGCGAACAGGGTCTTAGGGCCCTTACTCTTTTATATTGGCTCTGTTTATTTCGATGACCATAGACAAAAAACTTTCTGTGCATTTTGTTAGTGTCCGTTAAATTCAAGCTTCTGCGATCTAGGGACCTCACATGTGGTGCACGGTGTATTTGTGTCGGTGAGATACTTTATTCTTTGTACACAGCGGCGCCCATTGACTCACTACTTTTCTTCTTCCGAGTCCCCGTATCCTTATATGGTCACGCTCTCTTTCCGCCAGCGGCGCAAGAGGAAGTTACACAAGCTTGCGAGCCCAGTTTCAGATAACAACAAACGCTTAGGCATTCCCAGTAATCGGCATACAGGCCAAGAGTTTAGCCAGGAGTAGGAATAAAACATGAAACCTCACCTGGACAATTTATAAAGAAACTTTTTTAAGGAAGAGACCACAGATACTATGGAGATAAGCGATGCAAGGGATGTCAAGGACAACACAAACTCTCACCTAACAGGAAATACCTTACTTCGATAACGAATGAGCGATATTTGTGCCCAAACGAGATGCTGAATGACCATTCAGAAGTTCGGAACAGTACTTATAACAACTCCAAGAATCCTTATCGAATAAAATAACTGAACTCTGTATGTATGAGGTCATGCTGTCCATAGTTGCTGTATAAATTGTATTCGGTCATTGTAATTAGTTTGGACGGCACCATACTCGTTTCGCATTATTACACAAAAATAATTCCAATGATTTTCCCATATTCATTGCATACAACACTATTCGTCGCTTGTACAGCCACTTATTTTCGGCTTTGGCATAGTTTTGTGCCAGACGTGTTCCCAAAATGTTGGTACATACATCGAATTTAGTGTTATTATGGCAGTCATAGAACAGGACAGACAATTACTGACTGAGGGTCTTCTGTATCAACAATTTTATTAACCCAAACACATACTCGCACTTTGGCTCATAATTATTGTCGTCTGGTTTAGAAATAGGCTACTTTACGTAGATCCGTTCTCATAACAAGTTTGCGTCGTCAATAATTGTACGGCTCTGCTAAGAAAAGGATAAGAAGAATAATTAAGGATGTTTATGTAGCTGCTCACATACTTCTGACTTTCTAATCGCCTTTGCACACATAAGAATATCTCACCATGTGACGGTGGTGGTAGAGACAGTAGTTAGATCTAGCAAGTGAACATGTGACACATACAGTAAAATACGACCATGCTAGCAGTCATCCCTTTATCAGAGATGGATCCGTATGGAATTTAAAAAATAGACTAGTGTAAATCGACGAAATGGCATCAAACGTAGTAAATCTAAAGTTACCCTTCTAATGAAACTTATAGGATAACACAGACAATAATTTGTATTGCAGAGTGGTATAGTGGATTTGAAATTTGCCTTAGTTCGCTTTCTCACTCGTTATGTAGAAACGAGGGGCGTAAATAACTAATGCAGCACATTTTCTTCCGAAAGTAGCTTGGTTTTCTTCAGGATTACAATATACCATATCATTCCCCACTCTTTTGGCTACAGCAATTTCATCCTCATCCACGTACTGCTTCCCGTGGTGTGCATTCTTCATTGGGTGAAACAAAGGTACGAGATACAGACTGTAGAGTGGATGAGGAAGAACAGGCCAATGACATTTTGTGAGCTTTTCTCGGGTGCTCTGATTTGTTTCGTTTGCATTTTTGTGCCAACGAACACGCTGAAGTCGTTTCTTCAGATTCCTAAGGGTAGTACAGTGCACTTCAGCTTTGATCTTTGCACCATGAGGGAGGACACGAAACAGAATAACCCCTTGAGGGTCCCAGAAGACGTCACCATGACTCTGCCGGCTGAGGGTGCTGCTTTGAACTTTTCCTTCGGAAGAGAGGTGGTATGACACCACTCCACAGACTGCCGTTTTATTCATAGTTCGAGGTGATGAACCCATGTTTCATCGCCTATGACGATGTTAGGCAAAACCTTTTCACGATCAGTCGCGTAGCGTACAAGCAATTCCGCGTGAGCACCCCAACTGTTAGACCAGTGCGTCAGCACTACCAACAGAGACGTTCATTTGAGCAGCGACATGTTTGACTGCGATCCGTCGATCACCTCGAATGTCCGCACGTTCCAGCACTGCAGGAGTCACAGCTGTGTGCGGCCGGCCAGCACACGGGAAGTCGGACCTTGTTTCGATGAGCATAGGCGGCTTGCCCAACGACTCACCGCGCTTTTGTTCACTGCCAAGTCTCCGTTGACATTCCTGAAGCGCCTATGAATATCTGTGATGCTCTGGGTTTCTGCCCAAAGAAACTGAATGACAGGTCTCTGTTTCCGACCCATCTGCGATCTTTCGTTCTGCAGTTGATTTGAAGCTTCCTACCAGATTGAAACTGCCTTTCTGATTGGGACTCGAACCCAGAACCGTTCCGCAGAAATTACTCTTACCAACTGAGCTATCCGTTCACGACTTACGATACGCCGTCAGACCTGTTCGCTCACCAGTACGCTAGTACAAATACTACAGCGTTGTATGAGGGAAAAGTCATTTTACTACAGGTCAGTCCGCTGGACTTCTGCCATAACCAGAGGTTTCTAATAACAACTCAGTACGCAGTCTACTGATGAACGCTGCGAACTACATAGAATGAGATTATATAATTATCGACCTGAGCTGTATTGTGACGAGGTTACAGTGTGCCTACTTGAAACAACCCCGATTTACAAATGCACTGAAAAGTAACGATGTCGTGTAACTATTTGCTGTTTCCAGGATCACGCAGAGAACCTCAAAAGGTTTTGCATGGATTTTTTTACATTTCCTTTGCTTTGTTTAAGGTAGATCTACAAAATAATTACCAGAAGAGACTATGCCTCAAGAGAGACACCAATTGTGGGCGTTTTCCGAATCCCATATGTGAGTGTTATGTATATTAACCTTCCCACATGTGTGGAAGGTTGCTCCGTCATAGAAACTAACGTTCCCAAACAGTTGGGGTGTTATCCAGTCCGGTCAAACAATCTCAATAGCAAATTCGTGGCGAAGTTGCAAGTCGTTTCGCTTCAATGCCTGCACAATTCGAATTTCGTAAGCGTGTAAGCGAAGCTGTTTATACAGTAGCTTTTGAACTGGTGAGCGAGAGATGACGCTCGGCGAAATGAGTGAAGGACTTCTAAGATCCACCTATAGCCGAAATGTTGTTACATTTGACGTAACATTCTAGTGAAGCCATCGGTTTAGTGATGTAATTGGATAATGGACAGTCGATAATACAGACGTGGTCCAATAAGATGAATTTCCTTCTTTCATCGTTATGAAATACATTACAGAATGGTAGGATACTTGTGGACAGCACTGTCAGCCG
Organism: Schistocerca nitens; assembly: GCF_023898315.1. Classification (NCBI taxonomy): domain Eukaryota; kingdom Metazoa; phylum Arthropoda; class Insecta; order Orthoptera; family Acrididae; genus Schistocerca; species Schistocerca nitens. Next base: position 675,420,277 of record NC_064617.1, on the reverse strand, counting down.
CGAGCAGGGCCGTACGGCCCAGTCAGCGAATTCACGATTCAATCTGTGATCGTTTGGCTTCAACTCTTGAGCCAGTACATCTTTGTATGTATACAGGTTCAAATCCTTTCTCAATATTCAGCCAAGTTGATGTCTCGTATAGCTGCAACCGTTGAGGTCGTCTTGAAACTAACACATTCGACTCTTCCTCAATACTGGTCGCTGCTGCTGCGATATTGTACACACTTCGCGCTTTACGTTGCCTTCTTGATAGCTTCTGATGGTATAGAGTGAAATCTCGCTCAAACTTGGTCAAAGCACAGCGTATAGCTTGAATAGAGACACAGTGATGCCGACAAAATTCTCTGTTGAACAAACGATGAGCACCCACAACCGAGGTAAATTTTTTTTACTGATTTCTAAGCGTTCAAGAAGCGTGAGTTGCTGCATGATGAAATTGCAAATTGTGGTGGATATTTTCATACCTGGGAGCACACAAAAAAGTATTAGAAACTGTAGATTACAATCGTAAAAGTATCACTTTTAATGAAAGACTCGATATTGCGGTCTGAAGGTGTGGGGGGGATCCGTAACATGAGCCGTCGTCGGCTACTGAAGTCTCTACATGGGTTCCTGACGGCGATCTGACTTCCAGTACCCTACCGATCGCCCCTTATGGCTCTGCAGAGGCGATGTGACGTTCGTTCCTCAACAATTGCCGCTGTCCTGTGCGACGGTTTATTCGTGTCTCCCCACCATACTGAAGATCCTGCGCTGACGCTGTTGATCTCGAAAACCCGAATTCTCGTTTAATTTGTAATACGCTATCACTCGCGCGTTTTACACCTATTATCGTATTCCATGTTCAACGCTGGTTAACTCGAGACGTACCGCCATATGCGCTACTACACACGTCATCTCTGTAGCAGACTGCTAGGATATAATGACTACACGCTCACCATTCCATGCACCAAGGCACTGCATTGGGGCGCCATGCACAACGCGTCTTCAAAGGGACCAGCCCTTCCAGTGACTTTTGGGTGCTCAGTTTAATTAATTTTTTTTTTCCAGCAGGAGTTAAATCACCAAGAGCAAAATGTACGGATAACACAGAACAAGTGCTGTACTAAGCAGGTCATGGGAGTGGCTGCGGGCGACGGCGCGGCCCCATAAGTTTCCGACGCGTCACGACTTCCGGCCACGGTTCGCCGCAGGCCGCAGCTTCCGGAGTGCTGGGGGGAGCGCCTCGAGTCGCCAGTGCGTACTAGTCAGCAGCGGAAGTCTTTTAACAGCCGAGCGGAACACTTTAGTCCCGGCACTGGCAACCGGAGAACGGGGGAGTCACCGGACCAGTTGTGCAAAACGTGCCGGCAGGACTTCAGTAGAAACACTGTTGCACTGTTTTGGCGCCGCCCAAATACCCAGTACCTGTTTCGAAAGCCAGAAGTAATACGTACAGTCTGCAAAATTCTGAGTGGGTCGCTGAGGGGAATGACACTGACTTAATACAAAATGACTTCATTAATCCAATATTACGCGTTTCGGCGTTTGCAATCATATATCTACTAAAAGCAAATAAATCACATAATTACACTTGAAATAAAAATGGATTGCAGAATCAAGTAGACATACAACTGAATGTTATAATAATAAGGATCATAGAAGATGGGTTACGGAAAGGAAAAACTACATTTATAGCATCTGCAGCCTTAGAGAAAGGTCGGCCTTGTGGCCGAGCGGTTCTAGGCGCTACAGTCTGGTACCGCGCGACCGCTACGGTCGCAGGTTCGAATCCTGCCTCGGGTATGGCCGTGTGTGATGTCCTTAGGTTAGTTAAGTTTAAGTAGTTCTAAGTTCTAGGGCACTGATGACCTCAGATGTTATGTCCAATAGTGCTCAGAGCCATTTTTTTCTTAAAGAAAGCCTTTGACAATGTTGACTGGAATACTCTCGTTCAAATTCTAAAGGTGGCAAGGGTAAAATACAGGGAGCGAAAGGCTATTTACAATGTGTACAGAAGCCAGACGGCAGTTATAAGAGTGGAGGGGCACAAAAGCGAAACAGTGGTTGAGGAGGGAGTGAGACAAGGTTGTAGCCCTTCCCCTATGTTATTCAATCTGCATACTCAGCAAGCAGTAAAGGAAATAAAAGAAAAATTTAGAGTAGTAATTAAAGTCCAGGGAGAAGAAATGAAAACTTTGAGGTTTGCCGATGACATTGTAATTTTCTCAGAGACAGCAAAGGACCTGCAAGAGCAGTTGAATGGAATGGACAGTGTCCTGAAAGGAGGATGTAAGATGAACATAAAAACAAAACGAGGATAATGGAATGTAGTCGAATTAAATCAGGTGACGCTGAGGGAATCAGGAAAATTAGGAAATGAGATATTTAAAGCAGTAGTTGAGATTTGCTATTTGGGAAGCAAAATAACTGATGCTGGGCAAAATAACTGATGATGGCCAAAGTAGGGAGGATATAAAACACTAGCTGGCGATGGCAAGAAAAGCGTTTCTGAAGGAGTGAAATTTTTAACATCGAGTATAGATTTAAGTGTCAGGAAGTCGTTTCTGAAAGTATTTGTATGGAGTGTAGCCATGTATGGAAGTGAAACATGAACGATAGACAGTTTAGACGGGAAGAGAATAGAAGCATTGGAAATGTGGTGCTACAGAAAAATGCTGAAGATTAGAAGGGTAGATCACATAACTAATGAGGAGGTACTTAACAGAATTGGTAAGAAGACAAATTTGTGGTACAACCTGTCTAGAAGAAGGGACCGGCTGATAGGACACATACTGAGACTTCAAGAGATCACCAGTTTAGTACTGGAGGGAAGTGTTGAAGCTTGGGGAATAAAAATCGTAGAGGGAGACCAAGAGATGAACTCAGAAAGCAGTTCCAGAAGGATGTAGGTTGCAGTAGTTACTTGGAGATGAAGGAGCTTGCACAGGATAGAGTAGCATGGAGAGATACATAAAACCAGTCTTTGGATTGAAGACCACAACAACAACAAGGAGACACATACCCTTGAACTTGAAGTAACAATGTACATAATAGCTACATTTTTCAGCGGTAACAAACTTAAGCAGTGTGATACAATATCACTGACTATTACACGAAAGTACAAATTTTGAACACCAGATGGCGTTTCAGAACTGGGCAAGGCGCTCTACAACACCATCGTAAAAATTAAATGTTAATTACATAGAGCATTAAACCAAGAGAATAGAACGCAATGTACAATAAAAGTGGGAAAAGTTTACAGAAGGTAAGCGTAATGTAAAACAGTTACACAGTATCCAGAACGAGATTTTCACTCTGCAGTGCGGTATAATTCACAGCATTTTCATGTGACTATTGATGATGGTACAAGTGTTCGACGTCGTACGTCTTTCTTTGCACATGCAACTATAACGCTACGTTGTGACACAGTTTTAATTTGTGGTACAGACAAATAAAATACACAGAAAAATAACAGCAGTCGCAATAAAAAATAAACATGGCTTACAGATAACAAGTGCAAAACAAATAACCTGAACAGTACAGCTCTCTGCCAATTCAAAATGAAAAACATCGTACATAAGAGCCAATACAGCTACATGAACTGCATGACGCAAATAGTTCAAAAGAATTAAACATTTAGTGTCAGCATTTCAGCTCAACAAACCAAATTAAAAAAATATTTATAGAAACATTTACAACTCAAATGGCCGGCCGGTGTGGCCGAGCGGTTCTAGGTGCTTCAGTCTGGAACCGCGCTGCTGCTACGGTCGCAGGTTCGAATCCTGCCACGGGCATGGATATGTGTGATGTCCTTAGGTTAGTTACGTTTAAGTAGTTCTAAGTCCAGGAGACTGATGACCTAAGATGTTAAGTCCCATAGTGCTTAGAGCCATTTGAACCATCTGAACAACTGAAATGAGTAAACGCCATGGCTCTATCCAGAGTGATAATCAGAACAGAGAATGTGTAACATTTTACTTATAACTGACAAACTAGCATTAAAACGACCAGAAGGCAGTGGCAAAGACTAAAAATGAAAAATTTTGACATAACTATAAGCCGGTATGAGTTGGCATGTAAAGTGCAAACAATATAACAAAAGGTGAATGGGGAGGGGCGTTTGGTGGGAAGGCCGTGGTTAAAAATAGCATCTTGACATGTAGGCACTGCAGAGAAGCGAGATGGTGATACAAGAAAGAGCGAAATCAGGATTATTCGTGTAATAAATCACTATAAGTGTCACAGCAGCATTTACGATTCGAGCTGATTTGCTCGTTCAGGACGTTTGGTAGATTACTCATATGATGTTTGTAAATTTCAAGTTCTTCAAGTATATTTTAATATTCGTCTCAAAGTGCAAGATATCACACTTTCATTTATCCTAGGAAATGATTCTCGCTAGCTAGATGACATACAAGGAAAGCAGCGTTATTATAAATGTGCTTTCTAAATCTAGTCTCAAAGTCACGATCATACGAACATACGATCACATGATACGCTTGTACTTTTGTAAACATCTAACTTCGAAAACGTATCTACCTTTTGGTCTACTTAAGTGTGTAAGACAGAAATGGGTTTCTTCCGTATACGGAAACACATCTGTACTTTAGTTTTTCTGAGAGCACTAGCGATTAGTTCACAAAACTGACCTGATTATGAAATGGAAGGACACTCGATGCCTTCATCAATTGGAACAGGGCTGGAGGTCTGTTTATCAAAAACAGCTTTGCCTATGCTACGAATAAAATCTTCTGCATATCTATCGCCCATGCCTGTTGTTGTTGTTGTGGTCTTCAGTCCTGAGACTGGTTTGATGCAGCTCTCCATGCTACTCTATCCTGTGCAAGCTTCTTCATCTCCCACTACCTACTGCAACCTACATCCTTCTGAATCTGCTTAGTGTATTCATCTCCTGGTCTCCCTCTACGATTTTTACCCTCCACGCTGCCCTCCAATATTAAATTGGTGATCCCTTGATGCCTCAATACATGTCCCACCAACCGATCCCTTCTTCTAGTCAAGTTGTGCCACAAACTTCTCTTCTCCCCAATCCTATTCAATACTTCCTCATTAGTTATATGATCTACCCATCTAATCTTCAGCATTCTTCTGTAGCACCACATTTCGAAAGCTTCTATTCTCTTCTTGTCCAAACTATTTATCGTCCATGTTTCACTTCCATACATGGCTACACTCCATACAAATACTTTCAGAAATGACTTCCTGACATTTAAATCTATACTCGATGTTAACAAATTTTTCTTCTTCAGAAACGCTTTTCTTGCCATTGCCGGACTACATTCTATATCCTCTCTACTTCGACCATCATCAGTTATTTTGCTTCCCAAATAGCTAAACTCCTTTACTACTTCAAGTGTCTCATTTCCTAATCTAATTCCCTCAGCATCACCCGACTTAATTCGACTACATTCCATTATCCTCGTTTTGTTTTTTCTTGATGTTCATCTTATACCCTCCTTTCAAGACACTATCCATTCCATTCAACTGCTCTTCCAAGTCCTTTGCTGTCTCAGACAGAATTACAATGTCATCGGTGAACCTCAAAGTTTTTATTTCTTCTCCATAGATTTTAATACCTACTCCGAATTTTTCTTTTGTTTCCTTTACTGCTTGCTCAATATACAGATTGAATAACATCGGGGAGAGACTACAACCCTGTCTCACCCCCTTCCCAACCACTGCTTCCCTTTCATGTCCCTCGACCCTTATAACTGCCATCTGGTTTCTGTACAAATTGTAAATAGCCTTTCGCTCCTTGTATTTTACCCCTGCCACCTTTAGAATTTGAAAGAGCGTATTCCAGTCAACATTGTCAGAAGCTTTCTCTAAGTCTACAATTACTAGAAACGTAGGTCTGCCTTTCCTTAATCTAGCTTCTAAGATAAGTCGTAGGGTCAGTATTGCCTCACGTGTCCCAACATTTCTACGGAATCCAAACTGATATTCCCCGAGGTCGGCTTCTACTAGCTTTTCCATTCGCCTGTAAAGAATCCGCCTTAGTGTTTTGCAGCCGTGACTTATTAAACTGATAGTTCGGTAATTTTCACATCTGTCAACACCTGCTTTCTTTGGGATTGGAATTATTATATTCTTCTTGAAGTCTGAGGGTATTTCGCCCTGTCTCTTACATCTTGCTCACCAGATGGTAGATTTTCGTCAGGACTGGCTCTCCCAAGGCTGTCAGTAGTTCTAATGGATTGTTGTCTACTCCTGGGGCCTTGTGTCTACCCAGGTCTTTCAGTGCTCTGTCAGACTCTTCACGCAGTATTATATCTCCCATTTCATCTTCATCTACATCCTCTTCCATTTCCATAATATTGTCCTCAAGTACATCGCCCTTGTATAAACCCTCTATATACTCCTTCCACCTTTCTGCTTTCCCTTCTTTGCTTAGAACTGGGTTTCCATCTGAGCTTTTGATATTCATACAAGTGGTTCTCTTTTCTCTGAAGGTCTCTTTAATTCTCCTGTAGTCTGTATCTATCTTAGCCCTAGTGAGATGAGCCTCTACATCCTTACATTTGTCCTCTAGCCATGCCTGCTTAGCCATTTTGCACTTGCTGTCGATCTCATTTTTGAGACGTTTGTATTCCTTTTTGCCTGCTTCATTTACTGCATTTTTATATTTTCTCCTTTCATCAATTATATTCAGTATTTCTTCTGTCACCCAAGGATTTCTACTAGCCCTCGTCTTATTACCTACTTGATCCTCTGTTGCCTTTACTACTTCATCCCTCAAAGCTACCCATTCTTCTTCTACTGTATTTCTTACCCCCATTCCTGTCAATTGTTCCCTTATGCTCTCCCTGAAACTCTGTAAAACCTCTGGTTTAGTCAGTTTATCCAGGTCCCATCTCCTTAAATTCCCACCTCTTTGCAGTTTCTTCAGTTTTAATCTATCAGGTCATAACCAACAGATTGTCGTCAGAATCCACATCTGCCCCTGGAAATGTCTTACAATTTAAAACATGGTTCCTAAATCTCTGTCTTACCATTATATAATCTATCTGAAACCTGTCAGTATCTTCAGGCTTCTTCCATGTATACAACCGCCCATGCCTATTTGCACAATAATATCAGTTGCATTCAATCAATGAGTTTTCCCTCAGCAACGTAGTGAGTTTTCTGCAAAATAGACATATTTTTCAGTATGGTCGCACAGCTCCTTCATGACTTTATGTCACTGCTATGTTAGCCAGAAGTAAGACAAACACTGCCTTTGAATGCCATATTTCTCATTTCTCGCTCCATGACGATGTATGTTGCAGGGACTGAGGATCGAGGAACAGGGATGGCTGGGCACTGTTACCGCATCAGATAGCCTCACTGAATGAGCCATTGCTCGAATGTACAGTACTTAACTTCAAGGATAAGAGAACCCACAGCAGTACTTTAATGCATTAAAATCTGACGGAAAATAGGGAGTCTTTTATGAACGTGACCATCTCTTGCAGTTTCTTAACGTAGGTTCATTGAATGAAAATTCAGTCACCTTATTTGCCGATATATGTTGTCAGGAGTCTGCAGATGGAGAAGAGTATAAGGAAACAGGGTCAACCTGTTGGGAGAGTGTAGACTGGTATGTGGCGTGTCCATCGAGCTGGTACAGAGCAGCATTCCTCTAGTTCGCCGTACACATAGCATGAGCCCAATATGACACAGCGGGTAAGAGAGGCGTGCAAAGAAAGACAGTTGGAAAGTATGCAGCCGTAACCTGTTATACTGTGGTTTACCGGTCGTGGCAGCCATCCCAGCCTATCAAAAATTCACGTCAGAATAGAGCCGAAACACGGTTGTGATGGGATGAAATCAGTGGCTTCTATACCGGTCCGCGGCTAAAACTTTCTTGACTAATACATACGAAATAGTGTAGAACGTCTATGCTGGGCCTTACCTTCCCGCTTTTAACACACACTCTGTACGAAGTTTAACAGCATGAGCATCTGGGACAAATCAAGATGTTACTTACCTGACATTACTCTCGACCAAAGTTTGACAAAATTAAAACGAATTGTGAGTGATGCTGTACCGTTTTGCGTAGAAGTTGATCGTGTATTTACATTCATCAACTGTTCTGTTAAGAACTTAGCAGAATGCACGGGGTGCGACGGAACGATAGGGTTACCTATCTGGTCTTGGTGTCAGAAACCCTTGTTTACCCTATGTAAAAAATATGGTTATGAATATCATATATGATCTGCTTTGTGTTACCACAGATGACGTATCACTGATCCCTTTTGTTCTGAGAATACAGTATACACGAGGTGCCTAGTTGCTTTCACTACTCTGTGTGAAATTTATGAAATTCTGTTAAACTTCACGAACCTGCAGTCTTCTAAAGATCTCCCCCGCGCAGAGAAAAGCACCTAGGTCCTAGCTTCGTTGTCTTAAGGCTGTAATTAACTGCTGGCGACGAACTGAAGTTACGTAACTGGTTCGTTCGCAATTTAGGAAAGCCACCTGTATTTAAGTTAACATAACGTCAGAAAATTTAAATTACAAATTTTATCCACCCTCTATTCTATAAGTTAATGTTATTAATGACTTCACAAGATTTCTCTCAACTGCGTATCCATCCAGCCACACGTTATTAATAACTCTACAAGCTTTCTCTCAGAATATAAGTGACTGATTATTCTTTACTGATTCTTAAATCGCTCTAGACTTAACATTTCTGTGTAAAATTGAGATTTTACCGACCGCACCAGACAGCACGTCTTTGCCCCATGACAGCCCGTTCCGATTCGAATAAGCAGCGCGAACCATTTCGCTTGCGCACGCGATCTCGATTCATATTCCTTAAAAATTATTTACATTTCTAATATTTTGTTACATTTCGTAATTTAATATTCATTTCCGAAAAAATTCTGTAACATCTTTAGTCACAGAGTGCATAAGCTGCAATATCATTATCTAACGATACTGCATAACTTCATTGTGGGTACTCTGTTTTCCAGTGACGTACACTTATGACCTGACAGCTAAAAATATCACAGCAAGCAAGAACAACATTGAATAAGCACACCGGATAAATAATTAATAATCCCTTGAAGACATCACGCCAATACCTTGACAGTGGCCCCTGTGCGACGAGGTAGAGTGCGCACGAGTTCTTTCAGGTATGCCGTATTCAGACAAAGCCTCTTATTGAAAACTAGATCACGTGCAGCTGCCAAACTGCGATGACTGATTTCTACGCTTCATCTGTTCTTCCTAATAGTCACAGAAATTATCTGTGAGAGTAATACTGGGTGAGTTTGTGAGGCAGTCGGGGTAGAGATTCGGCGCCTGAGGAGGCATGCATGCAGCCCTGTGAACATGATTGTTGTCATCTTGACCGCATCTTGTTGTTTATGAAGGTGCTAAAGTAGGCTCAATAAAATGGTCATCTAGAACGTTGAAATAAACATCCTGGTTCATGAAACTTCCTGGCAGATTAAATCTGTCTGCTGGACCGAGACTCGAACTCGGGACCTTTGCCTTTCGCGGGCAAGTGCTCTACCAGCTGAGCTACCCAAGCACGACTCACGCCCCGTCTTCACAGCTTCAATTCTGCCAGTACCTCGTCTCCCACATTTCAAACTTGGTAGAGCACTTGCCCGCGACAGGCAAAGGTCCCTAGTTCGAGTCTCGGTCCGGCACACAGCTTTAATTTGCCAGGAAGTTTCACATCAACGCACACTCCGCTGCAGAGTGAAAATCTCATTCTGGATCCTGGTTCATGTTCGTGGTAACCTAAATGATGTGCATAAGTCGTGGTAGGAAGAACATCGGCGAATCATCATAGAACCACCTTTGCCTCAAACTGCACCCTCTAGACATCGCGGGTTAAACACTTCGTTCGAACGTCAGTGCACTTAATGCCTTGCATCATTTGAAAACAGGCAAAAATTACGTTTCGGTGGACCACACTACGAGCCTCCGCTGAACTACTGGCCAATTTTCGTGCTGTTATCCCACTGAAGACATGTGGTTTTATGTGACACTGTGAGCTATGATCTACTGCCAGGTGCCCGACTACAAATGCCCATCGTGAGCAGTTCCATTCACACTTGGAATCTGTTCCAGAAGGAGCTGCATTCACTGACAGCAGCAATTTGTGCCAGGTCTGAAACCGATTGTCACTCACCATGCATGACACTCGCATCTGAGTTGTTTCTGTTAAGATGTTTCTACAACCAGTATTCTTACGTGGTATTACACGGCTGCAAGCGGTACACAATTAAAAGGTGAGTAGCAATGGGCTAGGCGTGAAATGGAATTTGTTGGAGAAGGGGCGTGCTATGATAGTCCGTGCAGGGATGGTATTTGCAGTGCGGGTGGCATGCAGCGGATAGCGCATAGGCCTAGTAAGCAGAAGACTCGGGTACGGATCTCGGTGCTGGTATAAATTTTAATCCATTCCTTCATCCTAAATAACTTTCGTAGGTAAAGGTGAGAGTCAGTAAGTCTCAGGAGCATCAACTGTATATGATTGGCACACAATTGCTCGTCAACATGGCCGACAGTACGCGTTGCTACACCAAAAGATTTAGGCAACTTCATTCATGGTGTGCTCTTGGCCACGTCTAAAGGTGATAACTGCTTTCTGCCATTTTGCCACTTCCTCGCGTTGAACCTTTTCACTGCGCTGACCCCATACAATCGACTGGTACATACGAGCATCTTCACTGCCATGGTGTACGTCAGTTGTGGAGGGACACATGATTGCCTGGCGGCAGTTCTGCTCCATCTACAGCGCTCCAAAGCGGCCAATGTGCTATTTCTGAATGGGTAACTATTTGTACAAAGCGTGTTTCTTTAAGTAAATACTGTTCTGAAATAAATATAAAATATGTAGACTTTTCTTGTTTCCGTGAATGCCTATACTTCAACCTGCATAATTCTCACCATTATTAAGGCGCTTATCGCATCCTACAAACAGCTTTTGAATACCTTCGTCGTAGAAATCTGTCACCTGATTAGACAACCATTACGACACAGTAGTTTTGACATCTTCGTCATCTACATAAATATGTGGTACATGTTCTTTCGGATATGTCTGAAACAACAGACACCACACATTCACATAATTGATTCGCCTGGATGCATAATGGATCCACTTCTTCAGTGCCTACGTACAATTACATCGGACCTCCTGCAGGAATCTCAGAGTAGCGATTTTGGAGGAAATGGACAGGGACTGCGAATAGGTGGCTCTCGGTGGGAATATTGGTCGGCCTTGAGGCGTGCCGAAATAGTCCGCGCAGTTGCGATAATACCGTCCCGGATGGCGCAGCGGGTAACGCACCGACCTCGTAAGCAGGATATCCTGAGTTCGAATCCCGGTCTAGTACATATTTTCGCTCGTCGCCGCCGATTCTGCTTAGTGTCCCGATGCAGATGTCATCAGTAATCCCTTCCTTTTCCGTCCCTTTCTCCCCCCTCTCCCTCCACCCTCAATTTACTTATAACCTTCATCGTCATGGTGCTGACCAACCAGACGCTTCTTCAAATGCAGGAACACCTGATAGTCACTGGGCGCTGGATCTGAGCTGCACAGAAGGTGATGAGGTTGTTCACAGCCAAAATGTCAGCTGTTGAGCTCGACTGGTCGCGTGTTGACGGGCATTGTCGTGAAGCAAAACGATTCCCTCACTCAGAATACCACAAATTTAAAATGGTTCAAATGGCTCTGAGCACCATGGGACTTAACAGCTGAGGTCATCAGTCCCCTAGAACTTAGAACTAATTAAACCTAACCTACCTATGGACATCACACACATCCATACCTGAGGCAGGATTCGAACCTGCGACCGTAGCGGTCGCGCGGTTCCAGACTGAAGTGCCTAGAACCACTCCGGCCGGCCAGAATGCCACACCTTCTGTTTTTGATTACACGGCCCAGTTTTTCTAAGGTCTCACGCAGTAAATCGCAGAATTTATGGTTTCACCACGAGACAAAAAATCCACAAGCGGCACTCCCTTCCTGTCCTTGGATGATATCGAATGCCGCCATTCCATGGATTACTGCTTTGACTGAGGGGTAGCCACCTATCTTTTATCGCCTGTCACAATTCGGCTCAACCCCGTAATACCTGAATAAATTTCTAAATGAAAAAAAAATCGTGATGTCTTAGAGGTACCCGAAATGCTGAAGAGAATGTGTTGGTAGCTTGATGTAGAATCAGCACCTTCCGGCACTGGAAGGTGCTGATTAAGGGGTTAAAAAATCGCCACCTTCTCCACTGTATCGCTCTAGGAAAGTCAAAAAATTGGTTAAATGTTTGTTTTTGTGCTCCTCAGTCAGTATTTTCGCTACCTAACATTAGCACAATTTTCGATAATTTCATTGTTCTGTAAGAACTGTGTTAAGCACACTTCTTGACACTTCAGCAACCTCATCACATAACGCTGAAATCAAAGCGATGTTCTCTCTCACTTTTTCATCAACTTTCTGCACCAAATCTTTAATAATGACTGAAGGTCGCGCTCACGATGCACATTCGTGAGGACATTTTTAAAACCTCTCACCCATTTCCGTACCATCCCAGAGCTCATAATATTTTCTCCATACAGCTTTCTCCATGCAGCTTTACTGTATGATTAAATGATGATGGCGTCCTCTTGGGTAAAATATTCCGGAGGTAAAATAGCCCCCATTCGGATCTCCGGGCGGGGACTACTCAAGAGGACGTCGTTATCAGGAGAAAGAAAACTGGCATTCTACGGATCGGAGCGTGGAATGTCAGATCCCTTAATCGGGCAGGTAGGTTAGAAAATTTAAAAAGGGAAATGGATAGGTTAAAGTTAGATATAGTGGGAATTAGTGAAGTTCGGTGGCAGGAGGAACAAGACTTTTGGTCAGGTGATTACAGGGTTATAAATACAAAATCAAATAGGGGTAATGCAGGAGTAGGTTTAATAATGAATAAAAAAATAGGAGTGCGGGTTAGCTACTACAAACAGCATAGTGAACGCATTATTGTGGCCAAGGTAGACACAAAGCCCATGCCTACTACAGTAGCACAAGTTTATATGCCAACTAGCTCTGCAGATGAGATACTAAGAGGTATCAGATAGATTATATAATGCTAAGACAGAGATTTAGGAACCAGGTTTTAAATTGTAAGACATTTCCAGGGGCAGATGTGGATTCTGACCACAATCTATTGGTTATGAACTGCAGATTGAAACTAAAGAAACTGCAAAAAGGTGGGAATTTAAGGAGATGGGACCTGGATAAACTGAAAGAACCAGAGGTTGTAGAGAGTTTCAGGGAGAGCATAAGGGAACAATTGACAGGAATGGGGGAAAGAAATACAGTAGAAGAAGAATGGGTAGCTCTGAGGGATGAAGTAGTGAAGGCAGCAGAGGATCAAGTAGGTAAAAAGATGAGGGCTAATAGAAATCCTTGGGTAACAGAAGAAATATTGAATTTAATTGATGAAAGGAGAAAAATAATAATGCAGTAAATGAAGCAGGCAAAAAGGAATACAAACGTCTCAAAAATGAGATCGACAGGAAGTGCAAAATGGCTAAGCAGGGATGGCTAGAGGACAAATGTAAGGATGTAGAGGCTTGTCTCACTAGGGGTAAGATAGATACTGCCTACAAGAAAATTAAAGAGACCTTTGGAGAGAAGAGAACCACTTGTATGGATATCAAGAGCTCAGATGGCAACCCAGTTCTAAGCAAAGAAGGGAAGGCAGAAAGGTGGAAGGAGTATATAGAGGGTTTATACAAGGGCGATGTACTTGAGGACAATATTATGGAAATGGAAGAGGATGTAGATGAAGATGAAATGGGAGATAAGATACTGCGTGAAGAGTTTGACAGAGCACTGAAAGACCTGAGTCGAAACAAGGCCCCGGGAGTAGACAACATTCCATTAGAACTACTGATGGCCTTGGGAGAGCCAGTCATGACAAAACTCTACCATCTGGTGAGCAAGATGTATGAGACAGGTGAAATACCCTCAGACTTCAAGAAGAATATAATAATTCCAATCCCAAAGAAAGCAGGTGTTGACAGATGTGAAAATTACCGAACTATCAGTTTAATAAGTCACAGCTGCAAAATACTAACACGAATTCTTTACAGACGAATGGAAAAACTGGTAGAAGCGGACCTCGGGGAAGATCAGTTTGGATTCCGTAGGAATGTTGGAACACGTGAGGCAATACTAACCTTACGACTTATCTTAGAAGAAAGATTAAGAAAAGGCAAACCTACGTTTCTAGCATTTGTAGACTTAGAGAAAGCTTTTGACAACGTTAACTGGAATACCCTCTTTCAAATTCTGAAGGTGGCAGGGGTAAAATACAAGGAGCGAAAGGCTATTTACAATTTGTACAGAAACCAGATGGCAGTTATAAGAGTCGAGGGGCATGAAAGGGAAGCAGTGGTTGGGAAAGGAGTGAGACAGGGTTGTAGCCTCTCCCCGATGTTATTCAATCTGTATATTGAGCAAGCAGTAAAGGAAACAAAAGAAAAATTCGGAGTAGGTATTAAAATTCATGGAGAAGAAGTAAAAACTTTGAGGTTCGCCGATGACATTGTAATTCTGTCAGAGACAGCAAAGGACTTGGAAGAGCAGTTGAACGGAATGGACAGTGTCTTGAAAGGAGGATATAAGATGAACATCAACAATAGCAAAACGAGGATAATGGAATGTAGTCAAATTAAATCGGGTGATGCTGAGGGGATTAGATTAGGAAATGAGACACTTAAAGTAGTAAAGGAGTTTTGCTATTTAGGGAGTAAAATAACTGATGATGGTCTAAGTAGAGAAGATATAAAATGTAGACTGGCAATGGCAAGGAAATCGTTTCTGAAGAAGAGGAATTTGTTAAGATCTAGTATAGATTTAAGTGTCAGGAAGTCGTTTCTGAAAGTATCTGTGTGGAGTGTAGCCATGTATGGAAGTGAAACATGGACGATAACCAGTTTGGACAAGAAGAGAATAGAAGCTTTCGAAATGTGGTGCTACAGAAGAATGCTGAAGATAAGGTGGGTAGATCACGTAACTAATGAGGAGGTATTGAATAGGATTGGGGAAAAGAGAAGTTTGTGGCACAATTTGACTAGAAGAAGGGATCGGTTGGTAGGACATGTTTTGAGGCATCAAGGGATCACAAATTTAGCATTGGAGGGCAGCGTGGAGGGTAAAAATCGTAGAGGGAGACCAAGAGATCAATACACTAAGCAGATTCAGAAGGATGTAGGTTGCAGTAGGTACTGGGAGATGAAGAAGCTTGCACAGGATAGAGTAGCATGGAGAGCTGCATCAAACCAGTCTCAGGACTGAAGACCACAACAACAACACACTTGACTGACTTGACGACGAATATCACTTCAGCGCTAAGAAAACGAATCACAGCTCGTATTTTCACAGTCGGCAGGCTTCTCAGTCGGAGGAAGCATGTCAAATATTCGCGAACAAACGTAAAAACGCCGGAACACTCTGTAAAGGCGTCAGTGGCTTGCGCCAAATGCCGACCGCGGTGCTGCAGCGGCGAAATTCCAGAACGGTACTTACTTTAAAAACATGCCTCGAAGTGAATCAAATGTTCAAATGTGTGTAAAATCTTATGGGATTTAACTGCTAAGGTCATCAGTCCCTAAGCTTACACACTACTTAACCTAAATTATCCTAAGGACAAACACACACACTCATGCCCGAGGGAGGACTCGAACCTCCGCCGGGACCAGCCGCAAAGTCCATAACTGCAGCGCCTCAGACCGCTCGGCCAATTCCGCACGCCGAAGTGTATCATCCGTAAAATTTTGTACCTATTGTTTTCGAAATATAACTGACATTTTGATGCGAAACGGCAGATATTCGTAGCAAACTGAGCTTGTGTAAGCAGATAATGGAAATGAGATTCGAACTAGAGAACTTATAGATTCCATAAGACATCCACGTCTGGCTATTTATATCCAACAGTTCACCCCCGTAGCGGAGTGGTCACCGTAGATGGCTGTCTTGCGATGGACCCGGGTCCAATTCCTGGTCCTGCCGAGGACCTTTCCTTGGTGGGACGACTGGAACGGGATGCACTCAGCCTCGTGTAGCTGACTGAGGAGCTACAGTACTTGAATGACAAGTACCGGCTCCACGGTCTGGAAAATAGGCAAAACGGCCGAGGAAGTGGTGTGCTGACCACATTCTCCAACATACCGCGTCCTCGTGACGCTGCACTGCACAAGATGACACGGCAGCCAGTCGACATGCCTAGGGCCTTCAAGGCCTGGATGAGGAGCTCGTTATTGAACACCAGCAGCAAATATCGTGGTGGCAGACCAACATGCAGACACCTGCATGTGACAAGAGTGACAAGAGAACTTGATGAAAGATGCTAAATGTGTAGCGGGACTGACTTTAGAAACTCAGTAACTGATGTAACAAATTTCATCTAGAGTAACGGTAATGTTCCTCATCAGTAAAACTTCGGACGGTTTAACACTATGTGGTATATGTCCAAGGTTTGCAGTTTCCAGTAACGTTGAACAATAACACTGTTGAGTGATTCTTCAGTTTCTTACGTTATACTTCATGCCAAAATAGTTCACGGGCGAATATTTCGAAATAACTGACAAGGGTAATCTGATACGAATTCTTGGCATTACAGAAAATGCTCAATAGTGTTCAAGTCAGGTGCTTGTATTAACCTGAAAATATGCTGAATTTATGAATAGGGATGCTTTTTTATAGAAAGAAGTTCTGTAGCACAGGAATCACATGATCACCTGAAACTTGACATAATCCTTGTTCATGTTTGTGCTTGAAAAGCTGTGTCGGCACCAGCCAAATTCCATGAGCTATTTCTGCCGCTACATCAGTTCCAATATAATATCTGGCGGCAGGAGGATATTGTTCAACTTATAAACGTCTATGGGTTGCCATTATGGGATCATCATGCTTTATTCTCCGCTGTTGTGGAAAAAATGGTGGTGGATGACTTTTTGGACCAAATAATTCCATTATAGTTAGCACAGTTAGCACTTTTCACTTGGTTTGGAGAGAATATAACCCATGCAGATCCAAAGAAGAGCAACGCTTTTCGTCACAACAAGCGCGAAAGTGTCGCTGAGATGTTATCTCAGCTGCAGTGGCAGATACTACAAGAGAGGCGTTGCGCATGACGGAGTGGTTTACTGTTAAAAACCAGAGAGTGAACATGCATAGGATTGTCAACCAGTATGTTGCAAAACCATGAAAGTAAAATTAAAGTCATTCGAGCTTACACGGTGACACATCAACAATCATTCTTCTTATGTACCATTCGCGACTAGAACGTCTGACGTGAGAACAGCGTGGTACGAGGTAGTCAATAACAACATCAGCACTAATGAGCTTCTCTTTTCCATCGGTTTAAGTGACACTAACCTCTGCAGCAAATGCAACCTCGTTGAGAGTGTGCCTCATCGTTACACATGTGGAGATCGGATTATCAACTAGAGGTCGACCAGGGAGAAAATTGCTCAAATAACAAGAACTTCAGCAAACAATGTACCGACTAACATTTTCTTCAGACCAGAAGAAAGTTACTATCCTCAGGCAAAAATAACGCAGTGATTTGGTTAATGGGAAAATATACAAGTTATGTTTTTAACAATATTGGGAGCGATGGACGTATTGAACACAAGATGTATATGGAAAATGAATTCGAGAAAATACTTAAACATCAGAATCACAATAAGAAATATGATAACATGCTCCGAATTGTCTTCAACAGAATGGGTATACGTTAGGAACTGGATTCCTAGTAGAGAGGGAATGGGTTGGGTCACGTTCCC